>NC_089583.1:8671916-9271916 GCF_019320115.1 Miscanthus floridulus | reverse complement strand
CAAAGCCAACGTTGACCGGTCATTGGTCAATACAGTCTGGGCCCATACTAGGCCGGTTGGGCCTAGATACGGGCTAGGCTTTGGCCCGCCACGTGGTGCGTGGTGGTGTGGCCATGTCGTCATACTGGCCACTAATGGGCCGTGGTCCACGGGCGCAGGTGAGGGACGGTTCATGGTGAACCCGCCTATGTTGGTCCATAGACCGTAGAGCCAGTCTATGAAGGACTTAGTCCACATACTCCTTCCAAGGGTTTGGTTCACGTGCATGACGTGGTCGTGGTCGAGGCGGCTCGGCAGAGCTGCTCAGGACATGGTCGGCGTGGTCGTGGTCGGCGAGATCATGGTCGACGAGGTCGTGGTCAGCGAGATCGTGGTCGGCGAGATCATGGTCGACGAGATCGTGGTCGGCGAGATTGTGGTTGACATGGTCATGGTCGAAGCTACTTGACAGAGCTGCTCGGGACGTGGTAAAAATCCCCTTCTCTTCCCCAATGGGGCTCCCGTCGGCGGTGAGGTCATCAACGAGCCCCCGTGGTGGCGCTATCATTCGATTAGGGTAGGCAATAGCTTCCCCAAGCCTTGGCGACTGCAGTGGTGGGGTCTAGGTGGCGACTAGGGCCACCTAGGGTTCCAGCCATGGTGGTAGGGGCAAAACAGATGCGGTGGTGCTCTGACAAGGTGTGGTGTGGCTGCGTAGGGCTCTAGTGGGCTTCTTCCTTGACTAAGGTGAGCGTGGTGCGTCCCTCGTCAGGGCAGAACTAGTCGGGGTGTCAACATTGCCTTTTCTGCGACATAGAAGACGCGGTGGTCTCTCGTCATGGTTGTGCTCTCGGCCATGGTGAGCGTGTCCGTGCATGTGTGCTCCTGTTTCGATGTACTATGTCATGGCTAGGGTCCTCCTTTTGGCTGATGGCAGCGCGCACGGCACGTCCTGGGTCTAGGCTAGAGCTCGAAGCTTTCGCAAGGTCTCGATCATGGTGGTACATGTTCCATTTGGCTAGGGAGGTGGTCTCAGCAAGATGGCTCACCGCAGGGTTTGTGGCGGTAGGATGGTGGTGCAGTGGCGAGGCGAGGTCGTGATGAGGTGATGTAGTGCCGTGCCGAGCAGCTACGTCACTGTAGCTGATCGGGGCGGCGTTCCTGGCTCCGGCGAGGTCCTCCCCACAGCGGCTTCCTTCTCCTCCTTGCTTCTCCCTCCTCCCGCTCTCTCAGCTTAACGTTTTGTGGTGTTGTGCCACCAGTGGCGGCGGCGAACGGGCTAAGGGTTAGGGCTCACGGACATTGGCTTTTATAGCCGAGCTCCAAGGGCTCCAATGGCGGATGGCGATCGGGCGGTGGTGATACGTGCAGCGTATCCGACGGCCTGCGTGCGGTAGCGTAGGCACGGCGCAAGGGGAACAAGGTCATGCGATTTGTGTGACCCTAGGCCCGCGCCTGCCACGCTGGTCGGCCTCCGGTCGCGTGGGAATAATGCGTGGGCGAGGGGAAGAAGATGCTACTGTGCTGTCTATAACACCCTAGGTGTTTGGCTTCCACATAATTGCATTCATTTCATAAACATATGCATCATCTATGTCATCATGCCATTGTCACTGAAACATACATATGCAACATTCGCAAATTCTAATTTTTTCATACTTGGTTGCTTATGAATGGTAGTAGTGCAACATGTGAATGCAACATGAGTTTCTTATACCTTGAAACATGGCAACATGGTAGTAATATGACAAGTATAAAATAACAACAAAGTCATGAAACATGTGAAACATTGAATTGCAACATTTGGGTGAATTGCTTGTTTTGTTGCTTCATCACATGTGATCATTGAAATGGGTATAGCATTTGTGTAAAGTGGTTGATTATGGTCTAATACACCTTAACTACACTTAGGGTAATTGTTGGAACATTGTTCATGTAGATCAAAATGACAAAAATGCCCTCAAATGGAGGTTTGACTGGAATTGACCCTTGGAGTGCCACTGTTTGACTGATTCAAAAGTTCAACTTAGGGATCTTGCATGGCTATGCACCCTTTACCAAAGTTGTCGATAATTTATCAAGGAACAAAAGTTGTTTTATGATCATCTCATGAAAATGGCTGGAACATGCTCAAACATGGCCCACAAGTCATTGTTGATGGTGGATTCAACACTGAAAAATATTTCTAAGTCCTAATTGTATTTTCAGTTTGATTGAGCCACCTTTGGCTTCATGCAACTCAGGATACAGGGTGAATTAGCTATAGATTTCTAAAACAAAGTTGTAGCCCTACTATAGCTCGGCAACTTTTGTATACATTACTATAGCCCCAGACCATATTAAGCCTCCTAATTTCTGAAATGCAGTTAAAGTATTATTGTTATATATATATTGTTGCATTAAGTTTAGGTGTTGGATGCAAACACTTGATGCATTGGTTATCCAATCCTTGTCCAGATAATGATACCCTGAATCCTATGTAGCTCAGGCTCATGTAGTGCTTAGCCCTACTTAAACGCGGTAGAAGTCAGGTGATTTCCTGTCACCTGCGAGATATAGGGACATACATATGGCATGGTTGGCTATATTTGCTATCGTGGAAAAGAACCTATCTTAATTTGAATTGAAGACCAGGCGGATGCTTGCCGGTTTACAGTGACTCCATCTGTGTCACTTAAGGACTGAATCTTGGAGCCTTTCCTGTTCATGTTGAACGCATGCCTCTCTCTTAGTTGGCTAGGTCTGGAGACCGACCATGAAGCCGAGTAGCTCACCTCAGGTCGGGAGTCGATAAGTATAAAGTATGCCTCGGAAGGGAGCCGTAGGCATGAGTCCAAGGGCAGGTGATTTAAAAGTCCTGATCGTCCTGGCAGAAGGGTAATCCCTGAGAGTGCTGGCGCTGATCGAACCCGCGAATTTGGTTCCTGAGTTGTCCCAAAGGTGACCCACGGCTACCCTTGCAAAGTATGCCAAGGTGAGAGTTAGGAATACCCCCTCAGCTGAGTTGTAATTCGATTCGAGTCGCCGTCTCTCCCGGTTAGTGAGAACTTGATGGGCTTATCTCCAAAGTAGATACACTAAATAACCTAATGGTTCGGAAATGATGATATGATGATGACAGCCTTATTATACCTGCTATGGTTAATATTGTTTGCTCCTAATAAGTGAGTGCTCTAGTACAGGTGCTAATCTAGTGGACAGGTAAATGATGATAAGCTTGATGCTAAGTTTAAATTGGTTACTATAATCATAAGCTCTTTTATGCAACTGTGTCAAGCTAGCCCACCTCATAAGCCTTGCATGATCCTTGGTGTCTTTTATTTCTAGTTTTGACGGGTAAGTCTAGCTGAGTACCTTCACGTACTCAGGGTTTGTCTCCCACCTGTTGCAGATGACTAGTTCTACTTTGGTTGCTGCAAGTATTGCCTTCTCCTAGCTAGGGATGAAGACTAGACCATTGGGCGCGGTCTCTCGTAGTTCTCATACCTAATGATGCTTTTATGGGACATGACTCAGACCTGGCAATGTATTTGAAACTATGAAGTTATGTACTAAACTATGTTGCTTCCGCAAATTTGAACTTGGTTTGTAATATTTATTTGGACTCTGATGGATGTAATCTGAATGCTACTTGTGAAATGTTGTAACGGATGATGTGTTGTGTTGAATCACTACGGTCTTGGTTTGTATGTCGAGAGTTGGTTGAAATCCTTCGTGATTTCCGGACTATCAGGATTATGGGAGCTTAAGTACAGGAATTTGATCGCTTCGGTGATTGTTTTTGTACTTACGTTCTTATGATTTGGTCGGTTTTGTTACACCGTCAAGCAGGGTCGGGTCATCAGGCACTTGGCGTGATGTGGCTGCATGCAGCGCATGATGGCTGACGAGCGGGGTTGGCTTGTCAGTGGCTGTGCGCGTGCGGGCGACGATGATGGGCCGGCTTCATGGGCTACGCGCGTGAAAGGGCAGGCGAGGCTCGGCTGGGCTGGCCAGCTTGGGGCGAGCTGCTGGCTGCAAGGCCCTCTCTCTTCATCTTTCTTTTTCCTTTTCTTTTGTTCTTTGTTTGTTTGCTTAAGGCATTTGCTCATCAAAGGATTAATTAGCAAGCTTAATAGTTGTTTGGCGATTTTTAATTAGCATAACATAAGGCAAAAGAAGAATCCAACTCACAAGTGGTGTTAATATGCATGCAAGGTTCATTTAGTTAGGGAACTTCATCACATGTTTATGCCAAGAGTTATGCCATGCTTATGCATTGACTTAGGTTGGGGTTAGACCTAATGCATCTCTTAGGTTGGGTTTCTATACATGACACTCATCAACATTGCATGGGGTTACAACAAAAATTTTATAGTTGTGATTTTTGGTGTGTGGATTTTTGGGTTGTTATAGAGCCCATGGCATGTGTAAGGGGAGATCGGAGACTAGGTCTTCTCCATAGAGAACAGAGCAGAACGTGTGCTGCTCAGCGGTTATCGAGATAACTTGGAGATATAGGTAGTATAAGCGACGTCTGAGCAATTAGTTCTTTGCTAAGCTCTCAGCCTTGGCTAGCCCATAGTCCATAACGTCGAGCACTGAGCCCGTGGATGTAGGAGGAACAGGCATGACCAAGGAACCACAGCTGACCACCCATAATGTAGAGCACGGAGCTCGTGGCACGTGTAGGGAGAGATCGGGGACTGGGTCTTCTCCAAAGAGAACAGAAAAGAACGTATGTTGCTCGCTGATTAGCAAAATATCTTGGAGATTTGGATCAAAGTGTTCGGTGATTTGGAGAAAACGTGTGGCAAAATACATTGGCGATTTAGAGATGACGTGTTCGGTGATTTTGGAGAAAACTTATTCGGCGATTTTTGGAGAAGACATATTCAGTGATAATGCTGGAGATTTGGAGAAATGTGGTCGGCACAGTGATGGCGATTTCGTATTGGAGTTCGCTATGGAGTAGCATAGAGCTCGGCGCCCATAAGTGGAGATTAAACCATAATGGAGAAAAAGTGGAGACAATTAGTGGATACCAAAACTTTGTTTATCATAAAGTGGAGAGTACATATTTGGGGCGTTTCAAGGATAGAAATGTATGAGGTGCTCAATGTGCCACGAACTGGGAACATCGATTCCTTCTAAGTCACATAGGCAATAAGCCCCTGGTCGGGTGACCTCTTTGACGACGTAAGGCCCTTCCCAAGGGGAGGAGAGCTTGTGCATCCCTTCGGTTTTTTGTTTTCTACGCAGAACGAGGTCACCGATAGCAAATGAATGACCTTTCATGTTGCGGTTGTAGTACCTCTGCAAGCCATCTAGATATTTGGTTATGCATACACTAGTGATTAGGCATTCTTCCTCGGCCCTGTCGACATCCTCTGTCCGAACAGTGGTGACCTGCTCTTCATCATAGTTTTCCACCCTAGGTGCTCGGAAGGCAATGTCTGCTGGTAGTATGGCTTCTGAGCCATAGACCAAGAAGTATGGAGACACACATGTGCTATGACTAGCTTGAGTACGCTGTCGCTAGACTACAGCTGGTAGCTCCTTGAGCCATCTTCCCGGATGCTTTTCTTCTTTCTAATATAGTCTCTTTTTGAGGGCATCAAGGATCATGCTGTTCGCCTGCTCGACCTGGCCATTGGCTCTAGGATGAGCAACGGATACGTATTTGACAGAGATGAAATGGTCTTTGCAGAAGTCCAAAAAAGTGATGGCCAATAAATGTAGTTTCAAGGTCAGTGATGATGCTATTCGGGAGACTGAATCTGTGGATGATGTCTTTGAAGAGCTCGACTGCTTTCTTTGTAGTAGCCGAGACGAGCGGTTTATACTCAATCCACTTGGAGAACTTGTCAATGGTGACATACACGTTGTTGTAACATGGACTTCGAGAGTGGCAGAGACCTATGCGGCCAGCAGTTCATAGAGATGTCTCTGACCAACTACCTAAGCAAAGGCCCAGCTACCACGCCACCAGACCCAGAAAGATGACGGTTTCTCAGACTGCTTGCAGGACGCTGCCGGTGACCCTAGCGCAGCCTCCGCCCGGTTAGCTCGTAGGTGTCTCCGGGCGGAGGGGGCAGAGGTCGCCCCGCTACAAGGCTAATCAAGTGCCAACGTTACCTACGTGTGTGTGTAGGTAACCAGAGGAAGGCGCTCATGGACGGCGTGGGCGCGCCGATTCAGCCTCCGCTCCTAGGGGTAGAGACCCAAGCAGGAGGATGGTAATACTAGGTGTTAGGGGTCTGTGGCCTTAGCGTCCCTAGGGCGGAGACCGACGGCGGAGGCCCGAAGGCCCATCACCGAATCTTGAGGCCCGATGGGGTGGAGACCGACGGCGGAGGCCCAAAGGCCCATCGCCGAATCCAGAGGCCTGATGGGTCGGCTGATCGCGTAGGCCCAGTACCTGAGGGCGACATGACAAGATTACCCCTGAGAGGAAAGGCGAGTGGTGGAATATTCCGAGAATGTACTATAGCAGTTGAAGGGTACTATTTGTAAACTCTATAAAAGTGGTAGTTGAGCCCTATAAATAGGGAACACTTGTAATAGTATGGGGTATGGGTGGATGAATTAATGAAACCCTAGTTTTACGTGCCATTTCCCTACATGCCCGCTTGTCATGTCTATTTCCTGAGCCTCTGCCTAAGGGCAGCACTTGGTGGGCGGAGGCCTCTACCTCCTCCATGTTGTCTGAGACCGCAAGTCTCAACATTGGCGCCCACCGTGGTTTGGCCAAAGCAAATCAATGATGGCAGGGAAAAGAAAAACCACCACCAGAGCAGCAACGACCATGGGTTAGAGAGGAAGGCCTAGGCGCACCACCCATAGCACCTACGCAACCTCGCCAGTGGACGATGACACCAGAGCAGATGCCCAGGGTCAACCACCGGAACCCCAAGATCCAGAGATTCAAGATCTGGAGGCCCAACCAAACTCAGCCACAACACTCGAGCAAGAACTGCAATAGCTATAAGCATAGTTACAAAGAGCGCAACAAGAGAGGGATAGAATGGCAGCAGCATTCACAGCTAATCAGCAAGCTATTCAAGCGTCAGCACAAGCAGCAGAAATAAGGCAGCAGTTGGTAGTCCTACATGCTGAGATGCTAAGTATGCAGCATGTAGTACCAGCGTCAACCTCCGTAATTCCAGCCTCCACAACAACACCAACTGCAACCATACCTCCGCCAGTGATTAGCCCGACCATGATGCCATCTCAGGTGATACGGAGGCCTCTTGACCCCAAGTCCCCACTCTCTGAAAGCATACAACAATCGCCATGGCCAATGGCATACAAGCCAATCACACTACCAAAGTTCAACGGAAAGACAGACCACCATCAGTTCATTATGAGTTACGAGGCAGCAGTAGCCTCTGCCGGTGGAGACGACGTCATCCTAGCAAAGTCATTTGTTATTGCTATCGAAGGTAACTCATTAGCTTGGTATTCCATGCTCAAACCAAGCACGGTCTATTCTTGGGAAAACCTCCAGGACAAGATATTGGCAAATTTCAAGGGGCTAACAGCACAGTCACTGACATCCACAGATCTGTTCCAGTGCAAGCAAATGCAGGGAGAGACACTACATGACTACTTCTAGAAATTCGTGCAACTAAAGGCGAAGGCACCAGACATCCCAGACGAGATCGCCATTGAAGCAGCAATCAAGGGCCTCCGAATCGGGCCGTTCGCAGCACACCTAGCAAGAAAGAAACCAACTTCCATACAACAATTGTATGACGAGTTCGAGAAATACTGCAGATCAGACAATGACCTCCAGAAAAGGCTAGAGGAGCAGGGTCAAAACAGACAGCAAAATAGTAGCAAAAACTCCCAGAAGAGCTATACGAACTAGAATGCATCAAATCAGAAACTAGGCCAGGGGCAAGTGCTCAGCATCGAGGGTCAACCTTACCCTAAACAAGGGCCACTGGCAGCGCTAGCAGGGCCGGAGACCCAGACCAAGAACCAAGGTCGGCAAGGTTACCAACGCAAAAATTGGAACAAAAACCACAAGCACAAACAACGCAGGCCATATTGCATTTTTCACGGCGAAAGCGCAGGGCACAGCACCAAAGATTGTCCGGAGACAAATGAGACACAGGAAAGGATGAAGAACAAGCAGACTGCCCAACCTCCGACACAGCAGAGTGCAATACTGGGCGTCGGGGGTCTGCGGCCTCGGCATCCCTAGGGTAGAGACCGACGGCGGAGGCCCAAAGGCCCATCGCCGAATCCCGAGGCCTGATGGGGCGGAGACCGACAGCGGAGGCCCAAAAGCCCATTGCCAAATCCTGAGGCCTAATGGGCTGGCTGATCGCGCAGGCCCAGTACCTGAGGGTGACATGACAAGATTACCCCCGAGAGGAAAGGCGTGTGGTGGAATATTTTGAGAATGTACTGTAGCAGTTGAAGGGTACTATTGTAAACTCTATAAAAGTGGTAGTTGAGCTCTATAAATAGGGAACACTTGAAACCCTAGTTTTACATGCCATTTCCCTACACACTCGCTTGTCGTGTCTGTTTCTCGAGCCTCCACCTGAGGGCAGCGCTTGGCGGGCGGAGGCCTCTACCTCCTCCACGTTGTCTGAGACCGCAAGCGCCGTGCACCAAAAGCTTGGCGTAATTCGCTACTCCCGCCAGCACCCCATAGTCCATGCAGCCATTGATCAGACCAGGGAGCTTCGCAAGGTGACACTTTAGCCAGGAGGCAAGGGCGTAGACGCTGTCTTCCTCTGGAGGAGTGGAGGTTTCACCTTCGAACTCGGTGATGATGGCCCGATAATGGCCAACGGTTGCAGCAACGACCCCCTTGACCAAGTCCAAATGCCTCGTTGTCAAAGATAGCTGCTCCCCCACCACAACCGTGGATTCCTTCTCAGAGACCAGCTCTCGCTGGAGACCCTCGGCCAACTCATTTGCCCTGAGGGCCTGCTCGGCGGACAAAACTTCTGCATCCCGGGCCTTGGCGAGATCAGCCCTCAAAGCATCCTTTTCTTGTTCCTTCTCCGCCAGAGAAAGGCGGAGAGCTACAAGGGAATTGGACAAACCCCCTTTTTCACCTTCCAGGCGCTCGTTCTCCGCCTTGAGTGTTTCAATCATAGTATCTCAGTCGGAGACCTCATGAGTGCAGTGCTCTTCCATAACAATAGTCATATGATACCCCTACGATCAGAAAGAGGAAGACCAAGGCAATCAGCAATAGAAATAAAAACAAGTCTAAAGGCGAACATACACCAAAAAAGGCAAACCGCCGAAGACGCAC
The DNA here is from genome assembly GCF_019320115.1 of Miscanthus floridulus. Lineage (NCBI taxonomy): Eukaryota > Viridiplantae > Streptophyta > Magnoliopsida > Poales > Poaceae > Miscanthus > Miscanthus floridulus. The sequence continues at coordinate 9,262,675 of NC_089583.1, read as the reverse complement.
CAAGCTCTAGTGTTCTAGATGAACACGGAGAAGTTGGAAGAAATCCATGTCCCTCAGATGCTATTTGAAGCGATCTATTCAAAGAAGAACAAATAAACACAAAACAATAAGGTGAGAAAAGCAAATCTCACAATAAATACACCAACTGCCAGAGACCACCTCCGACGTCTCCAAGAACCCCAAGATAGCACTCTTCCCAACCTAAGATAGAAGTGTCGGAGGAGCCTACATAGCAAAAAAAACACAACAACAACAACAACTTAGGTCAGAGGGCCGATCAGAAATGGGCAATAACAACATGCCAAAAGATGAGTAAGATAAAAACACTCTATACTCACTCGAACCCGGCGCCATCAGCCCTGGCTGCCTTGGACCAAACCTGACGCTGGCAGCAGCCGCTCGCTCCTCCAGAGTGAGGAGTCCAGCCATGACATCACCTACAAAGCAACAAGTACACGGTATTAGCACTTGGTACAATACATAAACAAATAAACCGGGCGAAGATAGTAATCACAAAAATGTGCGCCAAATAAACTTACTCATAAAAAGCCTAGGATGGGCCGCCTGTTGAGCCCCCTGGGCAGAAGTCTCCACCAAATCATGCGATGAAGGCCCAAAGGGCCGACTCTCCTCAGTCAGTGGCCTGGTGGGCGGAGGGCTCGAAGAAGACTGAGCCACCGGGGCCTACTCAGCAAGCATGGCCTCCGGCTTCCTGACATCGGCCGCTGGCGTGGAGGAAGGCGCAACAACGGCGAGAAACGAAGGAGCATGCTGCAAGGCAACCTCCGCGCCCTCTTCAGAACTTGAATATAGCCCGCCAAAAATGTTAGGCATAGGATCGGCGGCGCTAGCCTCTGGCTGTTCGGCGATAATCGTAGCACCATGCAAGGTGCGCGTCGGAGCAGTGCTGGCCTCCGGACGCCCAGCACCGCCCACAGCTCCGCTCACAGGGCGCACCGGAGCTCTAGGAGAGCCGTGATCCTCGCCGTTCGTGACCCGCACGTCCACTGATGGGACGGAGGAGCTCTGAACGTCTTCACTACCGGCAGAGGCAACGCCCGCACTACTGGCCGAAGACGCGGCCGGCGCGATCACCAGAGCACCGCTCTTCTTCTTCTTTTTCGTAGGTGCCCGAGCAACAGAGGTGCCCTTCCTCTTCTTGGACTCGGCCTCTGCCATAACATTCTTCGTGGGAGGCCTTCTTCTTCTTCTTGTCAATTGAAGCCAGGACCTCCGCGGGAACCTCACGCTCCCGGTAGACGATCCCGAGTTCCTCAAAAACTCGATTGAGCCGTGGCATGGTGCCTGCCATGGCTCTTTGAGACATGTACTTACGCTCAGAAATTCTGCCGACCAACCCGACGGTGGCTTCCTCAACCTCGAAGATGAAACTATCCTCTATCACCCCCTCCCCCAAAGACTGGCTAAAGCGGGGGAATGGGATCCCGGCCTCCAGCCCAAAAATGGGAACCACCGCCGTTTCAAGCCAAAAGGATGAATTGCCTCTTTTCAGGGGCCAATAGTCAGATGCCATAATCTCCTCCACCAGATCGTGGCCCCTGGAAGAGTGGCACGCCAACGCAAAGGCCCAGTCACAAGCCTCCCTTGCCGGTGACACCACCTCTAGCTGTTCCACGCGCATATGCGATGCCATCACCTCCATTCTTGAGGACAATGGATACTCCACGACCTCCGCACCATCCTCGGTGGTGCTACGGACCCCGTAGGTCTTCACGTAAAACCACTCCTCAAGCCAGCCGTGGTCCCATTTGTCTTTCTGGCAAAAAGAAATCTCCAGGCGGTCTACGCCTTGGTTCCACTTCGACATGAAGGTGCAACTACCATACTGGTAGATCACCTCCACCTCCTTGCCCTCCCACATCTCCTTCTTCTTCTTCGGCTGCTTCTGTAGCTCATAGTAAGCGCAGAAGGTGTCCACATCTGGCTCGGCACCATAAGAAACACATGCCTAGTAGAATTTGCTGAGCGTGAGGAAGGCAGTAGGAGTCAGATGATGGAGCTAGACATTGAAGGTCTCCAACACCCGGTAGAGGAAGGGGATGTAAGGAAGGTGGAGGCCATAGGTGAAGAAGTCCCAAAACACCACCACATATCCCTCCTCCGGTTTTGGAACAGTCTGGCCAGGCAGAGGGATTTTTACCCTCGAAGAAGGAAAATACGATTCCTTCAACATCTCCACGACCGCCTCTTCAGTAATGGAGGAGGGGCCGAAATCCCAGGACTTTATTGCCATGTCTCTGGAATCCGCAGCGATCAGGTCTCTGATGGACACGGAGACACTACCCAAATCCTCCTCCACTAGCTTTTCAAATTCCAACGTGGAGGCAGAGGCAACCATGCACACCTCAAAAAAGCGCACTCCAGCCGGTGGCCCTAACGCTGAGAAGGTGGCAATAGGGTCTGAAGAAGGCAGGCCGGTGAGTATGGGAGGAGGCAAAAAAGAAAGCCACCGCGGCGACAGCCAAGGCGGAAGACGCAAGCGGAAAGACGGAACGCGCGAAGGTAGCTCAGGCGAAAGCGAAGAGAGCAAAGAGCGATTTCTCAGAGGCAAGGAAAGTGAATGAGCAGTGTGGGGGGGACCCCGCCACCAACCCCACCCTTATATAGGCCGCGGGCGAGCGGTTTGGCTCCCACCGCACAACGGTCATCTCCGGAGAATTCGCCTGCCGCCCAACGGTCATCTCTGAAGAAGTCGCAAGGTATACAACGGAAAGCAATACAGCGTAAACAGCCATAGTGTAGGACAACGGCTAGTTTTGCAGCCTAATGGCTACTATGACAAGATCAGCGGCCATGCTAGAGGAGGCCAGGGGGGAACCTATGGGGATTGGTCGGAGACGTGACTACGCGCAGTCTCCGCCCCCGCGGACATCCTTGCTTAGGGCGTTTTGAGCTCATGACACGCTTGGGTAGACCGTGGTCTCAAATGGGGGGAACTGTTGTAACACAGCCTCCGAGAGTGGCGGAGACCTACACGGCCAGCAGTTCACAGAGATGTCTCCGACCAACTACCTAAGCAATTCCCAGCTAAAACGCCTCTAGACCCAGAAAGATGATGGTTCTCAGACTGCTTGCAGGACGCTGCCGGTGACCCTAGCGTAGCCTCTGCCCGGTTAGCTCGTAGGCGTCTTTGGGCGGAGGGGGCGGAGGCCGCCCCGCTGCAAGGCTAATCAAGTGCCAATGTTACCTATGTGTGTGTGCAGGTAACCAAAGAAAGGCGCTCATGGATGGCGCGGGCATGCTGGTTTGGCCTCCGCTCCTAGGGGCAGAGACCCAAGCAGGAGGATGGCAATACTGGGCATCAGGGGTCTACGGCCTCAGCGTCCCTAGGGTAGAGACCGATGGCGGAGGCCCAAAGGCCCATCATCGAATCCTGAGGCCTGATGGGGCAGAGACCGACGGTGGAGGCCCAAAGGCCCATCGCTGAATCCTGAGGCCTGATGGGCCGGCTGATCGCACAAGCCCAGTACCTGAGGGCGACATGACAAGATTACCCCCGAGAGGAAAGGCGAGTGGTGGAATATTCTGAGAATGTACTGTAGCAGTTGAAGGCTACTATTGTAAAATCTGTAAAAGTGGTAGTTGAGCCCTATAAATAGGGAACACTTGTAACAGTACAGGGTGTGGGTGGATGAATTAATGAAACCCTAGTTTTACATGCCATTTCCCTACACGCCCGCTTGTCGTGTCTATTTCCCGAGCCTCCGCCTGAGGGCAGCGCTTGGCGGGCGGAGGCCTCTACCTCCTCCACGTTGTCTGAGACCGCAAGTCTCAACACACATACCAAAAACCACCTGGCACTGGCTTGAAAGGCCCAATCATATCCAGTCCCCAGCATGCAAAGGGCTAGGAAGCTGGGATGGTTTGCTGCTCTTGTGTCATCATGTGTATTTGCTTGGCGAAAAATTGGCATCCTTCACAATGTCGGACGAGGTCTTCTGCATCGGAGATGGCTGTGGACTAGTAGAAACTAGCTTGGAAAGCCTTGCCGACCAGTGTTCTCGAGGCCACGTGGTTGCCATTGGAACCAGAGTGAATTTCGAGAAGTAGCTTCACTCTCTCTTCTTGGGTGATGCATTTCTACAGTATCCCTTCCTTGGCACTTTTCCTCATCAAATTGTCATCTACCAGCATGTAATGCTTACTTTGACGAATTAGGTGTTCTATTTTAGTCTTGTTGGCGGGTACTTCAGTGCTGGTGAGGTACTTGATGAACTGTTCCCTCCAATCAGCGGCCAGCAAAGGTACCGCCAATACCAGCTGCTCGGCGGGGGGAACTTCCTGAACTTCCTTATCTTCTTTAATGGATGGCGCCAGGAGATCTTGAATGAAGACCCCCAGCGGGATCGCGGCGTGAGAAGAGCCCAACTTGGATAAATGGTCACCAAGCTGATTCTGGTCACGTACCACGTGGTGGTACTCGATGCCGTAGAATTTTCCTTCAAGCTTCCTGATTTCGGTGCAATATGCATCCATCTTCTCGCTGGAGCAAGACCAATCTTTGTTAAGCTAGTTGATGACTAGCGTGGAGTCCCTGTATACCATGAGGCATTTGACACCGAGCTCAATGGCTATACAGAGTCTGTGGAGACATGCTTCATATTCAGTGGCATTATTGGAAGCTGAAAAGTGTATCTAGAGAACGTATTAGAGCTTATCCTTGGTCGGCGTAATGAACAAAATGCCCGCACCAGCACCATTGATGTTAAGGGCACCGTCGAAGTACATCACCCAATGCTCGGGGTAGGTGGCGATGATGGGCTCTTGGATCTCGGTCCACTCAGCGACAAAATCAACAAGCGCCCGAGACTTGATTGTAGGCCTGCTTCTAAATTCAATGGAGTAAGTGCTGAGCTCGATAGCCCACTTGATGATACGGCCATTGGCCTCTTTGTTCCAGAGAATATCCCTAGAGGGAACTCGGTAACCATGATGATCTTGTAATATTCGAAGTAGTGGTGGAGCTTGCGCGATGTAATCAGGATGGCGTATAGCAACTTTTGGACCTGAGGATAATGAGATTTTGGGATCGTTAAGGACCTCGCTGATGAAATATACCTAACGTTGCACCTTATAGGTGTGCCCGACCTCCTCGCGTTCGACCATGATGGTTGTGCTAATGACGCAGAAAGTAGCGGCGATGTAGATCAGGAGAGTTTCATCTGGCCATGGCACCATCATGATCGGAGGCTTTGTTAGGAACAACTTGAGCTGCTCAAAAGCTATATCTGCCTCTTCTGACTAGGAAAAGCGCTCGGAGGCCTTGAGGAGTTTGAAGAACAATAGCCCTTTTTCGCCAAGGCGCGATATGAAGCGGCTTAAAGCAGGCATGCAGCCTGTAAGTTTATGTATATCCTTGACGCGTGTTGGCCATTTCATGTTTTGATGGCCGAGACCTTGTCAGGGTTGGGTTCAATGCCACGGGTGCTGATGATGTAGCCCAGCAGTATACTGGATGGAACTCCAAAGATGCACTTTGAAGGGTTCAACTTCCATCGGCACTTTTTAAGGTTGGCGAACGTTTCTTCGAGGTCGGCAATAAGATTGTCGGCAGTCCTAGACTTGATGACCACATCGTCGATGTAAGCTTTGACGTTGCAGCCGGTCTGTTGATCTGATCAAGGCACATTTGGATGGCCCTTTGATAGGTCACCCCGGTGTTCTTGAGACTGAAGGACATGGTTGTGTAGCAGTATGCACCGAAAGGTGTGATGAATGACATCTTGATCTAGTCTTCTTCCTTGAGGGAGATCTAGTGATAGCCAAAGTAATAGTCAAGGAAGGAGAGCAGTTCGTAGCCAACGGTGGAGTCTACAACCTCGTCTATCCGAGGCAAACCAAAGGGGTCTTTAGGGAAGTATTTGTTAAGATCAGTATAATCAACGCACATTCTTCATTCTTTATTCTTTTTTTGAATGAGAATAGGGTTTGCTAACCACTCAGGATGATACACTTCTTTTATAAATCCAGTAGCTAAGAGCCATTTTATTTCTACACTAATAGCCTCCTTCTTGTCTGGCATGAATCAGCGGAGTTTCTATTTGATTGGTTTGGCGGTCGGCAAGACATTTAAGGATTGCTCGATCTTCTCCCATGGTACCCCCGACATGTCTGTAGGTTTCTAAGCAAACACATCGGTGTTGGCATGTAGGAAGGAGACGAGCACGCATTCCTATTTGGGGTCAAGGTGTGCCCCAATCTTCATGGTCTTGGAGGGGTCGTCGAGGCCGAGACTGACCTCCTTTATTTCCTTGGACTTGGTGGAGGCATAGGGAGGCTCCATCTCTAGAATCTCCATGTCATCGATGGGCAACATCTTGGATTCGATGACCACGCTGGCCATCTGGATGGAGAGGTCGGTGGCTTCAGCAAGGGCGAGACTCTTAGTCTCGTAGGCATAGGCGATGGAGAGGTTGGCTCGTAGGGCCAGGACTCCTACAGGCGAAGGCATCTTTAGCACCAGGTACGTGTAGTACGGTATAGCCATGAACTTGGCCAGAGCTAGCCGACTAAGTATGGCGTGGTAGGTGGTGTTGAAGTCGGTGATGTAGAAGTTGATGTGTTCGACACAGTAGTTGCTTGCCATGTCGAACTGTACTAGTAGGGTGATCTCTCCAAGCGGTTTGGAGGCCCTGCCAGGTACCACAACCCAAAAGGAGGAGTTGAAGGGTGTGAGATCTGATAGCCCGAGGCCCAGCTCCTTTAGGGCTCCGGCGAAGAGGAGATTTAGAGCGCTCCCACCATCGACGAGTACCTTTCTGAAAAGCACCTTTTAGATGGTTGCGTCAAGGATGAGGGGGAAACGCCCTGTGTAGGGGATGTCCACCCACTGGTCAGCCCTGTTGAAGGTGATGGGGACCTCATACCATGGGCGATAACTAGGGTTAGCGGTGGCATCTTCCGTAGTAACGGAGAGCACCTGTCATGCGGTGAGCTTCCATTCTCTTCTGCTCTCGGTGGAGGCAAGGCCCCTGAAGATGGTGGCAACCACCTTGTTGCGGTCCTAGAAGGCATTGTTGCTGCCCCCAGGAGGTCGGTGGCCTCCGGCTCCGTCATTGGCATCATCTTCTAACTTTTTGTCCTAAAACTCCTTAGCCAAGCCGAGGCAGTTCTTCATCTTGTGTTTGGCGTTCTTGTGGAGAGGGCACGGGCCGTCGAGGATCTTTTGGTACTGCTCATCGTAGTTGCACTTGGCGTGAGGTTGATTGATAGCAGCAACGATGTGGTCTGTCCGGCGGCAGCAATTTTGGCCAGACTTGGGTCCTTCTATTCGATCACGGTCGCTGTCATGATGGTAACTGCGGTCGTTGAAGCGGCGGTCGTTGTGGCGTCGGTCGTCGGGGCTGTCGTCATAGCAGCGAGGTGGGCGATGAGTGCCCACATCCTTGTTGAAGCGTACCTAGCTTCCTTGGGGTTGGTGTACTAGTTGGCAGTAGTGATCATCTCACCAATGCCTGTGGGTGGCTTGCGGTTGAATTTGGAGCGAAGCTCACGATGGTGGAGTCCTCGGATGAAGGTGGTGATGACCTCAGCTTCCGTGATGTTGGGAATAGAATTCCTCATCTCAGAAAAGCATCGAATGTAGCTATAGAGGAGCTTTGATCGCTTCTGGTTGATGCGGTTGAGATCATGCTTGGTGCCTGGCCGAGTACACATAGCCATATAATTATCGGTGAAGACTTTTTTAGCTCTTCCTAGGATCCGATGGAGTATGGGGCAAGGCTAGTAAACAAGCTCATGGTGGGTGGCGTGAGCATGATGGGGAGATAGTTCACCATGACACTAGTGTCTACTCCGACAGCGCAGACAGCGGTGGTATAAGCCTATAGCCACTATGTTGGATTCATCCTTCCCTCGTAGGGCTCAACCCTAGTGATTTTGAAACCATAGGGCCACTGAAGTGTTCAGAGCGCCCTTGTAAAAGCTAGGGGCCCTTTGGGGTTATGGTCGGCATCGGCTGCACTGTTGTTGGCATCGATCGGCTCAAGAGCTGAGTCTGGGTCTCTGTAATCCTACTCGTACTCCTAGCGGTGGCATACTTCGTCTTCATGGCAACTAAAGCGACATTGCTCAAAATGTCGTAGTTCATCTCGGAGGTTGCTGAGGTGCACTCGAGCATCCTGGTCGTGTTGGCAATGGTTTTCGACACGGTGGCCCCCGGCTCCACCCTGGAGAGGCAGTGACTGGTCGGCGAAATGACTTTGACTAGGGCGGCGATTGGATCTCGGCATAGCTGATCAATGAATTGTGCCCGTAGAGCATGAAGGTCTCTGATCCTCGCGGATCTCATTAACCTAACAGTGTGCTGTTTGAAGCATGGTAGCGACCTTGGTGAGCTCGGTTGTTTGCGGGAGGCGGGCGAGCTCATTGGCGGCCACTGCTAGATTAGCGCTTGGAGTCTTGAATATGTCGTGGACGTCAATGCGGAGAAACTCTTCATCAAGGTCGTGGTGGAGCGAGAGTGGCCTTCCTTATGAGTCGAGCTGATAATTTCAAGCGGCCTAGGCCCTCTCAATGGCTGCCTCATTTTCTCGATGATGCGCGCGGTTGACGTTCTAGTTCTCATGAGCGACGCGTTCCTCCTCGGTTTCACCATTCCAAGGAGGGCTATCGATGCTGACATTGAAGATTGCGCCACCCCGGAAGGGTGGGAGAAGGAGTTGCTCGATGAAGGTTTCAGCGAGGGTCTCCGTAGAGCCCTAAGACTCGAAGCCTGAATTTTCCTCCGAGATGGTCTAGAGGGACGCTCCGGGGCACCGGCCTATGTGTACCATGTTGACGGCTGGCGGGGGCTAGACGGTGATTTTGGTCGGCGAGTGGATAGGCATATCCCACCTGGTCGGTGAATTTGCCCCTCAGGGCGTCTTGGTAAGTAGCGGCAACGTTGCTGAGCCCAAAGGGCCGAGCCACAACTCCTAGAGTTTTCTGAGCAGCCTCCGATAGATTTGGATCGGAGGGTGGTTGGCGCTAAACCAAAGTGTCCATGGCCAATTCAGCGATGGAGAGGCAATCGGCGAGCTTCAGACCGACCTGATCGATGGACTCGATTGGATCATCGTTGTTGATCTGCCTCCTCTAGTAGCGAGGAAGCGAGCAGTGAGTTGCTGATGAAGGTGACCATGGAGGTGGTTCTGAGATCGGTTCTGTAGTCACAGGTGCAGGGATGATCAGCACAGAAATGACCTATGCTGGCTCAAGGAGCTCTCCAACTCCATAAGAGTTGATGATCCAGGAGATCGATCTAACCGTGAAGATCTGGTCGGCTGCGGGAGAGACAAAGAGCCAACAGAAAAAGCCATCTTGTTCAACAAGGAAACAGCACGCAACCCCTACCTAGCGCGCCAATTATCGACAGAATATCGTCGACAGTCCTCTGAGGGGTATCCCATGAAGGTAGATTGATCAGCAGATGAGCGTGAGATCAAGAACAAAAAGGCAACAGAGACACACGAGTTAGATAGGTTCAAGCCATCAGTATGACGTAATACCCTACTCATGTGGTCTGTTGGTTTGTATTAACTATCGTATAATATTGCGTGAGTTTGGAGGGGGTCCCTGCCCGCCTTATATAGTCCGAGGAGCAGGGTTACAAGTCGGTTAGATCTGAGAGATAACCAAAAAGTAATAATTGATTATAGGAATCTTGGGATCATACATATCCTAACAGATCTCATAGTATCTTCAGGATATCTTCCAGATGACTTGCGGAAGGCGCCGACCAGAGTCATGCCCCATAAGGCTTCATCTTGTGGGCTGGGCTACCCCTAAGGGCGCAGCCCATGTGGTCTACCATGGGTATCCAGGGTCATAGCCCCCACAATTGGTTTGCCTGCACCATCGTGATGAGGCCGGTGTAGAGCTCGAAGTTCCCATTGCCAGTGTTGATAGCCGGCCCAATGGGCATGTTAGGAACAGTGGGGATGGAGTAGCCGTAGAGTGTCTTGGCCATGCTTAGAGTAGCTGATGGTGTGGGGGTGACTATTTCATATGTCGGTGGAGTGGCAGAAGAAGACACGGCATAGGACCATTTCTTCCTTAGTAGTGCCTCCAGATTTTTTGATGTAGTTGTTTGGCAGATTATAACCGGTCATACACTATCCTATTTTCATCCACAATAGGAGAAAGCAAGCAAAGTTAGCCTATGTAAACAATGGCTACCTTACATGCATATTATCATGAACATGTCCTACTAGATTCTTTAATCAATTATGCCTTCCTGGCAACGGCGCCAGAAATGCTTGTTGACACTTCTTAGCATAGCTACTAGGTTTGTATCCCTAGCAATGGTGCCAAAAGTGCTTGTTGGTATTTCTTAGCGTCATCACTAATAATTAGCAATGCCACTAAGTAATAGCCTTGATAGTTCCTTAACAATTTTTTATATTTATCCACAAGCGCATGAGGCTATCATTATAGCATTTCACCGGAAAGTATTCAGGGTATCGTTATTTATATTTTCTCAAAGGAAGGCATTTAATTAAGAGTCTAGCATGGATATGAACTTGAATAATAATGCTTGCAAGTACACAAAAGTTTATATCAGGGGTAAAAATAGTGATTTCAAGATAGTGGAGACACACTTGGCATTCCTCAAAGGATAAAATAAAGAGAAAGAATAAAAGAATAATCATAAGTCGAGCAGGCATTGATCTAGTATAATACAAAGATTAGTTGATGATCATACAAATTGCATAATTAGTTTTAGGGCTAAGTGTGAAGCAGGTCAGGAGGCCACCGAGTACTGGTCTGCCAGCAATCTCATGTAATAATTTAGACTCCTACACCCCAAATGAACGTATGGGTTACAAGGGATAGACAGGGTTGTTACCACCTACCACCTCAACCATGGAGAGGGACAATGCATTCACCTGTCTCTCCATACCCAAGCACCATGCTTGCGTATACAGAAACTACCCAAATCTCCCTGGGTCCCCGACCCTATAGATCGACTTGTAAAGAACTTGGGCACACCCGAAAGCATGATGAACCACCACCTCAACTTAGATCTAATCCCTATTATATAAGTTATATAAGTAGTTAAGTATGCTACTCTCATGACACACAAACTATAGGCTAGTTCATATATCATGATTATAACACAATAACTATACTCTAGTTTATAAGTATGACTATAAATATAATATGAGAGCATAACTTTGGAAGAACTCATATTTGTATTCATACCAAGGGTCTCTTCTTCCAAGGAGCGAAGCTCTCCAAGGTAGCTTTGCCTTGCTCTAAACTACTAAAAGTAAAGCTACAACTAAGTGAGGTGTGAGGGAACTCAAGTGGTGTCTGAGTATGCCCAATGGTGTGTGTTGTAGAGGGGGTACCCCTCTATTTATACAAGGAGCAAGGGCAGTGTTGCAGCTATTCTTGTCGTGAAGCCCCGAGCTGCACCGCCTCAGCATGTCCAGATGCCACCGCCTATCAAAGGCATGGACTAGAGGCGCTGGCAGGGGGTCACAAGCCCCTAGGGGTCGACCACCCCCTGACCAAGCCGCCTCACCACTGCCTTCGAGTGGTGGGATGTGGGCTAGACCTAGATCACTCCTTGGTGGGTACTTTGCCCAATTGAGTTGAGTTGATGGGTGTCTCAATTGTTTCTTTGCGCAAATCAGCGTCAAAAAGCGCCTTTCAGGGAATTTTTCCAAGTATTTATGTTTATGTCCTGCAAAACAATATTCTCCAAATACATATGGAACTAGGTCAATAGTAAATGCATATGTGTTTAAGATTGCCAATTTCTCCAGTTTTTAACCTTAGTTGGTGGTCGGATTTGATCGCTAAAGACCGCCAACAACTTGTTGCTTCTCATTGGCTCATTCTTCGAGCCTCTTCATTAGTAGATCCATCTTGGTAGACAGCATGTCTACCTCCTTATGTTGATGCATACCTCCACCTCTCTTATGGGTCTGAAGACGTTCTTCATTCCAACCTTGGTTGGAGGACATCTTCTCCACGAGAGCTATTGCACCTAGGATTTTGAGTGACAGGAAAACACCTCTAATAGCAGCATCCATATTCTCACGGGTACTATTTATCAACCCATGGTAGAAAGTCTACATGAGTAGCTAATTCTATATCCCATTATGAGGATATTCTGATATATAGTCTTGAAAGCGTTCTCATGCCGCAAAGATAGATTCATCATGCTACTGTTGGAAGCTTGAAATTCTCCCATGGAGAGCATTGGTCTTGTTTGTGGGAAAGAATTTTGCTAGGAAGGCAGTGGAGCAGTTTTTCCATATAGCATTTCTATCTTTGTTGGCGTAGAACCATTGCTTTGCCTTCCCCAAAAGTGAGAATGGGAAGAGGCAAAGTAAAATGGCATCTCTAGTAACTCCTTTGATGGTGAAAGAGCTGCAGATCTCTAAGAAGTGTTGAAGATGAGAACTCACTTTTTCAAGTGCCTTTCCACAAAACTGGTTAGCTTGCACCATATCGATGAGAGCTGGCTTGAGCTCAAATCTATTGTCTCCAACATTGATCATCGGTCTAGTACGAATGTTGGCCGTAGTTGGAGCAGAGAATTCACGGAGAGTCTTGTCAGCTATGGCTTCAAAAACTGGTGTTAACCTTCGCCTTGTTTGGTTGTCTTTTGATTCTAAAGCTGAAACTTTCTTAAGTTTAGCCTTAGTCCTCTTGAGTAGTGCTTCTATATTTTCAACGTAGTTTGTCGGAAGGTCAAAATCGGTCATACATTACCCAACATAAGATATAAAAGTAGACAGAACAAGGGTGAGCCTGTTTGAGCAGGGGTATATGGTTTTCTCGATCACATCAAGAATTGCTTGTTGGTATTTATTGCTTCTGCCTAGCTACCTTCCCTAGCAACGACGCCAGAAATGCTTGTTGGTATTTATTAACTTGTTACTTGTTTAAGTAGCCACCTAATGTTTGTTGACATTTCTTAACATCACTTTTGCTAAGTTATCATCCCTAGCTATGATGCCAGAAATGCTTGTTGACATTCCTTACCATCACTTCTAGACTGACACTAAGAAGTACTTTAAGTATTTTATTGTGACTAGATAGAATACAAATATGAATATGAAGGGATCTGCAAGCGCACAGATAATTTACCATTGTAGCATTTCACCCAGGAGTATTCTATGTATTGTTATTTATAATTTCACCATAGGGAAGGATGGGTAGTTATAATATATTGATAACTCATACGTATGATGGAGAAATAAACCATAACCAATATTCTACTCACAGCAGGGGTAAATCAAGAGATAAATGTATATGAATGGTAAGCGATAACTGATCATTGAGCACTCAGAGTACTCCTTACAAGTTGTAACACCCTAAAATTTGCTTCTCTTGAAATAGAGCTAAAATGATTTAATTTTGTATTTTTGATGCTCATGAAAACATGGGAAAATAATAAATTTTCATTAGATTAAAATTTATCTTAAGGTAGAAATGTGTTTGTTGCATTCATGTTGGTCGCACCTTGTGTTTCTATATGCAAAATGTGTTTTTTTAAAATACATTTAGGAGACAAATATCTATCTCTTGGAATTTTCTAGATTCTTTCTGGAATTTAATTCCTACCTCCTTCAACTTAATCTTTGTGTTCCAAGTTCCCAACAATCTTTTCATGAGCTCCAAATACTTTATTTGGGTTTATCATGTTCCAAAGTGTCTCTGGGAAATTTCCCCAAATTTTCGGAGGTCTCGGATTATTTTTTGTGGCTTAAAAATTAATTCTGGACTTTTCTAGAATTATTTTATTCACAAAATTAATTAATTCCAAAAATAAATAATATATCTTGTTTTCCATCCAACTCTCAAAGCCCATGTGTAATAATCCTAATAAATCTCAAAGGCCCGTGCATTTATTTACTAATGGGCTTTAATGATTATTTAGGTCCATTAGTAAATGTGGAGGGTGCAACATCAATTAGTACCATATTGCTAGTTGATGTAGATGTGGGGAGTTTTTCTCCTTATAAATATGTACCAACGCCTTGGGCAAAGTACACCAAAACTACCATAAGAGGAGGCCATTGTTTGGGAAATCCCTCTTGTAGTAAATTAGATTTTTTTTCTCTTCCTTCTCTCGCCGTCGCCGTTACCGTCACTACCAGCTTGCCCTAGCCCCGCGCTGCCCCTGGTTTTGGATCTCGCTGAGCTCAGAAGCACACCTACCACTACAGTTGACGCCGTCTACCGCCTCTTCATCCTGTGCAACCGGCTACCGATCCACGGCTAGGAGAGCAGAGGAGTCCTTCTACGTGAAGCACCATCTTCTTATCCAAATCGAGCACGTCAGCGCTGTTCTTCGCCGGCTGATGGATTGATGGCGAGCACATCTATGTAACCCCATCTTGCTCTCCGCCTTGTTGGTAGTTCCATGCCTTGTCGCCTTCGTGAAACTAACCATGAAAACATGTAACCTTCTACCATTGCCAGCACTCGCAAGCAAACAGCTACGTCGTACCCTGGAGCCGGGCATGCTAAGCATGTGTCTACAGTTCATGCAAGACCGAGAAAGCACGTATGTGATCAAGTCAGCTGCATCTTGCAATGATATAAATTGTATGCCACATTATTTAATCGGCTAAATACTTTGCTGAAGTGACGCCTACATCATCCTTGCATACTAATTAAACATTTAATCTTGTATAAATAAAATTTCATTAAATCGTTTCTTGGTCAAATTCTGAAGCACTTCAAATATCATGTCGGGTGTTCATAGTGCTTTAATAGAATATAATTAATTAGGCTGCAGTTTAGTTTTCTTTACAAATAAATCTTTGTTCAAATAGTACATTGCTTTTCTGCATGATTCTTGCATTCCTATGATCTTAGCGACGTATAACATGTCAAATATTATGAATTCTATAAGTTAAATATTAATATAATTAATGTTTATGCAATGAGATTTATAAATAAAATATAATTAGTTATCTTGGTTTTCTAATTCAAAATACAAATTGACTTAATATGATATTTCTCTGGAACATTCTATACATACTTTTTATATAATTAAAATAAATGAAGCTTGCCGTTTTCTTTTTCTCTTTGATGAATAATCTTTCGGTAATCGTTTCTTTTGCATCGTAACTACAATTAGCATACTTTTCGCGTCTGTGTGATCGTAGCAACATGTATATTAGTTTTCAAACCTTTTTATTGATTGGTGTACTATTCTAATTTAGATATATTTGTATGCTATGCATGTATGTTCAGATGCTTGTGTGGTGCTTTATGATCATGTCCAGTCGGTGAGCTTTGCATTGGTGATATAAAACAAGTTGGTGATCCAGAAGAAGTCCTTTGGGGGTTACAATTCAATTGAAGAAGGATCAGAGTTTAAGGCAAGTACACCATGGGATCTTCCTTGTTGTCCTATACACCTTTAATCATTTAATTTAGGCTGCATATGTCTACCTTGATTACCATTAAGGATTTCCTAGTACTTTGTTACCCTGTACCTTGATTCCTATGGATTATTGCATTGGGTAGTATGATGCTAGTGCTCAACTAAAACCACGATCTTGTAACTTGACTAATGGTATATGCAATAAACACTAAAAGATGCTTTTTAGCAACATGGAACAAGGGGCTAGAGCATTGGGCAATTTTATGGTGCTCTAGATTCCTCTCCCTAAGAACTTATCTGTACGCGAACATCCGGGACTTACAGTACAACTGTGAGGACTACATGGCTCTGGCTTTGGCTCAGTATGAGGACCTTTTCTAGCTTGTTAGTGGTTACCTTTTTGGCGCAAAAGGGGCTCCGACAGGTATGATCTCGGCCTGCCAAGAGGGTGCACTTTGGTTTCTTGGTATTTTGTTAGTCACTCCTTGGAGGGAGGTTCTTGCTTATTGATGGGGTAACCTTAGCGGCCCTAACTTGTTACACAAACCTTTGAAAGGCTTCATAGTGAACTCTACCGACCTTCCTAGGTTGTGGGTCAAGAGGCTAGCTACCTCGGGCAAAAGGGTAAATTATGACTCACAGTAAAAGTGTACAACCTCTGTAGAGTGTAAAACTGGTATATCAGTCGTGCTCTTAGTCACGAGCGGCCTTGGACCCTTACGGAATAGATGAAGAACATGGATGATACCGATGATGAAGACGCACACTAATGATTGCTGTTTATGTTATTCATTATTCATGTTTACCTGATCATGTGTTAACTTGGGCTTATGATAACCTTGTTGTTACTCAATTGCTAAAATTATGATAATTAAAAGCTAATCTTAGTTAAACTAGTGTCTGCCTTTTGAGCCTCATGAACCCCATGTTATATTTGTTGAGTACGATATGTACTTACACTTGCTTCATTTTTCAATTATTTTGATAAAATCCCGGATGGATACCAGATTGCTAGAGTTTGGAGGAATTAGACTTGTGATCAACCAATTAGTTGTCCCTATGAAAGTGGAGTCTTCACCTAAAGATCAGAGTTGTCTTTCTGCTGTCTATACTCTGAGGTTGTATTCTTTATACTAATAAGCTATGTAATAAGCATTGTCTTATGATATTACCCTTATTTGTAGCTATATGTGAGATTTGACTTTCTGGGCTCACATATGGTGTGTATCTGGTTTTGTTCTTAAAACCGGGTGCTACAAAGTCGTATTAGAGCAATGCTGACTGTAGGACGCAAGCCTAGTAAAAACTGGCCATTTTAAGGTTCAGAAGTTGCTACAAAAACCCTTGCTATATGAATATTGATATTTTTTCTCTACTATATCTCAACCCTTGTTATTCATCTCTACTTTGGTGCTTATTCTGAAGTCTTTGTTCTTATCTTCACTCCTTGATTTGATATGCTTTTAGAACTATCCCTCATCACCTTCTTTCGTAATCTGAAGATGAGTCTTAGGATTGTTACCTTAGTACAATGAGGACGATAGTATCGAAAAGTTGAGTCAATGATTAAATTGTGCATCTTTATTGTTTTGTTGAATTGTCATTATGCTTCTGCTTATTTTGAATCTTTGTAATGATTGCAATGATCTTGTTGGGTGTTTCTAGGTACAAGGATTAATAAAATAAATAGTCGGGTTTTGGTTATCTCTTGTTTCCTTTATCCTATCTTTTTGGAGCAGCCTACACTCATTGGCTTATATCTCTGTTTTTGGACAACCAAAAATCATGAGAAAATTCTAGACAATAGTAGACTTTGATATCTTTCTGTTACCGCAAGAACTGCCCTCACATCTATTTTGGTTATGGAGTTATGAAAATCACAAGATGATGCAACTGTGCTGTTTAAAAGCTGGAGTAGTTTCTATTGTGCACTATTTTCAACTACCTGAAGTGGAGAATTTTGAAAAGTGTTCTATAAGGAAGTTGTGGAGAATTTTATAAGCTTTCCAACAGTATAATCTACAACTTCATTGGATTAACGGAATGAGAGTTACAGCTATTTTACTGTGCTATTATTTTCCTACTAGTTATCATTGGGATGTCAGAACGTCTTGATGCTAGTTAGCTCATCTATAAGAAGGTGCAAGCTACCCTTATATGTCCCCTAGTTGATCTTTTCTTAAGGGGGGTAGCTAAGTTGAAGGATTTGTAAGATGAAGTTTCTTACATTCTAGCGCTTCGTTTGGAAGTATTAGTTATCTCTGGGGTTTAGTCTTCTCTTGTCTCAATTGCCATCAATCCTATCTTGTCATCTCTTGAAGCTACAATTAAGGATGTTATGAACGACTGAGTTCTAATTAATACATGTTGAAAATAGATGGATGCTACCAGGAGAAGTGCTTCACATGGTGCTAGAAGGAATCCTGCCAGTTCTAATCCACCGCCATCCATTTCCTCATCTATAGAGTAAGCTTTGATGATGTAGACTCAGTTATTACAGACTATTGCTCAAATTGTGTTGAACAACCCGCATCAAGCACCACCTATTAACAAGCGTAGTGAATTTACGAAGGGACACCCACCGACATTCTCTCATACAAGCAAACCACAAGAAGCTGATGACTGGCTTAGAGCAATGGAGCGATAATTGTACATAGCTCAGTGTAATGACCATGAAAAGGTGCTTTATGCTTCCGGTCAACTATAAGGAATTGCCCAAGATTGGTGGGAGTCATTTGAGTATGGGCGTCCCAACAATGCTCCTGCTATCCCATGGCAGGAATTCAAGGAGAATTTTAGGTCCTACCATGTCCTGTTAGGTGAGGTAGAACTTAAGCAAGAAGAGTTCCTCAACTTGAAGCAAGGATCTATGTCAATTTGTGAGTATAACCGGTTCACTCAATTGTCACGCTATGCTCCAAAAGAGGCAGATAGTGATGCTAAAAAGCAAAAAAGCTTTTTGAAAGGACTGAATGATGGTTTGCAACTATAGCTGATGACCGTGGTGTATGCCGACTATCAAACATTGGTGGATAGAGCAATTGTAATTGAGAACAAGCGTCGAGAGATGGAAGATGTAATAGAACCGACCAAATCATAAGAACGTAAGTACAAAAACAATCACCAAAGTGATCAAATTCCTGTACTTAAGCTCCCATAATCCTGGTAGTCCAGAAATCACGAAGGATTTCAACCAACTCTCAACATACAAACCAAGACCATAGTGATTCAACACAACACATCATTCGTTACAACATTTCACAAGTAGCATTCGGATACATTCATCAGAGTTCAAATAAAATATTACAAACCAAGTTCAAATTTGCGGAAGCAACATAGTTTAGTACATAACTTCATAGTTTCAAATACATTGCCAGATCTTAGTCATGTCCCACAAAAGCATCTTCAAGTATGAGAACTAGGAGAGACCACGCCCAACGGTCTAGTCTTCATCCCCAGCCGGGTGAAGGCAATACTTGCAACAACCAAAGTAGAACTGGTCATCTGCAATAGGTGGGAGATAAACCCTGAGTACGAGAAGGTACTCAACTAGACTTACCCATCAAAACCAGAAATAAAAGACACCAAGGGTCATGCAAGGCTTATAAGGTGGGCTAGCTAGACGCAGTTGCATAAAAGAGCTTATAGTAACCAATTTAAACTTTGCATCAGGGTTACCATCATTTACCTGTCCACTAGATTTGCACCTGTACTAGAGCACTCACTTATTAGGAGCAAACAATATTAACCATAGCAGGTATAATAAGGCTGTCATCATCATATCATCATTTCCGAACCATTATGTTATTTAGTGTATCTACTTTGGAGATAAGCCCGTCAAGTTCTCACTAACCAGGAGAGATGGCGACTCGAATCGAATTACAACTCAGCTGAGGGGGTATTCCTAACTCTCACCCTGGCATACTTTGCAAGGGTAGCCGTGGGTCACCTTTGGGACAACTCAAGAACCAAATTCGCGGGTTTGATCAGCGCCAGCACTCCCAGGGATTACCCTTCTGCCAGGACAATCAGGACTTTTAAATCACTTGCCCTTGGACTCACGCCTACGGCTCCCTTCCGAGGCGTACTTTATACTTATCGACTCCCGACCTGAGGTGAGCTACTCGGCTTCATGGTCGGTCTCCAAACCCAGCCAACTAAGAGAGAGGTATGCGTTCAACATGAATAGGAAAGGCTCCAAGATTCAGTCCTTAAGCGACACAGACGGAGTCACTGTAAACCGGCAAGCATTCGCCCGGTCTTCAATTCAAATTAAGACAGGTTCTTTTCCATGATAGCAAATATAGCCAACCATGCCATATGTATGTCCCTATATCTCGCAGGTGACAGGAAATCACCTGACTTCTACCGCGTTTAAGTAGGGCTAAGCACTACATGAGCCTGAGCTACATAGGATTCAGGGTATCATTATCTGGACAAGGATTGGATAACCAATGCATCAAGTGTTTGCATCCAACACCTAAACTTAATGCAACAATATATATATATATAACAATAATACTTTAACTGCATTTCGGAAATTAGGAGGCTTAATATGCTCTGGGGCTTGTCTTTCACAAAGTTGCACGGACGGTGATCCGGACACTCAACGGCGACCTCGTCTGGCACTTCTCCCGAGGGCTGCACCTCCTGAACCTCCGGTGTCGGCTGCTGCTGCTCGCTCGGTTCCTCGAATTCTAGTAGTGTCACACCTTCCGGTACACCTATTGCATGCCGATGCACAAGATAAATATCATGGATGCATAAGGAATGACATGATGCTCATGATGAATGGATCACAGTAAGTGTTTAACGAAACATCACTGGACACTCGTTTACCGATTAAGAATAGCTCTATTCAAATCACTTTAAAACATGTATCTAACTTAACTTGAAGAACAAGATCAACTTACCTAACTTGCATAACCTAAGATAAAGATGCTCATCTTTAGTTAAAGGCCTAACACCTAGGAACATTACCACAAGCTTAGGAAATAGTAAAGGCATACTTAAATCAAAGTTAAGGTTTTATATGCAAACTAGTAGTTCCTTAATTCAATCATAACCAGAGTTCTATAAATGCAAATGACTTGCAAGAGGACATTCTGGAAAGCTTATGAAATTCTCTACAATTCATTTATAAACATTAAAGCATGCTTCTTATGTTAACCAAATCGAATCCAAGTAAACCTAGAATCTGTCTAGAAATGACAGGTTTACTAAATTAATTATTTAGTGATGATGCAAAAGCATAATTGGACCAAACCAAGTTTATCAACTTGTTGCACATACTAGAGGAACGTCAGAAAGTATAGTGCCAACTTCTTAATAAATTATTTAATGCCCTTTTCTAATTTATTTA
The DNA here is from genome assembly GCF_019320115.1 of Miscanthus floridulus. NCBI lineage: Eukaryota > Viridiplantae > Streptophyta > Magnoliopsida > Poales > Poaceae > Miscanthus > Miscanthus floridulus. Next base: position 9,241,955 of record NC_089583.1, on the reverse strand, counting down.
GTTAATTAGGTGATTAAAGCAATATATAGTAAAACTGTTCAGAAAAATCTACAAAAATTACAGTAGCTATCTCATGCTTCACATAGACTACCATAAAAATTTCAAAGCCATTGGGCAAGCCAAACTTGCTGTATCCAAAATAACAGGTGGCATGTCTATTTCTAGCATAATTAGGAAACCCTAATGAAAAGTGTCAAGCAACAGATTTAATATTTTTCCTAGCATCATTCTAGCATAAGCATATCACTCACCAAATTTTACCTTTACTGGATCTATAGAAAAATTATGAAAATTCACACAAGATCCATCCATGCAAACAAGAGAATTTCCTATCTCCTACATACAGTGTCCCAAATATATGAAAATTTAACTACAATCTATTCATGATATGAGAAGTACACCATAAAAATTTCATGCCATTTGGAGCTACATAGAAAAATATATAATTACCCCTATTTCCTTCATGATTAAAAGAGATAATTAGCAACTCCATTTTTCATAACAGAACATGGCATAAATTATATTTTTAATATAAACTAGACATTATCATGAACTCCACAAAATTGGAACCACATCATTTGAATCTACCAACTAGGAGATACATATTTTTGAAAATGTACACAAATCTGTGAAAAAGAATAAACAAAACAAAAATGAAAACCTAACCCTACTGCTGGGCCGGCCCGAAGGAACACGGCGGCCCATGAAGCACGTGCTGGCGTAGCCCAGACACGACGCGGCCCAGGTTAGGTTCCCGCTTGCGCACTTCCGCTGACAAGGGGACCCCGCATGTCAGCGAGACAAACAAGGGAGGGAAAGAGGACGACGGCGTAGCTCGTCGCCGGTGGCAGCTCCGGCGAGGTCATCGGTGCTACGGTGTTCGCCTCACCCATGCGCATCTAGGGACACCCTCAATCGTAGCTATTACTACGGCTAAAGGAAGCGACAACGGTCATGGCAGCGCATGGCCATGGTTTGGCCGGCTCCGGCGAGGCCCAACCCCGTAGGGTGCGGCTAAGCTCAATACGAGCTTCCGGAGTTCACTACCAAGCTAAACAAGCAAGGAGGAGGGGATGGGAAGGCCGTGGTGGTAGTTGGCTGCGTGGAGCGCCAACTCCGGCGAGGTCCCGCCATGGCGGCGGTGGAAGAAATGGCGAATACGCTCTTACCAGCCGCCCCTACTGTTTTTATATATGCTCACTGTTTTTAGATATGCCTAGTGTTTTTATATATGCTCACTGTGATTGTATATGCCCACTGTGTTTATATATGCTCTTTTGACAGGCAGCAATTGTTTGTAGAGCCTCATCTCGTGCTTCTACTACTCTCCTCTCGTCTCCTACTTCTACTACTCTCCTCTTCTCTCCTACTCCTCCTACTTCTACTACTACTCTCCTATCCTCTCCTACTACTCCTACTCCTACTTCTACTACTACTCTTCTCTCCTCTCCCACTACTCCTACTTCTACTACTACTCTCCTCGCCTCTCCGACTACTACTTCTACTTCTCCTCCTACTGCTACTACCCTACTACTAATACTACTGCTCCCAACTACTACTGATGCCCTACTACTCTCTTCTCTCTACCCTACTGCTACTACTACTGTCCTACTATTAATACTACTCCTGCTCACTATTTATATATGCTCACTGTGTTTTTATATATGCCTACTATGTTTATATATGCTCACTGTTTTTGTTTGGCCTCCTCTCCTCTCGTCTACTACTACTACTACTTCTACTTCTCCTACGCCTCTATGTTTAGCAACAACTGCTAATTTTTTGGCAACTAGCAGCTACTTTTTTTGGCAAACTCTCATCTCCTCTCCCCTCTTTGGCCTATGATGAAATTGTCCAACTCTAGAAATTATTTGGAATATGAGGTAATGATCATGAACTTGTGAGGAACTTAGCATCATTACTAGCCGCCCCTACTATCTTTTTCTATATGATCACTATTTTTATATATGGTCACTGTGTTTATGATCAGCTGATGATTGACATGTTTCTAAGGCCTCTACTACTACTACTCGTTTGTTTGATAATTGACATGTTTTTTAGGCCTCTACTCGTTTGTTTGAGAGCAGTGATGCTTACTCGGGAGGAGTTTGACGAGGAGGCTGCTGAGAGGAACGTAGAGAAAGGGGGAGTAGAGGGAAGAGTAGGATAGGATGATGATGAAGATGATGACAACGAGGATGAAGAAGAGGGTTATCAAAGTCCTGGGGATCCTTTCCCACATGAAGCCAGACGAAGGCTAATGGAGGAGGAGCTGGACAAGGATTTTGACCCAAAGGAGGAGGTAGGGATAAAGCCTTAGCTTGTAAATTTTGCTAAAGTTTTGACTATGTTATAATTACTAACACTTTGACCTCCCATACATATAGGCCCCTCCTAAAACTTGAAAAAGACGATGTTGACCTCTGTGACATCTCACCGAAGAAGACACAAAAGAGGAAAGGAGAGCAGAGGCAATAGCCACAGAGACAGACATCAAGGCCTCTGCTCCACAACCTCAAGACATGACCATGAACTTGGCAACCAAGCCGAAGAGGAAATGGGGGGATAGGAAACGAACCAATATCCAGATAAGGCATGATATGTGATAACAGAGGTCGGGCCAGCAGGGGAGATCCTTGAGCTGAAGCAATTCAGAGGACGATTCCATAATGTGATCGGGGCCCTAGTAAGAGATCAATTGAACCCAGCAATCCCTAACTAAAAAGATGTACCAGTGAAGAAAAAGGGAGAACTCTGGGATAAGAAGCTAAAGCTCAATCTCAGATTTCTAGAGGGAAAGCATGAACTGGTAAAAACTCATGCTTTTAAGATAATGGGAGAGTCATTCTGATGTTGGAGGTTGTTTCTCAACTAGAAGTATATCCAAAAGGGGTTAACTCCCTTCCACGAGTTCAGCAACATAACTCCTAGTCAATGGGTGGAGCTTGTGGCTCAGAAGACTACACCTGAAGCATTGGCCCTTAGTGCCCGTTACACTGAGTTGGCGAAGAGGAACCAACACCTCCATCATCTAGGTCTCGGTGGCTACTATGGCAAGGAAGAAAAGTTTAGGAAGATGGAGGAAGTGGCGACCGCATCCGGGGCATACAACTTTAAGGGGTTGAAGGTACGCTCAAGTAATTGGATCCTTGGGAGGAGTACAAAAGCATCCCGTAGTTCCCTTAAGTTTGATAACCTGATGACCGAAGAGACAGTATGAAAGATACTGAAATATGCTGAAGACAAGGAGAATGGCTCATTCAAGCCTTATAGAGAGAGGGACGAGCTTAGCCTTTGCTTTGAAAACGCCGAGCACATAGGCCACACCAAGGGCTATGGAAAAGAATGACCTGGAAGCATGAATTCGAAGAGGAACAACACATGTACAAGAAACGTGATAGAGACCGAGAGTCTAATCTTGAGCTCACCGTGAAGGCTCTAGTTGTGAAGGTGCTAGAGGAGTAAGGACTGTTTATAGAGCCAAGGACAGTAATGGCACCGTCGGGAGAACTAGCTTTAGTTGGTAGCCCTCCAAAAGATCCTAGTAGGCAAGGTTCCACTGCAGTCATGACCCCTGTAGATCGCATGCGAGAACCAACTAGTTGCACCTTGGTGGTTCTCATCGGTAGGTAGAACACTGTGATGGAGGTAGCAATGGGTGTGGCACATCCTCCTAGCGAATTGCATCACAATAATATAATCCCACCAGACTACACTAGGGTCGAGGTGCATATCGTGAAGCCCGAATTCATGCAGTGGCTCATAGACTACTCAACTCCCAATGGACATCAGTTACTCAGAGAAGTAATGAACCAATTCATCCTCTAGCACAAACAAGACATTGTATTGACTGCTTCCTCGCCACCTGTTCAACATTTAGAGGGAGTTGTTAAGAAGGAGGAGATACTTTCACCGTGTCGTGACCACCACTTGCCTGAGATGCCACATTCTTCCTAGCCTCCTAGCAAGCGCATGCATGTGATGCCATAGTCTTCCCCGACTCCTAGTGGGCACGTGTTTGAGATGCCATAGCCTTCTCTGTCTCGTAAGGGCCAAGGGCTTGATACAGACAATATACATGAACAACAAGGGCCTCCTAAAAAGTGTATGCACAAGAGGGTGCCCGCTAGGAGCTAGAAATTCTTAAAAAGCATCCAATCACCATAAGGCCAATTTATGTTCCGATGAAAGACGTCACATCGACATGCAAGTGGTACTCCCATGACCAGTTCAAGCCTGAGAACCAAGTTAAAGAAGTCCCAGCATAGGCTTCTAAGGAGGTCATCACCAGCAAACAACAACTAGCAAAGAAGTATCCAAATGTTGATGCCATCAAATGGTCAAAGGATTGCCGAAAAACATATGAAAGAGGCAAGCCCTTCCTACCAAACCGAGACGTCCAACGCCTACCACTTGGAATGAGAAAGTTCCATGATTGGTACTTGCGTGTTATCCCAACCACCATAGATCTCATACAAACATGCTTCCCTGCCGGCACATTTGAAGGCCCAGTCGGGAAAATTATCTTTGACTTTAATGACGTCCAGACATGCTTTCACCTCAGAGCAATGAAAATGAGTCTAATTCGCACGTCGTGCCTATAAGTCCTTGCCCTCTTGATATGATATTTTTGTAATCTTTGAATTTTGGTGATACTAACCCATGCCATGATTTATAGAATGCAAGTGCACCTTTCAAAACAAATGCCAAGTGTGCGAGCTAGGTACGTAGACGCTCAATGTATAGCAACAACATGTTTTAATTATGCCAAGGACTGAAAATTGGATGGCAAAGAGGTAGCTACTGGAAAGACTATTAAGGAGAAAGAGAAAATCCAACAGAAGGAAATACGTGAAGCGTCCCTTAAGGTTGTGGCATACATTGTCCTAGCTTTTAAAAATCTCCAAAATAACTTTGCTATATGGCTAGCATACAACATCGAGTAAGTTCAACTCAATACTTAAAGCTTTGTTTGATGCAAAAGATCTTATCTATTTTTATGATTAAATTCATATAGCAACCACTAAATTTGTATAGGCGTCGATGTCGAGCTGGGCATGGCATGGGTCTTTGATTCAATAGATAAGGATCCGACGACATACAAAGACTTCATTGCGATTCCCAAGACATATACATATCGACATTCCTCATTACCTTATATGTTTGTATACATACTTGTAACATTCACTTTTGGATACTAACAAGTTGCATTTGTTAAATTCATTTGAACAGGACGTACTGGTTCTATGTCAATACACATCATGGGAGGCATGATCCAAAAAGAGGGTCAATCCTGTGTCAAAACACTATGTGTGGTAAGTGTAACTTACTTTAGTACTCCATTATGTTGGTGTCGAAAGCATTACTTAATATTTTTATATGTGAAACACATAGTACCCTAAGTAGAAGCCTGGGAGTATACATTATGGATATTACGTATGCACTCTCATGAGTAACACCGGTGCCTACATGAGACACCCCTGTAGGGTAAGTTTGAACCTCTTCAACCTCTTTAATTGTGACTACAGCCATGTTAACTTCAAAACAAGCTCCATTTTTATATATGCAAACTATGTTTCACTACCCCAGATCTGGATATCACTGTCGGTTCAAAAACCCCCTTCACTGCCGGATTTTGATCCGACAGTGCATACCGGTAGTGATGGGAGGTTGACATCACTGTCGGTTCTTAAAAACCGACACTGATCTATAGGAAATAGTGTCGGTTTCTGGCTCCACCCGATAGTGTCTAGTTGAACAACACAGCTGGTTTGTAGCCCCAACCGACAGTGATGGTTGCTTCAAGAGTGTTGGTTCTTGGCTCAAGCCAACAGTGTTGAGCTAGCCTACACTGTCGGTTCATGGCTCAAGTCGGTAGTGTTTTGTAAGACAACACTATCGGTTTGTTCATAACCGGTAGTGTTTTGCAAGACAACACTATCGGTTCATTGCTAACCGGCAGTGATGGCCCATTCACATTTTATTGTTTTATAATTGATTTTAATTTATATTTTTTCATGGAATTAGGTTTCGCTTTATATACGCTATGTAGATGACAGGTCCATCAATATTAAACATTACAAATGTTACGGTTATAGTTTAAATGTTCTTATCTAGATCTCGATCCCTCAAAATAAAAAAGAAATGTTCTTGGACTTCACAGATTGTGCAATGCATCTTGGACTTCTTACAATAATCTGGCAAGCCACTCTGGGCCATACTGGTCCTTGTACCTCATGGATTGGGCAATGGAAAATACTCCATCTTTTTCCAATACCTCGGCTAAGATGAATTTTGCGAGCTCCGATTGTAGTGCGACGATCTCGATGTCTAATAGCCTTTGGTGGTTATATTTCTTGCGTAGTCGTTCAAAAAAGATGATATCCAAAGAGGAACAATAAATCATTTTGTTCAATTATTAATAGACATAAATGAAATGGGGATTATACACACCAACTTATCGGCTTCTTCCAATTTCCCACCGATGTAGCGAAGCATTACCCACATTACATAAAACCCACATTCATTGTTTCCCACCGGCTGTGACAAGCACTTCCCCTCCATTTCAACAACCTTGAATGGGACTAGCGTCCCACCGATATGTCTTCTTCGAACACTGAGCAACATTAAAGGGAGAAACATTAGAAAACGGTATGTGTGATTAGAAAATAATATGTTATTAGGATTGCTTACTAATTCAGCACTGCCACCGGTGCATCCAGATGATGAAATGGTTTTTTCTTCGATTCCCACACCTCGATCAGATTTTTGGCAAGATTGACACAAATGAAGACGAAATGATTGCTACAATCACAGAATCCTAATTATCGAATAATCTTAACGAAAAAAGAAGCATAAAATTAAAAGTCGAGACCACATACTCGCAGTTGTAGGCTAGAAGTATGTGGGTTTTCTTCTTCATCGTGAATTCATCGAAAACAATAATCAATCTCTGTTTTAGGTCTTCCACATCACATGCATAGAGGCCTAAACATGTCCTCTTATTGACTCGCAAGGGGTCCAAGAAGCCTATGTAATCCTATTTGCTTTTTAGAATGCAAAATTTTGCTATACACCTACATAAAATCATGGGAAGTGCTCAAAAGTTAACAATTTGTCTCGAGAGAGTAGTTAATTGTAATATCGTGCGTGTAGGGTACTTACATAGTCCACAGCGTCAACATTTGAACATCGAGAGAGCGTTTCTGGTATAGCTGGGACAAGAACTCCCACTCGACATCGAACTTCTCTTCTTCAGGATAATGGAAAACATGTGGTGAATGGATAATAACCTCAAAACCAAAGTCGTCTGTCTATGTTGCTTGAGCCATGTAATATTCATGCAACTGGCGCATATATGTTGTCAAATTTTTATTCTCGTCATCGGGAACCAAAAGATTGCCCCTTTCATACTTCATTGTCGGTGTTCCTGTCCCTTGTACATCATAATAGATGTTCGCAGCCTTTTCCATGGTTAATCCTGGGTTGTCTTTGATGTACTTCTGTATGCTCCTTAAATCTTTATTGTGTATTTCTTTGTCTCTTGTTGTAGCATATTTATTCTGTGTTTGCCTTTCGAATTCGTACTTCAACAAATACGAAAGCAGTGAGGCACAGAGATTGAAGAAACTAACACAATCTTCCTTCGAGATATGTGCTGTAAATTTTTCTTTCATCAAGGTGGTAACGCTACCACTGAACGACCTTTTTCTTTTCTGTTGGTCCACTTTGGGGGCATTAGAGACTGAATCCAAGGACCTTTTCTGCAATTGCGAGGATGTCCTTGATCTTGTTTTGGGCTGAGGTGGAGGAGGAGGAGGAGGATGACAACGAGAATTCTGTTTTCCCAGCGCTGATGAAGATGGAGGAGGAGGGGGAGGAGGAGGAGGAGCCTCTTTTCTTAGGGCTGATGAAGATGGAGTCAGACAAGGAATAGAAGGAGACCTCTATCTTCTTGGGGGTGATGGCTCCAGATGACGAGGGGAGTGATCTCTATTGGGAGATGGTGAGTGATCATCGTGAGTGGGCAAAGACTCGCAGTCGTCCTCATCATCAAAGGACAATTGATGGTCAAGCTTAATGAAGTGCTTGCGCCAGGCCACTTGAGAGTCCTTGTTTTGACCAAGTTTCGGCCTGTCTTCTGCTGTGGGGTACTCAATGGGTATCTTGTTAAACTTCTTATCAAGTATTCTGTCAATGGTGACGCGAGCGTACCCCTGTGGAATTGGGTGGCCATTAATTGTCTCGTCTCCCATAGGCCAGGCCTGGCCAAGCGCCACCTTGTCCTTTGTCCATTCCTGATGGATGTACAACTTGATATTGACGGGTTCAGTGATGCCATCCACCGAATGAGGCACATTCGCCTCTTCTTCATCGAGCGAGGTCGATCCGCAGCTGCTGCGACCCCTAAACTATGGGCTAACAGCAGTAGGAGTAGGGTTTTGTGGTACTTTTGACCCCTTGGACAACAAAATTTGCTTGACTCGCGCTTCAATAGTCGCCTCAATCTGTGCTTCCATTCTGTCTTCCATCTCTTTTAGTCGTCTCAAATACTCTGCCTCCTGTTCCGCTCTACCCCTCGAGTGGCTCTAGTAAGTGTTAAATTCTTGGGGGAATGCTAGTTCCAAGGAACAACACCGGTTGCTCTAGTACGACCAGGGTGCTCCTTGGTTCCGAGTGCTTGGCTGAGCACGTCTTTCTCCCTATTAGAAGTGCGAGTCCCTTGCCTCACCTCCTTAGTTACCTAGGAGATCCTCTAGATGAGTTCGCTCATGGGTTCATTTGTGGAGCTAAAGCTCCCATCCTCGGCGTGCCGTACATTCCTCCCCATACAGTATAATACCGATCTAGGCTCCTAATCTGCTGTCTCAACCTGAATGCCTTCCTCAGCAAGGCAATCCATCTTTTGAAGTTCTGCTTCAAATTCTAGCATCTTTTTGGCGTAGCCACGAGAGCCGAGATGATGAGGATTCATCGCTTTCTGTGAGTTCTCCTTATTCTTCCTGCTCAGTGCTAAGTACTCCTCGGATAACCTATATTCCATGAAATGCTGCCAGAAGTTCTTTTGTTTGCTAAACTATCCACCATCGAAATCTAGCTCTTCATTTTGGAGGACAAAATTCTTGTACAATGTCCCCTTGAAATTCTTGAAGCATGTCCCCATGATTTCTTTTGCTTTTTTCTTGACTAACTCCCTATCATACTTGGTTGGGAAAGTGAAATACTCTAGGATCTTAACATCCCATATGTAATCCTTCTCACTTTCAGGAACCCTCCATGGGTCATCATCTTTCCCAATCCACTTCCTGTACCTAATCGGGATGAAGTCCGTAACAAGTAACCCAAGGATAGTCTTGTATTTGGTCAAAGCTATAGGCGGTGAGAGTGGATCCCCGAATTCATCGAACTCAGTAATGTGCCAGTGTGCATTCCTACCAACAGGAATCTTTGACACGCCTCGCTTTGATCTGCCCTTCCTGCTACCCGAACCCTCTGGCTCCTTGGCCGGCGGAGGCTCCTGCTAGAGACACCATGTAAGCTATGACCCTCTCAATTGATCATGCGGCTCTCCCGTCCCAACGATATCAGCCGTTCTTGTTGCTGATCTATTCTTTGGCGATGGGGTAACAGGCGATGATGAGTCATGGCTGTGACACAATCGTGGTTAGTTTTGGCCATGGGCAACTACTAATAGCAAATGTTCATATATACATAATATGTTTAATGCAAAGTCTAATAATAAGTCCACATACAACAAAGTCAAATAATAGCATATGTTCACCTAGAACAAATTCATTGTTTGATTGACCACATACAACAAAGTCCACCTACTGTTCTACAAAACTAAGCCTAGATCAACTTTCAAATAAGAAAAGTGATGACCATAGCCATAAATAAAAGAATGACATCTTTCCAAGACTAAGGAGCATTTCTCCTAATCTTCACATCTCCGGCGGGTGGCTTCTATTTGATCTCCAGTGCCAGCGGATGACCATGGTTTGCATTCATTGGACCATAGTAGGCTGGTTGCCCATGGTTTGCAAGGTAGGCCGGATGACTATAGTAGGCCCTCAAAGCTTCAGCTTCTGTGTTGTATTTTTTGTGCAAATTACTAGGGTAGCGATTGACTTGAGCAAAGCAATCTTCCCAGGTTTGATAAATCCCAGGCATGTGACCAACATGCACTACATGCCATGCCATGGTTGCCTATACATTTAAGTAAATTAGGTTGTCATTCAAACATGATGTATTCATATACAATTTAATATATTTATGAATAACACACAACCATTGTATAGATAGGAGTGTTTGGAAAACAACTATTCACGTGCCTTAGTAATAGCTGTTAGATGTAGGAAAGATATAAAGAATATTTTTTATTCGTTAAAAACCAAATGATGATTTAGAGAGCTAGTTTAAGACTTTTAGATATACTCCTAGAGATGTCTCAGAGTCTTTAGTCTCACTATAAATCCCCCAACCATCGGCGCGAGGTTCTTTCACAAGTATCATTGTAGGTAAGCATCTTTCCAAATTAGTGATACTTTGATCTGAAACTTACATGGTTGGTAGGGCAAATATGCATCTCATACTATCCCATGAAAGTGACATGCAAAAACTCATAATAAGATAGGATTGTTGGAAAATATTCCCAGTTTAATGCACAAGGCTACATAACTATGTATTACTTGTAATCTTGCATAAGTTAATAATTATGCATCTTTATGCTGATTGCATGGAGAATTCCATGACATGTTTGGACATATATTAGTTCTATAGGTCTAAAGTATATATACTCCATCCTCACATCCAAAAACATTGAGCATTGGTGGCACAGTTCCAAAAACATTGAGTATCCGCCTGATGGGAGCACAGTTGCAATTGCAAGCTATGAGGTGAGGCCAGCCATTGGTTTCACATATGTATCTAGCCAAGCTCCAATGATGCACAAGATGGTTTCATAGAGAAAACATAAGTTTGTTTCACAGAGAAAATGCAAGTACTCCGAAAACAAACTACCATTAACGTTCAGAGAGCAATTTCTATAAAGTATTACGAGTCCCTGCTATGTTTATCCTGGTAACCAAAAATAAAATTATGCTTTTGTTCTTATCAGTATACTGATGAATAGAGCTGAGCAACGCGCTACTAAGTAACAATGTACTACTTACTAGCAATGCGTTTAGAAACACAAAGAAATAGACAGTACACACTGTGTGGCAAACCTAGGTTCTAGCATTCACAGCTGCATGATCAAACTGTATGACAGCACACACTGCATGATCAAACTGATTCAAGTAAGCAGCTGTGGGACATTTCATCAGACACATAGCGGGCAGTGAGCCACGCACTCACCATGGGGGTGGGAAAGCAGTTGTCTGCGCGCTCCTGAAGGCCTTGTCGGTGGGATGGATGGCGCGGTGCTCTAGACAGCGTGGTGCTCTGGCTTGGGGCAGTGGATGACGTTGGGCGATGCTTCGACGTGGGGCGGTGGACAGTGTGGGGCGGTGCTCCGGTGTAGGGTGGTGCTCCGGCGACGCAGGGGGAGGGGTCGGCGGGAGGTTGAAATGAATTGGGATAATTTCAACCCATGCCACTTTTATAGCAGTAGCTCATCACTGCCGATTCTGCTTGTAAACCGACAGTGATGGGGCACATCACTGTCGGGTCACTCCCCAAACCGGCAGTGATATGCTGTAGCAATTATGTGTTAAGTTAGGTGTTAAGTAGGATAAGTTTTTGTTTTCTTTCAAACTCCTCCTATTGGCGCAATGGTTAAGACCCCTCAACTTATCCCCCGAGACCCATGTTCGAGTCCTAGGTGGCCCAAATTTTTTTGTTCTATTTTATAAGTTATTAATCTATTTCGAGAAATAGCTCATCACTGCTGGTTTTGCTTGCAAACTGACAGTGATGAGGTACATCACTACCGGGTCATTCCCCAAACCGGCAGTGATGTTGTGTAGCAGTTAGGTGTTAAGTAGGATAAGTTTTCGTTTTCTTTAGAACTCCTCTTACTGGCACAACGGTTAAGACCCCTCAACTTAGCCCCCGAGACCCGTGTTCGAGTCCTAGGCGGCCCAAATTTTTTTTGTTCTATTTTATAATTTTTAAGTGGCCTAAAGGTTAAAAGAAAAAAGTAAATAACCTATGGCACACATCTTATACTAGCACATCGATTAAGTCTCTAAACTCTGTAGCCCAAGACCCGCGCTTGAACCCGAGGACTGGCATAATTTTTTTTATTTTTTTATATATCACTGCCGGTTTTCAAAAATAAACCAACAGTGATAACCAGTATCACTGTCGGTTTATTCCCATCAATGCCAGTTTTTTGAAACAAACAGTGATGTTTGTATATATTAAAAAAATTTCTTTTATATACTGAATAAATAGAAGCATATGTATTCTTATGTCAAAATGTCTTGAAATTTTTTTGGCAAACTTGTACACTCAAATTAAAACCCCACATAGGATCTTAGGTTTTTCTGATCAGTTTTTTTATTTATTATATTTTTTTTGTGTGCTGAATGAGAAAAAAGAGGATGAATTTCATCTTGGACCCAATAGATTTTTTCATCCACCTCCACAAAATTCTTATCCCGAGGGCACATTAGAGATTGTGTAAAAGTTTGGCATCATTCCGAATCTTTTCGTGGGTAGACTCAGTTCAACCTATAATTAATTGGTGTCGTCACATGGAAGTTCAATTAAACCTCAAAAAATAGCAAACCATCTCTAGAAAATCCCAAACTTGGTGTTTCCTTCACACGTGGCACATGCAAGCCTAAGAAAAAATTTTAGATGAATACGACACCAAAATGTCTATGAACCACAGAAACCTTGATAACCTATGTGTATAGTCATGGTTCGATGAAAGGGCACGTGTACCTCTATGAAGCATGTATACTAAGCCTATGTCGAAATGGCTTGATTTTTTTTGACAAGCATGTACACCCAAATTAAAACCCCACATAGGATCTGAGGTTTTTCTGATCTTTTTTTATTTATTATATTTTTCTCTGTGCCAAATGAGACAAACGAGGGTGAATTTCATCTTGGACTCAATAATTTTTTTCATCCACCTCCACAAAATTCATATCCCTAGGGCACATTAGAGCCTGTGTAAAAGTTTGGCACCATTCTGGATCTTTTTATGGGTAGACTCAGTTCAACCTATAATTAAACGATGTCATCGCACGAAAATTCAATTAAACCTCAGAAAGTAGCAAACCATCTCCGAAAAATCCCAAACCTGGTGTTTCCTTCACATGTGGCATGTGCAAGCCTGAGAATAATTTTGAGACCAATACGACACCGGAATGTATATTTCTAGTTGCCCAACAAATGTTACACGAATTACATGCATAACAATAATTAAACACACAAAGTCGTACATATTAAAATTAGAATCCAATTAAACTATGACCTTGAAAAACTAGCTAAATAAACATGAATTACTATCAAAATCACTATCGGGATTGATCGGGCCATGCACACTAACATGCCTTTGTAGCCATATATGGTAATTGATATCATAGATTATGTATTCGCTTGTATCGATAAAGTCCAGTGCCCCGTATGAGTGCACTCTCTCATGCCTCACAATACCGAAAGAATGGTCGGCCATAGATGTAACCTACTGAACAACCACTGCCCCTGTTAGTAATCCTTATGCAGTACTGGCGTCCTTCTATAGTGAGCTGGCCGAGGTTTCTATTGCAGAAGTCCCAATCGTACCCGAGTTGCTCCGTAGCTTGGTCTAGAATGGCCCACAAGCCACATACAACATAGGTAAGGTCCTGAAGTGCAATCTGCATGCGGAGAAAAAGAAAAAAATTAGAGAATGTTATTACAATAATAAACAACAAATATCCATGACTCAGGTATAAGTGACCACTTTACCACATCCGTATGGTTGTAGCTCATAAACCACTCGCTTGCTTGCGGGATGGGGATATCACTAGCATTCAAAGCAAGTGCCTTGAAGTGCGAGAAATCAAGCACATCATAGCAAATACGTCGAAGTGCCTCTAAACAGATACGCACGATACTTAATTGGACGCTTATCATGTCCGGGCTCTGTATTCCTATCCCGTGGATATGGTTCCGATGATTTGAACCCCTCACAGGGATGAAAAAACTGAGTTCACACGTCCATAGCCGACCACTTGCATTAGATGCCGTGTTCTCGACGATGTCCGAGATAAAGAATCAGCTAAGTGCTGTTCACAGCCAATCTATTGGGGATATAGTCTGCGACATATATGCATGCAACAATGATATTAAACTAATTACACTTATTTGTTAACATCAAAAAACAAAAGATGTTGGAAAATATTTCATACAATAGCTAGAACAGGGAACCATGGAATGGCCACATTATGAGCGAATGGCTCATCGCCAGGGTGGAAACCTGGTTCTTGTGGTGGGGGAGGTCCGTTGTTCATACCACCTGATCGATAAAATGAAAAAAATATGAACATAAATATATGCACAAAAAATTCTTTCAAGTAAAATGTGGCAACATAATTAAATATAGATCGAATGCAAGGAATAAGAATATATATAAATGTAGAATGCAAAGAAACATGAATATAAATATAGATCAAATGAATATAGATAGAATATTGGAAAAGACGACATATCAATACCACTGAAAAATGCAGGAGCCATGACCAAATCACATAGAGAGAGAGTGGATATCTTAAGAAGTGAGAGTGAAACGTGAAAAATGAGACTGAGAGAGTTCATGGGTGGGTGGGATAGATGTATGTGGCCGACATTTTGTTTTATATAAGGGGGCATGGACATCACTGTCGGTTTGTTGTGAGAGGAAAACATTGTATCATGGCTGATAAGGCCTGGCTGAAACCAACATGCATGGAGAGGCTAGCTCCTGGCCGAGGGCCATTTTATAGGGGCTAGCAGTCGTGGTACATTTTTATTTCTGAACTAAAGTTGTCGGGGTAGGTGGGAGAGTGTTCCAACTATTGTGGTCATGGGAGCACTGTTCGCATGTGAGGAGCATCTACACATCACTGTCAGTTTTAGTTTAAAAATCGACAGTGAATAGAGCCTTCTGTGTCAGTTTGAGCAACTGACTGTGATCGAAGTTATCACAGCCGGTTTGAAAACAAAAACCGACAGTGAAGGGCCCTGCCGCCATCTTTTAGTAAAAAATATAAAAAAGTTTGTCCCGCCTAAGATTCGAGTGCAGGTCGTGGGGTCGAGAGTGCGTGGCCTTAACCGCTAAGTTAGGATAGGGAATTCGGTTAGAATGGTTTTATTTTTTTCTTTTATCCCATCGTAATGCACTACTAAATAATAAATGCAAAATCAAAAAAGTTTGGCCCACCTGGGATTCGAGCGTGTCTCACAGTACAGAGTGCGCGTCCTTAACCGTTGAGCTAGGATAGGGAGTTCGGTTAGTTTGCTTTTCTTTATTTATTTATTAATAAAAATAATGCAATTAGTTTATATTCTAAAATAACACAAAAATTTGTGTCTTGATTATTTAATTCTATGATAATTAATTAATGGTCTATAATTATCAAATAATAGTGTTTCTGAACATCATCTTAATATTTGATTACATAGTCAATAATTAAATTATAGAGATGCGCACAAAATATAAATTAAATATTCAGTACGAATTACGGATACAACGTCTGCATAATAATTACATAGTTAACAATAATCTAACTATCTTTAGGTGCACCAACAATGAGGGTCTCATTGTGATCAATTCGTACGCAAGCAGGTTCGTCACCCTCTTGAAGGTTAGGTAGGGGTACGTTTGCCCCGAATGGATGCATTTCCTGATAGCCCCTGTAGTCTTCTTTGTCCATCACTCCATCGACACCGACAATCTTTCTTTTCCCTTCTAGGACTACTTTTAGCCTTCCTTTTATCTTGTTGTCCCTTGCATAGAAGACTTGGATAACATCTCTTGCAAGGACGAAGGGGTCGTCTCTGTATGCGGTCTTAGTGAGATCAACGGTAGTGAACCCTTCGCTGTCAGTGTTGATTTCCTCGAGCCGGACCCACTGGCAGCGAAAAAGAGCTGCCTTCAACGGACTATAGGCTAGCTCCCATATCTCCTCTATGAAACCATAGTATGCCGCCTGCACATTGCCGTTTTCATTGTCAGCATCAAAACGAACACCACAATTTTAGTATGTGCTCTTTTCATCTTGCTTTATTATGTAAAATATGAATCCATTGATCTCATACCCTTGGTACTTGAGATATGTACTCGAATGCCCCTTGGCTAAGGCATCCAGTTGATTACCCAACTTTATTCCAAGCAAGTGACGTCGCAACCAGCTGACAAATTTCTCCTTATGTTTTTTTATCCAGCTAAGCCTATGACCTGCTCAGATACAGAGTTTGCAGTGATTGCCTGTGCTCATCAATGTATGGCATCACACACTCGGCTTGCTGGAGAACAGCGAACTATGCCTATCTAAAATAAATAGGATCCTCTACTGTAATAGATTTCTCCCCGATCGTTCCTTTGCCACGTAGTTTTCCCTCGTGACAAGATTCTGGAACTCTGACCCTTTTGATGTTTAGATAATATGTGTAGAACTCAATGGCCTCCTCCGTTGACCATCCTTCAATCATGCCCCCTTCTGGCCTGAATCTGTTCCTAACATACCTCCTGAAAACTTTCATCAATCTTTTAAAAGAGAACATCTGATGCAGGTACATTGGGCCAAGGGCTCTAATTTGGTCAACAAGATGAATGAGTAGATACAATGAGATATCAAAGTAAGTCGGCGGGAAATGCATCTCAAGCCTAATGAGAGTTTCGGCTATGTCCCGCTGCAGCTGCTCTAGCGTGGACACATCAATGACCTTTTTTGAGATCGTGTTGAAGAACGAGTAAAGCTTTATGATTGGGGCGTAGACCTTTGGGGGGAGGATACCACGCAGGGCAATAGGGAGCAGCTGAGTCATAATGACATGACAGTCATGGGCCTTCATAGGGCCATAGTTAAACTTGAGTTCTCTCATGTTTACTAGCCTCTTTGGGTTCACACAGTAGCCCGTCAGGACTTTGAGTTCATTGAAGAAAGAAATAAGCGCACATTTTTCTTCCTTCTTCAATGTCCATGACGCAACCGGAAGTTCGAACTGGCCATTCTCTAGCTCCATGGGATGCAGCTCCATCCTGATTCCCAAGTGTTACATGTCTAGGCGTGTGACTAGTGAATCCTTCGATGTCCCCCCGGTGTCCATCAAGGTGTTAAGAGTGTTAGCACACACATTTTTAGTGACGTGCATGGGATCAAGATAATGGCGTAAACTTAGAAATGGCCAGTAAGGTAGTTTCTAGAAAACCAATTTTTTCATCCAAACGCTCCCATCAGGCGCTGCTACTACATTGTCCCCCTTCCCAAGGACAACCTCCAGTTTGTTGAGTTCTCAAAGTATCGCAGGCCCGTCTCGATATTTTGGAGCTAAGCGTTTCTTAATAGTACCATTGAAATCTTTTCTGTTCCTGCGGTAAGGGTGATCCTTAGGTAGAAACCTATGGTGTCCCATATAAACTATCTTTGAGTTATTTGGCAGATTTACCGCATCGGTGTCGTCCAAGCACTCGACACATCCAGTATAGCCTTTTGTCTTCTCTCCGGACAACGAACCTCGACCTAGCAAGTCGGTGATTGTAGCGATAAGTACTCCCTTGATCATGACATGTTCCTTTTTGTACTCGTCCCAACATCTGGCACTCCCTTTTCAAACATCTCCACTAGTTCATCGATCACTGGTTCCAGAAACACATCGATGTCATTCTCAGGTTATCTTGGCCCTTAGATCAGTAATGGCATCTGGATGTACGACCGCTTCATACAGACCCAAGGTGGAAGGTTGTATATACAGAGCGTCACTGGCCAGGTGCTATGATTGCTCCTAACCTGGTCAAAAGGATTCATCCCATCTGTGCTCAAAGCAAACTAAAGGTGCCTTACCTCTCCACCGATATCCTTATAGAACATAGTATTGACAGTCCTCCAGTCATGCTCATCGGTGAGGTGCCTCATCAATGTATCTTTCTTACGCTCTTCGCCATGCCAGCGCAACAGCTTGGTTGACTTTGCACATGCAAACAGCCTATGCACCCAGGGAGCTATAGGGAAAATACCAAACGACCTTTACAGGAGCTCCTCTGGTCTTGAGACCCTCATCTGACGGTCCTTCCTTGTACCCTGGAGCTCCACACTTAGGGCACTTATCCAAGTCTTTGTATTTTTCTCCATGGTACAATATGCAATTATTGGAACACGCGTGGATTTTATCAACCTCGAGGCCGATGGGGCATATCATTTGCTTGGCCAAGTATGTCTTTTCTGGCAACTCATTTTTTTTTCTAGGAGCATTTTCCTTATTATACCTAACAACTGATCGAAGCCTTTATCGCTCAATCCGTTTGTCGATTTGAACTCTAACAGCATGATGTCGGCTTCTAGTTTGCTCATTGGATAATCCCTATACAATGGTGTTTTGCCATTTTGTCTCATTTTCTCTAGCTTTCTCAGTTGTCTTTCACTAAGACATCCGGTCTCTACATTACGTAGTAGCTGAGAAATGCCATCGTTATCCTCGGTGTCGTCAGCTAGCGTGTTCCTAAACACATTATTAATTGTGGGCATAGGTTTCGTGTTGACACCGTGTTCCTCGTCACCATCATGGATGTCTACGTCAGGCATGTCCACATCATCATCATTTTCTTGCAGAACATTCACACCAACCTCGCCATGCATAGTCCATATTGTATAGTTTGGCATGAATCCCCTGGTAATCAAGTGGGATCGTATAGACTCAATTTGACGAAAGTTTCTTTGATTCTTGCAATCTTTGCATGGGCAGAAGACAGGGTTCCCATTCCCAGCATGGGCTTTGGCATCGGTGATAAACTGGCTGACGCCATGCATGTACCGCTTGTCCATTTGAGACAGATGCATCAACTCTCGATCCATCTCTGCACAAAAAAATACTGAGACAGTAATTACAAAGAATTAATAAGAAATCGAGCTTCATGAACAATAATTGTAGCTCGAAAGTACCATTTTTGGAAAACATTATTATACACTAATTATTGAAAAATTAAAATTGGTAGCCCCGGCCCTATAAATTGAAAATCGTAGTAAAAAACAATTATTGCACAATATTGAAGAACAACTATTCTACTCTACTTCTAAGAACTAATTATAGCATCACATACTAACAATGATGATCTTGACCACCATGGAATAATTAGCCACGAATTTAAATGTGTTGATAGACACCAACCGTTTGGATGATGGATTCACCACATTTTTTAGCCTTACACAAATGTCCAATTGGAAAAGTGCTCTCTAGAATGGAGAAAGAACTAGAATGAGAATCAAGCAATGTAGCCATCAAAATGAAGCTAATTAAGCAACTAAATCAAAGGAGTGGATGTTTGTTACTAACAATAAAGCAAAAAGATCAAGCCATTCTTCAAAATCCAAGTGCTAGCTTCATGGTGAAGAGCAGCCGCAATAATAGAGGGAAGGGCCCAAACGTGTGCCTCTGTTCTCGGGATGGAAGAGAGGAGGAAGAAGAGGACGGCTGCAGCTTTTTTGTGTTGTAGGCTTATTACCGTCGGTTCTTGGCTAGAACCGTCAGTGATAGAGCCCAATCACTATCGATTTGTGGTTTCAACCGGTAGTGATGAGTGGCCGCCAAAATACTGTCGGTTCAAGCCACCACAAACCGGCAGTGATGTGGTGCTTCACTGCCGGTTTTAACCTAGCCCCAATCATTTTCTCATTTTCGAGCTCATAACCGGCAGTGAAGGAACATCACTGCCGGTTCTCACAAATCTGGCAGTGATGATGCCGGTAGTGATGTCCAAATCTAACGTAGTGTTTATACATGCTCACTGTTTTTATATATGTTCGCATATGTTATGACATACTAAACCTCAACTTGTTTCATTGCAGTGGCAAGAAGAGAAAGGAATGAGAGCTGACCCGCACTGTCAGAGATATGGGTCAGGGGTACATGCACAACCCGTATATATGACTACCACCAAGCTATTGGTCAAGGAGGAAGCCCATAAAGTCTGACATGATTAACCAACGTGGGGATCAAAGCAAATCAAGACGAGTGCATCTGCACGATAGCTAGGATCGATCTGTTACGCATATCGTGTAACAAACTAGGAATGCAATCTGCAAGCCCGTAACCCTACCTCTCCTACCTATATAAAGGAGGGTAGGGGCCTCAGGCACGGGATCCAATGTTCCACATATTCCATCTATCTCGTAGTTAGGAGCAACAACCCCTATAATTGAGCATATGAATATAAGAGCAGCCGCACCACGGGAGTAGGGTTTAGCGCGTGCACCGCTCCCCGAACCGGTATAAGTCTCTGTGTGTCGTGCGCTACCATCTGATTGTGTCTACGTGATCACATTGCTGGATATTGTTGGAGCAAAATAATCCGAAGGTTGACGCGTCAGGTATTCGTATTCAGACTAATATTGTGTTCTAGATATTTTTCTTCGTCGGCATCGTCCACAATGATTCTGGCACCCGGCGGCGACGCTCCTCCTGTCGCGGGACTGCAGCGTCGTGGCGACATGTCGCGGGATCAACCGGCGGCATCGACGGGCGGCATCACGCAACATATAGCGGCGCCTGCACTTTCACTTCGACGGATCTAGCCACGGAACCGCAGCCACGTGATGGGGTCCATGTGACCCTCGATCGGACACCGCGGGCGGTGCTGGCCACCACGTGCATCGTCACCAGAAGTATCGAAGGCCACATCGACGATCGATCTTCGAGGTGACGTATCTCAGTCGACTGATTCCTACACCACCGGCTAAACAAAAACAAGCAGAGAACAACACCTCGATGGCCCATGCAAGCAAATCCAGCATGAACGAGTGTGTATGTACTCAACGCATGCACCTGTATGGAGGCTTTTGTTATCAAGTCTGATGCCATCAAATTAACCAAGCTAAGTTTTTGCCTTTCATTCTGATTAAATATTCTGTATATGGAGTATATATCTTCACGATTGAATATCCTTTATATAGAATATTTGTCTCCGGACATCTCCGCATCTGTATTATTGTGATTGGCAGGAACCTAACCGCGTCCCTTGTTACCAATACGGATCTCGCGGCTCACGTCCTCGACTCGTCGATCCGCGGCAGCACACGTAGATGACCCAACGCCGTCTCGCGGCGACTACGTCCACTCGTCATCGACATCTCGTCATACGTTGTCGGCCGATCGACCCTGGCCGCCATCAGCATGTCGCGACACCCGTCAACGGCGCACCTCGTCGGCAACCATGGCTATTCGAGCATGCCATCCATAAGTTCTCTCGAGTCAGACATGCTCACTTGCCGAGCGAGCAAAGTCATATCTTTGTTATTTCAATTATATATTTCCGCAGAATATACATATATCTCTTCGGATATCTCCGTGTCTACATGACTATTGTCGGCAGGAACATGACGACAGCCCTCGACGACGTCCCTCACCGTTGTTCGTCGTCGTCCTGCGGCGGCCCATGCCATCAGCACGCCTTGGCTGGCATCATTGACTCGTCATCCGCATCGCCGATCCAGATGTACAATGACAACGTCATCGGCAATTCGGTGCACCTTCGATGGACTACTTCGGGCCGGCCATGCCATCTCCGATAACGTCATCGACAACCACCACTTGAACACGTCGTCGACAGGCTTCCCCGAGTCGACCACTGTTGATGCAAAAGTGATCTGCAAACACAAAGGGCTAATACCCGAATCGATATCCAAAGCGTGCCAGTCGATTTGACCTGCTAATCGACAAGGATGAAGGTACGAACACTTTGGTCTTGACAACAGCGATACGCCCGGAAGTCACGGCCAAGAGGTGCTCACGCGGAACTCGAGAATCGCCGAAGGTCGCACTGAAGCGATGCAGCTCGCCGAATCAATGAGAACTCGTAAAAAGGAAAAATACGCAAATTGACAAAGTCGCCGAAAAGTAAGTAGATGCAAATAGGAGTAAAAGTTGGTTTTGATATTGATTGATATATCTCTATTACATTGCCCCTTACTCCATATTTATACCCTGATCTAAAGAGACACAACCAAACACAACTAGGACACCAATCCCATATCTAAGGAAACACGTGACTCTTACACGAATCATAACCTAACAAATACAGAAAAGGAAATCAACTCCTATCTATTTCCATGTCCGCCTCAATTACGATGGAAATCTCACTGTCCTCCTTCCCATCGGCATACTCCCTATTTCATCGGCAGTAGTCTTCAATTCTTCCTTCATCGGCATACTCCCTGTTTCATCGGCAGTAGTCTTCAAGTCTTCCTTTATCGGCATACTCCCTGTTTTATCGGCAGTAGTCTTCAAGTCTTCCTTCATCGGCATCGACAATAACACCTCCAACCTCATCGGCAACGCCCGAATCCAAATCAACCTTTACATCGACCATCACCAGCTATCGGCAACCATCTTTACAAACTGGCTTTCATTGGCTATCAAAGTATTCAATAACTTTCCCCTTGCCGATTAGTCCACTCCGATTATTTTGACACGTGCAAAAAACGGTGTCAACACATGCCCCCCAATTTCGGAGTATAAAACCATTAATGCTCCGAAATTTACTCCAGATAACGCTTGCCTTTGCCCGATTACCATAACTCATTCTCCAAGCCAAAACTTGATTTGCTATCAAATCCAATCAAATCTCATCTTGATTCACGCACTTCAGTAAATATCGCACAATCGCCAACCACTCTTGCCTTGATTATGGTTGAGATACCAAAACAATAACCCATCGGCAAGATCTTAACATGATAATGCTGCCATTTTCAGAATTAAAATATCATGTACCGATATCCCTTCCAAGTCATGATTACTTGTTATCAACTCATCTGTACAATCCCCTGATTATCGCGCGAACAGTTACCATATCCTTCTGAACCGCCTTGACCTATATGTGCGCGACATAGAGATAAGTCCAAAATACCCTTATTCTGGACGGCTTATAAATAGATTTCTCCGGAACCCTCATTTTCTATCTTCAGCCCCCAATCCTTGGCATTCTCTCTCTCCGGCGGCGACTCCGACGAACAACCGTGCGACCTCAACCAACAAGAACCCTTCTCCGGCGCTAACTTCAAGTTTCCGGCTCGTACCTCCACCTTCCTCAAGACAATGGCCATCAACTTCGATGTCCCCGCGGTTCGCTCCACTTCCATCACCTTTTACTTTGATCTTTTTGCAAATTCATTCAGTTGGTGATTCTTCCTTTCTTCTGTCTTCTAGATTTCATAACCTTAGGAACTGCGCAATAAATCAGTTATCCCAACCGATCAGCCGCACGTCCAATGCCTTGGACCAATGGGCAACCCAGATCCAACCGATCTGATCAACGCAGAGGTTAACAGAATCCCCTTTAGAGCCCAAAATTTCTCTCTGAATTTGTGGAAAGACACATTCCGATCTTGGCCCAAAACCACCAAAGGGTGGAAAGATTGGTATTTGAGGGTTAATAGATCGATGCAAGTATACTGGGCAGAACGAAGGTTAGACCAATGTATCAGGCTCTCTATTGCCGATATGCAGAAAAATGAATCAATGATAATTGCAGCTGCTTATTTCTGGTCAGACACGACCAATACTTTTATGTTTGGACATGGCCCAGCTACTCCTACCCTTGCCGATGTCCACATGCTTACTGGTTTGGACATCTCAACTGCCGATGAAGGCTCCATCTATGGTAGAAAGCCTGAATATAGAGTGAATACCCGTAACATCGGCGGTTGGACATGATATATTCAAGAATACCAGAAAACCGGGACACCTAGCCAGAGGGAACATGCCACATTTCTGAATATGTGGTTAGAAAAATTTATCTTCTGTGGTCGATCAGTAGGACCAACCAACGCCTTCCTCCCTGCAGCTGAACTTTTGGCTAATGGCGTAAGGTTTCCTCTTGGCCGATACCTTCTGAGCTCCACCTATCATCTTATTCACCAAGTGTCTCAGAAACTTTTGCTTGGCGAACCCATCGGCAACCTGGGAGGCCCGTGGTGGTTTATCAACATGTGGCTGAATGCCCATATGCACAAACGTTTGCAATGGGACTTTTTTGCTCAACAATTCCCACGAGAAATTGCTGAAGATTATGTGCTCGGGGATGATGAATCGGCAACACGCTCACCCCTCAATTTTGGTGAAGCCATAATTGTCCTTCCTGGAACAGAAGCCAACGAAGACCAAATCGGCAGATTCTTTCAAAGCTTCTACAATGGTCTTTCTCGTGATCATAGGGCCTGGGTGCCTTATATCGACGAAGAAAACAGATTCCCCCTTCTTTTCAACTTTGCCGATGACACTCTGAATCAAGATAATGAGCTCATGATGGCTATCATCACTCCCAGGGCAATTCCAGTAAACACATTCGGCAGCGGGAAAAACACCAACATTACATATGAATTTTACAACCCATCGGCAGTATCCCGCCAATTGGCTTTTGGGCAACTGCCAATCAAACTCTGCTTTGCCGATGTGATCAAACCCAGGGAGACAATCAC
The DNA here is from genome assembly GCF_019320115.1 of Miscanthus floridulus. NCBI lineage: Eukaryota > Viridiplantae > Streptophyta > Magnoliopsida > Poales > Poaceae > Miscanthus > Miscanthus floridulus. The sequence continues at coordinate 9,217,350 of NC_089583.1, read as the reverse complement.
CTGCGGAACAGACTGGAACAAGGTAGTACAACTCTCTCCTGATGCCGATACTACAGATGTTGATATATCCACCTGGACACCAATATCTTTCATCACCGAGTCATACAAGCAATGGTGGCGAGAGTGGAAAGAGCAACTGTTCGCAACTTCTGCTCACACATATCGGCACATGATCGACCCTGAATATGCCATCCCTGACGACGCGGTAAGTTTCCTTTAACTCCCTTCTGCTTTTCCCTTCATTTATCAGTAACTGATTCTCTTGTAACAGGTTCACAACCCAGCACCATCAGTGAGTAAAAGTGGGAAACCCTTCAATCTCCGTCCTGTTTCCCCAACATCGCCGATCGGCTACAATGCTCCCACCTTAGCCGCTTTGACCCACCAGAAGATTCGTACCAAGACCATCACTTCTAAGTCCAAATTGGCTACATCCAGGGCTACTCCATCGGCCGCTGCTACAACCTTGGTCAAAGCCTTTAAGGTAACAACCTTGTTTATTTTCACTTATGCCGATCACAAACTGTATTAACTTTAATCATCAGGGGGTAAGAGCTGCTACTGGATCGTCATCGGCAATTCCGCCGATATCAAGCACCACTTCTTTCGATAAACCTTCAGAGGTAGCTTCTTGACTTTACATCTCATCTGTTAAATATCATATCTTACACTTGTTTTGCAGCAACAATTGGGTACATCGGCAAACGTACCAGATGCCCAAGCTTCATAACCAACAAGTGTCGATGCCCCCCAGCCAATCGTTGCCGATGTCCAAGCAAAGCGCAAAGCTTCAACAGATACTGAAGCACAGCCAAAACGACAAAGGTCTATGCCGATCCCTACATCTGCCCCAATGTCATCGGTCATCATACCTCAAGAGCCCACCACCGATGAAGTCACAGAGGATATCCCATCGGCAAGCTCAGCCGATCCACACGACATACTCCAGGTTGCTTCCTCCAGTCAAGCACAGGAAATTGCCTTGAAACAGGTAAACCGATCAACCTATCTGATTTTACAATACTCATACTTACCCCTGACTGATCTCCTTGTCTTTCTCTCAGGAACAAGATTCCCCGAACAGCCTATTTTCCTTTGCCATTGACATTTCTGACGACGATGGAGAGGAAACAAGTTCTTCCCTTGCACTGGGAACAATATCGGCAGAGACTAAATCCAAGTTGGAAACCCTCCTGAACTTGCTACAGCAAGGTACCGCCCAACTGGTAGATGACTCGGACCCCGCAAAGGCAATTTTCAAAACAATTCGTGGCCAGGTCCCTGCCGATGTTGAAGAAATACTCTTCCCAGCAGCTCACTTAGAAAGCCGTCAACTGCAATATCAACGGGCTGCTCAGCGCATTGCCGATAGAGCAGCTCAAGCTCAACTTAAAGAAGAGATGCTACAACTGAAACAAATCGCTGATGAGAAGCACAAGGGCATCGTCAACTTGCAGACTTCGGGTGCTGCACTTAAGCAGAAAATCTTGGATCTATCGGCAAGGAAGGCAGCTCTATTGGCTGAATTGAAAGAAATCGATGCAGCCTTAACTCATGCTCAACAAGAAGAAAGCCAGCTACCCAATGCCGTCAAAGCCCTTCAGCAAGAAAGAGATATCCAAGCTCGCAAAGCTTTAGCCATGAAGAAGAAACTCAAGCCTGTGGAGGGTGCTGCCGATGACGATATCAAAGAAATGGAAGAAGCCGACCAGATTCGCCTGCGTGCGATATTAGCTATCCAATCCTTGCTGAACGTGTAATCTTATTTATTGTATCGGCACTTTATGAGACATTGATACCCTTGCATAATTCTAGCCGATAGTACTGTTATCGGCACTTATACTTTTATGCATCTGTCCAGATACTAGGGTAATATTTCTTTAAATATTTTCCATTTAACGCTCTGGGAAACACAACCCCTTCGAGGGTTTCTAAAATATATGCATTACCAGGAATAGACTGATTTATCCGATATGGACCTTCCCAATTAGGAGACCACTTTCCAAACTTTGAACTTTTAGTCCCAATCGGTAAAATCAATTTCCAGACCAGATCTCCATCGGCAAACTCTTTTACTTTCACCTTTTTGTCATACCACCTAGCTACTCTTTTCTTATTTTCTTCAATACTAACTAAAGCCCTTAACCGATGACCCGCCACATCTTCCAACTCATCCTTCATAAGAGTATTATACTCATCGGCTGTCAGCTGATTTTGAGAACGTATTCGTCTAGAGCCAACCTTAATTTCCCAAGGCAACACTGCATCGTGTCCATATACTAACTGATAAGGCGTTACTTTGGTTGCACCATGGCATGACATCCGATATGACCACAAGGCTTCATTTAATACTATATGCCACCTCCTAGGATTTTCTTCAATTTTGCGCTTAATGAGTTTGATGATCCCTTTGTTAGAAGCCTCAGCTTGACCATTAGCTTGAGCATAATATGGAGAAGAATTTAAAATTTTAATTCCCATACCTACAGCAAACTCATCGAATTCTCCTGATGTAAACATAGTACCCTGATCGGTAGTGATAGTCTGAGGAATACCAAATCGGTAAACAATATGTTCTTTCACAAAATCAATCATATTGACCGATGTCACCTTTTTTAAAGGAATTGCCTCAACCCACTTTGTGAAATAATCGGTAGCAACCAGAATAAATTTATGTCCTTTACTCGATGGCGGATAAATCTGACCAATGAGATCAATAGCCCATCCCCGGAACGGCCATGGTTTGATTATAGGATTCATAGCCGATGCAGGCGCTCTTTGAATATTACCAAACTTTTGACACCCCTGGCATCCTTTAAAATATTTAAAACAATCTTCAAGAATAGTCGGCCAATAGTACCCATTCCTTCTGATCATCCATTTCATCTTGAAAGCCGATTGATGTGCCCCACATACTCCTTCATGAATTTCACCCATCAAGCTTTTCGATTCATCATTGCTAACACATCTGAGTAAAACTCCATCTATAGTTCGATAATATAATTCATCATCGAGGAGCACATATTTGGTAGCTTGGAACCTTATACGTCTCTCAACCTTTCTATATGGATCCTTTAAATAATCGACAATCTCTTTCCTCCAGTCATCGGTATCAACTGCCGATGTTAGCACTTCCTGAATAGGCTGATACCCTGAAGCATGCTGAGCTAGTCGATTAGCTTCCTCATTATGCAATCGAGAGATATGTTCAAGACGAAAATCTCTAAATCCTTTCAACAATTGCAAACATCTTTCATAATACGAAATCAGAGCTTCACTTCGGCATTCATAAATTCCAGCCAATTGATTTATAACTAGCATAGAATCACCAAAGATTTCAACAACATCGGCACGTATCTCCTTTAGCAATTCTAACCCTTTTATCAAGGCTTGGTATTCAGCTTGATTGTTTGTCGCTGTAGCAACAATCGGCAATGAAAACTCATACTTCTTTCCTTGAGGTGAAATTAACACAATGCCGATACCTGCTCCTTCACCACATGTGGACCCATCGAAGAAAAGTGTCCAGGGAGCAATCCCCAGAGAATCCACCGTGTTACAATGCTGAGTGACAAAATCAGCCATCACTTGCCCTTTAACTGCCTTAGTTGATTTGTAGCGTAGTTCAAATTCTGATAATGCTAAAATCCACTTGCCGATTCTACCACTTAATATCGGCATCGACAGCATATACTTGACCACATCGTCTTTGCATATGACCGTACATTCGGCAGATAACAAATAATGCCTTAATTTGATACAAGAAAAGTATAAGCACAGACACAATTTCTCGATAGCCGAATACCTCGTCTCAGCATCCACTAATCTTCTGCTCAAATAATAAATAACACGTTCTTTCCCTTCAAATTCTTGAATAAGAGCTGAACCGATAACTGCATCATCAGCTGACAAATATAACCTGAAAGGCTTCCCATGTTGAGGTGGAACTAGCACTGGAGGATTTGATAAATATTTCTTAATTTCATCAAGGGCTAATTGCTGTTCAACTCCCCATACAAATTCCTGATCAGCTTTCAATTTAAGTAGTGGGCTGAAAGCCTTGATCTTACCCGACAGATTAGATATGAATCTTCTAATGAAATTAATCTTACCGATCAAAGATTGCAATTCAGTCTTATTGGCAGGAGCAATCACCTTGTTAATTGCATCAATAGACTTCCTACTGATTTCAATGCCCCGCTGATGCACCATAAAACCCAAGAATTGTCCTGTCGATACACCGAATGCACATTTATTAGGATTCATCTTCAATCCATGCTTCCTTGTGCACTCCAGTATCTTTCGCAGATCAGCTAAATGTGCTATGATATCTCCAGACTTAATCACTACATCATCAATGTAGATCTCCACTAATGTGCCGATGTACTCATGAAAAATAAAGTTCATAGCCCTTTGATAAGTAGCACCGGCATTTTTCAAACCAAACGTCATGACTATCCACTCGAATAACCCCACATGACCTAGACATCTGAAAGCAGTCTTGGGAATATCTTCCTCAGCCATGAATATTTGATTGTAACCTGCATTACCATCCATGAAGCTGATAATTCGATGTCCAGCCGCAGCATCAATCAACAAATCAGCAATCGGCATTGGATAGCCATCCATCGGTGTGGCTTTGTTGAGATTCCTGAAATCAATACAAACACGAAGTTTTCCATTTTTCTTATAAACAGGAACCACATTAGAGATCCACTCTGCATATCGACATTGCCGAATAAACTTTGCTTCAATTAATTTAGTTATTTCGGCCTTAATGTCAGGAAGTACATTAGGGTTGCATCGGCGCGCTGGCTGCTGATGTGGCCGAAATCCAGATTTGATAGGTAACCGATGTTCAACTATCGATCGGTCTAATCCAGGCATCTCAGTATAATCCCAAGCAAAACAATCTTTATATTCTTTTAACAAATCTGTTATTCGCTGCTTACACTTGGAATCTAACTTAGCACTAATAAAAGTAGGTCTTGACCTATCACCATCACCGATATCTACTTCTACTAAATCATCTGCCGATGTGAACCCTTGACCTAATTTTCCATCATCGGCAAACCTATCCATTAAAACTCCTCTTCAGAACCGACTGCTTGGATCGGTAGAATTTCATAATCAGCAACTCTAAGGAACTCTTTTTCCCAAGCTTCTCCTGATATGCATTTAGTTCGCTCATAAGTATCTGATTCTGCCGATGCGATGATATAAGAAGAATCACCAGGGACGACCTCAATCTTATCCCCAATCCACTGTACGAGGCATTGATGCATTGTAGAAGGAACACAACAATTAGCATGAATCCAATCCCTCCCTAGAAGCAGATTATATGCACCCTTGCCGTTGATAACAAAGAACGTCGTTGGCAAGGTTTTGCTGCCGATGGTCAATTCAACGCACACTGCCCCTTTAGCCGGTGACACATTGCCTTCAAAATCTTTCAACATCATATCGGTTTTGGTCAAGTCTTGATCTCCCTTACCAAGTTTCCGATACATCACGTAAGGCATAATATTAATCGCAGCCCCTCCATCAATAAGTACCTTAGACACAGGCTGCCCATCAACTCTGCCCTTCACAAATAAAGCCTTAAGATGCTGTCTCTCGTCATCGGTAGGGTTTCTCAAAAACAGCCATCATTGGATCTAGTGTTAGCTGAGCTACTTGATCAGAGAGAACAACTTCTTCCTCATTATCAGATAGTGCCAGAAACTCCATCGGCAACATGAATACCATATTAACATCTGCCGATGGACCCTTATTTTTGTGTTTTACCTGCCACTGCTGATGACCAGGCCTTTCATTGGAGGAATTTTCCTCCTGGTATAAATCCTCCTGACGCTCACGTTGCATCCTCCTTCTCTACGTCTTTGTCAGACCCTCTGGGCACCATCGAGGAAACTTGGTTTTCCAAACCGGCTGATAACAAGTCCTAGTTGGTTCCACACGACGTATATTAGGGTCCCTGTAGAATATTTCCTCATCGGGAACTCTTGCGTTTGCCATCTCCTCAAGCTCCTCTTGATTCCTTGGAAAATATCCAGCGCGTTTACCAAGCCTCTCATGTACACTAAGTCTGCCCCCTAGCCGATCATGCACTGATGCTCTGCCTCTGATCGGCTCGTTGATAGACAAACCCTGATTACCACGTTGAAACCTCCTTTCTGAACGATTAACTCCGTAATAACCATTACACTCAGGGCAATTTTCAACAGTTGGCAATTTAATACCTTCTTCCCAGCAATGGATGAAAAACGGACATCTCCAATGATCTTTATGTCGATTCCATTCTTCCTGACGTCTCATTTCTTGCTGTTGCCGATATCGGTCATTACGTTGACGCCAACCCTCCTGCTGCCTTCGATGAGTAATCACAATGCCAGGTCGAGGAGGATTTTTGGAACTACTGCTTTCTCCTAGCAAACCCTTACTCTTTGCATCATCGGTAGTTATCCGATGTTGGGGGTCTACTGACGCGTTTTTCTCAGCAGCCTCTGACGTCAATACCTTGGTCTTTCCTTTGGCATCCAACATATTTGCTGGAAAAGGGTGTTGATCAATTTTCATCGGCTTCTGGGTCTTGGAAGTACCAAACTTAATTCTCCCAGATTCAATAGCCGATTGTAACTGTTGCCTGAATACCTTGCACTCATTTGTACTGTGTGAAGTTGCATTAGTGCCATTTGCAGTACAAAATCTTCTTCAACTCTTCTGCCGATGGGATCACATGATTAGGTGACAGCTTAATTTGGCCCTCTTGAAGCAGAAGATCAAATATTTTATCGGCCTTGGTGATATCAAAGGTAAACTTTTCTGGCTCTTTTTGACCAAAGGGACATGATATGGGCTTTTTATTCTTAACCCACTCAGCTAAGCCGATAACTGGTTCTTCATCAGAGTCAGAATCTCCTACTTCTTCAACAAATGATACCTTTTTACTCCAGTTCTTTTTAGGTTCAAAAACCCTAGTATCTTGATCAGAGATCCTTTGCACAAGATGACTGAGGCTTTCAAACTCCTGAGAAGCATATCTGTCCTTAAGATGTGGCAATAACCCTTGGAAAGCCAGATCGGCAAGCTGCCAATCATCCAGCACCAGGCTGTAGCACTTATTTTTTACATCTCGTAGCCTTTGTACAAAGCTCTCTACCGATTCATCATTACGCTGTCTCAATTTTACTAAATCGGTAAGCTTCTTTTCATGGATTCCAGCAAAGAAATACTTATGGAACTGTTTTTCTAGATCAACCCAAGTAATAATAGAATTTGGTGGTAATGAAATGAACCATGTAAATGCTGATCCAGACAAAGATGATGAAAATAATCGAACTCTTAATTCATCTCTGTTAGCTGCCTCTCCACATTGAATAATGAAGCGATTGACATGTTCCATTGTTGATGTATCATCTTGCCCAGAGAATTTAGTGAAGTCCGGTACCTTGTACCGATTTGGGAGAGGAATTAAATCGTATGCAGGAGGGTATGGAGTTCGATAAGAATAAGTATTGACCTTGGGCTTTATCCCAAACTGATCCTTCACAATTTCTGCTATCTTATCAGCCCAAAAAGCATCAGCCTCCTGCTGACGAACTGGTTGAATTTCTACAGGAGGTGCTTGCTGACATCCCTCCACATATCTTTGTGGCCCACGATCTCTAGCAATCGGCATATTTGCCGTTACTTGTGGTCCATTAGCCTGTTGGAAAGGATTCATCGGCTGGGCTGCCGATGGTTGATTCTGGAAACCAGCTTGCATATGACCTTGTTGAATCCCTGCAACCTGCTGATTTCGCTGAACTGTATGTTGAACAGGTAACTGTCCTGACCAATCATTATTAGAACTCATCGGTACAAAACTTACCGATGGCTGGTAATTTGCTGATATTGTTGGATAATTATAACTGGTTTGAGGCATGAACTGAATCCCAGTTTGACTCATAGCAGGGGCTTTCTGCTGCATCGGCAGTAAGCTCGCCGATGGACTTGAATTGAATGTTTGAACCATAGGCATCTGGAAACCTCCTGGAGTTGGTTGTGCAGAAGTAGTCGCGGCATATTGAGGCACTTGAGCCATCGGCGAAACGGCCGATGGTATAGGCGCTCTTCCTACTGCATCAAACACTTGAGGTAATCTAGGATTGACAGCAGGAGGACTCTGAAGGCATGCCATATCCCCACCAATTAGTAGGAATCTGGCTATTCTGAGACACAGGGCCTGACATAGCTGATGCCGATAGATCTGTATTAAGCTGAACTCGCCCTCCTGGTAATACCTGATCTGATTGTATCGGTGTAGATTGAATATTAGGTGAGCCTGCCAATACTGGAGGGGAAGTAACTTCTGTACCCACAACGGCCGAAGGAGCCGATGGAGTTTTGACAGATGCCGGCTCTGGTTGATGATAGGCAGGCCCGACGTAATGTGGTGCCGCTTGTCCTTCTTTGAGAGTTCGAACCACAGCATTATGAACAGTATTGGACAGCACATTGGAATGATTAATCAAAGCATGATTTACTGCAGAATTAACCATCTCTTGAAGTTTACCAGGATTGGAGTCAAAGGTAACCTGCCGAGGCAACGGCAAATCTTGCTTCTGGATGACTTGTCCACTCTTGTTCAAGCTAAACGATCTCAGACAAAGCTGCTTGTATTCTTCTACAGCCTTTTCCATAGCCTGCCTCTGTTCTTCCTTGAGATCTTCTTCTGATACTGCGATAATGTTCCCTGGATCGATCTCGGAATTGAACATATTGATTGATTGGTCCCACCGGGCGTGCCAAAAGATGTGTTGATGCAAAAGTGATCTGCAAACACAAAGGGCTAATACCCGAATCGATATCCAAAGCGTGCCAGTCGATTTGACCTGCTAATCGACAAGGATGAAGGTACGAACACTTTGGTCCTTGACAACAGCGATATGCCCGGAAGTCACGGCCAAGAGGTGCTCACGCGGAACTCGAGAATCGCCGAAGGTCGCACTGAAGCGATGCAGCTCGCCGAATCAATGAGAACTCGTAAAAAGGAAAAATACGCAAATTGACGAAGTCGCCGAAAAGTAAGTAGATGCAAATAGGAGTAAAAGTTGGTTTTGATATTGATTGATATATCTCTATTACATTGCCCCTTACTCCATATTTATACCCTGATCTAAAGAGACACAACCAAACACAACTAGGACACCAATCCCATATCTAAGGAAACACGTGACTCTTACACGAATCATAACCTAACAAATACAGAAAAGGAAATCAACTCCTATCTATTTCCCTGTCCGCCTCAATTACGATGGAAATCTCACTGTCCTCCTTCCCATCGGCATACTCCCTATTTCATCGGCAGTAGTCTTCAAGTCTTCCTTCATCGGCATACTCCCTGTTTCATCGGCAGTAGTCTTCAAGTCTTCCTTTATCGGCATACTCCCTGTTTCATCGGCAGTAGTCTTCAAGTCTTCCTTCATCGGCATCGACAATAACACCTCCAACCTCATCGGCAACGCCCGAATCCAAATCAACCTTTACATCGACCATCACCAGCTATCGGCAACCATCTTTACAAACTGGCTTTCATTGGCTATCAAAGTATTCAATAACTTTCCCCTTGCCGATTAGTCCACTCCGATTATTTTGACACGTGCAAAAAACGGTGTCAACAACCACTCTTGACCTCCTGCCATCCTCGTCGCGGCGCTCAGGATAGCACTTGTCACCGACAGCATCGCCCCCATTGACAACAATGGCACCAACATCCCGTTAGATCAGCTAAGTTGTTTCCGTAATTGTTTTATTATGTTATTTTTGCTCTTACTTTCTATTAAGTTATCCTCCAACTTAGTAGAAACTCGGGGCCTACCACACATAATAATCACACTCTAGGGCATGTCTGCTTCTTTTTTGCGATTTAAGTACCTGCATAATACGTTCTATGTGTAAAGCTTTGTCATGACAACAACTTACGCCACAACCCAACGCTACACGGGTCATGCCATCTCATGGCTAATATCCTACGCATGGGGGCTATGGTTTTGTCAACAAAGTGCACAACACACCGAGCAATTCATAAAGGGAAAACAACATCAAGGATAAAAGGCAACAACCCTTTAAAACTACTTTAAATACCCTTATAACACATGTTCTATGTAATGTTTTTTGTTAGCAGCGACGACCTACGCAGTAAACCCAATGCCACATGTGTTGCATCGCCATGGTTAGCACGGGGCTACGGTCTAGTCGACAAAGTGCATAACACAATGAATATAGCTCATAGAGGGAAATTAACACCTGATTTACTACATGTACTGTCAAATAAATACTCACAGATCTTGTCTTCATGATATAAGATGCACAATAACAAAGCCTACATCGGCAACGACCCTCGGGTACTCCCTCGGGGGCTACCTCGAGCCGGTCACGCTGCCTCTAGCAACATCGTCACACTGCCACCAGCTACATCGACACGTTGCCTCCGGGCACTCTGTCAGCAACGACCCTCGGGTAATCCCTCGGGGGCTACCTCGAGCCGGTCAGGCCATCACCATCTACATCGACACGCTGCCTTCGTTTACATCGTCAGCAATGGCCACTCGAATACTCGTTTCGCGACAAGCAAGGTGAGTTTGTAAAAGCTATGGCACAGATTTATTAACTTCCCTCTATTTCCTCTGTTTTTATAGAAAGGGGACGCACATGACTGATGAAATTCCAACAATCTCTTCGAGCAGTTGTGCCATTGAGGCCGCGCCACGTCCCGACAATTTCCGGAGGGACGCCTCCTGAGAGACATACGTGGGGAAATGAGCCACCGAAACCAACACTTTATCTTTGCCGAGAAGGAACCCATCTCCGCAATGCCCAAAATCCGACGCACTGTCACCCAAGCCAGTGCAGGCGAGTGATCTGACACTCAGATCGGGTACTCGGCCTGGCTCACCCCCTCAGCAGGTGTAAGAGCTAGCGATTCATTCGCTATCGACCCTGCCCCTCTAAAGTCAGGGGATATTCGGGAGGGTCACCAGTCTGGTCCTAAAACCTCTAACACTCCGTGTCACATAAATCTCCCAATACCTGAATGAGCTTGAAGTATATTATTTCAGCGGATGTGTGCCCCTTCAGGGGAAACCAGCAAAATGGTTGGCCTATGGTTGTAACCAAAGTATGAGCTCGTGGAATCTGGAAAAAGAGTTTTATGACGTGCCCCCGCTGGTTAGGCTTAACCCTACCACTTCCTTTCAATGATAGCAGATGTTCACTCGTTCTACCTGTTGCCAACTCGAAGAGTAATAAACACAACTGTCGACAGCTGCTCACGTGTACGTTACTCGCCCACAGTGGCGCCCGCACCTAGACACTGTTATATTGGCCTTAGGGCTCTGGGACAACGTCCTCACTCTTCCACTAACGAGGTTCACAAAAAATTCGATACGTTACTCGATGGATCTCGAAGAAAAACGTGACACCCTTAGTGCTCAACCTGCATTAGGTCACCCTAAAAATCAATTGGCTTAGTGATGCGTGGGCGATGGAGGTGCACCTACCCCATCCTCATTATTGTTTTATGACTACCACTTAATGATGCGGAACGACTTTTTACATATCGGGATACGTTAGGAACCAACTTCTCGAGTACAGCACTATTTTTTACCCTAGCACGGCATCCACGATGTCCTAGGAGATACGCTTCCGGTTATTGGGTACACCACCCGATCACAACGATAATAACATCCTGAGGGCTATGCCCGGGAAACTACGTTTCCCGATATGGGGTGCAACACCTAAGCCAGGCACTTACAGTCAGCAAACAACGTTCCTTGATGTACGGTGTACCACCACCTCACTCAATGCTTGAAGAAGATTCTCGCTACCTGTGAAATGCTCTTGGTACTTGAGCGGCAACAATATAATACTTGGAATGTAGAACTTAGAGGGGAGACTGTGATGTCCCGAGAGGTTGAAGCTACATACTAGCTTATCATCAAGTCCTATGGTGGCTATTGTTAGAGATATGGGCTAGGGTACTTGCATCGCTTGTATTTATGACTACCACCAAGCCGTCAAGGAGGAAGCCCACAAGGGCTGACACGATCAACCAACATGGGGATCAAGGCAAACCAAGGTGGGTGTATTTGGACGATAGCTAGGATCAATCTGGCACAATGTTGCGCATATCATGTAACAAACTAGGAACGCAATTTGCTAGCCCAATCGGCCTCTCTGTAACCCTACCTCTCCTGCATATATAAAGGTGGGTAGGGATCTCGGGCACAGGATCCAATCTTTCACATATTCCATTTACTTCATAGCTAGGAGCAACAACCACTGTAATTGAGCATACGAATACAAAAGCAGCCGCACCACTAGAGTAGGTTTTAACGCGCACTGCACCTCGAACGAGTATAAGTCTCTATGTCTCGTGCGCTACCATCTGATTCCGTCTACACGATCACGTTGCTGGATATTACCGGAGCAAAATAATCCGACACACACAAAGATGACAACCTTTTGGAGCTCGTCGACGATCTTTGTGCCTTCATATTGGACCAGATTATACACGTAAGAGGCACTTGTCATGACCAAAAATCCGAGTTGGGAAGTGTAACATCCTAAAATTTGCACTCTTTTAAAATAGTAAATTTGATTTATTTAGGCAATTTTGTGTGCATTAAAATGTAGGAAAATAATAATTTTTATGAAATTAAAAAAATAAATATGAGGATAGAAACATGTTGATGCATTCATGTTGTGCATATTTATTTTTAATTGATGATTGGTCTTGATTCAAAGTTCAAATGAATTCAAAATCTATTTGAAAGTGCTTTTGGAAATGTATTTGGAAAAAGAAAAAGGAATTCTTTTCTCCTCCCCCTCCTTTCCTTGCTTTCGGCCCGGCTCCATTTTTTCCTGCGGCCCGCTCGCCTCCCCCTCTTCCCTTCTTTGGCTGGCCCAGCTCGGCCAAGCAACCGCTGGCCTAGCACTGCGTGCTTAACCGCACCGCGCGCCTGCTCCCCGCGCCCAGCCGCTGACCGCCCGGCCCCGCCCGTCAGCGCATCCCCCACCTCTGCCCCGCGCCCGAGCCACGCGGAAACCATCGCTGCAGCAACCGCCGCCGCTCCTGGCGTCGTGGGCGCGTCGCCCCGCGCCCGGCTTCTACAAAAAGGGTGCCGTGACCCGCGCGCACCCCTGCTGCCAATTCCTGCTCCCATTTCGCATTCGCATGAGCCGTGGACGCCGAAAACCGCCGTGCCAAGGATCGCCGGGATCCGCCGTCCGCCCCTCCGCGCGAACCGCCATCCCTGAGTCGCGTTCGTCCCCGATTGAAGTCGCGGTGAGCTTCGCCGTGCTCCCCTTCTTCCCCCTGTGCTTTCAATTTTGTATTTCATGGCCGTTTGGGCACTATTCGCGTGCGTCCACGAGCTTCGGTCGCCGGCCATGGCGTCCGCCGCCTCAGCTCTCTCCTCCGGCCGCCGTATCGGCCATGGCAAGTTCCCCTTCACCCCAGCTAACTCCCGGTGCCCTCAGTTCTTCGAACCGTGGCCCATAGGCGGTGTTCCGCGCGCGCCGGTGACCTCCATGCCGCCGGCAATGGAGCCTTGCCGCCGGAGACACTGTTCTGGCCGGACTCCTTCCTTCTCTCCCTCCTCTGATCTAATCCGAGCCACCCATCCATGATCCAACGGCCGAGAACGTCCGGTACCCCTTCGCGGGTAGATTTGCTAAAGAGCCCTCAGGGTTTCGCCTATTTGTACCCGCAGTCCATAACGCGTTTTGCTGAGTACGCTTTCTCGATTTGAAAACGTAAAGTGCACTGTTTTAGTCCAAAATACGTTTTCAGTATTTACAGAAATGCCATTTGAACTGTTTTGCTTATAAAATTGTCGTTTTAGCTCCGAATTGATCTATTCAAATCGCGTTAGCTTCGTAATTCTATAATCTACATGTTGGAACCACTGTTAGTCAAGTTTGGAACTTTTTAATTTCATGGTTAGATTTAATTAAATTTATTGCTATAGGAAATCCCGTTTAAATCATAACTTTCGCATTTTAGCTCCGTTTTTCGTGAACTTCGCGTTGACGTGATCGTAGCGAGACGTAGATTATTTTCACAAACATTTTATCTTGTTTTCTATATTGTTGGTGTACTGTTCTAATGATAGGAATGTTTGCTTTGTATGAATGCTTTTGGAATGTTGTATGTTGCCGTGTTGGTCGCGTTCAGACGGTGAGGAGAACGTTGGAGACCAAGAATTCTTCGACGACCAGCAGGACCAGCAAGAGTTTGTGAACCAAGGCAAGTATAGCATGGGCCTACCTTGATGTCCTATTTCACTTTAATCAATTACTCATTTGCATGTGTCTAATTTTGATACCCGTAAGGACATCCTAGTGATTGATTATCCTGTTCCTTGTCTCCTATGGGTTAATTGCATATGGGTAGATTGCTAGTGCTCTAACTGAACTTGATCTACGTGATGATGAATGATTCTATGGAACTAAGAGTTTAACATGATTTATAACAACTTTTCCATAGGGCGAAGGTGTAAATGACCTTTGATCATGTTGCTCCCGGTCCTCCATAAGGACTTATCTGTCAGCAAAAGCTTGGACTGACAGTGCAACCGGGAGAGCCATATGGCTCTGACTTTAGCTCAGTAATAGGACCTTTTCTAGCTAGTTAGAGGTTACCTTTTTGACGCAAATGGGGCTTGCCACGTTGGGTATAGGGGCTGCCTCTGTTCCTATGAGTATAGCCGCGATGGATATGTGCCATAGGAAAGGGGGGTTCCTACATCTGCCTGCTAAGGAAACCTAGCGGCCCTAACTTGTTAGAGAAACCTATGAAATGGCTTCATAGTGTACCCTGCCCGCTCACCTTGGCAGTGACATGGGAGTAATTAACCCAGGCATATGGGGATCACGACTCGCGGTGAATGTGCACCACCTCTGCAGAGGGTAACAAACTGTTATAACAACCGTGCTCACAGTTACGAGCGGCCCAGAAAACTCACAGAATAACTGGATACTTGTTGATGATCATTTAAGATGTTCTATGATGTTATATGATACACTTGACCCTGATATCTGTTCATATGGGATTAAATGGGAGCTTAAGCATAATTTGATAATACCTGAGAATAAAAGCTTGACTTACTAAAAATGCTAACTGCATTGAACCAGTGTCAATCTTTGGAGCTTCATAACCCCATGTTAACTTGTTAAGTGCGGGATGTACTTACGCTTGTTTATTTTCTTTATTTGGATAAAAATCCCGGATGGGTAATAGATGACAACGGGTATGAGGAATTCCCGGAGGATATTTAGGCTTGTGGTCAACCTGTTGACCTTCCCTGTGATAAAGCCCCATGAGAGAGTTATCTTTTATTTCCGCTGTGTGATGTAAGACTAAGTTGTATTATGGATCTGATGTAAGGACACCATGATGATACTTTATGTAATTTGTCAGCTTGTGTGTGTGATGGATCCCTGGGCACACACGAGTTTTGTGCATTCAATTTTATCCTAAAAATTGGGTGTGACAAATTGGTATCAGAGCCGTGTTGACTATAGGACGCAAGCCTAGTAGAAAACGATCATTTTAGCATCTTTGCTCCTCTGGTTTCTTGCTTACTGTCTTATTCTTGTTATTTTATTAAAACATTTATGCTTTTTATACCTTAATCTATTATTTAAAATTGTTGATTCTAATTCTATCTCACTTTAAATCTATAGATGTCTCATAACCCGAAGACTGCTCGCCTCAGCACTGCCGGCTATCGTGCCCCGTTCACCCCGCGTGCCCCATAGGTGGAGAAGGAGATTGTGATCATCTCCGACGACGAGGAGATGGCTACCCCGACGCCTGCACCTGCTCCTACTCCAATTGTCGTGCCGGTCTACTTCCCCCACACCAGCACCATCTCCAGCTGTCCCCGTGGTGGATGAGGAGATTGGCTGGAAGTGCAAGTACTACTTCAAGCCAGCTCTAGAGACGGCCTACTACCACACCCTCCTCACTCACATGCTGGACGACTACTACCCTGACTTGCACGCCTCCATCAGCTACCACTGTGCCGAGTACCAGCATCCATTGGAGGCTACCGTCTGGAAGGTAGAGCTGGTGGTCACCGCTTGGAACGACGTCAAGAATGGACATGAGGTGGAGACTGTCCACTGTGCCCCTTCCAGGAGAGCCCATGCCTTGGATGGCATGGAGGATGCAGCACAGAACGCCTACATCCACTACCATGGGCGTCGCTTTGAGGCCATGAGGGAGGATCGCTTCAGGTTCCTTCCTCGCAATGATCATGAGGGTGTTTGGCAGGTTTTGGCTCCACCAGAGAGTGACCCAACACTGGAAGCAACGGTGCAGCATGTCCACGCTATGCAGGGGGTGGATGAGGAAGTCAAAGGAGAACTGCGTGCATCCCAGAGGGCTTAGAGACGCCTTCAGAAGCAAGTGGATGAACTTCGAGCACAACTTGGGCAGCCTTCGATCTACAAGAAGAAGCGCCGGTCCTTCACTATGATTGACACCGCTCCATAGATGTTAGGTGCCTTGATCTAGATTACCACGTCGTTAGTTCGTGTTTCATATTTGGTTTTGTTTGGTCTTGTGAACTTGGATGATTAGATGTTTAATTTGTGAACTTGGTTGATTTGGTATTTGTTGATTGCTGGAAGTTTGTGGGCATGTCCACAACTTCCTTAGATTTGAACTTTAAGTTTAGAATGAAATCTTAATGCGGATGCCTCGCTTTATCTTATCTCTGCTGTGCTGAATTCTGGAGCAGTCTGTGTTCTTTATCTGGTATCTTGAAATCTGGGCTGTCAAAAATTCTGAATTTTTTGTGGAGATAACTAGACTTCTGTATCTTTCAAATGTCTCTGGAATCATGTCAATATCTGTTCAGGTTTGTGAGATCTAGCTGACACAAGTGGATATTCCTGCGCTGTCTGGAACCCAGAACAGTTTCGGTTTAACTCTATTTTTGATCATGTGTGTGTCAGAATCTGTAAAAGTAATCTAAATAAAAGTTGTAGCTGATCTCCTAAGCTTTCTAACAAATCTTGGTGCACCTCTGTTGGATCTCTGAAACTTGAGTTATAACAGTTTTACTGAACTGCTAAATTTGAATCTTGTCCAGAAAATTCTCAGCATTGTTTCTTATCTTTTGTAAGCTCTCTATAATTTGGAAAATCTCTAAATTTTGCACATTTGTTGGAAAACAGATGGCCACAAGAGGAGGAAGAGGCAGAGGCCATGGTCATGGATGTGATGCTCTCATAAATCCACCACCACCGCCACCTGTGACCATGGAACAAATATTGGGAATCCAAGCGCAGCTGATGCAAGCTATGATGCAGCGCTTGGACAATGAACCTGCAAGAGGACCACCGCCAGTTCAGGCCAGAGATAAGCATGGAGAGTTTATGAAAGGTCGACCACCAGTGTTCACCCATGCCTCAGACCCTATGGAGGCAGATGATTGGTTGCGTGTTGTGGAGAAACAACTAAACATAGCACAATGCAACGACCTTGAGAAGGTGTTATACGCTTCTGGGCAACTCCAAGGAGCTGCTCAGGATTGGTGGGAATCATTCCAGTTTGGACGTCCCAACAATGCTCCTGCTATCACCTGGCAGGAATTCAAGGACAATTTCCGGTCATACCATATTCCCGATGGACTAGTGGAACTGAAGCAAGAAGAATTCAGGTCCCTCAAGCAAGGATCCATGACTGTGGCGGAGTATCGAGACAAGTTTGCACAACTATCACGCTATGCTCCAAATGATGTAGTGGACGACAAGGATAAGCAACGCCGTTTCCTCAAGGGACTCTATGATGGACTGTAGCTCCAGCTGATGTCTAATACCTACCCTAACTTCCAGTCTTTGGTGAATCACGCTATCATGATTGACGATAAGCGCAAGGAGATGGAAGCTAAGAAGAGAAGGCTCCAAGGGCAAGCTTCTGGAAGCAACACTCGCTCACGTGCTTATCCCCAGCAAGGTTTTCAGCAGAGGAATCAAGGACCAACTCACCAGGGAAACCGTGGTTAGTATCCTTAGCGAAACCAGTTCCAGCAACGCCCTCAGTACCAGCAACAGTTTGGGAATCAGCATCCCCCGCAATAGACCAGCAATCCTGCAACACACCAGGGAGTGCCCAACAATGCTCCTGTGAAGAGTGGTGCACCCAACAATCCCAATGCATGCTACCGATGCGGAGAAGTAGGTCACTATGCTCATCAGTGCCCTAAGAAGCAGAACCAACAAGCACCTCAGAACCAGACCGGCAATCAGAAGTTCAACGCCCGACCACCTCACACTGCGAAGGTGAACTATGTGTCATCTGATGTAGCTCAGGAGATGCCTGAGGTCATGTTGGGTACGTTCAGTGTCAACTCTATCTCTGCTACTGTACTTTTTTATTCTGGTGCTTCGCATTCTTTTATCTCCCAAGCTTTTGTTAGAATGCATAGCATACCTTTGTGTGCCATGAAAAACCCCATACTAGTAAATTCCCCGGGAGGTAGTATGCCCGCTTCTTATTGGAGCCCCTCAACTAACATTTCCTTAAGGGGGGTAGACTTCAAAGTGAAGCCTATTGTGTTGAGAACAACGGGAATTGATCTTATTCTGAGAATGGATTGGATGAAACAACACTGGGCAGTGATTCAGTGTCAAGAGAAATCTGTGGTTGTGACATCACTCAATGGAGATAGAATCTATGTAGAAGTGGTAGTGCAAGCTCAGCCTACAGCCACAGTGAACCAGCTAGATGGTGAAACCAATGAACAAGATCGTGTCGTGGAGGAGTTTCCGGATGTCTTCCCCAATGACTTGCCAGGTATGCCACCTGACCGAGACATTGAATTCATTATTGAATTATTACCTGGAACTGCACCAATAGCTAAATGTCCATATAGAATGGGAGTTAATGAATTAGAAGAGCTTAAGAAACAACTAAAAGAGTTGCAAGAAAAATGTTTCATACGCCCCAGTTCTTCTCCATGGGGGGCACCTGTGATCTTTGTGGATAAGAAGGATGGTAGTCAACGGATGTGTGTGGATTACCGCTCACTTAATGAGGTTACAATCAAGAATAAATACCCTTTGCCTAGGATTGATGATTTGTTTGATCAGTTGAGAGGAGCCCATGTGTTCTCCAAGATTGATCTCCGCTCTGGGTATCATCAGCTTAAGATTCGAAACTCGGACATACCCAAGACAGCATTCACTACACGGTATGGATTATATGAGTACACTGTTATGTCTTTTGGATTGACCAATGCACCTGCATACTTCATGTATCTGATGAATAAGGTGTTCATGGAATTTCTTGATAAATTTGTGGTGGTATTCATAGATGACATACTGATATTCTCCAAGACTGAAGAAGAACATGCTGAACATATAAGGTTAGTCTTGCAAAAGCTTAGAGAACATAAATTGTACGCTAAGCGGAGCAAGTGTGAGTTTTGGTTAAAGGAAGTGTCTTTTCTGGGTCATGTTGTCTCCAATGGTGGAATAGCAGTGGATCCAGGCAAAGTGCAAGATGTACTGAATTGGAAACCACCAACAACTGTAAGTGAGATTCGTAGCTTTTTGGGATTGGCTGGATACTACAGAAGGTTCATTGAAGGTTTTTCCAAGCTAGCCAAGCCTATGACAGCTCTGTTAGAAAAGAATGCTAAGTATGTATGGTCGGATAAATGCCAGGCAAACTTTGAGGAGCTAAAGAAGAGATTGACTACAGCTCCAGTATTAATTCTGCCAGATTTAAGCAAGAACTTCTCTATATATTGTGATGCATCCCGTTTAGGCATTGGGTGTGTGCTTATGCAAGAAGGAAGAGTGGTGGCATATGCATCTAGACAACTAAGGAAGCATGAGTTGAATTATCCTACTCATGACTTGGAATTGGCAGCTGTGGTTCATGCTTTGAAGATCTGGAGACATTATCTGATTGGATATAAGAGTGATATCTATACTGATCATAAGAGTTTGAAGTATATCTTTACCCAATTAGATCTGAATCTGAGACAACATCGTTGGTTGGAATTGATCAAAGACTATGATTTGGAAGTGCATTATCACCCGGAAAAGGCAAACGTTGTAGCGGATGCACTTAGCAGAAAGAGCTATGCCAATGGACTTCAGATGACATCTATGTCAGCAGAGTTGTGTGTTGAAATGGAGTATCTCAACTTGAGCCTTGTCACTAATGCAATGGAATTGGTGATAGAGCCTACATTGGAGCAAGAGATACGCAAAGGTCAATTAGAGGATGAAAAACTTAAGGAGATAGCAGAGAATGTAGTGCTTGGAAAGGCACCCGGATTCAGAATGGATGAGAATGGCACTCTTTGGTTCGGAAAAAGGATATGTGTACCTAAAGTGAAAGCTATCCGTGATGCAATTCTGCAAGAGGCCCATGAGTCTGCTAATTCTATACATCCCGGAAGTACCAAGATGTATTTGGATCTCAAGGAGAAGTATTGGTGGTATGGTTTGAAGAGAGATGTGGCAGAATATGTGGCTTTGTGTGACACTTGTCAAAGAGTGAAAGCTGAGCATCAAAGACCTGTAGGGTTACTACAACCAATGAAGATTCCTGAATGGAAATGGGAAGAAGTTGGTATGGATTTTATTGTAGGATTGCCCCGCACTCAAAGAGGCTATGATTCAATATGGGTAATAGTGGATCGACTCACCAAGGTTGCTCACTTTTTACCAGTCAAGACTACCTATACGGGTGCAAGACTAGCAGAGTTGTACATGGAAAGGATAGTGTGCTTACATGGTGTTCCCAAGAAAATTGTGTCGGATAGAGGCACTCAATTTACATCGCAATTCTGGCATAAAGTACATAGATCTTTGGGGACAAAGTTGAATTTCAGTTCCGCTTACCACCCGCAAACTGATGGACAGACTGAAAGGATCAATCAGATTTTGGAAGATATGTTGAGAGCTTGTGCATTACAGTATGGTGATAGTTGGGATAAAAGTCTGCCATACGCAGAGTTCTCGTACAACAACAGTTATCAGAAGAGTCTCAAGATGGCACCTTTCGAGGCGTTGTATGGACGTAAATGTAGGACCCCTTTGTTCTGGAATCAGACTGGAGAAACTCAAGTGTTTGGACCCGATGTCCTTAGAGACGCGGAAGAACAAGTGAGAATGATTAGAGACAATTTGAGAGTAGCTCAGTCCCGACAGAAGAGTTATGCTGATACTCGCAGAAGAGAGCTAACTTTCGAAATTGGTGATTATGTGTACTTGAAGGTGTCACCAATGAGAAGTGTGAGAAGATTCAATATGAAGGGAAACTTAGCACCAAGGTATATAGGACCTTTTAAGATCCTAGAGAGACGTGGAGAAGTAGCTTATCGGTTAGAACTACCTGAGAGTTTGTCAGGTGTGCACGACGTGTTCCATGTTTCCCAATTGAAGAAGTGTTTGAGGGTACCAGAAGAGCAAATTCCTTTGGAAGAACTTGTTGTTAAGGAGGATCTTACTTATGAAGAGTATCCGATAAAGATCTTGGAAACTACCGAAAGAGTTATGAGAAGCCGAATAATAAAGATGTGCAAGGTGTAGTGGAATCGGTATACAAAGGATGAAGCTACTTGGGAAAGAGAGGAGGATTTGAGAAAGACTCATCCTCAACTGTTTGAGTAAGCAATCACCTGAATCTCGAGGACGAGATTCATCTTAAGGGGGTAGAATTGTAACATCCTAAAATTTGCACTCTTTTAAAATAGTAAATTTGATTTATTTAGGCAATTTTGTGTGCATTAAAATGTAGGAAAATAATATTTTTTATGAAATTAAAAAAATAAATATGAGGATAGAAACATGTTGATGCATTCATGTTGTGCATATTTATTTTTAATTGATGATTGGTCTTGATTCAAAGTTCAAATGAATTCAAAATCTATTTGAAAGTGCTTTTGGAAATGTATTTGGAAAAAGAAAAAGGAATTCTTTTCTCCTCCCCCTCCTTTCCTTGCTTTCGGCCCGGCTCCATTTTTTCCTACGGCCCGCTCGCCTCCCCCTCTTCCCTTTTTGGGCTGGCCCAGCTCGGCCAAGCAACCGCTGGCCCAGCACTGCGCGCTTAACCGCACCGCGCGCCTGCTCCCTGCGCCCAGCCGCTGACCGCCCGGCCCCGCCCGTCAGCGCGTCCCCCACCTCTGCCCCGCGCCCGAGCCGTGTGGAAACCGTTGCTGCAGCAACCGCCGCCGCTCCTGGCGTCGTGGGCGCGTCGCCCCGCGCCCAGCTTCTACAAAAAGGGTGCCGTGACCCGCGCACACCCCTGCTGCCTATTCCCGCTCCCATTTCGCATTCGCACGAGCCGTGGACACCAAAAACCGCTGTGCTGAGGATCGCCCGGATCCGCCGTCCGCCCCTCTGCGCGAACCACCGTCCCCGAGTCGCGTTCGTCCCCGATTGAAGTCACGGTGAGCTTCGCCGTGCTCCCCTCCTTCCCCCTGTGCTTTCAATTTTGTATTTCATGGCCGTTTGGGCTCTATTCGCGTGCGTCTGTGAGCTTCGGCCATCGGCCATGGCGTCCGCCGCCTCAGCTCTCTCCTCCGGCCGCCGTATCGGCCATGGCGAGTTCCCCTTCACCCCAGCTAACTCCCGGTGCCCTCGGTTCATCGAACCGTGGCCCATAGGCGGTGTTCCGCGCGCGCCGGTGACCTCCATGCCGCCGGCAATGGAGCCTTGCCGCCGGAGACACTGTTCCGGCTAGACTCCTTCCTTCTCTCCCTCCTCTCATCTAATCCGAGCCACCCATCCATGATCCAACGGCCGAGAACGTCTGGTACCCCTTCGCGGGTAGATTTGCTAAAGAGCCCTCCGGGTTTCGCCTATTTGAACCCACAGTCCATAACGCGTTTTGCTGAGTACGCTTTCTCAATTTGAAAACGTAAAGTGCACTGTTTTAGTCCAAAATACGTTTTCAGTATTTACAGAAATGCCATTTGAACTGTTTTGCTTATAAAATTATCGTTTTAGCTCCGAATTGATCCATTCAAATCGCGTTAGCTTCGTAATTCCATAATCTACATGTTGGAACCACTGTTAGTCAAGTTTGGAACTTTTTAATTTCATGGTTAGATTTAATTAAATTTATTGCTATAGGAAATCCCGTTTAAATCATAACTTTCGCATTTTAGCTCCGTTTTTCATGAACTTCGCGTTGACGTGATCGTAGCGAGACGTAGATTATTTTCACAAACATTTTATCTTGTTTTCTATATTGTTGTTGTATTGTTCTAATGATAGGAATGTTTACTTTGCATGAATGCTTTTGGAATATTGTATGTTGCCGTGTTGGTCGCGTTCAGACGGTGAGGAGAACGTTGAAGACCAAGAATTCTTCGACGACCAGCAGGACCAGCAAGAGTTTGTGAACCAAGGCAAGTATAGCATGGGCCTACCTTGATGTCCTATTTCACTTTAATCAATTACTCATTTGCATGTGTCTAATTTTGATACCCGTAAGGACATCCTAGTGATTGATTATCCTGTTCCTTGTCTCCTATGGGTTAATTGCATATGGATAGATTGCTAGTGCTCTAACTGAACTTGATCTACGTGATGATGAATGATTATATGGAACTAAGAGTTTAACATGATTTATAACAACTGTTCCATAGGGCGAAGGTGCAAATGACATTTGATCATGTTGCTCCTGGCCCTCCATAAGGACTTATCTGTCGGCAAAAGCTGGGACTGACAGTGCAACCGGGAGAGTCATATGGCTCTGACTTTAGCTCAGTAATAGGACCTTTTCTAGCTAGTTAGAGGTTACCTTTTTGGCGCAAATGGGGCTTGCCACGTTGGGTATAGGTCTGCCTCTATTTCTATGAGTATAGCCGCGATGGATATGTGCCATAGGAAAGGGGGGTTCCTACATCTGCCTGCCAAGGAAACCTAGCGGCCCTAACTTGTTAGAGAAACCTATGAAATGGCTTCATAGTGTACCATGCCCGCTCACCTTGGCAGTGACATGGGAGTAATTAACCCGGGCATATGGGGATCACGACTCGCGGTGAATGTGCACCACCTCTGCAGAGGGTAACAAACTGTTATAACAGCCCTGCTCGTGGTTACGAGTGGCCCGGAAAACTCACAGAATAACTGGATACTTGTTGATGATCATTTAAGATGTTCTATGATGTTATATGATACACTTAACCCTGATATCTGTTCATATGGGATTAAATGGGAGCTTATGCATAATTTGATAATACCTGAGAATAAAAGCTTGACTTACTAAAAATGCTAACTGTAGTGAACCAGTGTCAACCTTTTGAGCTTCATAACCCCATGTTAACTTGTTAAGTACGGGATGTACTTACGCTTGTTTATTTTCTTTATTTGGATAAAAATCCCGGATAGGTAACAGATGACAACGGGTATGAGGAATTCCCGGAGGATATTTAGGCTTGTGGTCAACCAGTTGACCTTCCCTGTGATAAAGCCCCACGAGAGAGTTATCTTTTTATTTCCGTTGTGTGATGTAAGACTAAGTTGTATTATGGATCTGATGTAAGGACACCATGATGATACTTTATGTAATTTGTCAGCTTGTGTGTGATGAATCGCTGGGCACACACGAGTTTTGTGCATTCAATTTTATTCTTAAAATTGGGTGTGACAGGAAGCCATCCTCAGTACCAACATCTTCGTGAGACGGAAAGTCTAGCTCTAGGCCGTTGATAACAATGTGTATGGAATGTGATATTGGTCTTACCTTGTGGAACGGTTTGGACTTGTGGAACGGATTGGATGACTTGTGAATTATGTCTATGTAACGATGAATTATATATGTTCTTGTGAATTGGACTTGTAATGTTAGTTTATATAATATTATTGTGCTTGTGTATACAATGTTTGAATTCTATATGCATACATGTATATTTGTATATATGTTCTGCTAAGATTTGAATTTTGAAATTTGATTTTTTTTACGAGAAAATGTACTGTAGAGGCGGTTATAAATGGAAATTATTGGGACGACTGGTGTTACAGCCGCCCCTTCAAATCATTTCTGTAGCCTCTACAATTTATAGAGGCGGCTTGGAAACCACTCCTACAAACCCTTGATTTCTTGAGACGGTGTGGTAGAGGCGGCTGTAAAACCGGCTCTACAAACCATTCTCAGCCGCCTATACAAATGCTGACTGTAGTAATGAGTCCACGCGAAAAAAACAGACAGGCTATGGTATAGGGCCAAATCGATCAGCATCAATGGTCACCTAATTGAATGCTAGTTGTCATTGATCAATGGCTCCGATCAGCCATGATTACGAACCATGCAGATGCAGCTCGATGGGCCGCTTTAGCTGTCATTGTACGATTCTATTAGCCAGTGCGGTCCACTCTCGCATCTTTCACCCTGCTCCTCTTGTCGTTGTTGCCAGAGCTTTTCCATGGCCTCCATCGTGAGGTGGGTGCTCTGTGCGCAAACAGGCGGGTGCCATATTGCAGTCAATTTAAAAGCGTGAACATCTCCAGTGTCATAAATGGACAAACCACTCTATATAAATGAAGTCATCACAGCGTTCCTAGTTTCTTACTAATACGTACTCTTGGGAGGATTCAACATGGTGCACGATCCGACGATGGAGGACTTGAGATCCTGCACCAACACACACAAAAAAGGGAAAAGAAAAGAGGGAGGATGAAGATGAAAAAACCCTCTTGCTCTCCACTCAATTTATCTGTCCGTGATGCTATGGACTTTAACATTTATTAGCATCTACTAGCCCATCAATCCATGCTCCAGCACTGGCTAGAACATTATGGTATTGGAGTATTAAAACTTTTGTGGATACGTACAACTAATGAAATTCGATTATTTTTACTTTCTCTATCTAGATATTTATTTCCTAGAACAATACCAATTTAGATATTCTATATAATCTTTATTCGATTATGATAAACATGCCAGTTACTTTGTGTAACACCCAGAATACGTTTTATGTGTTATAAAGCGCAAAGTGGAAAATAATTAATTGAAGCTTTAACGAGTGGTAAAAAATAATATTTTTATCTATTGCTCGAATAGACGATCAGAGACCATAGATGTGTAGAGCTCATCGAACGCATTCCGTTTGACTACTCATACGCGTCGTTCAGAGTCCAGATCATGGCAATGGTTCAAAATAAATCCGATACTACATCACCAAATATAAGGTGTCCATCAAAATTTATCCTAGAAAATATGGGAATTTAGGTGAAGTAAACCCAGCCATAACTCATGATAAGTAATCATTGCTGATTTGGAAAGAAAAATGCATCTTTTGAACCAGATGTAGTAATGATTCATTATCATACCGGTGCTTGCTACAAACCAGCTATCACTGCTAGTTTTTAACACGCACTTGGTAGTATATAGTGACACCATTAGACCCGAAATTTTATTCGAATACACTTAAATCCGACTGATTCAATCTCTTTCCTATTCCTCTCCAACACTCCACGCCTACTCAATCTCTCCCCCATTCTTCTCCCGTCGGTCCTCCCGGTTGAGAGCGCGAGCTGGGGTTTGGGCGGTTGAGCCATGATTTGCTCACCTGATAATGATACGGCACTCTATCACTGCCGCTTGCCCACTATCGAGTGGCAAAACCATCTGTGACAGTAGGTTCACAACCCGCGGTGTTTGTCGATTGTGTGGTAGTGAGTATCGATATTTTTCTATGTAAATATGGCCAATCCAAGGATGATGCTTCAACTAAACGCTAAAAACAATATTAGAACCGTATCTTTTTCGGATGGAGAGACGCAACATGTTGGAAATACATGGTGGGCCTGATACCACGTGGCCCCTCAGCTAATTGGTACGGTCGTGCCGTAGCTTCACATGCGCGCGCTTCTCATGTTCCATCGCCTTGCTCACGGCCTGCTCCTCCCTGTTGTCTTGTGGCAATCTCGACAACGCTGGCGCACGGCACCAATTATCAGCAGTTGCTCTCTCTTCTCCCCTCTAGCTGTGGTTGCATGGCCACGGCTTGTTTCGACCAAAAAAAAAATTATGGACTTGAGTTTTTACTCAGTAATCTATAGCTAAAACAAGCACCTAGCATTTATTTGCCTTAGATTCTCCGATTTAGCATGTCAGCTTGTAGCAGTCCAGTAATCCACTGTACATCAGTTTCTACTAGATTCAAGCACGCATGTTCAGTTGTTTACCCGGCCCACCATGCAATTACAAACATAACAGCTCATTTTTTCCCCACTGCCTCCTTCCAGGTCATCGGGATTTTGGGGGTTGCTAGCCACACTTAGCTACACTTCACCTTAGACAAGTTTGACCGAGTTGATAATTTGGGCTCTCAAAGTAAAAAAGTATGGCAACAAGGTTTTCTTTGGCATGGCAAAGTGTGGATCCAAAATTCTTTGCCACACTTTTTATGGCTTGCCACACTTGCCTAAGCTTAGTTATTATGCATTTTATGGCTGGGAACCAAACAGCCTCTCCGGCCGTACACCATGGCCTTGACAATGTCCTCGTACTTGCAAGAAATGGAAGATGATCGAAAAGGGGGAAAGTTGGAATAGATCATGGGAAATACGGTATGTTTTTGCTCTTGGATGGTTAAGCTTGGACCTTAATATAAGGAGAATGCCTAAACTATGGTAGTTTCTGCATTATGAGGGCCTTTAGGGACTAATCGTACCTGCAAATGTAGTTAGCTATGTACGGATTTACTATTTTTGACAATGATGATTGAAGTACAACTGATCGGTGTTAATTATACTTGAAACATGATTATTTGCACTTTTGTTATGGTGATTGTTGTTAATTAATTAAAGTTAACTATTGTTAATTAATTAAAATTAACTATTGTTAATTTCTATGTTTGCCACATTAATTTGAACCGTCCTCCACCAATCCTATGGTGCCACTTGGCCTGACTATGGACGCACGCGACCCGAGGGCAACAACATATGTTCCTGATGTTTCATCGTCAAACCAAGGATTGCTTCTCCATCCCATACCTCTCACGCATGCACAGCGATCTCTTATGGCTAGAACTAGCCTGGCTTCTCATGAACAGCTGGACTTAAGTTTAATAATGCAACAGCAACAACTATATATCCTTTGTGTTTATATATATTAACAGAGATGCGCCCACCTAATCGCGTCCAATGTTTCCTAACATTCTTCCACGTGGGCTTTCATATATGATGCTTGAAATTGGAGCCACGCTAGTGCTTCAACGACCCCAATAATCACCTTGTTCGGCAGGCCGTAAACGATTGTATACGATCGTGGATTATAAGCTGGAACAGTATTTTTCTTTTATACCAAATCAGCCAAACCAGCAAACAGTAAATAATCCACGATCCAGCTCAGCCGGCCAAACAGGCTGAATTCTTGGAATATCTAGAGCAAGTTAAGCTAACTTGCGAGCACCATAAATCTTTTTTGTCGTATTCAATCGTACGGAAAGCTTGTATGTACATACTACATACATGTTTTTATCAGACGCGGACCAGAGTCACATGTGGGCTAGCCACTGCTCCCTCTGTCCCGATTTATTTATCGTTTCCGGTTTTCGTGCCATAAGTTTGATTTGATTTATAAAAAATACTAGCAATATTTGTATCTCCAAATAAATTTATTAAAAAACTAGATTCAAAGATCTTTCCAATAATACTAATTATGTATCATAAATATTAATATATTTTAATATATATTTTGTCAAAATTATTTCTCGGAAAGCGAAAGCGATAAATATTTTGGGACGGAGGGAGTA
This sequence comes from Miscanthus floridulus, assembly GCF_019320115.1. Classification (NCBI taxonomy): domain Eukaryota; kingdom Viridiplantae; phylum Streptophyta; class Magnoliopsida; order Poales; family Poaceae; genus Miscanthus; species Miscanthus floridulus. Next base: position 9,188,566 of record NC_089583.1, on the reverse strand, counting down.
CTTAATTTACCCCTTGTTAACTTCTTTTCGTGTACCTGTCTCGGACCGCACAATGTTACTGTTTGCCTCTTGACCCTTGTGAGACCCAAGGGCCAAGGCCCAAAGGCATCTCAAATTTCCATTTCCGCGCGCCAACTATTCCCATGTTGATGGCAAAACTAATAATCAAGGGAACTACTAATTTTCAGGCGCCTGAAAATTCAATTTTGTTCGGGCGACGCATCTCCGATGTTGGATTTTCATCCAATGCCCCAGCTGACGCCCTTGTTCAACTCCCCCTGTTCATCTTATTCCCGCAGCTCTCGCCCACGCCAATGCTGAAGTCGCCCTTGCCGCCACCCACCTCCGCACCACAGCCTCGGCCGCACAGCTCTGGCCAAGCCCTACCGTGCCCGCGGCAGCATCCCTCTTCCCCTCCCCCCTCCTGCCGCCGATTTCTTCTCCAACTTTGCGGACGGAGTCATCTGAAGTCAATTTTGATTTCAGGCACCCAAGACGTGGAAGCGTGAATAATTAAATAGTCTTCTTCTTTCAGACAGACGCAGCTTTTCGCCTTTTCATAAACGGCAACAGGAAGTACAAACGTACTAATATTATATGACCTCCACTCAAACGGGACGATTAGAATTCTGAATAATGCACAGCCATTCTAGTTAGTGTCACAAGCTCACACAGCTGGAGGCCAAGCTCCTTGCCGGAGCTGTAGGGCAAGGTGCCGCAAGGTGTTGCTGTTGGCCCTCTCGATCCGCTGGCCGGTGTGGGGCAGGGATGCTGGAGCGCAAGGCAGAGTGGTCGACTGCCCCCTGGCAACACCACGTACGTGCGATCCGCAGAGAGCGAGTGCTGCCCTTCGGCCGGCTTCTCCAGCTTGACGGCAGCACTGCTCCGGCGCGGGCGGCGATGTGCTCCATTCAACAAGGAACACTACGTAATTAGCAACTCACAGTGCTTCAAAAGATCCACACGCTTGCATTGGCACAAGCATATTAATTAGTACTTCATAACAAGCACAAAACAACGATCCATATCAAGCTTGGTTATTGGAGCAAGAACAAGACGCAGATATATGCAGTCATATCATATAGATATGTGAAGGCAAGACGGACAGTGATGACTGATGATGATCCAGCTGGGAGATGCGTCTTAAGCTTTTCTCCCCGAGCGGAATTAGGTCGATCGTTGCGGTTCTAGCTAGAGCCGCAGCTCGAGGTCCAGCTCCTCGCCAGCGCCGGAGGATGCGGCGTTGGTGTCCGCGCACTCCGGTGGGGCAGAGGCTCGGGAGCTCCTTCTCCAGTTGAGCATGTCCACGGTGCCGTCGGGCGACCTTGTGAAGGGGCGGTCGGCTGCTGCCGGGAGCAAGGCGTGGTCCGTGAAGAGCGCCTCGCCACCGTCAGGCCTCTCCCTCTCGAGCTTGGGCTTGACGCTGGCAGGGGGCTCAGCGGCGGTGCCACCGCCATGAGAGGCGAGCGGCAAGGACACGGAAGCGGCACCGAGGCTGCCGCCCATGGCCGCCGCTGCAGTGTAGTGGTCGCCGTAGACGTCGGGGTTCCAGATCCAGCCGGCGGCGCGCTCCTTCTTGTGCGCGTTCTGGTGCCCGCCTAGCGCCTGCGACTTGAGGAACTTCTTGTTGCAGAACAGGCACGGGAACAGCCGCGCCTCCTTCCCGCCGACGCACGCCGTCACCTGGTCCTGCTCATGGTTTCCAATATCGGCCGAAATCTCCTGATATTTCCGATATATCCTCTTCATCCGTAGGTGCCGATAAGAAAATATCTATCTTTTTCGTATAAATTTTGTTTAAATTTATTTAAATTTACTTAAATTCAAATTAAATTTTATTTGAATTTAGTCCGACATTTCCGATATATCATATTTATCCTTTTTATCTGTGACCTCAATAAATTTTAATTTCCGAAAATAAAAACCTTGGTCCTGCTCCTCCTCGAGGCTGTGTCCCGCCGGCGCCAGGCCTGTCGCCAGGTCCACCGCCACAGCCACTTGAGAAGGCAGCGACCAGGGCGCTTGCGCCATGCGACCGGAAGGAATTTTCACAAGCAGCTGCCGTGGGGGTGGGGCTGTCACAAGTTGTATCACTAAAATTCGGCGGCTGTGTTGCAAGATGTATAGAAATGGAAGGAGCTAGGACGAATATAAAGGGTGAGAATCATTGCGACGTGCTAGCGGTGATATGGATGGGTAGTACTACTACTTGACATGAGTGATGGGCTTGAAGGGCATCACGTTCTCTTTTGATACTAGCAATAGCAAAGCCTATATATATGCAAGACAACAAGTACATATATATGATTCTGTGCAGCAGTGATAGCGGCAACAGCAAGGCAAACCAGTGCCTGTATTGTGGTAGCACACTGCCCTGATCGACGACATCTGTCCCCATCCTTGCAGATCTCAAAGCAGGCTACTCCAGTGTTATTATCCTCTATTCAGCTCGAGCGATCTTTTACACGCGAAGAAAGCGAGCTAGTAGCCACCTCGCATAGAGCAAATCCGATTGGATCTTCCATTGTTCTTGAGGAGAGTGAAAACGACTCCCCTCCTATCCTGCACCTTAGTCCATTAACATTAGGCCTTCCTCACTAGACCGATCCCTTCTCTATGACAACAAAAGAGAGCTCACTGACTAGCTAGGGTTTTATACGGAGTAATCCACTTTTGTACAGCCCTGATGCAGGCAATAGCAATGTGATTTACTGCTGATTATCATAATATAAACCCAAACAGCCTCGCTGTCATCGCTACCGGAGACGGCTTCTTTGTCGAGTGTCCCAGGCTTTGCCGAGTGTTTTTTATCGGGCACTCGGCAAAGGGGATATTTGCCGAGTGCCATAGAGAGAGCACTCGGCAAACAACTGGCACTCGGCAAAGAGGTGGTTTGCCGAGTGCCGAGCACTCGGCAAACAATAACACTCGGTAAACAAGAACACTCGGCAAAGGGCTGCCACCGTTAACGGTCGGCAGCCGCCGTTAACTCTTTGCCGAGTGTCTTCTTCTAACACTCGACAAAGTGGTGATTTGCCGAGTGTCATTTTTGGACACTCGGCAAAACATATTTTTTTTCACTTTTGACCTCCAAACTTTTTCTGCAGTCCTCATACAATACCTAATACTTCATGTTCCAATGTGGCACATTTCTCGGACTTTTTCTATACTTCTTTAATTTATTTCATTTAATTGCATTTTCTTGGATAATTCAAATTATAACTGCTAGTCATTCGAATAATGAAAAAAATGAATGGAAAAATGATATTCATGTTATTTAGTATAATGTGAGGCCATATCCAGAAATAGACTACCAATTTCAAACATCTTGTTCACGAAACATGACCACAAACTTGCGGTCGAGTTGTTTTTAAATTCTATAAAAAGCAAACAAATTCCAAAAATCATGAAACTTGTCAAGATGTCATGATATCATATGTGGAGGCTATGATAAAATTTGAGAAGGTTTCGCGTAAGTTGTCACGTACGATGCTTGCAAACAGAAGAATCTCCGGAAGTTTCATGATTTCGTGAAGAGGCCGACGAGGTGGTAAGCATCGTACGTGACAACTTGCGCAAAACCTTCTCAAATTTTTATCACAGCCTCCACATATGATATCATGACATCTTGACAAGTTTCATGATTTTTGGACTTCGTTTGTTTTTATAGAATTTAAAAACAACTCGACCGCAAGTTCGTGGTCATGTTTCGTGAACAAGATGTTCGAAATTGGTGGTCTGTTCCTGGATACGGCCTCACATTATACTAAATAACATGAATATCATTTTTCCATTCATTTTTTCATTATTCAAATGACTAGCGGTTATAATTTGAATTATCCAAGAAAATTCAATTAAATGAAATAAATTAAAGAAATATAGAAAAAGTCCGAGAAATGTGCCACATTGGAACATGAAGTACCAGGTATTGTATGAGGACTGTAGAAAAAGTTTGGATGTCAAAAGTGAAAAAAAATATGGTTTGCCGAGTGTCCAAAAATGACACTCGGCAAATCACCACTTTGCCGAGTGTCAAGAGAAGACACTCGGCAAAGAGTTTTAATTTTTTTTAAAAAAAACCCCTCTTTGCTGAGTGCCAGATCGGGGGCACTCGGCAAAGGGGGGATTTAACCCCGCCGGCCCAGCCGGCCCACACACACCGCACACCCGCCCCCATCCGTGCCCGCGCCCGCGCCAGCGCCGCGGCCGCCGCCGCCCCCCGTGCCACGCCACTGGAGGAGGAGGAGAAAGAGAGGAGGAGGAGGAGAGGAGGAGAGGAGGAAGGAGGAAGAGAAGGAGGAGGAGGAAGAAGGAGGAAGGAGGAAGAAGGAGGAAGGAGGAAGGAGGAAGGAGGAGGAGGAGGAGGAGGCACCCCGACCGCCGTTGCCACGTCCCCGGCGCTTCCCCAGCCGTCGCCTTGTCCACCGGCGCCCTGGCCTTTTCACCACTGTCGCCCTACGACGCCCACTAGGTATGCCATACCGTCGTCGTCGTCATAGTATTACTAGTAGTTGCGGTAGTAGTAGTGGTAGAGTATCAGTGTTGGTAGTCTAAGTAGTCGTAGGAGCAAGGTTTTCATTTTCGGAAATTAAAATTTATCGGGGGTCACAGATAAAGAGGATAAACAGGATATATCGGAAATATCGGACCAAATTCAAATAAAAATTAATTTGAATTTAAGTAAATTTAAATAAATTTAAACAAAATTTATGCGAAAAAGATAGATATTTCCTTATCGGCACCTACGGATAAAAAGGATATATCGGAAATATCGGGACATTTCTTCCAATAAATTTTCCCCTGCGTAGGAGTGGTTGTGACATTGTTATATATATGTGGTTGTATATAATCTCATGCATGTCGGCCATCGTGCCATTCATATATATGTGCATGTCGGCCATTGCGCCGTTGGTTTTCCTGCAGGTTTTGGAAACCTCACCGTGTAGGGGAGGTGCTGCCGAAATTTTGTATTGACAGTTTTTTGTTTCTTTTTTTTGCAGAGAAGAGCTTGTTGGTGCAGCGCCGGAGTACCTCAGCGACTCCGATCGCCTTCCTCGCCGCTGCGGGTCTGCCTACACCGCGTCGCCTCGCCACTGCACCGACCCACCACGGCCCCGCTAGCCTGACTCCACCACCACCCTAGGTATAACCCCTCTTTTCATATCATGGTCGTAGATCACGTAACCCAGTTAGGCGTCTCCCATTCATGAAGATTATTTCTAATACATTGCTCATTCGTATAGTGTTGATTATTTCGACATGATTGATAGTGATGATGAGACTTATGATCCAGCTAATCCCGATCATGAAGATTATTTCTAATACATGTAATACTATGTTATTTTGTAATTACGTTTTGTTTATTTTGCATCTCTTTCTAAGTACTTCTTCTTTATCTGTGCTTATTGGTTTACTCTTTTCAATTGCAGGTGACTGAACAAAGATGGTGGGCGGTGAGATGAGGAAGCTAACGTCCTTGTACCGAAGGACAAGGACCGTTGCATCGGGGGAGAGTAGAGGAGGAGCAGCCACAGGAGGGAGTCATCGCCTACCGCCCCGTCATGTGAGGGGGTGGAGGAGGAGGAGCAGGTGCCCCAGGAGGACGACGAGGAGGCGCAGGAGGACACACAGGAGGACGACGAGGAGGCGCATGAAGATGCGTATGAGGACGACGAGGAGTAGGTGACAGCAGGGGGTTTCGCTTCCTCTAGTTCATTGAGCGTCTACCTACGAGGTCCCATGAGCCTCCCTCAGCGACCGATACCTCATGAGAGATGCCCGCTAATTCGACCTGAGCGGAAAAGTAAGTAACTTTAGATGTTATCACTACTTTATATGATATGTTGAAAATCAAAATAGAAATTAATAATTTTTCTTAATCACTTGGGCAGGAACTGGACGATTGTGGCGAGTGGAGGTGCTCACACACGCCAAGTCAATGGCATCCTCAGTCTTTTGTGTAAGGAGCACTTCCCTGGCTAGGTTGAGTATACCGGAGTGACGGGGTCGGCCTACTCATTTGACCACTATGCCGCCGCCCCCGATGCTGCAGATCAGGCCTGCAGGGTATTCAACAATAAGGCAGAGCGGGTGAAGCAAGAGCTGTGGGTAAGTCTTCCTCGCACTACATTGCTCAATACATCGTATTCATTGGACATTCTTGAAATAATGAATGGATACATCGTGTTTGTATGCAGGATTTCTTTAGATGCCAGGACGGACATGAGTCCTGGGCGGATGTGGTGGCTACCAAATGATGCAAAAAACTCATCGTGGACATGTATTACGAGGCGCGCATCTAGGCCATCGTAACTTACCATGGGACCATCCTTGGAACGAAGGTCACCAAAAGGGATGCAAGAACCATGACGCTGACCCGGGACCAGTAGCTGCAGGTAAATACAGAACATTAATACTGATTCCTTTTGAGATTAAGTAGGCTTAATTTCATCTTCTGATATGTCATCTACTTGATGACATGTAGATGATTCCTTATTGGTGCGCCGTGCATCCCTAGGGCTGGGAACAGATGGTGGACAAGTGGTGCTCACGCGAGTGGGAGGAGACGCACAACTTGTGTCGAGAGCAGTGTTTGATGATGCTAGGTGTAGCACACCATCAAGGCAGCCATAGCCTCAGCGGAAACGCAGAAACATGGGTACGCGAATTCATTTATTTATTCTAATGCTCAATTCTACATGATTTCTAATCATCTTGTTGTTTTCTCGTAGTTGGCGTCACATGGTGGCCAGCCTTGCTCCATATTCAAGGCATTTCCTATGGCCCACAAGGGCAAGGCGACGTCCGACGTTGACTACAACCCGGAGGACGGGCTCGAGGCCTACAGCAATGCGACCGTCCACAACCGCCTCAGTGAGTACACATCGATGGCAAGGGAGGTCCATGGGTCAGAGTACGATCCGAGCACCGAGGACCTTGATGGAGAAGTCATCATGAGGGTGGGAGGAGGCAAGAAGCATGGGCGATACTAGATTGGTGACGGCGCAATCGACTCGGCCGCTACTCCCAGTCTCTCCCAGATTCGAGCAAGCAGCACGAGCACGAGCTCGGCTATACGACCTCGGCAGGACACTTCACACCACCGGGTGGAGGCACTCGAGGTTATTCCTGGTTTATTCGTCGTTCATTGATTTTTTTCATACCTTTCCTTTGCATTATTGTTACATTGGGGTGAATATATTGTAGGCCCAGCTAGAACAAGAGAGGACGATACGGGAGCAAATGCAGGAGAAGATGGAGAGGGTGGAGGCCGAGCGGGAGGCCGAGCAGCGGAGGATGGCGGAGATTCTTCAGTACATACAAAGTCTTGGCGCTGCTAAGGGTGTAGTTCCGCCACCTTCGCTATTCGCTCCACCTCCACCTCCTCACTATTCTACTCCTGTGAGTATAAATGTTTTAGTTTGCATGTTCATGCTTACGGTCAAACCTAGTGGAGTATGAAAGTTTTATTCATGTATGGTATATATTTATCTTGTCTCACACATGCAATTTCTTCTCCTTTGTGCAGAATCAATCGGCGGCATCGAACGATCCTCATGCTTCAGCGAATCCTTCACCAAATTAGTCTCATTGGCCATCTTGGTTATGATACTTGTGGTTGTTAATGGTACTTCTATTTGCAATTGTGTTGTGGAGGATGGAACACTTGAATTACCTGTGAACTTATTTGTGATATATTGTGAGACATGTGACGTTTGTGATATATATGTGGTGTTGGTGATATATATGTGTTGTTGATGATATATATGTGATGTTGGTAATGTTTGTTATATATATCTTCTGTTTGTTTGGATGGAATGTAAAAAACAAATAAAAAAGGTTGTTTTTAGTCACTTTGCCGAGTGCAATGGCCATGACACTCGGCAAAGTGACGACCTGGGAACACGCCTGGGAACATGCTTTGCCGAGCGCAAAGGCCATTGCACTCAGCAAACATCACAGATTTGACGAGTGTCATGGGCCAGGCACTCGGCAAACATCACACCTTTGCCGAGTGTCTTGCCGGTGGCACTCGGCACAGTGGCCACCTTTGCCGAGTGTCTGAGTCAATGGCGCTTGGCAAAGCGGCTACCTTTGCCGAGTGCTTGACCTTGACACTCGGCAAAGCCGCCGTCACGGTGGCATTCGCTGTCACGGCGACTTTTTTTTGCCGAGTGTCAGATTAGCACTCGGCAAAGGATTTGCCGAGCGTCCGATAAAGTGCACTCGGTAAAGAGGGTTTTGCCGATAAACTGTTTACCGAGCGCCCTTTGCCGAGTGTAACACTCGGCAAAGGCTTTGCCGAGTGTATATCGACCTTTGCCGAGTGCCTGAGGCACTCGGCAAGGCACTTGGCAAAGAAGCTGTCTCCGGTAGTGCATTCACAAACCATATGGGAAACTCATCGCCTTGTGATCACATTTAATCACTCATGACACTATAAGAAATGTGACATTTCCTACCAGTTTGTCTATAAGCGGCTGACAGTTGTAGTCACTTCTATTATTTCTCCTGAAGTTGCCGACGCATGGTTTTTATGAAACAGTTTTCGTCTTTTACAACAACTTTATCAAATCTCCAACAACATAACCCACAACAAACTATTTACGTACTCATAGTCATGGCAGGTAGCCATCCAAATATTTTTTACATAAAAGAAACAATCTTGCTTCAGTCCTCTTCAAAAAGAAGAACCATCAGTCCATCATTATTATAAAGCCTATCCAACTCCTTGCAACGAGTTTAACACTAACAATCAATGCGAAAAATAAACAGCCATCCATAGGAGGCAAAGAACTCTATCGATCTTGACTCTAATAGCTGGCAAGAGTGTACTTTAGAAATCTGTGAGTGTTCCTTGGTGTGTTGTAACAAATCTAGATCCAGAGCCGGTATGTCCCCCCTCCCCCCCCCCCCCCCAATAGTACTTGTAAAAATGTTTTTGGCTAGCAATTGTTAAACACAATCACTACTAAAAAAACGTTTGTAGCAACAAGATAATTTTTTTTTGTAGGGCGGCTGGTGATGGAGCCGCCCCTACAGTGGGCGTGCTCGGGACCCATGAGACCAGCCGCCCCTATAAATGAAACAGTATGGGCGGCTGATGATATGAGCCGCCCTAAAAATAGATCGATTTGTAGGGGTGGCTCACTCACCAGCCACCCCCGGTGTTGCTATTTGTAAGGACGGCTCAATCACCAGCCGCCCCTAGAAATGCCCCACGTATAAATACCTGCGATTTGTAGGGGCGGCTCAACCACCAGCTGCCCCTACAAATGACCCACGTATAAAAAACTGTAGCCCCTTCTTTCTCCTCGGGTCACTCACTCTAACTCATGAAAAAAAGGTAGGGAGGCTTTGGGCACCTCTCAAAAATTACTCTACTAAGGGGGAAGGTTTTAGTCTCAAATCCTTTGGTGGAGAGGTTGTAGAAGATAAGAAAATTATATTCCATATTTTTTTTGAAGTTTTAATGGTTGGTTAGTGAGTAATTAGAGTTTTGCTTTTCTCTCTCTTCTATGATGCTTGAGCTACTTATGAAGCAAATTAGACCCAAGTATTGAATGTAGTAGGGTAAATTAGGTAGGGGAACAAAATCATACCCTTATTTGGTCCTTGTTTCTTGCTTTTATTGAACAATTAGTTAGTTTTATGGATGTTTCATGTGCATGTAGATCTAGATCTAGGGTTTGATTTTTTTATTAATTTTATTTTTGTAAATTTATGTTTGATGAAATTGGACTAGGGATTGTATATATTCTTGTGAATTGGACTTGTAATTGTAGTTTATATAATACTCTTGTGCTCGTAGTCAGATTAGAATTATATATATATATATATATATATATATATATATATATATATATATATATATATATATATATATATATAGGGTAAGGCTATTCTGCAGCTGACCATAGAATAACTTATTCTATAGCCACCTTGATTTACGATAATGTTTGTACTAATTTACGATAATACGAATATGCATTTACGATCCTCGTGTTACTACAACTCACGGTGATATTTACCATAATGTTATATTAAATCACTTAGTAAGGAGTTACTGTAGTCACGTAAATTAGTATAGTAACTATCGTAACTTAAAGTGGCCATAGAATAAGTTATTTTATGGCCAGTTGTAGAATATATATATATATATATATATATATATATATATATATATATATATATATATATATATATATATATATATATCTGTGTGTGTATGTTCTGGTCTAATTTGAATTATAAATTTGAATTTTTTTGTGGAAAAATAAACTGTAGGAGCGATTCTAGACAGAACCGCACCAACAAACATGTATTATAGGGACAACTAGTACTACAATCGCCCCTATACATCGATTTGTACAGGCGGTCTTGGAACCGCCCCTACAAATCGGCGATTTGTAGCCACGCTTTGGTAGGGGCAGCTGGCCAAACCGCCCCTACAAATGCCCATGAGCCACCCCTACAAAGCCTATCTGTAGTAGTAAATGTTATTTGTGGTAAGCCAAATAGCCTAGCAAATAACAAAAAACCCTATCAACCATAGAATATTTTTATGTTCCACAAATTTTGACCACGCGTGCCAAAAAATGTTCAACATCGGTAGGTGGGGGGACACTCAGAAAAACATGGATACACGCCATAAAAACATGGCATAATGATTAATGATATTCAAAGAAGAGATATTTTATTATTTCAAGTTTGCTACAACAACAGAACTGATTTCCAATCCAATTCCTCTTTGCTAGGTTACCTTTAGTTAGAATGATCGCCTTTTTTAGGCACTATAAGAAAATTTTAAAATTTGGTCGTAACTTCGTATGCCAAACTTTCTGTGAAACCTTCACCCGATTATTGACACAAAAGTTGTATGTTGACTTCACCAAGAAACCACAATTTTTTTGTAAACTCTAGAAGAAGTTGTCTAATTCTTCTTTAGTACATAGTAGAAACTGTTTGCCACTTGTACAAAATTTCTGGGAGAGAACTTACTAGATTCATCATAACAAGAAATACAGTATACTTGTTTGATGCTCTAGATGTTGATATTCTTTTCTATAAACTTGGTTAAAACTTAAGATAATGTGACTTAGGAACAAATTAAAATGCCATTTTTCGTGGGCGGAGCAAGGTACATAGTATCATTTATAGCATAAATTCCGTAAATATGTAGGAATTAGTTAGGCCAGTCTTAGTGGAAGTTTGATTATGAGCATTAAATAAGCTACCAACTTAGTAAATATGTTGTCATGGAACGATATTAATGAAGAAAGGGATGACTAAAGTTTGATAGGAAGGAAATGAGTTTCATTGGTTCACTGTTTTGAACATATGAGTATTGAAAACTGGGACATAAAACCCCCACCGGACTGGCCTTATCGTTCGTCCTCCTAAACCTGTCCTAAAAATCTTCAAAATGGTTACATACATTCATTGACAAAGGAATTAGATTCTAGTGTGTGCCAAGGCGCCAAGCTAGCAACTTAGTAAAGGCTCAAATAAATAAATCCCTCATCTTACAACCAAAATAAGAGCATCCAACTATAGAACACTACTGTGTCATGCAACTTGTCCAGAAGCACAGCACAGTCGACAACTAGACAAATGCTACAGCCATCAATGCCTGCAGTAAGATCTGTTGAGCTACAACCCTGGCCAATGTTGCCTCACATGGCAATGCAATTGAGATGGAACAAGCAATTCGGACACTACAAGCATGCCAATCCGATTGTCACGGTTTGTGGTCCTGGTCATCAAAAGCTAAAACTGCTCATGCCCTACAAAATTAGCTGCTGTTTGTTTCAGTGCCAAACTTTGATTGGCCGTGAAAAACATGACTGCACTAGGATGGATTTCAATAGAGTAGTTCGTCGGTTTTTTTTTTTTTTTTGAAGTGGCCGAATTTGGCTTTGCCTGTTTGTCCATGGCTGAGCAACGTGGCAGCATTCTGTTCGTTGCAGTAAATGCCTTTCGTTCTTGATAAGGAATTCCCGGTCGGCATTTATATCTTGAATAAATAATAAGCCAAAAAATGTAAATTGGGATATGACTGTGTTTCTTGAACTTAAGTAATCTATACTAATTCGATCAAGAACCATATCAATATCAACTATATTTTGTTCTTCAAAAGTGATGATGGGTGGGACCGCATGTCAGACTCATTATTATCTAAACTTGGCCACAAATCAAATGCTAACCTTTTAGGTCTCATTTAATTTGGCACTGTGTACCATTTGGCCAAAGCAAAAGTGTGGCCTGGCTCACTGGACCTATAGGCGCAAGCCAAACAGATCCTATTGTTTTGCCAATTAATCTCGATATTGTCTTCTACCTTTGTACTAGAAATAGCGAGGAGAAGAAATTACAATGGCAAGCTCCCTAAGGAGGACTAGGCACGTAAATAAATATACAAATTGAGCTAAGAGCAGCACTATTATTCTCTCTTTTGATCTGTTTTGTTTCTTAGGTGTGGCAGAACCGCCTAATCCAATATCTCCCAGGAGTACTTGTCTTCTATTAGACACTAAGTACTCAAGAGAGGACACTAAACTACATAGTTCCGTCGAGCACGTCCAAGGGAGAACTCGAAAATCCACATTTTTCCATTAGGATCATAAATGAGAGAACAAATTAAAGCTTAAAACATTCTTAAGTCATTTCTTACATTACTTTATTACACAGAATATTACCTTAATTTATTATAATAGTGGAATATAACAATGTTATCAGAGTTACAGAGTAAGTAGGATTACTTTAATGACATGATGGAGCATTGACATAGTGGACATTTTATACAAGAGATGCTAGCAGATTTTACATCTTTTTTATAAAAACCTTTCGTGAGGGTTATAAATAAACACTACGACCGTAGCGTGAAAGGGATCCTCTCTAAGCCCACCAGGAGGTTTCCACACACAAGAGTCAGCTCTAAGCATCCTCCGATCACCTACAATAGAGAAATAAAACCCTGAGTACTCAGCAAGCCTTACCCGACAGGAGAAAATAAAAGACTTCAAGGATATGCAAGCTATCTCACTTGGGGGTTATTGCATCTGCGGAAGCATTACTAAACGTGCGTCCTCATATTCAACTTCATTAACAGTCATCATTAGTTTATTAACTAACCATTCTATACTTATGCTACTTTCAAGCAGTTGGTAAGCAATCAGAACCATTTTATCATCTTTCATATCCCAGTTCTTACTACGGTGCTAGACCATAGCCAAGTCGGTACCGTATCACATGACGATTCATGAACCAATATATCACAGCTGGGTACCCCAAAACACACGCCCCGCTTGTACCCCAGGCACAAGCAAGACTAACCCATTTCACTCCTATCACAGGGTCTAGGTCCCCGTCCAAACTTGGACTCTAAGCACCCACTCTTGAGCCCCGGACTCAATGATGTAGACATGGCTCGATCTTCCGAAAGGTATGATAGCGTCGATTGGTGAAGACTCGACGTTCACGATCTAGGCTTCGAACCAAGACTGATTCGGACTCTCGCAACCATTACACCGCTGCTCTGTTGGTTATCGACCACGCAATGTTTTCCTAAACAGTAAACGGTCTTTACACGGTCGCCCTTCGTTTAGCGTTTAGGCTGTTTACACGGTGTTTAAATGAAGTTAAACGGTCTAAACTGTTTTGTACTTTAAAAAAATACATATAATTATATATGTGCATGTAAAAAATCAAGTATTCTAGCATTTATACATATTTATCCGAGTAAAAATCAATTATTTTGGTATGTATATATATTTATGCATGTGAAAAGAACCAAATATAGATATTTATGCATGTAACATATCAAGTGTACACATTTATAAATATAATAAACTTAAGTATACAAATTTATCCATACAAAACTGAACTAGATTTACCTCGTGTTCGCCTAAACGGCCATTTAAACAGTTGTTTAGCCCGTTTAATGCTGTTTATCTCCGTTCCGTTTAAGCCATTTTTTCCCATTTTTTTACCGTTTAAACGGTCAACCGTTTTATTTCTGTTTACCCCTAAACAAAACAGTTTACCACCGTTTACCGTTTACTAGCCGTTTAAACGGCCGTTTAATCTATTTAGGCGAACACTGCAACCACGCGAACGCGATTGACCTCGCTGAGAAGGTTTTCCTCCAAGTGAATCGAGAACACAAGCAAGAACGGGATGAACGCAATCTTAAATTATAAATAAATATGAGGCTTAAGAAAATAAGAAGGAGTTCAAGTCTTTATTTGAAAGGACTAGTCGTCACAGGCGAACAAGATCAAGAACTGGGGCCCTGGTTCACAGCAAGCAACCTTGGCGGTACAGTTGCAGCAAAACGATGTCTGTTTCACAAGGAAATCAAGAACTAAATAAAACCTAAACCCTAAGGAGAGTGACGACTACTAATTATAGAGTCTTGGGTGTCACCCCCCGGACACGCCCCCCTAATGGGCCCAAACACGATACACGGTCCAACGGACCAAAAGACGGTGTCACAGAACCCTGACAGATTCTGGAGGCTGACTTGTTTCGATGATTCCCGTTGATTCCAAAGGGCTTTTGATATGAGACCACTTGCATTGGCTTCCTTATCTAATTAGCTTTCCTTTGATATGTGATCGTCGAAAACGGAGCCCGGACGCGCCCGTGTGACCAGTTTTATGACAGACTGGTCTTGGAACTTGAGATGGGTTCCAACTTCAGTTGGACTGGGCCTCCACCATGAGAAAGATGAATTGGACGCCCATGCTGGACCTCCTTCTCTCCTTGGCTTGTATGTGACGAAGTAGTGATGTCTTTATCATCCTCCCTTTATTGAATTGAAGTCGTCCTCGACTGAAGTAGATCGTCTCCTCCATTGGATGACAGCAATGATGGCTCTGGGAGAAGACGTTCATCTTGGTGCCCAATCCTTCACAAAGGCGGCTGCTAGGGTGGCCTCCCTGCTAGGAATACATCCTCCTCTTGCAAAAGGTTAGTACCAACAAGAGGCATAGCACTAGAAGCAGGACCAAGTGGACATATAGGCGATATACAAGTTAAAGCATAACATGGTTCATCATGATCAGCAAGAGCAGATTTAAGAGCAAATAAAACTTCTTTCATGTTACTTTATAGTTCATTTGCTGGTTTGCTAAAGTCTTTATCATGGCCTTTCTTTTTCTTTTCAGCAAGTTCCTTTTCATATTGCACAATTTTAGCAGAAGTTAAAGGAAGTAAAGCAATGGTCTTTCCTTTAAACATAAAAGTATATCTATTTTGCCTACCATGATGTACAATATTATTATCATATTGCCAAGGGTGGCCTAACAAAAGTGAACAAGCTTGCATAGGCACGACATCAAAATCAGCATAATCATGGTATGATCCGATAGAAAAATACACATGAGCAGATTGTGTTACCTTTGCCTTACCACTATTGTTGAACCACTGAACATGGTATTAATGTGGAAGAGCACATATAGATAAACTAAGGGTCTTGACAAGCTCAGAACTTACCAAGTTATTGCTGCTCCCTCCATCAATTATAGCACGAACACAGAAATTATTGACAATGAGGAATATTTGAAACAAATTATGGCGCTGTAGCTTGTCTACTGGCTCAACTTGTGTACTCAAAACATGCTGAACAAGGATTGATTTGTAGTTTGCAGTGCATGCCACACTATCAATTACCTCATTAGGATCTTTAGCACTATCCGTAAATTTATCTACATAAAGATCAGTTGCAACTACAAATTCATTCTATTCATCACTAGCACTAGCATACCCACCATCATCAGTAGCAATATATGCGCGTTTGCTGGGGTATTCTTTAGCAATATGTCCCATGCCCTTACAGCGGTGGCAAACAACTTTAGAAGAGCTGCTAGAGGAAGGTGTAGCAGATCCACTAAAAGAAGGTGTGATAGGAGAACTCTTCTTTATAGGCGCTGGTGGTGTCTGCACATTAGAAAATTTACTCACCTCGGCTGGACGTGGAGTGGACGGAGTCGTGGAACGCCTAGGTTGTCGTCCCTGTACTTTCCTTTCAGCTTTAAGAGCATAATGATATAATTGGGAAAATCTAGTTCATTCTTTATAGTCAAGAACATCCTGTATTTCACGACGCAAATCTCCAAAAAATCTAGAACACTTATCCATTTCATCCTCCTATATGTTACTACGTGCTAGACCAATTAAAAGCTCCTGATAATATTCCTCAATAGTCTTACTACCTTGATTTAAATGTTGCAGTTTTAATCGTAGATCACGCTGATAGGACGGAGGAACAAATCTTGATTTCATTCATCGTTTAAGTACAGTCCAAGTTTGATGTATTTGAGCATTAGCATTAGCATTAGCATTAACATTATTACAAATATCATTCCACCAGAAAAGAGCAAAACTAGTAAACTCACTAGTAGCAAGTCTAACTCTATATTCTTTAGGTACTTGATGGGAGCTAAATTTTTTATCTACAACCATCTCCCAATCTAAATATGCTTCAGGATCAGCAGAACCAGAAAAAGGAGGTATCTTAAACTTGGTTTTAGAGAAAGGATCATTATTACCTTAGTTATTACCTCCCATACCGCGTCGGTTAAAGTTCAACCGATTACGGTTACATGCATCCTCAGCACGTCATTGAGCTTTGGCTTCAGTTTCAGCCTCCGCATCGCCATCCTCCTCCTTAGAGAGATCATCATCATTAGCATCTTTGGGACGTGGTTTAGGATGTCGTTGTTCAACATCTTCAATCCTCTTGGCCAAGTTGGTGATTTGCCAAAGGATCTTATTAAACTTGTCATCAAGAACGGCACGAAGCTCATTCTTGAAAACACAGTCATTGAAATCTATAGGTGTGTCATTGTTCCCTTTGTCGCTGCCTCTGGCTTTTCCTGACATGGTTAGTAGAAAGGAGAAGATAACACAAATAGTATTATCCCTACTAACTACTTAGGTTGTGGACTAGGAAAAACAAGGCACTCAACTCTTAAGCGTTTTACCATGGTCTTACAAGTGTTCTTACCAAAGCAATAGGCGGTGCAATCAGTCGGTGACTGTGATACCATTGTAGCTTGAGTGTAACAGTTGCAAGACGAACCTGTACTTGGTTAGAAGAAAGTGGAGCTTGGACAGGCACAATATAGTAGCAAGGAATAGCAATATTCGCAACTGAATAGCAAAGCTGAATAAGTATCCCGAGTACTTGTCTTAGTTGCTGGCCTACTCACGTTCTAAGTACCAGATGTATCAAGTGATGTGAACAGCAGGAATATGATTAGGAACAAAGTAGAAATCAGTACACGTAAACTCAGCTCAAATGACGCTCTCTATGTGCTCCTCTAGATATTGTTCCACTTTTGCCACTCTTTTTCTCTATTTTTTTGGCTGTCGTTGTTTTTTTGGGATTCTTTGACTTTTTCTTTTTATTTTTTTCACTTAGGAGCACAAAAGAAGTAACCACAAAAAATATGAGCTTAAACAAGTGAAAGGCGTGGCCTGTGGAAAATTCAGAAGACGTGCTCAAAATTGACAAAAAACTTGTGACCACGAAAAGAGGATCTTGTGACTAGTTTTTGGTCAAAATAAAATTTTCTGAACCCAGCAACGCCGGGGACGGACGGATCCAAAAAAAAATTCTGATCGATTTTGATATATGGAACGTCAATGCGAAAACTAGACCAATTTTAAGAACTGACTCCGAATTAGAGGATAAAAGAGGAACAATGCGCGCAAAAGTTGTTGTGGCGGCTATGGATAGATGCAAATAGTAAAGACAAGTGTAACAAATTAGATGGCATGAACTAGGGTTTGATGGATACAAAAGAAAACACAGCAAGACTTGAAGGTGTTCACGGATTATGATGAAAAACAAAGAGAAAACACACAAATTGGACTAAAAATGATCTAAAACCAACAACCAGAACTTGCCCTAGGACACGAACTCAACGATGCAAAACAGAGACGAAATTACATGGCGCAACGAGGCTATAGGACAGGGAATATGTGGCGGTGTATATTTTTTTTGGCTTTTTATGGACTATAGGTAATGCAAAAATAGTAACAAACTAAAGGAGAAAACAAAGTTATACCTAACGGACAATAAGGGCTCTGATACCTATTGATGTAGACAAGGTCCGATCTTCCGAAAGGTATGATAGCGTTGATTGGTGGAGACTCGATGTTCACGATCAAGGCTTCGAACCAAGACTGATTCAGACCCCGCAACCGTTACACCACTGCTCCGTTGGTTATCAACCACGCGAACACGATTGACCTCACCGAGAAGGCTTTTCTGCAAGCGAATCGAGAACACAAGCAAGAACAGGATGAACGCAATCTGAAATTACAAATAAATATGAGGCTTAAGGAAACAAGGAGTTTAATTCTTTATTTGAAAGGACTAATCGTCACAGGCGAATAAGATCAAGAACTAGGGCCCTAATTCACAGCAAGCGACCTCGGCGGTACAGTTACAGTAAAACGACGTCTATTTCACAAGAAAATCAAGAACTAAACAAAACCTAAACCCTAAGGAGAGCGGCGGCTGCTAATTATAGAGTCTTGGGTGTCACCCCCTGGACGCGCCCCCAAATGGGCCCAAACATGATACACAGTCCAACGGACCAAAAGACGGTGTCGCAACACCCTGGCAGATTCTGGATGCTGACTTGTTTCGACAATTCCTGTTGATTTTGAAGGGCTTTTGACGTGAGACCACTTGCATTGGCTTCCTTATCTAATTAGCTTTCCATCCATATGTGGATCGTCGAAAACGGAGCCCAAACGCGCCCGTGTGACCAGTTTTATGATAGACTGATCCTGGAACCCGACATGGGCTCCAACTTCAGTTGGACTGGGCCTCCACCATGAGGAAGATGAATTGGATGCCCATGCTGGACCTCCTGCTCTCCTTAGCTTGTATGCGACGAAGTAGTGATGTCCTCATCACTCAGTGTGGTGCTTAGACCTCCACCATCCCCGACTCCAATCAGTCGGTCCGAAAAGAGCCGGAACCCACGACAAAGAGCATAACGAGCCTTCCCACTCCCATAAGCAAGTATGTGCTCAGGATAATAAGTCTGTGACCTAATTACCATCCACAGCAACGGACGGTCCTCAATCGACACAGACGGAACAAGTGCAATTTGAGCCTCGCTCGAATGCCTAACCATGTCCAGATCCAAAGTACCATTCTGTCCGGTCTCCAATTATCAGTCATATATATATTCTATGGGATAGTAATGTAATAACAACAATAATATATTTCCTATCTCTCACGAGTGATAGGTAATCACTCGACTTCTACTGGGTCATATAGCATAGCAATCTACACGATCCTAACATACTAGTAGGACTAGTCTGGCTTCTTATGAATAGCTGGACTTAAGTTTAATAATGCAGCAGCAACAACAACTATATATCCTTTGTGTTTATATATATTAAGCGCATGTTTAGTTAGGCGAAAGTTGGAAATCGGGCTACTGTAGCACTTTCGTTTTTATTTAGCAAATAGTGTTCAATCATGGACTAATTAGGCTCAAAACGTTCGTCTCGCAATTTTCAACCAAACTGTGCAATTAGTTTTTTTTTTATCTATATTTAATGCTCCATGCACATATCACAAGATTCGATGTGATGGCTACTGTAGCACTTTTTAGAAATTTAGGGTGAAAACTAAACCCGCGCTAACAGAGATGCACCCACCTAATCGCGTCCAGTGTTTCCTAACATTCTTCCACGTGGGCTTTTATATGTGATGCTTGAAATTGGAGCCACGCTAGTGCTTCAACGACCACAATAATGCTTGGAATATGTAGAGCAAGTTAAGCTAACTTGCGAGCACCATAAATCTTTTTTGTCGTATTCAATCGTACGGAAAGCTTGTACTCTCTCCGTTCTAGAATATCTATCGTTCTCGTTTCCCGAGATACAACTTTAACAAAATATATATTAAAAAATATTATTATTTATAATACATAATTAGTATTATTGGAAAAATCTTTGAATCTAGTTTTTTAACAAATTTATTTGGAGACACAAATATTACACATATTTTATACAAATTAAGTCAAAGTCATGGTACGGACACCGAAAACGATAGATAAATTGGGACGGAGGGAGTATACATACTACATGCATGTTTTCATCAGACGCGGACCAGAGTCACATGTGGGCCAGCCACTACTTAAATTACCCCTTGTTAACTTGTTTTTCGTGTACCTGCCAATCTCGGACCGTACAATGTTACTGTTTGCCTCTTGACCCTTGTGAGACCCAAGGGCCAAGGCCCAAAGGCTTCTTATATTTCCATTTCCGCGCGCCAACTATTCCCATGTTGATGGCAAAACTAATAATCAAGGCAACTACTAATTTTCAGGCGCCTGAAAATTCAATTTTGTTCGGGCGACGCATCTCCGATGTTGGATTTTCATCCAATGCCCCAGCAGACGCCCTTGTTCAACTCCCCCTGTTCATCTTCATTCCTCCCGCAGCTCTCGCCCACGCCAATGCTGAAGTCGCCCTCCTTGCCGCCACCCAGCTCCCCACCACAGCCTCGGCCGCCCGCAGAGCTCTGGCCAAGCCCTACCGTGCCCGCGGCAGCATCCCTCTTCCGCACCCCCCTCCTGCCACCGATTTCGTCCCCAACTTTGCGAACGGAGTCATCTGAACTCCATTTTGATTTCAGGCACCCAAGACGTGGAAGCGTGAATAATTAAATTGTCTTCTTCTTTCAGACAGACGCAGCTTTTCGCCTTTTCATAAACGGCAACAGGAAGTACAAACGTACTAATATTATATGACCTCCACTCAAACGGGACGATTAGAATTCTGAATAATGCACAGCCGTCTCATTCTAGTTAGTGTCACAAGCTCACACAGCTGGAGGCCAAGCTCCTTGCCGGAGCTGTAGGGCAAGGTGCTGCTGTTGGCCCTCTCGATCCGCTGGCCGGGGCAGAGTGGTCGGCTGCCCCCTGGCAACACCACGTACGTGCAATCCGCGGAGAGCGAGTGCTGCCCTTCGGCCGGCTTCTCCAACTTGACGGCAGCACTGCTCCGGCGCGGGCGGCGGTGTGCTCCATTCAACAAGGAACACTACGTAATTAGCAACTCACAGTGCTTCAAAAAATCCACACGCTTGCATTCGCACAAGCATATTAATTAGTACTTCATAACAAGCACAAAACAACGATCCATATCAAGCTTGGTTATTGGAGCAAGAACAAGACGCAGATATATGCAGTCATATCATATAGATATGTGAAGGCAAGACGGAGACAGTGATGACTGATGATGATCCAGCTGGGAGATGCGTCTTAAGCTTTTCTCCCCGAGCAGAATTAGGTCGATCGTTGCGGTTCTAGCTAGAGCCGCAGCTCGAGGTCCAGCTCCTCGCCAGCGCCGGAGGATGCGGCGTTGGTGTCCGCGCACTCCGGTGGGGCAGAGGCTCGGGAGCTCCTTCTCCAGTTGAGCATGTCCACGGTGCCGTCGGGCGACCTTGTGAAGGGGCGGTCGGCTGCTGCCGGGAGCAAGGCGTGGTCCGTGAAGAGCGCCTCGCCACCGTCAGGCCTCTCCCTCTCGAGCTTGGGCTTGACGCTGGCAGGGGGCTCAGCGGCGGTGCCACCGCCATGAGAGGCGAGCGGCAAGGACACGGAAGCGGCACCGAGGCTGCCGCCCATGGCCGCCGCTGCAGTGTAGTGGTCGCCGTAGACGTCGGGGTTCCAGATCCAGCCGGCGGCGCGCTCCTTCTTGTGCGCGTTTTGGTGCCCGCCTAGCGCCTGCGACTTGAGGAACTTCTTGTTGCAGAAGAGGCACGAGAACAGCCGCGCCTCCTTCCCGCCAACGCACGCAGTCACCTGGTCCTGCTCCTCCTCGAGGCGGTGTCCCGCCGGCGCCAGGCATATCGCCAGGTCCACCGCCACAGCCACTTGAGAAGGCAGCGACCAGGGCGCTTGCGCCATGCAACCGGAAGGAATTTTCACAAGCAGCTGCCGTGGGGGTGGGGCTGTCACAAGTTGTATCACTAAAATTCGGCGGCTGTGTTGCAAGATGTACAGAAATGGAAGGAGCTAGGACGAATATAAAGGGTGAGAAGCATTGCGACGTGCTAGCTGTGAGATGGATGGGTAGTACTACTACTACTTGACATGAGTGATGGGCTTGAAGGGCATCCCGTTCTCTTTTGGTACTAGCAATAGCAAGGAGCAGAAGCCTATATATGCAAGGCAACAAGTACATATATATGATTCTGTGCAGCAGTGATAGCTGCAACTGCAATGCAAACCAGTGCCGTATTGTGGTAGCACACTGCCCTGATCGACGACATCTGTCCCCATCCTTGCAGATCTCAAAGCAGACTACTCCAGTGTTATTATCCTCTATTCAGCTAGAGCGATCTTTTCCAGGCGAAGAAAGCGAGCTAGTAGCCACCTCGCATAGAGCAAATCCGAGTGGATCTTCCTTTGTTCTTGAGGAGAGTGAAAACGACTCCCCTCCTATCCTGCACCTTAGTCCATTAACATTAGGCCTTCCTCACTAGACCGATCCCTTCTCTATGACAACAAAAGAGAGCTCACTGGCTAGCTAGGGTTTTATACGGAGTAATCCACTTTTGTACTGCCCTGATGCAGGCAATAGCAATGTGATTTACTGCTGATTGTCATAATATAAACCCAAACAGCCTCGCTGTCATTCACAAACCATATGGGAAACTCATCGCCTTGTGATCACATTTAATCACTCATGACACTATAAGAAATGTGACATTTCCTACCAGTTTGTCTATAAGCGGCTGACAGTTGTAGTGACTTCTATTATTTCTCGTGAAGTTGCCGACGCATGTTTTTTATGAAACAGTTTTCATCTTTTACTTTTACAACAACTTTATCAAATCTCCAACAACATAACCCACAACAAACTATTTACGTACTCATAGTCATGGCAGGTAGCTATCCAACTATTTTTTACACAAAAGAAACAATCCTGCTTCAGTCCTCTTCAAAAAGAAGAACCATCACAGTCCATCATTATTATAAAGTCTATCCAACTCCTTGCAATGAGTTTAACACTAACAATCAATGCGAAAAATAAACAGCCATCCATAGGAGGCAAAGAACTCTATCGATCTTGACTCCAATAGCTGGCAAGAGTGTACTTTAGAAATCTGTGAGTGTTCCTTGGTGTGTTGTAACAAATCTATATCCAGAGACAATATGTCCCCAACTCCCCCCCCCCCCCCCCCCCCGCCCGAATAGTACCTGTCAAAATGTTTTTGGTTAGCAATTGTTAAACACAATCACTACCGGATTCAGGCACTTTGCCCTCGGCAAAGCCTTTGCCGAGTGCAGCACTCGGCAAAGAGCCTACAGTAAAAAATCCATCGGCAAAGAATTCTTTGCCGAGTGCTTTTTATCGGGCACTCGGCAAAGTCTTTGCCGAGTGTCCGACACTCGGCAAAGTTGGAACCGAAAAAAAACCCGAAAAAATGGGAAAAAAATTTTAATAGATGGAGGCCCCCACCGGCCAGCGCCCATCCATCTCCGGCATTTTTCACGTAAATTTCGCAGCAACACGGCTGACGGGATTCGAACTCGCGACCTCCCGCTGCACGCGAACCTCCTCTACCACTACACCACACTGTCACTTATGTCTGGATTCCGTTTTAGTTCCCAACATATTATACTAAACCGAGTGTAAATTGCTTATTTGAGGCCCTAAACGAATTCAAATAAAAAAGTTGTAAACTACAAAGTTTCATAACTTTTCGAGATCTACACTTTTAGTTTAGGAAGTTTTTCCATCCGAGGTCGTTTACAAAATTTGAATTTCAAAAGTTTGAAATTCAAACGCAGTTTTGCATGACAAGATGATTTCAAATCAAAACGTTGCCAACTATAATGTTTCATAACTTTTCGAGATCTACAGAGTTTATTTTGGTTGTTTTTCCATCCGAGGTCATTTGAAAAGTTCGAATTTTAAATTTTTGAAATTCAAACACAGTTTTGCATGACAAGATGATTTCAATTCAAAAAGTTGCCAACTACAATGTTTCATAACTTTTCGAGATCTACAGAGTTTATTTTGGTTGTTTTTCCATCCGAGGTCGTTTGAAAAGTTTGAATTTTAAATTTTTAAAATTCAAACACAGTTTTGCATGACAAGATGATTTCAAATTAAAAAGTTGTCAATTACAAAGTTTCATAACTTTTCGAGATATACAAAGTTTATTTTGGTTGTTTAGTTATCTGTTCATCCGACATGGTCGTTCTAACATTATTCACAAATCTTATATATCTCTCTTGTAGTTTCATAAAGTACCAGAGAGATATGTTTATGTTAGATTTGTGAACAAATTTACTTTCACTTTGTCATATGAAGAAAAGACCAAAACAAATATTGTACATCTTGATGAGTTATACAACTTTGTAGTTGAAAACTTTTTCATTTGAATTAATTTACTGCTTCGAAATGTGCTTTGAAATTTTCTTTGCCGAGTGTAAAAAAACACTCGGCAAAGAGCTTCTTTGCCGAGTGTCAAAAAAAACACTCGGCAAAGAAGCTTCTTTGCCGAGTGTCAAAAAAACACTCGGCTTAAGAAGCTCTTTGCCGAGCGTAAAAAAAACACTCGGCAAAGAGCTTCTTTGCCGGGCGTCAAAAAAAACACTCGGCAAAGGCGTCTTTGCCGAGTGCCCGAAGAACAACACTCGGCAAACCACTTGACACTCGGCAAAGAGCCGGTCTCCAGTAGTGAATGTCATTTGTGGTAAGCCAAATAGCCTAGCAAATAACAAAAAACCCTATCAACCACAGAATATTTTTATGTTCTCCAAATTTTGACCACGCGTGCCAAAAAATGTTCAACATCGGTAGGTGGGGGGACACTCAGAAAAACATGGATACACGCCATAAAAACTTGGCATAATGATTAATGATATTCAAAGAAGAGATATTTTATTATTTCAAGTTTGCTACAACAACAGAACTGATTTCCATTCTAATTCCTCTTTGCTAGGTTACCTTTAGTTAGAATGATCGCCTTTTTTAGGCACTATAAGAAAATTTTAAAATTTGGTCGTAACTTCGTATGCCAAACTTTCTGTTAAACCTTAACCCGATTATTGACACAAAAAGTTGTATGACGACTTCACCAAGAAACCACAATTTTTTTGTAAACTCTAGAAGAAGTTGTCTAATTCTTCTTTAGTACATAGTAGAAACCGTTTGCCACTTGTACAAAATTGCTGGGAGAGAACTTACTAGATTCATCATAACAAGAAATACAGTATACCTGTTTGATGTTCTAGATGTTGATATTCTTTTCTATAAACTTGGTTAAAACTTAAGATAATGTGACTTAGGGACAAATTAAAATGCCATTTTTCGTGGGCGGAGCAAGGTACATAGTATCATTTATAGCATAAATTCCATAAATATGTAGGAATTAGTTAGGCTAGTCTTAGTGGGAGTTTCATTATGAGCATTAAATAAGCTACCAACTTAGTAAATATTGTTTACACCAAAATTTGGAAGTAGACTCATAGGAACTCAAAAGCTCCCGAGATCATGTCATCAAGGGATCAATTGTGTGCAGGTCAGTATCAGCTAATGTGAATGCAACACTGGAATCGGCTTTCTTTAGATAGCGTCGGCAGATAATGACAAAGGCTATGATCGGCGTCGGGACAAGGCATGTTGGACTCTGCAAAAAGGGAAAGATTAGAGTCCAAGTTATCTTAATCTCAGAATGTTTTTTCTATGCCAAAGATTGTAATGAGTCGTGCTCGAGTAGGATTCATGTTTAGGCACCGGATATAAATATCAGACCCAGGCTATTGTAAAAACACAATCAATCAAATACAAGTTACTTTTTTTTTGGCTCCGGCCACCCTTTAGGAGTAGGAGTAGAGTAGATCTCGGCGAGTTCTTCAGCAAGTACAGCTGCATCGATCCGGTCGACCTCCACTGCTTGTCTGTAAGTACCAGTCATGGCTTATACTTCTGTTCGTACGACTGCATCGATCTAGTCGACCTCCACTGTGACTCTGGTATAAGCTAGTTATCAACTCTTGTCTAGTTCAAGTACGGCTGCATCGATCCGATCGACCTCCACTGCTCGAACTAGATTAAGGTCAAGTTATCGGCTCTATCTAAGGGTGGCATTCCTTCGGATAGATTCATTAAGTTACTGATATTGCTTATTGCTTCCATTATTTATTTAATTACAGCAATATCACTTCGCCCGATTGGGATTGATCTAGATCGGCCTTATATCTTTTTTAACCCATCGTTTGTTAATCTAAATTTGATCTAATCTGTACTTTAAACGACGAGTTATGTTTTATCGGCTGTTTTATGTCAATTTTGATCGTGCATAGTATGTGGTTAAGATATATCTGATCTTGAGTAAATCTATTGGCTAGTGAAAACCGGTCCATGGCCCGTTATCACGGCCTGTGTGATTCTGCCTCACACCCTACTATTAGCACCTGTGGAGTGGGGATCGTTATTTGGTAGATCTGTTCCTGATAGGACATGACCTTAACTGTGCGCTATGCCTGAATCGGTTGTTTTAGCCGATATCAAGTGCTTTCACGAACAGTTCACGTCACGAGTCCGTTGAACTAAAGATAGGTTGAAAGATGTGTTAGCCCCATGATCTTATTATTGTGTTATGGCCTGCATGATTCTGCCTCATGCCCCACTGATATTGGTAATAAGTTAGGGTCGTCGAATCTATAGTTATTTCTACGCCCTGCATGATTCTGCCTCATGCCTCACTATTCATAGCGATAGATGAGATCTAATATGTTCATTAGATTTATCTTTATTAAATGGTTAAATGATGATGGGCTGTTTCATTTATACAAAAGGGATTCGATTACTGACAGTCATTGGCTTAGCATAAACTAATCATTGTTGACATCCTCTTACCATTGACTAATGTTTATCTAAATAATGAGATTTATCCTAAGCGATAACCGATTTACCTTTCATGAGCTTTAATTGATTTATCTTTATGAGTATGCTGGAATTGACTATTTAGTTAATTTCCTTCCATATCGGCTCTCAGAGCCGCACATTCAGGGACTATCTGGCAACACCAGCATGTTTCGCCTTAAATTACTGATTAGCTTTCTCTCCTTGTCAATTGTAGGGTCAAATTGACTGGCACGTCTTGAAAGGAGTGTGCGGGATTGACCATCCCTGCACTGAAGCTAGGTGGATCTCCAGCTCCATCGAGCGGACCCTTCTGGCTTGCTCGTGTGCCCTCAGCACTGGACGAAATTTCATGCCGACACACATTTCTGGCATGCTCGGTGGGACCCCACAATCATCATGGCGGCTCACAACAACAACGACATCCTTATGGTACATTATGAAGATCTACCTGATGGAGATAAAGATGTCATCGGCAAAGCTATAGAAGAGTTTTAGAATAAATGTTTATTGTCGTACACCAAAACACGTGACAACACAATTGTTCAAAAATTTCCACTACCAAGAGTTCTGTTACACGGGCAGACAGATGTAGTTGAAGCTGAAGACAGGCGTTTCTTTATGGAAATTGTAAACAAATCTGTTCGTGATGCCATATCAAGCCATAATGAAGCTTTCTTAGATACATTCCACAACGCCATGAAAGAGACAATTTATGGGTTTCCAGTTGGTCAAGTTGGGCCAACTTATTACAACATTCCACACCCATCAACCCAAGGGACTAATCAAGTCGGTACCAATCATCAAGAAGTAGCACCAACTGGTAATGATGGTGTCCAGGCAGTTTAGGGTTCATCTGAACAAGCTCAAGGAACTACTACGAATCAGATATAGTATAATCATGGACCGTTAGTACAGCATGTGCAGCAGCCAGCGGGGGCAAGGTCAGAACTAGGTGATTCATTTTGGCACATCGGGCCACATACGTCGTCGACTTAAAATAAAGCACCATCAATTCAAAGGATTCGTAGAGATATAGATCCTTATGTCTACAATCAGAGACTTCAAGCAACAAACCAACAAAGGACCCAGCAAATAGAGATTCCATAGGGGTATCATTATGGTACAGATTATAACACCATTCACATGATTCTGAATCTAGGGTATCAAGGGACACAGGATTTCAACCCACTGATGGGTCAGCAGGTGCAAAGAAATCAAAATTCATATGCTGACGAGTTGTTGCTAAAGGTGACCGAGATGATGAAGAATTCAGTTCGCTTTGAAGTCAAAAGGGCTGACCTTTTTGTACAAACACCCATATCTAGAATGGTATGATTTGATCGCTCTTCCTGTAAATTATAGGCTTCTAGAGTTTGCTAAGTTCACTGGACAAGACAGTACAAGCACTGATAGAACATGTCAGTCGGTATCTTACATAATTGGGCGAGGCATCAGTTGACGAGGCCCATCGAGTTCGTTTCTTCTCCTTATTCCTGTCCTGGGCCAGCCTTCACTTGGTTTTCATCACTATCGGTCAACTCCATTGTCAATTGGGCTGATCTGGAAAAGAAATTTCATACATATTTCTATACTAGGACTAGGAGAAAAGAAGATTACCGATATGACAACTATAAGGCAGAAGACTAATGAATCGCGCGCTAAGTTTCTTCAGAGGTTCCGAGAAACTAGGAACTTATGCTTCTCATTAAACTTGGTTGATGATCAGCTAGCTGCTTTAGCCGTCCAGGGAATGCTTGCCAATGTGGAAAGAAAAACTGCTCGGACAAGAATTTGATAACTTGGGTCAATTGGCTCTACTGAGTGGCAGCACTTAATAGCCAATTTCAGAGTATGCATAGAGATACCCGATTTTAGAAGAGTACCACAGTGGCTGAAGCTTATAATCCATACTCAGTCGATGATGGCTATGAAGATGAAGAAGAAGAGTTGCTGCGGCTGAATGGAATTAGGGCAAGAAGATAGTAATGGTGCCTAAATCTTTGGGGAAGAGGAGTCGAGGAGAGCTATGACTTTGATGTCGCAAAATCAGACAAGCTCTTCGATTTCTTGCTTGAGAAGGGGCAGATCAAGTTGCTCAATAATCATGTTATGTTGCCCCCTGATCAGTTGAAGAATAAGAAGTTCTGCAAGTTCCATAATGCTACTTCTCATTCCACAAATGAATGCAGAATTTTACGGCAGCATATACAGGGGGCTATTCAGCAAGGAAGACTCAAATTTGATACGTCCTCGAAAAATGAGAGTTGATGATAATCCTTTCCTAGGAGGTCAAAACATGGTTGATGCTAGGCTAATCAAAGGAAAGACTAAGGTCCTACCATCAATCAAATCAAGAGAAGCTAGAACAGTCGATCCCAAGATGCAAATATCGACCGACAAATACAGAGAAATTAGAAGACGTCACGATAAGCAAAAGAGCCGATATAAGCAGGGGGAAACGTCAAAAGGTGGGGCGACAAAGCCATGGGTTACATCTCAGATTCTGTTGAATAAGCGGTAGCGGTAGAAGGAAAAGGATTATCAGCGTTGGTTAGAGGATCAAGAATACCAGCGTCAACTGGAAAAAGAAAGGTATGAAAGGAAACAAACTGAATTGCATTAGAATTGTCCTTTCTTTCGACATTGCTGGAACAAAGGTTTGAAGTTGCCTA
The DNA here is from genome assembly GCF_019320115.1 of Miscanthus floridulus. Lineage (NCBI taxonomy): Eukaryota > Viridiplantae > Streptophyta > Magnoliopsida > Poales > Poaceae > Miscanthus > Miscanthus floridulus. Next base: position 9,158,969 of record NC_089583.1, on the reverse strand, counting down.
CTAGGAGTGACTGTCCAGAGTGCAGCGATCAGTATTGGGAGTTTAGGCAATCTCAAGCCAACCACTGGTATATCCATGCTCAAGATGCATATCACCATAATAACATGGATCGGTGATTAAAAATGAAAGTATTCATAATCGGCTGGGAAAAAGAGTTGTCGATCAAGATTGGGCTGATTATGAAGAAGGCAACAAGAGAAAATATGTTTGTGTCACACCATAAAATTTTCATTTTATAAAATAGCCAAATTGATTTATTTAAGCATTTTTTGTGACCATCGAACCTAGGGAAACAATAATTTTTATGGAATTAAAATCAAATATAAGGTTAGTAACATGTTGATGCATTCATGCTGCTGCACATTAGTTTTTGTAATGATTGGCTTTGACTAGAATTTGAATTGAATTCAAATTCAACTTGAAAATGAGATTGGAAAATGTATTTGGAAAAAAAGAAAAGGAATTCTTTTCCCTCCTATCCTCAGTTTCGGCCCGCATGCCCTTTCTTCCCCGCTGGCCCGCTCGCTCTTCCCCCTCTTTCCTTCTTGGGCCGGCCCAGCCGAGCCGAGCTGTTTCCTCCACCGCAGCCCACCATCGCCAGCAACTGCTGCCCACGCCCTAGGCTCGCGTGGCCCAGCAACGCGCCAGCCTAGCCCCGCAGCAAGCCGCTGCCGCTGCCGCGTGCCCCGTCGCCCCGCTCTCAGCCGCTGATGGCTCGAGCCTGCCTATCGGCGCCTTCCCCCTCCTCCCGCGCGTCCACACCCAGTCAGCCGCAACCACCGCCGCTCCGCGCCCACGTTCCGCGTCGTGGGAGAGTCTTCCCCCGCGCCCGGCCTCTTTAAAATGGCGCCGAGCCCTTCCCCGCTCCCTCTGTTGTCTCCTTTCTCCCTCTTGCGTCACCCGTGCCCGTGGTAACCACCGCGCCGAAGGTCGCCGGGATTCGCCGTCCGCCCTCCGCGCGAACCGTCGTCTCTGAGCCGCCGTCGACCTCGTTTCTCCCTGCTGTGAGCTTCATTGTTCTCCTCTCTCCCCCCGTGCAGTTTGTTTCTCGATTCGAGGCCCATAGACCCATTTTTGCGTGCGCCCGCGAGCTTCGGCCGTCGGCCATGGCGACCTCCGCACCAACCGCGTCCACCGGCCCTGTTCTCGGCCTGGTCGAGGTCCCCTGCTCCCCCTCCGTCTTCCGGTGACCTCGGTTCTTTGAACCGTGGCCTGTGGGCCGTGTTCCACACGCTCCAACGAGCTCCACGCCGCCGGCCATGGAGCTTTGTTGCCGGTGTCACTGTGCCCTGGCCGGACCTCCCTCTCTCTCTCTTCCCCTCTCGAATCTAAGTCGTCCATCTCCAGATCTGCGGCCACGATTAGAAGTTACCCTTTCGCGTGTAACTTTGCTAAAGAGTCCCTCGATTTTGGATGAATTGAACCTGCCATCCCTAGCAGTAGTTTCCAGAGTACTCGTTTTGAAAACGTAAAGTACACTATTTTAGTCCAAAATACGTTTTCAGTATTTACAAAAATGCCACTAGATTTGTTTTGCTCATAAAAACTTCGTTTTAGCTCCGAATTGATCTGTTCAAATTGCGTTAGCTTCGTGATTTCATAATCTACGTGTTAGTACCACTATTAATCAATTTTGAAACTTTTAAATTTCATGGTAAGGTTTAATTAAATAAAGTGCGAATAGGAAACCCCGTTTAATTCATAACTTTCGCGTTTTAGCTCTGATTTTCGTGAACTTCGCGTTGTTGTGATCGTAGCAAGACGTAGATTATTTTCATAAACATTTTATCTTGTTTTCTATACTGTTGGTGTACTATTCTAATTGTAGGATTGTTTGCTTTGCATGAATGTTCCTGGAATGTTGTGTGTTGCCGTGTTGGTCGTGTTCAGACGGTGAGGAGAACGTTGGAGATCCAGAGTTCTTCGATGACCAGCAGGACCAGCAGGAGTTTGTGAACCAAGGCAAGTATAGCATGGGCCTACCTTGATGTCCTATTCACTTTAATCATTTACTCATGTGCATGTGTCTAACTTTGATAATCATAAGGACATTCTAGTCATTTGATGACATGTTCCCTTGACTCCTATGGGTTAATTGCATATGGATAGATTGCTAGTGCTCTAACTAAACATGATCTATACAATGGTTAATGGTTCTATGGGACTAAAAGTATAACATGATTTATAACAACTGATCCATAGGGCGAAGGTGCAAATGACTTTTGATCATGTTGCTCCCGGCCCTCCATAAGGACTTATCTATCGGCAAAAGCTAGGACTGACAGTGCAACCATGAGAGTCATATGGCTCTGACTTTAGCTCAGTAATAGGACCTTTTCTAGCTTGTTAGAGGTTACCTTTATGGCGCAAAAGGGGCTTGCCACATTGGGTATAGGGCTGCCTCTGTTCCTATGTGTATAGCCGCGATGGATATGTGCCATAGGAAAGGGGGATTCCTACATCTGCCTGCCGAGGAAACCTAGCGGCCCTAACTTGTTAGAGAAACCTATGAAGTGGCTTCATGGTGTACCCTGCCCGCTCACCTTTGTAGTGACATGGGAGTAATTAACCCGGACATATGGGAATCATGACTCGCGGTGAATGTGCACCCCCTCTGTAGAGGGTTATAAACTATTATAATAGTCGTGCTCACGGTCACGAGTGGCCCGGAAAACTCGCAGAATAATTGGTTACTCATTGTGGTTCTTTTATGATGGTATACAATGATATTATGATGCAAATAATTCTGATATCTGCTTGTGTGGGTTTAAATGGGAGCTTAAGCATAACTTGATTAAACTTGATAATAAAATCTTGACTTACTAAAAGTGCTAACTGCAGTAAACCAGTGTCATACTTTTTGAGCTTCATAACCCCATGTTATCTCGTTAAGTACGGGAAGTACTTACGCTTGTTTATTTCTATATTTGGATAAAAATCCTAGATGGGTAACAGATGACAACGTGTATGAGGAGTTTTCCTGAGGATTTTTAGGCTTGTGGTCAACCAGTTGATCCTTCCCTGTGATGGTGTTCCATGAGAGAGAGTTATCTTTTATTTTCCGCTATGATGTGTAAGACTAAGTTATGTTAATATCGTGATGTAAGATACACTGTGATGATACTCTTTTATAATTTGTCAGCTTGTGTGTGTGACTGATCCCTAGGCACACATGAGTTAGTGCATTCAATTTTATCCTTAAAATTGGGTGTGACAAATTGGTATCGGAGCCAGTGTTGACTGTAGGATGCAAGCCTAGTTAGAAATGGTCGTTTTAGTATCTTTGCTCCTCTGGTTTCTTGCTTACTGTCTTATTTTTGTTATTTTATTAAAACATTTAAGCTTTTCATACCTTAATCTATTATATAAAATTGTTGATTCTAATTCTATCTCACTTTAAATCTATAGATGTCTCATGACCCAAAGACCGCTCGCCTCAGCACTGCTGGCTACCGTGCCTTGTTCACCCCACGTGCTCCACAGGCGGAGAAGGAGATTGTGATCATCTTCGATGATGAGGAGATGGCTACCCCGACACCTGCACCTGCTCCTACTCCAGCTGTCGCACCGGTCTATCCTACTGTAGCTACCATAGCGGAGTCATCAGCTACTTCACCTACACCTATGCCATCCCCAGTTGTCCCTAGTGGTGGATGAGGAGATAGGCTAGAAGTGCAAGTACTACTTCAAGCCAGCCCCAGAGACGGCCTACTACCACACCCTCCTCACCCATGTGCTGGATGACTACTACCCCGATCTGCACGCCTCCATTAGCTATCATTGTGTAGAGTACCAGCATCCTTTGGAGGCAACCTTTTGGAAGGTAGAGCTAGTTGTCACTGCTTGGAATGACATTAAGAATGGACATGAGGTGGCGACTGTCCACTGTGCCACTGCCAGGAGGGCCCATGCATTGGATGGCATGGAAGATGCAGCGCAGGACACCTTTGGTTGGGCTTTTGGCTTTTGGGGCCAAAAGCCAAAGCCAAAAGCCCAACCAAACAGGGCCTACATCTACTACCATGGTCGTCGTTTTGAGGCCATGAGGGAGGATCATTTTATGTTCCTTCCTCACAATGATCATGAGGGTGTTTGGTAGGTTCTGCCTCCACCAGAGAGTGACCCAACTCTGGAAGCAACAGTGCAGCATGTCCATGCCATGCAGGGGGTGGATGAAGAAGTCAAGGGAGAGCTGCGTCCATCACAGAGGGCCGAGAGACGCCTCCAGAAGCAAGTTGATGAACTACGTGCTCAACTTGGGCAGCCACCAATCTACAAGAAGAAGCGCCGGTCGTTCACCATGATTGACACCGCCCCATAGATGTTAGGTGCCTTGTTTAAGATTATAACGTTGTTAGTTCGTGTTTCATGTTTAGTCTTGTTTGGTCTTGTGAACTTTGATGATTAGATGTTTTTAATTGTGAATTTGGTTGATTTGGAGTTTGGTTGTTTGCTGGAAGTTTGTGGACATGTCCACAACTTCCTTAGGTTGGAACCTTAAGTTTAGATGAAATCTTAATGTAGATGGTTTGCTTTATCTTATCTCTGCTGTGCTGTTTTCTGGAGCAGCCTGTGTTCTTTATCCTGTATCTTGAAATTTGGGCTGTCGAAAATTCTGAATTTTTTGTGGAGATAACTAGACTTCTATATCTTTCAAATGTCTCTGGAATCACATCAATATCGGTTCACGTTTGTGAGATCTAGCTGTCACAAGTTGATGTTCCTGCGCAGACTAGAACCCAGAACAAATTCGGTTTAGCTCTATTTATGACCATGTGTATGTCAGAATCTGTAAAAGTGATCTAAATAAAAGTTGTAGCTGATCTCCTAAGCTTTCCAACCGTTCTTGGTACACCTCTGTTGGATCTCTGAAACTCGAGTTATGATAGATTTACCGAACTGCTGAATTTGAATCTTGTCCAGAAAATTCTCAGCATTGTTTCTTATCTTTTGTAAGCTCTCTATAATTTGGAAATCTCTAAATTTTGCGCATTTATTGGAAAACAGATGGCCGCAAGAGGAGGAAGAGGCAGAGGCCGTGGTCGTGGACATGATGCTCTCATAAATCCACCACCACCGCCACCTGTGACCATGGAACAATTAATGGGAATGCAAGCGCAGTTGATGCAAGCTATGATGCAGCACTTGGATAATGAACCTGCAAGAGGACTACCGCCTGTTAAGGTCAGGGATAAGCATGGAGAGTTTATGAAGGGTCGCCCACCGGTGTTCACTCATGCCTCAGATCCTATGGAGGCAGATGATTGGTTGCGTGCTGTGGAGAAGCAACTTAACATAGCACAATGCAACGATCTTGAGAAGGTGTTATATGCATCTGGTCAACTCCAGGGAGCAGCTCAGGATTGGTGGGATTCTTTCCAGTATGGACACCCTAACAATGCTCCTGCTATCACTTGGCAGGAATTCAAGGACAACTTTCGGTCATATCATATCCCCGATGGACTGGTGGAATTGAAGCAAGAGGAATTCAAATCCCTTAAGCAAGGATCCATGACTGTGGCGGAGTATCGTGACAAGTTTGCTCAACTGTCACGCTATGCTCCAAATGATGTAGCTGAGGATAAGGAGAAGCAACGCCTTTTCCTCAATGGACTCTATGATGGACTGCAGCTTCAGCTGATGTCCAACACCTACCCTAACTTTAAGTCATTAGTGAACCGCACTATTGTGATTGACGATAAGTGCAAAGAGATGGAAGCCAAGAAGAGGAGGCTTCAAGGGCAAGCTTCTGGAAGTAACACCCGCCTGCGTGCCTATCCCCAGCCGGGTTTTCAACAAAGGAATCAAGGACAATCTAACCAGGGAAACCATGGTTAGTATCCTCAATGTAACCAGTTCCAGCAATGCCCTTAGTACCAGCAATAGTATGGTAATCAGCGTCCCCCACAACAAACTGGCAATCCGACAACACGCCAGGGACCGTCCAACAATGCTCCTGTGAAGAGTGGTGCACCTAATAACCACAATGCATGCTATCATTGTGGAGAAGTAGGTCACTATGCTCATTAGTGTCCAAAGAAGCAGAACCAGCAAGCTCCTTAGAACTAGACTGGCAATCAGAAGTTCAACGCCTGACCACCTCACACTACGAAGGTGAACTATGTGTCATCTAATGCAGCTCAGGAGACGCCCGAGGTCATGTTGGGTACGTTCAGCGTCAACTCTATCTCTGCTACAGTACTTTTTGATTCTGGTGCTTCGCATTCTTTTATTTCCTAGGCTTTTGTTAGAATGCATAGCATACCTTTGTGTGCCATGAAAAACCCCATACTAGTAAATTCACCGGGAGGTAGTATGCCCGCTTCTTATTGGAGTCCCTCAACTAGCATTTCTTTAAGGGGGTAGACTTCAAAGTGAAACCTATTGTGTTGAGAATAGCGGGAATTGATCTTATTCTGGGAATGGATTGGATGAAACAACACCGGACAGTGATTCAGTGTCAGGACAAATCTGTGGTTGTGACATCACTCAATGGAGATAGAATCTATGTAGAAGTGGTAGTGCAAGCTCAGCCTACAGCCACAGTGAACCAGCTAGATGGTGATGCCCATAAACAAGATCGTGTTGTGGAGGAGTTCCCGGATGTCTTCCCCGATGACTTGCCAGGTATGCCACCTGACCGAGACATTAAATTTATTATTGAATTATTACCTGGAACTGCACCAATAGCTAAACGTCCATATAGAATGGGGGTTAATGAATTAGAAGAGCTTAAGAAACAACTAAAAGAGTTGCAAGAAAAAGGTTTCATACGCCCTAGTTCTTCCCCATGGGGGGCACCTGTGATCTTTGTGGATAAGAAGGATGGTAGTTAATGGATGTGTGTGGATTACCATTCACTTAATGAGGTTACAATCAAGAATAAATACCCTTTGCCTAGGATTGATGATTTGTTTGATCAGTTGAGAGGAGCCTATGTGTTCTCCAAGATTGATCTCCGCTCAGGATACCATCAGCTTAAGATTTGAAACTCGGGCATACCCAAGACAACATTCACTACACGGTATAGCTTGTATGAGTATACCGTTATGTCTTTTGGATTGACCAATGCACCTGCATACTTTATGTATCTGATGAATAAGGTGTTCATGGAGTTTCTGGATAAATTTGTGGTGGTATTCATAGATGACATACTGATATTCTCCAAGACTGAAGAAGAACATGCTAAACATATAAGGTTGGTCTTACAAAAGCTTAGAGAACATAAGTTGTATGCTAAGCAGAGCAAGTGTGAGTTTTGGTTGAAGGAGGTCTCTTTTCTGGGTCATGTTGTCTCCAATGGTGGAATAGCAGTGGATCCAGGCAAGGTACAAGATGTGTTGAATTGGAAGCCACCAATCAATGTAAGTGAGATTCGTAGCTTTTTAGGATTGGCTGGATACTATAGAAGGTTCATTGAAGGTTTTTCCAAACTTGCTAAGCCTATGACAGCTCTATTGGAAAAGAATGCTAAGTATGTATGGTCGGATAAATGCCAGGCAAACTTTGATGAGCTAAAGAAGAGATTGACTACAGCTCCAGTATTGATTTTGCCCGACTTAAGCAAGAACTTCTCTATATATTGTGATGCATCCCGTGGGCCTTAGATGTGCGCTTATGCAAGAAGGAAGAGTGGTGGCATATGCATCTAGACAATTGAGGAAGCATGAGTTGAATTACCCTACTCATGACTTGGAATTGGCAGCTGTGGTACATGCTTTGAAAATCTGGAGACATTATCTAATTGGGCATAAGAGTGATATCTATACAGATCTCAAGAGTTTGAAGTATATCTTTACCCAATTAGATCTGAATCTGAGACAATGTCATTGGTTAGAATTGATCAAAGACTATGATTTGGAAGTGCATTATCATCCGGGAAAAGCAAATGTCGTAGCTGATGCACATAGCAGGAAAAGTTATGCTAATGGACTTGGGATGACATTTCTATCAGCAGAGTTGTGTGCTGAAATGGAGTATCTCAACTTGTGTTTTGTCACTAATGCAATGGAATTGGTGATAGAGCCTACATTGGAGCAAGAGATACGCAAAGGTCAATTGGAGGATGAAAAACTAAAAGAGATAGCGGAGAATGTAGTGCTTGGAAAAGCACCAGGATTCATGATGGATGAGAATGGTACCCTTTGGTTTGGAAAAAAGGATATGTGTATCTGAAGTGAAGGCTATCCGTGATGCAATTCTGTAAGAGGCCCATGAGTCTGCTTATTCTATACATCCCGGAAGTACCAAGATGTATTTGGATCTCAAGGAGAAGTATTGGTGGTATGGTTTGAAGAGAGATGTGGCAGAGTATGTGGCATTGTATGACACTTGTCAAAGAGTGAAAGCTGAGCATCAAAGACCTACAGGGTTGTTACAACCAATGAAGTTTCCTAAATGGAAATGGGAAGAAGTTGGTATGGATTTTATCGTAGGTTTGCCTCGCACTCAAAAAGGTTATGATTCAATATGGGTAATAGTGGATTGACTCACCAAGGTTGCTCACTTTTTACCAGTCAAGACTACCTATACAGGTGCAAAGTTAGCAGAGTTGTACATGGAAAGAATAGTGTGCTTACATGGTGTTCCCAAGAAAATTGTGTCAGATAGAGGCACTCAGTTTACATTGCAATTCTGGCATAAAGTACATAGATCCTTGGGGACAAAGTTGAATTTCAGTTCTGCTTACCACCTGCAAACTGTTGGACAGACTGAAAGGATCAACCAGATTTTGGAAGATATGTTGAGAGCTTGTGCACTACAGTATGGTAATAGTTGGGATAAGAGTCTGCCATACGCAGAGTTCTCATACAACAACACTTACCAGAAGAGTCTCAAGATGGCACCTTTTGAGGCGCTATATGGGCGTAAATGTAGAACCCCTTTGTTCTGGAATCAGACTAGAGAAACACAAGTGTTTGGACCCGATGTCCTTAGAGACATAGAAGAACAAGTGAGAATGATTAGAGACAACTTGAGAGTGGCTCAGTCCCGACAGAAGAGTTACGCTGATACTCGTAGAAGAGAGCTGACTTTCGAAGTTGGTGATTATGTGTACTTGAAGGTGTCACCAATGAGAAGTGTGAAAAGATTCAATATGAAGGGAAAATTGGCACCGAGGTATATTGGACCTTTTAAGATCCTAGAGAGACGTGGAGAAGTAGCCTATCAGTTGGAACTGCCTAAGAGTTTGTTAGGTGTGCATGATGTGTTCCATGTTTCTCAATTGAAAATGTGTTTGAGGGTACTAGAAAAGCATATTCCTTTGGAAGAGCTTACTATTAAGGAAGATCTTACATATGAAGAGTATCCGATAAAGATCTTAAAGATGGCAGAAAAAGTTACAAGGAGCCGAGTTATAAAAATGTGTAAGGTGCAGTGGCATCGGTATACAGAGGATGAGGCCACTTGGGAAAGAGAAGAAGATCTGAGAAAGTCTTATCCCCAACTGTTTGAGTAAGCAATCATCCGAATCTCGAGGACGAGATTCATCTTAAGGGGGGTAGAATTGTCACACCCTGAAAAAATTCATTTTATAAAATAGCCAAATTGATTTATTTAAGCAATTTTTGTGAGCATCGAACCTAGGGAAACAATAATTTTTATGGAATTAAAATCAAATATAAGGTTAGTAACATGTTGATGCATTCATGCTGCTACACATTAGTTTTTGTAATGATTGGCTTTGACTAAGAATTTGAATTGAATTCAAATTCAACTTGAAAATGAGATTGGAAAATGTATTTGGAAAAAAGAAAAGGAATTCTTTTCCCTCCTATCCTCAGTTTCGGCCCGCATGCCCTTTCTTCCCCGTGGCCCGCTCGCTCTTCCCCCTCTTTCCTTCTTGGGCTAGCCCAGCCGAGCCGAGCTGTTTCCACCACCGCAGCCCACCATCGCCAGCAACTGCTGCCCACGCCCGGGCTCACGTGGCCCAGCAACGCGCCGGCCTAGCCCCGCAGCAAGCCGCTGCCACTGCCGTGCGCCCCGTCGCCCCGCTCTCAGCCGCTGACGGCTCGAGCCCGCCTGTCGGTGCCTTTCCCCTCCTCCCGCGTGTCCACGCCCAGTCAGCCGCAACCACCGCCGCTCCGTGCCCATGTTCCGCGTTGTGGGAGAGTCCTCCCCGTGCCCGGCCTCTTTAAAATGGCGCCGAGCCCTTCCCCGCTCCCTCTGTTGCCTCCTTTCTCCCTCTCGCGTCGCCCGTGCCCGTGGTAACCGCCGCGCCGAAGGTCGCTGCGATCCGTCATCCGCCCTCCGCGCGAACCGTCGTCTCTGAGCCGCCGTCGACCTCGTTTCTCCCTGCTGTGAGCTTCGCCATTCTCCTCTCTCTCTCCCCGTGCAGTTTGTTTCTCGATTCGAGGCCTATAGACCTGTTTTTGCATGCGCCCGCGAGCTTCGGCCGCCGGCCGTGGCGACCTCCGCGCCAACCGCGTCCACCGGCCCTGTTCTCGGCCTGGCCGAGGTCCCCTGCTCCCCCTCCGTCTCACGGTGCCCTTGGTTCTTCGAACCGTGGCCTGTGGGCCATGTTCCGCACGCTCCAGCGAGCTCCACGCCGTCGGCCATGGAGCTTTGCCGCCGGTGTCACTATGCTCGGCCGGACCTCCCTCTCTCTCTCTTCCCCTCTCCAATCCAAGCCGTCCATCTCCAGATCTGCGGCCACGATTAGAAGTTACCCTTTCGTGTGTAACTTTGCTAAAGAGTCCCTCGATTTCAGATGAATTGAACCCGCCGTCCCTAGCGTAGTTTCCAGAGTACGCTTTCTCGTTTTGAAAACATAAAGTACACTGTTTTAGTCCAAAATACGTTTTCAGTATTTATAGAAATGCCACTAGATTTGTTTTGCTCATAAAAACTTTGTTTTAGCTCCGAATTGATCCGTTCAAATTGCGTTAGCTTTGTGATTTCATAATCTACGTGTTAGTACCACTATTCATCAATTTTGCAACCTTTAAATTTCATGGTAAGGTTTAATTAAATAAAGTGCGATAGGAAACCTTGTTTAATTTATAACTTTCGCGTTTTAGCTCTGATTTTCGTGAACTTCGCGTTGTTGTGATCGTAGCAAGACGTCGATTATTTTCATAAACATTTTATCTTGTTTTCTATACTGTTGGTGTACTGTTCTAATTGTAGGATTGTTGGCTTTGCATGAATGTTCCTGGAATGTTGTGTGTTGTCGTGTTGGTCGTGTTCAGACGGTGAGGAGAACGTTGGAGATCCAGAGTTCTTCGACGACCAGCAGGACCAGCAGGAGTTTGTGAACCAAGGCAAGTATAGCATGGGCCTACCTTGATGTCCTATTCACTTTAATCATTTACTCATGTGCATGTGTCTAACTTTGATAACCATGAGGACATTCTAGTCATTTGATGATATGTTCCCTTGACTCCTATGGGTTAATTGCATATGGATAGATTGCTAGTGCTCTAACTAAACATGATCTATACGATGGTTAATGGTTCTATGGGACTAAAAGTATAACATGATTTATAACAACTGATCCATAGGGCGAAGGTGCAAATGACTTTTGATCATGTTGCTCCCAGCCCTCCATAAGGACTTATCTATCGGCAAAAGCTAGGACTGACAGTGCAACCATGAGAGTCATATGGCTCTGACTTTAGCTCAGTAATAGGACCTTTTCTAGCTTATTAGAGGTTACCTTTATGGCGCAAAAGGGGCTTACCACATTGGGTATAGGGGTGCCTCTGTTCCTATGTGTATAGCCGCGATGGATATGTGCCATAGGAAAGGGGGTTCCTACATCTGCCTGCTGAGGAAACCTAGCGGCCCTAACTTGTTAGAGAAACCTATGAAGTGGCTTCATGGTGTACCCTGCCCGCTCACCTTGGTAGTGACATGGGAGTAATTAACCCGGACATATGGGAATCATGACTCGCGGTGAATGTGCACCACCTCTGCAGAGGGTTACAAACTATTATAACAGCCATGCTCACGGTCACTGAGCAGCCCGGAAAACTCACAGAATAATTGTCTACTCATTGTGGTTCTTTTATGATGGTATATGATATATTATGATGCAAATGATTCTGATATCTGCTTGTGTGGGTTTAAATGGGAGCTTAAGCATAACTTGATTAAACTTGATAATAAAATCTTGACTTACTAAAAGTGCTAACTGCAGTAAACCAGTATCATACTTTTTAAGCTTCATAACCCCATGTTATCTTGTTAAGTACGGGAAGTACTTTTGCTTGTTTATTTCTATATTTGATAAAAATCCTAGATGGGTAACATATGACGTGTATGAGGAGTTTCCTGAGGATTTTTAGGCTTGTGGTCAACTAGTTGACCTTCCCTGTGATGGTGTTCCATGAGAGAGAGTTATCTTTTATTTTCCGCTGTGATGTGTAAGACTAAGTTATGTTAATATCGTGATGTAAGATACACTGTGATGATACTCTTTTATAATTTGTCAGCTTGTGTGTGTGACTGATCCCTGGGCACACATGAGTTAGTGCATTCAATTTTATCCTTAAAATTGGGTGTGACAGTTTGGCAAGGAGGCCAATGTTGTCCAGAAGGTTTGACAAGAAGCCAAAAGAGAAGAGTGCAACGCCTAAGGAATAAAGAGTTGGAATAGGCTTAGGCACCCAGTAAACCTCAGGCATGGCGTGCTAAGCAAACGGCCGATAGAAAGCAACCATTGGCTAATATTCAAATGGCTTTTCTATTGCCATCAGAATTCAGAGCTCCGATAGATCAAGAAGTTTATTCAAATCTCGATGAATTGGAGTATGAGGAGATGGTTGCCAAGTTAATGGTTATACATCAAGCAATATTTGATAAACCAGTCAAGCATGGGCACCTAAAGGCTTTATATGTAAAAGGTTTGGTTGATGGGAAGCCGATGAACAAGATATTGGTGGATGGAGGTGCTTTTGTCAATCTCATGCCTTACACCACTTTCCGTAAACTTGGCAAGGGACCAGGAGATCTGATTGAGACTAACATGATGCTTAAAGACTTTGGAGGTAATGCGTCTAAGACCCGAGGGGCAATAAACGTCGAACTAACAATCGGGAGTAAGACTCTGCTCACCACGTTCTTCGTCATCGATGGAAAAGGGTCGTACAGTTTGCTCCTTGGTCGTGATTGGATTCATGCGAACTGTTGTGTACCATCGACCATGCATCAGTGTTTGATTCAATGGCATGGAGATGATGTCGAGTTGGTTTGCGTTGATGAATTTGTGAGCATCGCAATAGCCGACCCAGTCTTTTGGGAGCTAGGAGATTTCGAATGCTTTTCTGGCAAGTTATGGGATGGAGGCTTCATTAGAATCAACGATGAAAGCCAACAGCTGATCCAAGCAGTCGGCTTTGAAAATTTGTCTTAATGGATAATCCAATGGATGGTATAGATGGCAAACTGGGACATAGTTTCACGTCGGCCGATGAATTAGAAGAAGTAGATATTGGTTTTAGAGATAGACCTAGGCTGACATATATAAGTGCCAAGTTGGACCTTGAGTATAAACGGGAGTTAGTTGATTTGTTAAAGGAATTTAAAGACTGTTTTGCTTGGGAGTACTATGAGATGCCTGATCTAGACCGGTCAATTGTCGAACATCGGTTGCCAATCAAACCTAGATATCAGCCATTTAAACAGGATCCAAGGAGATTCAACCCGAACGTGCTTGATGATATAAAAAAGGAGACTAAAAGGTTACTAGAGGCAAAGTTTATCCGACCGTGCCTATATGTAGAGTGGATATCGTATGTTATCCCTATATATAAGAAGAATGGAAAATTAAGAGTTTGCATCGATTTTAGGGATCTAAACAAAGCTACACCCATGGATGGTTATCCAATGCCGATAGCTGATATGTTAGTAGATGCAGCAGCCGGGCACAAGGTTATTAGCTTCAAGGACGGCAATGTAGGATACAACCAAATTTTCATGGCTGAGGAAGACATAGCAAAGACCACTTTTAGGTGCCCCAGTGTAATCGGTTTGTTTGAGTGGGTTGTGATGACCTTTGGTCTGAAGAATACCAGTGCAACTTATCAAAGGGCGATAAATTATATTTTTCATAAGTTGATCGGCAGGATTGTTGAAATCTACATCGATGATGTGATGATAAAATCCAAAGGGTACAAAGAGCACCTAGCTGATTTGCGAGAGACTCTGGAATGCACAAGAAAACATGGTCTAAAGATGAATCCTAATAAGTGTGGTTTTGGAGTTGAAAGGATCAAGATGCCCAAGAGGGGGGGTGAATTGGGCTAATTCTAAATTTCTTTGTAATAATGAAATCCTATGGTTAGCCCAATTAACCCCTTGTGCCTAGAAGGTGTTTCTAATTGTTCTACCGCACAAAAGACTTGCAACCTAAGTTCCAATCCTACTCTAGCATGGCAATTCTATGAATATAAAGACAAGAATTGAATTGCTCAAAGTAAATAGAGAAGGAGGAACGTGGCGATGTTTTGCCGAGGTATCAAAGAGTCGCCACTACCCACTAGTCCTTGTTGGAGCACCCATGCATGGGTGTAGCTCCCCCTTGATCCGCACAAGGATCAAGTGCTCTCTACGGGTTGGTTCTTTGACACTCTATCGCGATGAATCACCCACAACCGCTCATAACTTGAGTTGCATCATCCACAAGCTCTCTGGATGATCACCAAGCTCCCAATCACCACTAAGCCATCTAGGTGATGGCGATCACCAAGAGTAACAAGCACGAACTCTCACTTGACCACGACAAGCCTAATGAGAATGGTGGATGCACACTTTGCTACTCTTGATCTCACTAATGAGGGCTCTCTTTGGGATTCTCAAATCTCAATCACCTCACTAGGACCTTGCTCTTCTTGGCACTCTTTAAGGTGTGTCTCAGCTGTTGGAATGAGCAAAAGTACCCCCACACATGAGTGGAGGTTGTATTTATAACACCGACTGAAAAACGAACCGTTATGTGCCTCTGCGGGGTGACTAGATGTTCCGGTCATGTTGACCGGATGCTTCAGTCAGTACACCCCGAACTCTAGTGGTTAAGTGTTGACTGGACGCTGGCCGACATCTAATCAGCACGGACCAGATGCATCAGGTCATGTTTTCCCCTCACTAGAACCTTACAGATGTCGACCAGACTCTGGACCCCTAACGTCCGGTCACTTGCTGAGTAGCGTCCGGTCAGTAGCCGAAACCTGATCAGCATCCGGTCAGCATTGACCGGACACATTCGATCAGGATTCTCCCTCTCTGGGACCTTACTGGAGTTGACCAGACGCTAGCCCTCAGCGTCCGGTGACTTAACCTCGCAGCGTCCGGTCACTTCCAGACGCTTTCACCTTGGTCAAATGAACTAACTAGACCCTAAACCAACGTTCAGTCACACCGAAGACAGCGTCCGGTCAGTATTTGACCCTCCATTCACTTCCAACTCTCGATCATATGTGAATGAAGTTTGCTCCATTGGATCAAAGGGCTGTTATGGAGCTACCTAGTGCTAGTTTTAATAAGTGTGCACCACACCTAACTCACTAGACTCACCTAGGTCAAGCTACCCGTTCATACCCCCCTTAATAGTATAGCCAAAGGAAAAACAAAGTCCTAAACTACTCTAAGTGTCTCTCCAACTCTAATCGACACTTAGAACTAGTCCATCCTTAACCTTGTCATCCATCCTTTGAAAACCGAAATGATTTCCATCGTAGGGGCATGACAACCATGATTGCCCAATCGATCTCCATTACCGTGACCTAACTTAATTGTCTCTGTAAAACACACATTAGTCATAGTAATCACGTATTATCATTAATCACCAAAACCCAACTAGGGGCCTAGATGCTTTCAATCTCCCCCTTTTTGGTGATTGATGACAATACTACCTCGAGTATGTGAAAGAGATGAGGTTTTTAACATGCTTGGTTCATATAAGCTTTTGGCAATAAGAACAAAAGTGTTAGACAAGCTTATATGACCCAAGCCAACAAGATGTACTCAAAAGATATGAAATAAGCATGAGTACAAGTAATGAAGCTCATTTGCATCAGAGTAAAACACGGAAACAAAGGCAAATGAGCATAGCACGAGAGATATGGCATATAAATAATTCACAGTAGAGAGCACACATGTCATATATCATGATCACGTAGATATCACTGTCACATAAATATAGTAGTAAACATGAATGCATAATGTATCATACACATAAAAACTCCAAATGTAATAGATAAGCTAATATAATAACTAAGCTCCCCCTAGATATGTAGCTCCCCCTAAGCCTAACATACTCGAACCCTCTCCCCCTTTGGCGTCAAACACTAAAACCTAAGGGTCGGTCGGTGGGGCTGCAACAGACAAGCTGGGCGCTAAGGTATGAGGAGCGAGGTGGAACTGGGTGCCATCATCATCTGATCCTAAGCTCTATGCAGTCTGACCCTCTATAGCTAGTAGTGATGCTAAAGCAGTCTGGGTCTGATCAGGAACTGGTGCTGCTATAGGCTATGCTAGTATAACTGAAGCAGCCAGCTCTCATGATGCCACTAAGGAGGGGAGCGTCTCTATAGTCGCTGTGATAGGTGCAGCTGTAGAAGGACCTAAAACATGCAGGTATTGAGGAGTGGGCTACCCTGTCTACTCACTGAAGGAGGCTCCAAGACTCCTAGAGACTGAAGTGTCTGGCACTAGCAGCAACGACGTCTGTGCTAGTGTGAAGCTCGTCTGAAGAGGTGTGAACTGTGAGGCTACCACTAGCGAAGCGAACCACTGGGACACCTACTCTATTGGTGAAGCATACTATGCTGGTGGTTGTCCCTGACTCTGAAGCCCACTAGGCTGTAACGCTGGAGTCATCGAAGTGGTGGCAGGCTGACCAAGCTAGGGCGAAGCCTATGGCGGTGGGGCCCCAATTGCTGTCACTACATGCTGCATGAATCCGAAAAGCTACTGCTACATGAGGATCTACTGCTAATGCATGGCCTACTACTGCTGCTATAGAGCATGTGTCTGCTACTGAATAACTAGCTGTTGTCATTGGAAGTCGTCCTGCCAAGTCTGGAACTGAGCAAATGTAGCAGCTGTCTCCTGAGCCTATCGTGCTTGGTCCTGCCTCATCCGCTCAAGTATAGCTAGAAGAGCAGGGTCTGTCTATGGGGCAGGTGGCACTGAACTAGAGCTACCGGCCTCAGCATCATGTCGTCATGGCGACATTTGAGGAATCGGCTGGTAGTCATCATCAGAACTGTCACTGGGCTCGCTAGTGACTAACCCCTCCTGCTGAGCAAGCTACTCCTCCTCTGTAGTTGCAATACCCTTAATAATATCATCCTGCTAGGCTGCAGTCTCTGGCACCTCTAGATGATGGCGTAGCTAGCTAGGTGCCTATGGTGTACTGTGGTGGATCATTTGAGTCAGATTATAAGTAGGAAACTCTGTCGTGGCACCACTGTACTCAGCAATCATCTCAGGCGACCTAACTATAACTGCTCTATAGATAAGGAATGTGATCTAGTGAGCATAGGGTAGTTGCCTGTGACATCTGAAGCCCTTAGCTATAGTGTCCTCCATCTCTAATAGAAGAAGATCCCAAATATCAAAGACTGTCTGCTGCATCAGAGAGTTGAGAAGCCATAGCTATATATGAGTCAGTCCCTCTCTATATCCCATCTTCGGAAGTAATGCCCTCCTCATGATAGCCTTAATCACGTGAGCAGTGGGAGTGAGATCACTAGGGTTCCTCCTCGATCCCTCGCCAAAGGGCTCTATGAAACAGTGACAAACCAAGTCCGTAGGAGGTACCATACCACCATGAGGGCATCTGGGAGGTGTGGTCTGTCCATAGCAAACCTCATGAAGTCTGACTGGCAGCTCCTGAAGCCTAAGTATCTCTCTGACCCTAGTGCTCATCAGCCGGTAGTCTCTGCCTCTGAATGCAAAGTGTATAAACATGTGCTGTGGGTCAATCTAGAGTGTAGCATAAAACTATCGAACCCAAGATGGAACATACAGGCCTATCCATCTAATCAGATCTGTCGGCCCTAGTAAATAGGATAGATATGGGCGAATGTGCTCTCCAGCAGCTGCTACTATAGACTCTATGTTGCACACCCTCTATGATCTGAAGACTGCTCCACTGTTGAGATAGGCATTATAGAAGTCCTCCTGCAAGGGTGTATAGAATCCCTCTGATGCTCTCTCATCCATCCTGGGTGGAAACCACACCTCAAAGTCCACGAACCTCAGTTGCTGCACCTGCTTGGCTGTAACATCCCTCAGGTCAAGATGGGTCACTGGAGATGGACCCTGTGGTCGAGGCAGTGGACAAGAACCCCTCCACTGAGAGTCTAGCCTCGGTGTGACTAGTACACGAGTACGACCAGAGCGGCATAACTATGGCTGAGGTGCCGTCTCTGCCTCTATGGTCTACTCGACCTACTCACCCTCCTGAGTCTGCTGTGCCGGCTATGCCTCCTATGTCTGCTCCGCTGCCTGTGGCTGCTGCTGTGGCTCCCCTTGAGGCTAAACCTCATCAATGGCAATGCGCCATCCTCCAATCATGAGAGTCCTAGCTGGACCACCATGAAGGTGCTCAACTCGCTCAAGTGAAGCCCTCGCTTTTGGTGAAAGCTGATCAGCAATCCAGACTCCACTGCGAGCACCTCCTCTCTCGGCATGCTCCACGGCCACTGTAACTACGGCGGCTCTCGCTGTCTTTGCATCTGGATACTTGCGCTTCCTTGCTGCCAACTTCTTTGTCACCTTGCCTTTCGGATCAGTAGGCTGGCGAGGTGGGGGCCTCGGATCCTCATCACCGGGACCACCTCCGACATTCTTTGTACGAGCCATCTAATGAATTTGAGAAGAATCAACTATGCTGACAAAGATCAACTGTCACTTTCGAGGCTTGGCCTCGTTCCATACTCGCGAGCTTGGTCCCGAGTTAACTGACAACTGCTGCTGACACCTTAATGGAACCGACTCGCTGCACGATGGAATAGATAGGATATACAAATAATTTAGATTATGCATCTAGAGATACGAAACACTAATAGAGCAAGCAATTAGGTATGAAATTGAAATGCGGGCTTGCTACTTGACGAACCGATGAAACGACAAGACGAGGTATGAACAGGGAACCACTAGATCGGCGAGGCTAAGGTTTGGTGGTTGGCGAGATGCGAAGGCCGAGCGATGCAATGATGGCCCTGGAGCTTTGTTGTGGCTAGAGTGAACTAGGGCTGTGGCTCGGTGGCAAAATCGGCGGCACTGCTAGGTCATGGCAGCGCGAGGGTGGTAGGTAGGGTGCAGATGGTGGTGCTGGAAGCTATGGGTGGCGCGCAGCATACGGCGGCACAGGGAGGCACTGTAGCGGGCACTGCGGCGGTGCAGAGCGTATGGCGGCGTGGGGAGGCGCTGCGGCGGCGCGGCAAAGTCATGGGCGATGCACGGAAATGTGATGGCGTGGGTGCGCAAAGAGGAGTTGCGGCGGTGTGGGCTTGGTGTGCGGTGGCATGGAGCTCAGGGCGTGTGGCGGCGTAGGGTGAAGGTACGATGGTGCTAGGGCTTGGGCGGCGATGTCGGCGGCTAGGGCTAGATGGCGGCGCTGATGCGGGGAAAAGAGCACGGTAGGTCATGATTTAAAGGGGTCCCCGATGGAGTGAAATAGGAAACAGAGAAAGAGATCTGAAACCGCATGTTTCCTATTGACCGGACGCTCCGGTGGCAGCGACCAGACGCTGCCACCCAGCTATAACACCTCGGGTGTTTAAATACTAAAACATGCCATGTCATCATATGCATTGCAAAGCATTTGATCTTAGTGAAAATTTTTATGTGCATTCACTAAAACAAGTTTACCTTTATGTTATATGTGTTGACTTGTATGGCTTGAATTGAGTTAAAATTCTTTGAATTGAATTGTATTTCTGAAAACCCTGATTTTCAGTATTTAAATCCTACCCTGAAAACCCATTTCAAAACCTAAGCACATTTTAGGGTTGAGTCTAAAAGCAAAAGTGTAGAGCTTTTCAAGTTATACAAAGTTTGTTTTTGGAGTTTTCAAAGTTGTTATGAAAATTTTGAAGTAATTTGAAAAGGCGTAAATTCTTCAAATGTCCCCTTTTTGAATTTAAACTTGCATTTCAAAATGTAGACCGAATTAGGGGGTGGTTATAAAAGCAAAGTTGTATAACTTTGAATTTTTAGTTTTTTTTTTATTTTTGGAGATTTTTAAGTTGTCACATAAATTTGGGAGTAATTTGAGATTCAAATCGAGTGGCAATTTTGTAATTTTGGGGAACAGTGACCGTGGAAGCCACCTCACCGTCGGCGATCTTCTTCTGGGTTCCAGGCGCGTCCGTGGCCATCTTCGGCTTCATGCTGGCATGGGGAAAGCTCCTGTGTGGCTTCCTTTTGCTTCTGAGCTGTGTTATAAGGCCTTCGTCGTTGTCGTTCTTCGCCGTTTCTCCTCCTCTGTTTTCCCGTCGCCACCGCTGCTGCTCCGTTGAGCTGTGCCATCGCCGTCGCGCGTTCCCATCCCCAGCAAAGCTTGCCACAGCTCTGCTTGTTCCTTGCGCACTCAGTTGACCCACCCTTGAAGCCTGACTTAGCCTGGAAACATCGCTTGGTGCCTTCCTTCCTCGCGGCAGGCAGCGTCGCCGTCGCGTTCGCCTTACCGTGGCTAGTGCTCCACGGTGCGTAAATGTCCTTGCTCGGTCTTGCTTCAGCTTTGCCACGATGCCATGGTGCTTTGTGCCTGGTTGATTAACCATTTTGTCCACCGCAGTCGCCGGATCACCATCACCGACGACAGTTGCTCCGCCGTGGTTGCTGTGCACGCCGACCCGCCTTTCTGTTGCTCCTCTGGCTCGGCCATCGACACCAACATGTTCGGGGTGAGCTCCTGGTGCTTCTTGTGCCATTTATTTAACCGCTACCAGTTCTGTTTCACTGGCATAGCATAGCCGCTCTGCCATGTCTGCCATGGCCGGCGTTGAGCTCGGTTTGAGCTGTTATCAATGCAATCTGTAACACCAGTAGATGCGCCTTGTCGTGGTGATCATAGTGGTACCTTTGCCATCGCCGTTGGTCTCGCTGGCGGTGAGAAATCGCCAGTCAGCGCCGTCGTCGCCATAGTCAGCGCGGGAGAAAGGGGATGACAGGTGGGGTCACCTTGTCAGCGGCGGTTTGATTTGAAAATAGAATTTTTCTTTTTCAGAAATGGTTGAATAGTGTATACTTTTGTTATTTTTGTGTAGAATTAATTAGAGCTCCAAAAATTATGAAAAATTTTGTGTGACATCTCTGTGATGTATATTATTTAGGAAAAATATGAAATGTTGTTTTTCAATACTTTTTGAATGTGATAAAAATTACTCAATTAATTAATAAATGAGTTTCTATGATTTTTCTAGGTTTAAATAATTATCCAAAAAATATGAAATTTGTTTTGCCACTTAGTTATCATGTGATAAGCCTTCATAAAAATTTTGAGCTCATTTGGAGAAAGTTGAATTATTTCATAATTTTGAATTAAATAATTAATTCATAAAAGCAAATAGTAACCTTTAATGATTTAGGTTTTGTTTGAATTTTTGGATTGAGTGATGACCTTGGGTCATTAGTTGGTAATGATCCTTGGCAATTGAAGTAAGTGTTACGAAAAAGGTTTTGTTTGAATTCTTGAGCAATAACAAGATTATCATGATTAACCTTAAGAGTAGTATATTCTTCTCTTAGCTTGTTGTGGCTAGTGATGAGCTCATTATGTGTCCTCTCAAGTTTATCATGTTTTTCTTTAAGCTCTTTCTTAGAAGATTTGAGCTCCTTGAGTTTGGATGATATAGCATCATTTGCTTCTTTAAGCTCAACACTAGCCTTTTCGGCTATGTCACATTTTGCTAAAAGTGCATCATTTTTAGCCTCTAGCTTTTCATTCTTAGCTCTAGTTTTTATAATGATCTTAGTGTATTGTTTTAGCAATCTAGCAAGATCATCATAAGAAGGTGATTCATATTCATCATCATCACTATCGCTATCATCATCACTAGCATGCTCATCATCACTACTATAATCATAGTTTGATACCTTGCGGTCACCCTTGGCCATAAGGCATCGGTGTGTAGAGGATGATGGCGGTGGTGGCGATGAAGATGATGAAGAGTTGATAACAATTGCGGCCATCTTCTTGTTGTCACTATCATCATCGGATGAGGCACTAGATGAATCAATGTCCATGAGCCAATCACCAACAATGTATGTCTTTCCACTCTTCTTCTTGTGGAAGTCCCTCTTCTTGCCATCTCTCTTCTTGTATGGCTTGTTCTTCTTCTTCTCTTCTTCTTCTTCATTACTTGAGTCATCTTTCTTCTTTGTAGAGGATGAGCCATCTTGAGGTGTGATGTGCATGTACATCTCATGAGCATTGATATTCCCCAAGATTTGTGTCGGTGTAGCAGTGGAAAGATCACCTTGATATAGTACGGTCACAATATGCCCATATTTGTCAATGGGGAGGACACTCAAGATCTTTCTTACAACATCGAATGGTTGCATTTGAGTGAGTCCAAGCCCATTGACTTCCTCTACAAGAACATTCAAACGTGAATACATCTCATTAGCACATTCTTTAGGAAGCATTTCAAAAGAGTTGAGCTTTTTCATAACAAGATGATAGCGTTCCTCATGCTCACTCTTAGTTCCCTCATGGAGTGCACAAACGTCTGACCATAGTGCATGGGTGTTTTTGTGGTTCCTCACTCGATTGAACACATCTTTGCAAAGGCCTCTAAAGATGGTGTTTCTAGCCTTTGCATTCCACTTCTCGTAATTCACCTCATCGCCTTGTAGGTGAGTAGCATCCCGAGGTTTTGGGAAGCCTTGTGAGGTGGTTCTAAAAATACCAACATCTAGAGCTTCTAGATACGCCTCCGTGTGAATTTTCCAATAAGGAAAATCATCTCCCTCAAAGGTAGAAGGAGGTCCATCCCCGTGAGACATCTTGCTCTAGGCGGTTAAGCCTAAATACATGAGCATGAGGCTCAGATACCAATTGAAAGGATCAAGATGCCCAAGAGGAGGGTGAATTGGGCTAATTCTAAATTTCTTTGCAATAATTAAATCCTATGGTTAGCCCAATTAACCCCTTGTGCCTAGAAGGTGTTTCTAATTGTTCTACTGCACAAAAGACTTGCAACCTAAGTTCCAATCCTACTCTAGTATGGCAATTCTATGAATGTAAAGACAATAATTGAATTGCTCAAAGTAAATGCTCAAAGTAAATAGAGAAGGAGAAACGCAGCGATGTTTTGCTGAGGTATCGGAGAGTCACCACTCCCCACTAGTCCTCGTTGGAGCACCCAAACACGGGTGTAGCTTCCCCTTGATCCACGCAAGGATCAAGTGCTCTCTATGGGTTGATTCTTCGACACTCCGTCGTGGTGAATCACCCACAACCGCTCACAACTTGAGTTGGGTCATCCACAAGCTCTCTGGATGATCACCAAGCTCCCAATCACCACAAAGCCATCTAGGTGATGGCGATCACCAAGAGTAACAAGCACGAACTCTCACTTGACCACGACAAGCCTAATGAGAACGGTGGATGCACACTTTGCTACTCTTGATCTCACTAATGTGGGCTCTCTTTGGTATTCTCAAATCTCAATCACCTCACTAGGACCCTGCTCTTCTTAGCACTCTCTAAGGTGTTTCTCAGCTGTTGGAATGAGCAAAAGTACCCCACACATGAGTGGAGGTTGTATTTATAACACCAGCTAAAAAAACGAACTGTTATGTGCCTCTGTAGGGTGACCGGACGCTCCGGTCAGTACACCCCGAACTCCAGTGGTTAAGTGTTGACTGGACGTTGGCCCACGTCCGGTCAGCACTGACTGGACATGTCCGGTCATGTTTTCCCCTCACTAGAACCTTACTGATGTCGACCGGACTCTAGACCCCCAGCGTCTGGTCACTTGCTGAGCAGCATCCGGTCAGTAGCCGGAACCTGATCAGCGTCTGGTCAGCATTGACCAGACATGTCCGATCAGGATTCTCCCTCTCTAGGACCTTACTGGAGTCGACCAGACGCTAGCCCTCAGCGTCTGGTGACTTGACCTCACAGCGTCCGATCACTTCCAAACGCTTTCACCTTGGTCAAATGAACTGACCAGACCCTGAACTAGCGTTCGGTCACACTGGAGCCAACGTCCGGTCAGTATTTGACCCTCCATTCACTTCCAACTCTCAATCATATGTGAATGAAGTTTGCTCCATTGGATCAAAGGGCTGTTATGGACCTACCTAGTGCTAGTTTTAACAAGTGTGCACCACACCTAACTCACTAGACTCACCTAGGTCAAGCTACCCGTTCATACCCCCTTAATAGTATGGCCAAAGAAAAAACAAAGTCCTAAACTACTCTAAGTGTCTCTCCAACTCCAATTGACACTTAGAACTAGTCCATCCTTAACCTTGTCGTCCATCCTTTGAAAACCAAAACAATTTCCATCATAGGGGCATGACAACCATGATTGCCCAATCGATCTCCATTACTGTGACCTAACTTAATTGCCTCTGCAAAACACACGTTAGTCACAGTAATCACGTATTGTCATTAATCACCGAAACCCAACTAGGGGCCTAGATGCTTTCAGGAGTGTCAGCTGGACAATTCTTGGGATTTATGGTCCACGAGAGAGGAATCAAAGTTGGTCAGAAAAGCGTAAAAGCAATTGTTGAGGCGGTTCCCCCGACTACTAAGAGAGAGTTGAAATCTCTACTTGGTAAGATTAATTTCATCAGAAGATTCATTTCAAATTTGTTAGAAAGGATCCTGCCATTTTCTCCCTTGTTGAAGTTGAAAAATGATCAAGAATTCAAGTGGGGTGACATACAACAAAAAGCGTTTGAAGAAATAAAAGAATACATGAAGTGTCCACCTGTGTGGGTCCCTCCTCAGCAAGGTAAGCCTTTTAAGTTGTACATATCGGCTGATGACAAGACAATTGGATCAGCCTTGATGCAAGAATTTGAAAAAAAAAGAGTGAGTTGTTTTCTATCTGAGTTGAAGGCTCCTAGATCTAGAAACAAGATATTCTCCCACCGAAAAGTTATGCTTGTGCTTATATTTCTCTTGCACTAAGTTGCGACACTACTTATTATTAGCCGAATGTATGGTTGTTTCCAAGGCTGATGTGATCAAGCACATGTTATCAATGCCAATACTGAATGGGAGATTGGGAAAGTGGATCCTTGCATTGTCGGAATTTGACTTGAAGTACAAATCGGCTAAAGCAGTCAAAGGACAAATAATGGCTGATTTTGTCACCCAGCATCATAAGCCAAACATTGGTTATGTAGAGCTAATGCCTTAGACATTATTCTTTGATGGATCATCATGCAAGCAAGGTGGTGGCATTGGTATTGTTATTATTTCGCCTCGGGGGGCAAGTTTTGAGTTTGCTCTTCCAACTGAACTAATGATTACCAACAACCAAGCGGAGTATGAAGCTATTCTTAAGGGACTTCAACTTCTTCACGAAGTAAAGGCCAAAGCAATTGAAGCATTTGGAGATTCACAGTTAATTATTAATCAGTTGATCGGCCTATATGAGTGCAAAGAAGATACTTTGAAAGGATACTATGATGAGTGCCAAAAGTTGCTCAAAGAATTTCTTCATGTCTCTTTCCAACATATTCCGAGAGCACAAAACCAAGAGGCTAATCGTCTAGCTCAAAGTGCGTCAGGATATCGAGTGTTTCGAGAAGTCTTGAGTAGTGAAGCCTCGAATGATGATTGGAGAGTCGAAATAGCCGACTACCTTAGAAATCCATCACAGAAAGTTACCAGAATGCTAAGGTATAAATCGACTAAGTATGTTTTACTGAATGATCAGCTGTATTACAAAATAGTCAATGGAGTATTACTCAAATGCCTAAATCAAGAAAAAGCTAAGGTGTTGATGGGCGGGGTGCATGAAGGGATATGTGGAGCTCATCAATCGGCTTATAAGATAAAGTGGATTATTCGCAGAACTGGATATTTCTGGCCAACAATATTGGAAGACTATTTTGAATATTACAAAGGATGTCAGGTTTGTCAACGTTTTGGTAATATCCAGAAATCGCCTGCATCGGCCATGAATCTAATAATCAAGCCATGGCCGTTTTGAGGTTGGGGAATTGATTTAATTGGCAAGATTTTTTTGCCTTCAAGCAAAGGACATAAGTTCATATTGGTAGCAACAGATTACTTCACTAAATAGGTTGAGGCAATTCCTTTGAGGATGGTAACCTCAAAGAACATGATTGATTTTGTCAAGGAGCACATTGTGTATCGTTTTGGGATTCCTCAAACTATAACTACCGATCAGGGGACAATGTTCACATCAGAGGAGTTCAGAGATTTTGCTGCCAGTATGGGAATCAAGCTACTAAATTCTTCTCCTTACTATGCTCAGGCTAATGGCTAGGCAGAGGCGTCCAATCAGATTATGATTAAGCTAATCAAGAAAAAGATTGAAGAACAGCCAAGGAAATGACATTCAACGCTTAATGAGGCACTATGGGCATACATGATGGCCTGTCATGGATCAATTAAAACATCACCTTATGAACTTGTGTATGGCCATAATACAGTTCTTCCTTGGGAAGTTTAGATTGGATCGAGGCGTGTTACATTGCAAAATGATTTATCAACCGAAGTCTAAAAGAATCTTATGATAGATAACTTAGAGGACTTGAGTTGCCTTCGGCTGCGTGCTCTTGAAAATATCGAAGCCAATAAATTGAGGATTGCAAAATATTACAATAAAAAGGTCAAGATTAAGCAATTTTCTGAAGGAGACTTGGTCTAGAAAGTGAAATTGCCGATCGGGTCAAAGGACAGTAAATTTAGCAAATGGTCGCCTAACTAGGAAGGACCTTATCGGATCAAACGTTGTGCGCCTAGCAATGCTTATATTTTGGAAACACTAAAAGGAGAGGAAGAATTTGACCGAGCAATGAATGGGAAATATTTAAAGAAATATTACCCAAGCGTTTGGATTAATACTTAGTATCTGGTTTGTTCGGTCGTCAGCTCTAATAGCCAAAATCAGAAAGGTATCGCCTCTAGTGCAAAAATAAACCCGAAGGGGTAAAAGCCGGTACAATGTATATCGCCTATAGAAGCAAAGCAAACACGGACGAAGTGATGCGTATAATACGAAGTACGAAACAAAGGAAAATCACTCAAGACGAGGAAATTGTTTGCTAAAAATGACCTATTACAAGCTAAGGGCCAGAAAATACTTTGCTTACTATATCATCTACCAGGGTGTTGAAGGCTACAGAGTTGGTGGTGCTAAAGAAGTCCTCGACCAAGCGCTCATGATCCCCAGGGTGTGCCGCATCTAGAAAACCATGGGAAGAAGCCGAAGATTATGGCCAGAGTGGGCTTGTGCAGTAGCCAGCACCACGGCAGCACCATGACAAACGCCATGAAGAGCGAACCCCTAACACGGTTCAAGATGTCATGCAAGCAAACCACCGGAACAGCGCCCCTAGCATTGACAAATCCCACCACGTGATCCACAGCTGATCGAAGGCTTTCTAACTGAGCAGTTAGATCTAAAAGATTTAAGGAAAGAATGATCAGAAATTTTGAAGGCAAAAATAAGAAGAAGACAGAGAAATTATGGTAGGCATCTCACCTATGATTCTAGCTTCAGCCCTGGCCAACCTTTCCCCCACTAGGCTAGCCTCAGGGGGTGATCGGCCTTGAATCATGGCCAAAGGTGATTCTGCAAGGGAGAGACAGTTGGCTAGATTCTGGTCAGTATGATCGATGGAGGCCAGCAGATCATCATTATCGATCTACCTCCTCGGATAGCGCGAAAACTAGCAGTGAATTAGTGCTGAAGATGACCCTGAAGGCTGAGCAGAGTTGACCCTCTGCTCTGGAACAATGGGAGCACCCCAAGTTGCACCCTCTTGGCGATGAAGGCGTTGGCGCGATGATGCAAATCTATTGAGGGCATCCTCAGCAGACCTCTTACTGTTCTCCATGATCTCAAACCTACGAAAAAGCAGGAAATGTACTAAAGACACAGAAGGTTTGAGATGAAGCGGGTTGTTTTTCGATCCACAGCTATGGCCCGTATATATAGCCCGAGAAGGCGAGAAGATAGATTTTGCTGGGGGTGTGAAATTGAAATCAGATACGGAAACGGATCGACACTCCGGGAATTCAAGGGATAGATAACGAAGAGATAACAGATTCGGACTTATTGCTTCCCCAAATTATAAAATACCGTGGGATGGATACGAGGAATTTACATTGACCAGAGATCAACCCACCAAGGCTTCTTTGGATTAAAGGGAGTCTGGATCCCCACAAGGCCGAAGGTCATCGTGAACCGAGTCACATCGGCCCATTGATAAAATTATGCCAGGAGAAGGGGAAAGGTCGTCCGCCTAACAGATGCCCAGCTGATTTCTTAGTAACTGGGAAACTGTGGGGAAGAAGCCTGTGGCTTTCCCGGTGGACGTTTGGTGGGGCAAACAAGGGGAAGGTGTCCACACATTTTAGCCCTTGCAAACACTAGAATAGCTCTGCAAGCATGAAGAGAAGACTCAGGTGATATTACAAGAATTCTTCTAACCACAGTGGCTGATCCTCTTGCTCGACAAGGCGCTAGAATGAGCGACACAATCACCCTATGCATAAAAATTCTTCTAACCGCTCAAGATCTTCATAGAAAAAGGATAGACCATGGAGGGTCCGACGGAGTCAGAAGCACTCGAGGGGGGAGATGGAGGAGAAACATAGCTAAATTATTGAGTTGCTTTCGCCAAGGTCAGATAGATATTTTATAGCCGGCCTGGAAAGATGAATCCAAGTGCCCATGAAGCAATGATGCTCTCACAAAAGTTTTGAAGCATGGGCTCACGAACTGACATAGACGACGACAAATAGTAGACCCCACATCAAGATTCTTTACCCGTGACTGCGGACCTATCGGGGATACAAATGTGATAATTTTGGAATAAAATTACTTTTATCCCAAAATTGGGGGGCATGCGTTTACATCAAAATTTGGAAGTAGACTCGTAGGGACTCAAAAGCTCCCATGACCATGTCATCAAGGGATCAATTGCGTGCAGGTCAGTATCAGCTAATTTGAATGCAACATTGGAATCGACTTTCTTCAGATAGCGGCGGTAGATAATGACAAAGGCTATGATCGGCGCTAGGACAAGGCATGTTGGACTCTACAAAAAGGGAAAGATTAGAGTCCATGTTATCTTAATTTTGGAATGTTTTCTTCTATACCGAAGATTGTAATGAGTCATACTCGAGTAGGATTTATGTTTAGGCTCTGGGTATAAATATCAGACCCTGGCTATTGTAAAAAATACAATCAATCAAATATAAGTTACTTTTTTCAGCTCCGACCACCCCTTAGGAGTAGGAGTAGAGTAGATCTCGGCGAGTTCTTCAGCAAGTACGGCTGCATCGATTCGGTCGACCTCCACTGCTTGTCTGTAAGTACCGTCATGGCTTATACTTCTATTCGTATGGCTGCATCGATCCGGTCGACCTCCACTGTGTAACACCCTAAAATTGGAATTCTTTTTAAATAGTAAATTTGATTTAAATATGCAGTTATATGTGCATTTCAAATTTAGGAAATAATATTTCTTTTATAAAATTAAAAGAAAATGCAAGAATAGAAACATGTTGATGCATTCATGCTATTGCATATTTATTTCTGTGACGGGTGTTTTGTTCAAATGCTAAAAGATTCTAAAAACCTTTTGAAAATGAGTTTGAAAATTTTATTTATAAAAAGAAAAAGGAAATTTCCTTCCATTCCCTCCCTTCCTCACATTCAGCCCGCTGGCCCCTCTCCTTTTTTTCTTCCCGCGGCCCAGCACCAGCTCCAGCCCAGCTCGCCTCCACCTTTTTCCCGCTCGGCCCAGCTACGCGCCAGCCCAGCCGCGTGCTCCGCGCCGGCCCAGCAACTGCCGCGCCCAGCCCAGCAGCCGTGCGCCTCGGCGTCTCCCGCACCACGCAACTGCCGCGCCTAGCCGCTGATGCCCGGGCCCCACCTGTCGGAGCCGCCCCCTTCCTCCCGCGTGTCCCGCAACCGCAGCGGCGGTCATGCAGCAACCGCCCGCACTCCACTCGCGCATCGTGGGCGCCCCCCCCCCCCCCCCCCGCTCCCCGGCCGCTACAAAAAGGTAGCCGAGCCCCCCTCGCGCGCTCCCTGCTGCCCCCGCTCCATTTTCGCCTCATTCCCGGCCGCAACTGCCGCACGGAGGAGCTCCGAGGGTTGCCGTTCGCCGTCCGCATCGCCGTTGTCCCCGAGCCGTCCCCGCCTCCATCCTTCCCCGCTGTGAGCTTCACCGTGGTCCCCTCTCTCTCCCCATGCATTTCATTTTGCGTTTCGTGGTTTGTAGCGCCCAATCTGCGAGCGCCGTGAGCTCCATGCCGCCGGCCATGGCGCCCGCGCCCCGGCTTTCCCCTCCGGCCGTCTTCTCGGCATGGCCGCGAACCCCCTTACCCCCCGATCTCACGGGTGTCCTCGGTGGTCATTTTGGTGGACCGTAGGCCCCTTACCGCGTGTTCCGGCGAGGCTACTGCCGCCGGCCATGGCGCCTGGCCACCGGCGACCCTGTTCCGGCCGGCCAAACCCCCCCACGTCTAATCCTAGCCGCCCATCGCGCGATCAACGGCCTGAAAAAGAAGATACCCCTTCGGGGGTAAATTTGCTAAAGAGCCCCTAGACTTTTCTAAGTCCTAACCCGCCGTCCTTAGCGTATTTCCCCGAATACGCAATCCCGTTTGGAAAGCGTAAACTTCACTGTTTAAATCAAAAGTATGCTTTCAGTATTTACAGAAATGCCATTCGAACTGTTTCGCTTATAAAATTGTCGTTTTAACTCCGAATTGATCCATTCAAATCGCGTTAGCTTCGTAATTTCATAAGCTACATGTTGGAGCTACTGTTAGTCAAGTTTGGAACTTTTTAATTTCATGATTAGAATTAATTAAATATAGGGCTATAGGAAAACCTGTTTTAATCATAACTTTCGCATTTTAGCTCCGTTTTTCGTGAACTTCGCGTTGACGTGATCGTAGCGAAACGTAGATAAGTTTTACAAACATTTTATCTTGATTTCAATACTGTTGGTGTACTGTTCTAATGATAGGAATGTTTGCTTTGCATGAATGCTTTTGGAATGTTGTATGTTGCCGTGTTGGTCGCGTTCAGACGGTGAGGAAAACGTTGGAGACCGAGAACTCTTCGACGACCAGCAGGACCAGCACGAGTTTGTGAACCAAGGCAAGTATAACATGGGCCTTCCTTGATGTCCTATTTCACTTTAATCAATTACTCATTTGCATGTGTCTAATTTTGATACCCGTAAGGACATCCTAGTGATTGTTATCCTGTTCCTTGTCTCCTATGGGTTAAATGCATATGGGTAGATGGCTAGTGCTCTAACTGAACATGATATACATGTTGATGAATGATACTATGGAACAAAGTGAGTAACATGAATTATAACAACTATTCCATAGGGCGAAAGAGCAAATGACCTTTGTTCATGTTGCTCCCGGCCCTCCATAAGGACTTATCTGTCGGCAAAAGCTGGGACTGACAGTGCAACCGAGAGAGTCATATGGCTCTGACTTTAGCTCAGTAATAGGATCTTTCCTAACTAGTTAGAGGTTACCTTTTTGGCGCAAATGGGGCTTGCCACTTTGGGTATAGGGCTGCCTCTGTTCCTATGAGTATAGCCACGATGGATTTGTGCCATAGGAAAGGGGGGTCCCTACATCTACCTGCCAAGGAAACCTAGCGGCCCTAACTTGTTAGGGAAACCTATGAAATGGCTTCATAGTGTACCCTGCCCGTTCACCTTGGTAGTGACATGGGAGTAATTAACCCGGGCACATGGGGATCACGACTCGCGGTGAATGTGCACCACCTCTGCAGAGGGTAACAAACTGTTATAACAGCCATGCTCACGGTTACGAGCGGCCCGGAAAACTCACAGAATAATTGGTTAATTGTTGATGAACATTTAAAGTTGTTCAATGATGATATATTGTACACTTGACCCCGATATTGGTTCTTATGGGTTTAAATGGGAGCTTAAGCATAACTTGAGAATACTTGAGAATAAAAGTTTGACCTATTAAAAATGCTAACTGCAGTAAACTAGAGTCTATCCTTTTTGAGCTTCATAACCCCATGTTAGCTTGCTAAGTATGGAATGTACTTACACTTGTTTATTTTCTTTACTTGGATAAAAATCCCGGATGGGTAACAGATGACAACAGGTATGAGGATTTTCCGGAGGATTATTAGGCTTGTGGTCAACCAGTTGACCTTCCCTATGATGACGGCCACGAGAGTTCATTCTATTTTTATTATTCCGCTGTGATGTATGAGACTAAGTTCTATTATAACTTTGATGTATGAGACACTGTGATGATACTATTGTAATTTGTCAGCTTGTGTGTGTGATTGATTCCTGGGCACACATGAGTTTAGTGCATTCAATTTTATCCTTAAAATTGGGTGTGACAAATTGGTATCAGAGCCGTGTTGACTGTAGGACGCAAGCCTAGTTAGAAAATGGTCGTTTTAGCAGCTTTGCTCCTCTGGTTTCTTGCTTACTGACTTATTCTTGTTATTTTATTAAAACATTTATGCTTTTCATACCTTAATCTATTATTTAAAATTGTTGATTCTAATTTCTATCTCACTTTAAATCTATAGATGTCTCATAATCCGAAGACTGCTCGACTCAGCACCGCCGGTTATCGTGCCATGTTCACCCCGCGTGCCCCACCGGCGGAGAGGGAGATTATGATCATCTCCGACGACAAGGAGATGGCTACACCGACGCCTACACCTACTCCTACACCAGTCGCTGTGCCCGTCTACCCTGTGGTAGCTACACCTGAGGAGTCGACGGCTACTTCCCCTACACCTGCACCCTCCCCAGCTGCCCCCGTGGAGGACGATGAGATTGGCTGGAAGTACAAGTACTACTTCAAGCCAGCTCCAGAGACAGCCTACTACCACACTCTCCTCACCCACGTGCTGGACGACTACTTCCCCGACTTGCACGCTTCCATCAGCTATCACTGCGCCGAGTACAAGCACCCACTGGAGGCTACCTTCTGGAAGGTAGAGCTGGTGGTCACTGCATGGAATGATATCATCAATGGACATGAGGTGGAGACTGTCCACAGTGCCCCTGCCAGGAGAGCCCATGCTTTGGATGGCATGGAGGATGCAGCACAGAATGCCTACATCCACTACCATGGTCGTCGCTTCGAGGCCATGAGGGAGGATCGTTTCAGGTTTCTTCCTCGAAATGATCATGAGGGTGTTTGGCAGGTTTTGGCTCCACCAGAGAATGACCCAACTCTGGAGGCAACGGTGCAGCATGTCCACGCTATGCAGGGAGTGGATGATGAGGTCAAAGGAGAACTGCGTGCATCTCAGAGGGCGCAGAGACGTCTTCAGAAACAAGTGGATGAACTTCGAACACAGCTGGGACAGCCTTCCATCTACAAGAAGAAGCGTCGTTCCTTCACCATGATTGACACCGCTCCATAGGTGTTAGGTGCCTTGATCTAGATTATCACGTTGTTAGTTCGTATCCTTATTTAGTCTTGTTGGTCTTGTGAACTTGGTTGATTAGATGTTTGATTTGTGAACTTGGTTGATTTGGTATTTTGCTTGGTTGCTGGAAGTTTGTGGGCATGTCCACAACTTCCTTAGATTGGAACTTTAAATTTAGAATGAAATCTTAATGTAGAAGTATCGTTTTATCTTATCTCTGTTGTACTGATTTCTGGAGCAGCCTGTGTTCTTTATCTGGTAAATCTAAATCTGGGATGATAAAAATTCTGAAATTTTTGTGGAGATAACTAGACCTATGTATCTTTCAAGTGTCTTTGGAATCACGTCAATAGCTATTCAGGTTTGGGAGATCTAATTGGCACAAGTTGATGTTCCTGCGCTGTCTGGAACTCAGAACAGTTTCGGTTTAGCTCTATTTTTGACTATGTGTGAGTTCGAATCTGTAAAAGTGGTCTAAATGAAAGTTGTAGCTGATGTCCTAAGCTTTCTAACGAATCTTGGTGCACCTCTGTTGGATCTCTGAAACTCGAGTTATAACAGTTTTACTGAACTGCTGAATTTGAGTCTTGCCCAGAAAATTTTCAGCATTGTTTCTTATCTCTTGTAAGCTCTCTATAATTGGAAAAATCTCTAAATTTTGCACATTTGTTGGAAAATAGATGGCCGCAAGAGGAGGAAGAGGCAGAGGCCGTGGTCGTGGGCGTGATGCTCTTATGAATCCACCACCGCCACCTGTGACCATGGAGCAGATTTTGGGAATGCAAGCGCAGCTGATGCAAGCTATGATGCAGCGCTTGGACAATGAACCTGCAAGAGGTCCACCGCCTGTCCAGGTTAGAGATAAGCGCGGAGAGTTTATGAAAGGTCGTCCACCGGTGTTCACACATGCCACAGACCCTATGGAGGCCGATGACTGGTTGCGTACTGTGGAGAAACAACTGAACATAGCACAATGCAACGACCTGGAGAAAGTGTTGTATGCTTCCGGGCAACTCCAAGGAGCTGCTCAGGATTGGTGGGAATCATTCCAGTTTGGACGTCCCAACAATGCTCCTGATATTACTTGGCAGGAATTTAAGGACAGTTTCCGATCATACCATATTCCTGATGGACTAGTGGAACTAAAGCAGGAAGAATTCAGATCTCTCAAGCAAGGATCAATGACTGTGGCGGAATATCGGGACAAGTTCGCACAACTATCACGCTACGCTCCTAATGATGTGGCAGATGACAAGGATAAGCAACGTCGTTTCCTCAAGGGACTCTATGATGGACTGCA
This sequence comes from Miscanthus floridulus, assembly GCF_019320115.1. Lineage (NCBI taxonomy): Eukaryota > Viridiplantae > Streptophyta > Magnoliopsida > Poales > Poaceae > Miscanthus > Miscanthus floridulus. The sequence goes on along the minus strand of NC_089583.1, from coordinate 9,124,070 downwards.
GCTCCAGCTGATGTCTAATACTTATCCTAACTTCCAGTCTTTGGTGAATCGCGCAATCGTGATTGATGATAAGCGCAAGGAGATGGAAGCTAAGAAGAGAAGGCTCCAAGGGCAAGCTTCTGGAAGCAACACTCGCCCACGTGCTTATCCCCAGCAAGGTTTCCAGCAGAGGAATCAAGGACCAACTCATCAGGGAAACCATGGTCAGTATCCTCAGCGGAACCAGTTCCAACAACGCCCTCAGTATCAGCAGCAGTTTGGAAATCAGCGTCCCCCGCAATAGACTAGCAATCCTGCAACACGCCAGGGAGTGACTAACAATGCTCCTGTGAAGAGTGGCGCACCCAACAATCCCAATGCCTGCTACCGATGTGGAGAAGTAGGTCACTATGCTCATCAGTGTCCTAAGAAGCAGAACCAGCAAGCACCTCAGAACTAGGCCAACAATCAGAAGTTCAACGCCCGACCACCTCTCACAGCGAAGGTGAACTATGTGTCATCTGATGCAGCTCAGGAGACGCCTGAGGTCATGTTGGGTACGTTCAGTGTCAACTCTATTTCTGCTATCGTACTTTTTGATTCTGGTGCTTCGCATTCTTTTATCTCCCAAGCTTTTGTTAGAATGCATAGCATACCTTTGTGTGCCATAAAAAACCCAATACTAGTGAATTCCCCGGGAGGTAGTATGCCCGCTTCTTATTGGAGCCCCTCAACTAGCATTTCCTTAAGGGGGGTAGACTTCAAGGTGAAGCCTATTGTGTTGAGAACAGCGGGAATTGACCTTATCCTAGGAATGGATTGGATGAAACAACACCGGGCAGTGATACAGTGTCAGGAGAAATCTGTGGTTGTGACATCACTCAATGGGGATAGAATCTGTGTAGAAGTAGTAGTGCAAGCTCAGCCTTCAGCCACAGTGAATCAGCTAGATGGTGAAATCAATGAACAAGATCGTGTCATGGAGGAATTTCTGGATGTCTTCCCCGATGACTTGCCAGGTATGCCACCTGACCGAGACATTGAATTCATTATTGAATTATTACCTGGAACTGCACCAATAGCTAAACGTCCATATAGAATGGGAGTTAATGAATTAGAAGAGCTTAAGAAACAACTAAAAGAGTTGTAGGAAAAAGGTTTCATACGCCCCAGTTCTTCCCCGTGGGGGGCACCTGTGATCTTTGTGGATAAGAAGGATGGTAGTCAACGGATGTGTGTGGATTACCGCTCACTTAATGAGGTTACCATCAAGAATAAATACCCTTTGCCTAGGATAGATGATTTGTTTGATCAGTTGAGAGGAGCTCATGTGTTCTCCAAGATTGATCTCCAATCTGGTTATCATCAGCTTAAGATTCGAAACTCAGATATACCCAAGACAGCATTCACTACACGGTATGGATTATATGAGTACACCGTTATGTCTTTTGGATTGACCAATGCACCGGCATACTTCATGTATTTGATGAATAAGGTGTTCATGGAGTTTCTGGATAAATTTGTGGTAGTATTCACAGATGACATACTAATATTCTCCAAGACTGAAGAAGAACATGCGGAACACATAAGGATGGTCTTGCAAAAGCTTAGAGAACATAAGTTGTACGCTAAGCGGAGCAAGTGCGAGTTTTGGTTAAAGGAAGTCTCTTTTCTGGGTCATATTGTCTCCAATGGTGGAATAGCAGTGGATCCAGGTAAAGTGCAAGATGTACTGAATTGGAAACCACCAACTACTGTAAGTGAGATTCGTAGCTTTTTGGGACTGGCTGGTTATTACCGAAGGTTCATTGAAGGTTTTTCCAAGCTAGCCAAGCCTATGACAGCTTTGTTGGAAAAGAATGCTAAGTATGTATGGTCGGATAAATGCCAGGCAAACTTTGAAGAGCTAAAGAAGAGATTGACTACAGCTCCAGTATTAATTTTGCCCGATTTAAACAAGAACTTCTCTATATATTGTGATGCATCTCGTTTGGGTCTTGGATGTGTGCTTATGCAAGAAGGAAGAGTGGTTGCATATGCATCCAGACAACTAAGGAAGCATGAGTTGAATTATCCTACTCATGACTTGGAATTGGCAGCTGTGGTTCATGCTTTGAAGATCTGGAGACATTATCTGATTGGACATAAGAGTGATATCTATACTGATCATAAGAGTTTGAAGTATATCTTCACCCAATCAGATCTGAATTTAAGACAACGTCGTTGGTTGAAATTGATCAAAGACTATGATTTGGAAGTGCATTATCACCCGGGAAAGGCAAACGTCGTAGCTGATGCACTTAGCAGAAAGAGCTATGCCAATGGAATTCAGACAACATCTATGTCAGCAGAGTTGTGTGCTGAAATGGAGTATCTCAACTTGAGCCTGGTCACTAATGCAATGGAATTGGTAATAGAGCCTACACTGGAGCAGGAGATACGCAAAGGTCAATTGGAGGATGAAAAACTTAAAGAGATAGCAGAGAATGTAGTGCTTGGAAAGGCACCCGGATTCAGAATGGATGAGAATGGAACTCTTTGGTTCGGGAAACGGATATGTGTACCAGAAGTGAAAGCTATCCGTGATGCAATTCTGCAAGAGGCCCATGAGTCTGCTTATTCTATACATCTCGGAAGTACCAAGATGTACTTGGATCTCAAAGAAAAGTATTGGTGGTATGGTTTGAAGAGAGATGTGGCAGAATATATGGCTTTGTGTGACACTTGTCAAAGAGTGAAAGCTGAGCATCAAAGACCTGCAGGGTTACTACAACCAATGAAGATCCCTGAATGGAAATGGGAAGAAGTTGGCATGGATTTTATTGTAGGATTACCCCGCACTCAAAGAGGTTATGATTCAATATGGGTAATAGTGGATCGACTCACTAAGGTCGCTCACTTTTTACCAGTCAAGACTACATATAATGGTGCAAGATTAGCAAAGTTATACATGGAACGAATAGTGTGCTTACATGGTGTTCCCAAGAAAATTGTGTCGGATAGAGGCACCCAATTTACATCGCAATTTTGGCATAAAGTACATAGATCTTTGGGAACAAAGTTGAATTTCAGTTCTGCTTACCACCCGCAAACTGATGGACAGACTGAAAGGGTCAACCAGATTTTGGAAGATATGTTGAGAGCCTGTGCACTTTAGTATGGTGATAGTTGGGATAAGAGCCTGCCTTACGCAGAGTTCTCATACAACAACAGTTATCAAAAGAGCCTCAAGATGGCACCTTTCGAGGCATTGTATGGACGTAAGTGTAGAACGCCTTTGTTCTGGAATCAGACTGGAGAAACCCAAGTGTTTGGTCCCGATGTCCTTAGAGACGTGGAAGAACAAGTAAGAATGATTAGAGACAATTTGAGAGTAGCTCAGTCTCGATAGAAGAGTTACGCTGATACTCGCAGAAGAGAGCTGACTTTCGAGATTGATGATTATGTGTACCTGAAAGTGTCACCAATGAGAAGTGTGAGAAGATTTAATATGAAGGGAAAGTTAGCACCAAGGTATATAGGACCTTTTAAGATCCTAGAGAGACGTGGAGAAGTAGCCTATCAGTTGGAACTGCCTGAGAGCTTGTCCGGTGTGCACGATGTGTTCCATGTTTCCCAGTTGAAAAAGTGTCTGAGGGTACCAGAAGAACAAATTCCTTTAGAAGAACTTGTTGTCAAGGAAGATCTTACTTATGAGGAGTATCCGATAAAGATCTTGGAAACTGCCGAAAGAGTTACGAGAAGCCGAACAGTAAAGATGTGCAAGGTGCAGTGGAATCGTTATACAAAGGATGAGGCTACTTGGGAAAGAGAAGAGGATCTGAGAAAGACTTATCCCCAACTGTTTGAGTAAGCAATCACCCGAATCTCGAGGACGAGATTCATCTTAAGGGGGTAGAATTGTAACACCCTAAAATTGGAATTCTTTTTAAATAGTAAATTTGATTTAAATATGCAGTTATATGTGCATTTCAAATTTAGGAAATAATATTTCTTTTATAAAATTAAAAGAAAATGCAAGAATAGAAACATGTTGATGCATTCATGCTATTGCATATTTATTTCTGTGACGGGTGTTTTGTTCAAATGCTAAAAGATTCTAAAAACCTTTTGAAAATGAGTTTGAAAATTTTATTTATAAAAAGAAAAAGGAAATTTCCTTCCATTCCCTCCCTTCCTCACATTCGGCCCGCTGGCCCCTCTCCTTTTTTTCTTCCCGCGGCCCAGCACCAGCTCCAGCCCAGCTCGCCTCCCCCTTTTTCTCGCTTGGCCCAGCTACGCGCCAGCCCAGCCGCGCGCTCCGCGCCGGCCCAGCAACTGCCGCGCCCAGCCCAGCAGCCGCGCGCCTCGACGTCGCCCGCACTAGGCAACTGCCGTGCCCAGCCGCTGACGCCCGGGCCCCACCTGTCGGAGCCGCCCCCTTCCTCCCGCGCGTCCCGCAACCGCAGCGGCGGTCATGCAGCAACCGCCCGCGCTCCACTCGCGCATCGTGGGCGCGCCCCCCTGCTCCCCGGCCGCTACAAAAAGGCAGCCGAGCCCCCCCTCGCGCGCTCCCTGCTGCCCCCGCTCCATTTTTGCCTCATTCCCGGCCGCAACTGCCGCATGGAGGAGCTCCGAGGGTTGCCGTTCGCCGTCCGCATCGCCGTTGTCCCCGAGCCGTCCCCGCCTCCATCCTTCCCCGCTGTGAGCTTCACCGTGGTCCCCTCTCTCTCCCCATGCATTTCATTTTGCGTTTCGTGGTTTGTAGCGCCCAATCTGCGAGCGCCGTGAGCTCCATGCCGCCGGCCATGGCGCCCGCGCCCCGGCTTTCCCCTCCGGCCGTCTTCTCGGCATGGCCGCGAACCCCCTTACCCCCCCGATCTCACGGGTGTCCTCGGTGGTCATTTTGGTGGACCGTAGGCCCCTTACCGCGTGTTCCGGTGAGGCTACTGCCGCCGGCCATGGCGCCTGGCCGCCGGCGACCCTGTTCCGGCCGGCCAAACCCCCCCACGTCTAATCCTAGCCGCCCATCGCGCGATCAACGGCCTAAAAAAGAAGATACCCCTTCGGGGGTAAATTTGCTAAAGAGCCCCTGGACTTTTCTAAGTCCTAACCCGCCGTCCTTAGCGTATTTCCCCGAATACGCAATCCCGTTTGGAAAGCGTAAACTTCACTGTTTAAATCAAAAGTACGCTCTCAGTATTTACAGAAATGCCATTCGAACTGTTTCGCTTATAAAATTGTCGTTTTAACTCCGAATTGATCCATTCAAATCGCGTTAGCTTTGTAATTTCATAAGCTACATGTTGGAGCTACTGTTAGTCAAGTTTGGAACTTTTTAATTTCATGATTAGAATTAATTAAATATAGGGCTATAGGAAAACCCGTTTTAATCATAACTTTCGCATTTTAGCTCCGTTTTTCGTGAACTTTGCGTTGACGTGATCGTAGCGAAACGTAGATAAGTTTTACAAACATTTTATCTTGATTTCAATACTGTTGGTGTACTGTTCTAATGATAGGAATGTTTGCTTTGCATGAATGCTTTTGGAATGTTGTATGTTGCCGTGTTGGTCGCGTTCAGACGGTGAGGAAAACGTTGGAGACCGAGAACTCTTCGACGACCAGCAGGACCAGCACGAGTTTGTGAACCAAGGCAAGTATAACATGGGCCTTCCTTGATGTCCTATTTCACTTTAATCAATTACTCATTTGCATGTGTCTAATTTTGATACCCGTAAGGACATCCTAGTGATTGTTATCCTGTTCCTTGTCTCCTATGGGTTAAATGCATATGGGTAGATGGCTAGTGCTCTAACTGAACATGATATACATGTTGATGAATGATACTATGGAACAAAGTGAGTAACATGAATTATAGCAACTGTTCCATAGGGCGAAAGAGCAAATGACCTTTGTTCATGTTGCTCCCGGCCCTCCATAAGGACTTATCTATCGGCAAAAGCTGGGACTGACAGTGCAACCGGGAGAGTCATATGGCTCTGACTTTAGCTCAGTAATAGGATCTTTCCTAACTAGTTAGAGGTTACCTTTTTGGCGCAAATGGGGCTTGCCACTTTGGGTATAGGGCTGCCTCTGTTCCTATGAGTATAGCCGCGATGGATTTATGCCATAGGAAAGGGGGGTCCCTACATCTGCCTGCCAAGGAAACCTAGCGGCCCTAACTTGTTAGGGAAACCTATGAAATGGCTTCATAGTGTACCCTGCCCGCTCACCTTGGTAGTGACATGGGAGTAATTAACCCGGGCACATGGGGATCACGACTCGCGGTGAATGTGCACCACCTCTGCAGAGGGTAACAAACTGTTATAACAGCCATGCTCACGGTTACAAGCGGCCCGGAAAACTCACAGAATAACTGGTTAATTGTTGATGAACATTTAAAGTTGTTCAATGATGATATATTGTACACTTGACCCCGATATTGGTTCTTATGGGTTTAAATGGGAGCTTAAGCATAACTTGATAATACTTGAGAATAAAAGTTTGACCTATTAAAAATGCTAACTGCAGTAAACCAGAGTCTATCCTTTTTGAGCTTCATAACCCCATGTTAGCTTGCTAAGTACGGAATGTACTTACACTTGTTTATTTTCTTTACTTGGATAAAAATCCCGGATGGGTAACAGATGACAATGGGTATGAGGATTTCCCGGAGGATTATTAGGCTTGTGGTCAACCAGTTGACCTTCCCTGTGATGACGGCCACGAGAGTTCATTCTATTTTTATTATTCCGCTGTGATGTATGAGACTAAGTTCTATTATAACTCTGATGTATGAGACACTGTGATGATACTATTGTAATTTGTCAGCTTGTGTGTGTGATTGATTCCTGGGCACACACGAGTTTAGTGCATTCAATTTTATCCTTAAAATTGGGTGTGACACACTGCGACTCTGGTATAAGCTAGTTATCGACTCTTGTCTTGTTCAAGTAGGCTGCATCGATCCGGTCGACCTCCACTGCTCGAACTAGATTAAGGTCAAGTTATCGGCTCTATCTAAGGGTGGCGTTCCTTCGGATAGATTCATTAAGTTACCGATATTGCTTATTGCTTCCATTATTTATTTAATTACAGCAATATCACTTCGCCCGATTGGGATTAATCTAGATCGGCCTTATATCTTTTTTAACCCATCGTTTGTTAATCTAAATTTGATCTAATCTGTACTTTAAACGATGAGTTATATTTTATTGGTTGTTTTATATCAATCTTGATCGTGCATAGTGTGCGGTTAAGGCATGTCTGATCTTGAGTAGATCTATTGGCTAGTGAAACCATTCCATTGCCCGTTATCACAGTATGTGTGATTCTGCCTCACACCCCACTGTTAGCACTGTGGAGTGGGGATAGTTATTTGGTAGATCTGTTTCTGATAGGGCATGACCTTAACTATGCGCTATGCCTAAATCGACTGTTTTAGCCAATATCGAGTGCTTTCACGAACAGTTCACGTCACGAGACTATTAAAGTAAAGATAGGTTGAAAGATGTGTTAGCCCCATGATCTTATTATTGTGTTACGGCCTGTATGATTCTGCCTCATGCCCCACTGATATTGGTAATAAGTTAGGGTCGTCGAATCTATTGTTGCTTCTATGGCCTGCATGATTCTACCGCATGCCCCATTGGTCATAGCGATAGATGAGATCTAATATGTTCATTAGATTTATCTTTATTAAATGGTTAAATGACGATGGGCTGTTTTATTTATACAAAAGGGATTCGGTTACTGACAGTCATTGGCTTAGCATAAACTAATTATTGTTGACATCCTCTTGCCATTGACTAATGTTTGTCTAAATAATGAGATTTATTCTGAGTGATAACCGATTTACCTTCCATGAGCTTTAATTAATTTATCTTTATGAGTATGCTGGCTCTCAGAGCCGTACATTCGGGACTGTCTGGCAACACCGGCATGTTCCGCCTTAAATTACTGATTAGCTTTCTCTCCTTGTCAATTGCAGGGTCAAATTAACGGGCACGTCTCGAGCATCCCTACGCTGAAGTTAGGCGGATATCCAGCTCCATCGAGCGGACCCTTTCGCTTGCTCGTGTGCCCTCGGCACGGGACGAAATTTCGCGCCGACAAATATGTTGTCATAGCACGATATTAATGAAGAGAGGGATGACAAAAGTTTGATAGGAATGAAATGAGTTTCATTGGTTCACTGTTTTGAACATATGAGTATTGAAAACTGGGACATTAAACCCCCACTAGACTGGCCTTAACGTTCGTCCTCCTAAACCTGTCCTAAAAATCTTCAAAATGGTTACATACATTCATTGACAAAGGAATTAGATTCTAGTGCGTGCCAAGGCACCAAGCTAGCAACTTAGTAAAGGCTCAAATAAATAAATCCCTCATCTTACAACCAAAATAAGAGCATCCAACTATAGAACACTACTGTGTCATGCAACTTGTCCAGAAGCACAGCACAGTCGACAACTAGACAAATGCTGAAGCCATCAATGCCTGCAGTAAGATCTGTTGAGCTACAACCCTGGCCAATGTTGCCTCACATGGCAATGCAATTGAGATGGAACAAGCAATTCGGACACTACAAGCATGCCAATCCGATTGTCACGGTTTGTGGTCCTGGTCATCAAAAGCTAAAACTGCTCATGCCCTACAAAATTAGCTGCTGTTTGTTTCAGTGCCAAACTTTGATTGGCCGTGAAAAACATGACTGCACTAGGATGGATTTCAATAGAGTAGTTCGTCGGTTTTTTTTTTTTTTTTTTTGAAGTGGCCGAATTTGGCTTTGCCTGTTTGTCCATGCCTGAGCAACGTGGCAGCATTCTGTTCGTTGCAGTAAATGCCTTTCGTTCTTGATAAGGAATTCCCGGTCGGCATTTATATCTTGAATAAATACTAAGCCAAAAAATGTAAATTGGGATATGACTGTATTTCTCGAACTTAAGTAATCTATACTAATTCGATCAAGAACCATATCAATATCAACTATATTTTGTTGTTCAAAAGTGATGATGGGTGGGACCGCATGTCAGACTCATTATTTTCTAAACTTGGCCACAAATCAAATGCTAACCTTTTAGGTCTCATTTAATTTGGCGCTGTGTACCATTTGGCCAAAGCAAAAGTGTGGCCTGGCTCACTGGAGCTATAGGCGCAAGCCAAACAGATCCTATTGCTTTGCCAATTAATCTTGATATTGTCTTCTACCTTTGTACTAGACTATGTAGCGTGCCCGTACGTTGCTATGGGATAACTAACAATTTATACTAAAAACACAAGGATCGCACGATAAGATAACAATACTGTTAAATTAAATACCAACGTTAAAGTGATATTTAATCAAAAAAACAAAGTTTATGAATTTAACACAGTCACGGAGTACGCGGCGTCGCAGGCTCACAAACTCTAGAGCTTCCAGAGATTGGGTCGAATCCAATCTAGAGCCTCAGAACCCTACATTTTTTCTTGGACGGGCTTCACTTCGGATGCACCGGTAGCAATATCAACGATCTCCAGTTGATGGACCAAGTCGTATGGATCCCCATACAATGACTCAGACATGTAGATTTTGTTCTCCTTGTACTTGGATACACTTGTTTCACTGAAGCTTTCATTGAAATATTTAGACACAAACAGTGTCTGATCACCGATGTCCCTCACCCTGGACCACTTCGGCGTACGGTCGTGGAGGTTGCACTTGTAGATCGCGCTGTTGTAGGTGAAGCTCTGTATCTCGTGGAACGTGCTCACCATGGCACCCACAATGTGCAGCTCACCATTTGATTCTAGGTAGCTACGGTGGCAGAGCCCCATAGGTGGCGACAGCGATGGTAGCAGCGTCGTGGTTGGAGTAGCGTTGGCGGCGTTGCTGCTGCAGATGGAGATTTCTCCAGTGCAATCGATCGCCAAGAACTTGTCTTGGCAGTGGACGATGGACCCCACGGAGAACTCCAGTTTGGTGTCGAGCAGCGTTCATGCGTTGTCGACTCCAACCCGGCAGAACGCGACCTCCATGGAGCACCCAAGCATGGTCATGGCCACGCACTCGCGGCCGGCGGTGTTAGGCGGCGCCGAGAGCACGATCTCATGGAAGAACACGTCCCTCATGTCTTCTAGCTTGATGGCTCTGCCTGCGGCATCCACGTCCCCGTAGCCGTTGGTGGGATGAAGGACCCACCGGCCGTGGACCCTAGACACGCGTTCCGATGAGGACGCTGGCGCGACGTGTTCGCCTGCTGGCGGGAGCTCAACGCGGGGGGCACAGGCACCGGCGAATGGATTCAGCAGCGTCACGGACGCCGCCTCATCCATGAGCGCCAGCCACCCACACGAGGAGCCGCACGCCACCTTGCCGCGCACGTCGGGTAGCGTCTTGGACAAGACCTTCTCCGGGACGCAGTAGAAGCCAACGCGGTCCAAGTCGGGGTCGAACGGGAGCAGCAGGAGCGGCCCGAAGGTCGTGAACGGGACGGCGGCGCACCATGGGGAGCAAGCGGATCGGAAGGACGCCGCGTCGTGGCCTGACGTGAGACGCTGCCCGATGGACTCGAGGAGATCCTCTAGCAGGCCGGATCTTCAGTCAGGGAGAAGTAGGGACCTTCTCTTGGGATTGGGAGGCTGAGCCATGGAAGACAGATGACATCAACTATGGTTCACGCAAGAAACAGCAAACAAGGGCGATAGAACACGTGAGCGTGAAACTAAATGAAAGGAGGAAAAAACTGTCCCTTTTGCAGATGCAAAGAGGGGAAGTAATTAAATATAGGTAGATTTAGCAAGGTTCTCAGAAATGCAAAGAGATTGCTTTTGTCTTAATTCTCTTTCCTTCTGTGTTAATTCTCTTTCCTTTTGCTCGTTGCTATGTACGCTAGTGCATGCAAACATGCAATGTGTATATGGATAGCATAATAATTTTCTACTTCCTATTTTGCCGTGATTCCTCTATCACATGACAGGCAATATTCAATCAAGGAGAATGGCACGATCAATCAGTAATTAAGATTAATATGTAATCAATGTGTAATCGGTTTGACCAGCCTATAGTACACTGTAAATTTATTTACATAGTAGCGTGCCCGTGCTAACGTTACGGCAACATTCGGGGACGCAAGTTTAGACTGATTTCTAACAAACTGCTACGGGTCACACTTGAGACCCCACTAGGACCCTGGTAAATCTGAATGTACCCAAAATCACATACAGATACAATCATACAAATATATCCAGTTGGAAATGATTTTTGGCCTCCATCTTTCGGTTCTTTCTTTGGACCCCAGATCATGCAGAAGATACACAAATAGGAAATCCCATTGCAAATCCCTACAGTATGTTTGCTCATTTTAAGTGAAGATACCAGCTTTTGGGAGAATGGATGTGTTCTATGCACTGTCTATCGAATCCTATGTACGCAACAACTTATCTTATTAATTATTATACAGTAGGTTAAATTCCAGTCATGTAATTTTACAGAATAAGCAATCCAATCTGTGAATAATCAAACTGAAGATCATAACTCACATTCTGCTATCTGCAAGAAAAAAATGGGACATGAAAACGTCACCATGTCCATCCTGATGTGCTCGAATATGCTGCCGGATTGATGCCCAAATTCACATCTCCCAGCTTGATTTCCCAGTCCCACCACAGTGCATGGTCTCGTCCTGATGCAGCAGATGTCTCTGTCCAAATCGAAATTCATCAGCTGGATGCAGGACCAAATATATATACACATTGTAGACCTAAATTATCTTAACATTATTTTATTCCCGTTGCAATGCACAGACATGATCATAATAAACAAAAAGAAACTAATATCAGAAGTTAATAATCACACTGAATCCATGGGCAATGGTTAATATTCCAATTTTCCAACTTGTTTATCGGAGCACATCACCATGTAATTAATTTGATATGTGCTACAGGTACACACACATGGGTCAGGAAAAGTCACAAGCCAGAAATGAAAATTTTGGCCTCAAAAAGTCACAAGTCAGAGATATTGAGCACCATCTAGGCCTTGTTTAGATTGTAAGTTTTTTCACTCTTTCTCCATCACATCAAATCTTTGGACACATACATGAAGTATTAAATATAGATAAAAAATAACTAATTACACAGTTTGATTATAAATTACGAGACGAATCTTTTGAGCCTAGTTAGGCCATGATTGGACAATAATTGTCATATACAAACGCAAGTGCTACAGTGCCGAATACTGATTCCTAACCTCAATCTAAATAAGGCCCTAATTTCTAAGCAACGCCTGTCGGCCTGATCAAATCATCATCATATCTGTGCTGCGACTGGGAGCATTCGCCTAGAACTTCACAACTCACTGCTCCAACTCCATGATGTCATCAGAACATGTATAAGGCCTTGTATAGATTGAGATTAGGAATCAGTATTTGACATTGTAGTACTTTCGTTTGTATTTGACAATTATTGTCCAATCATGGTCTAACTAGGCTCAAAAGATTCGTCTCGTAATTTACAATCAAACTGTGTAATTAGTTATTTTTTTATCTACATTTAATACTCCATACATGTGTCCAAAGATTTGATGTGATGGAGAGAGAGTGAAAAAACTTGCAATCTAAACGACACTGTAGCACTTTCGTTTGTATTTAACAATTATTGTTCAATCATGGCCTAACTAGGTTCAAAAGATTCGTCTCGTAATTTACAATCAAACTGTGTAATTAGATATTTTTTTATCTACATTTAATACTCCATACATGTATCAAAGATTTGATGTGATGAAGAGAGAGTGAAAAAACTTGCAATCTAAATAAGGCCTAAGACACACTTGGTGGTCTCTGAAATCTGAATTGGTTGTACGTCTGCTCAGTCTCTGAATTTTTAAAACCACCAAGCAACCAATATAATAGGGCACATATGTACGTTTGCTGGCGCAACAACAGGCTACCACTGTAAATAAAACCAAAGCAACATCTATTAGCCACACCAAAACCAAATTCCCCAACTCAGCAACAGTAAATTTGTGCTGGAGCAAGCAACAACTTCCAGCAGTTATAAGAGGACAGTGTAACCAGCGGTCAATTTGCTGCGCGATCCATGCGCAGATTGAGCAACCAGCAGACAACCCTCTCCCTCCCATTAGTCCTATGAATACTGGAATGGAGGGAGCAAACAAGCTTTGCAGGCATATAGACTGTTGTCAACTGTGATAGTTGTATACTTGTATGGCAAATGGTCCAACAGCAGCAGAAGCAGCAGCATACATCTTCTAGCAGGTACAAGACAATTATATACTATGGCAGTAGAAGCAAATGGCAGCCTGTTATTCAATAATAACCCACAGAAATTCCGTTCCCTATACATATCATCAAAGGCAGCAATTGCTTCTTTTTAAGAGAGTTACAACTAATCAACTTGCAATTGATAATATCTTCAGAAATGCTCCATCGCGCTGAGACTGGAACAACGAATCTCTCAGCTGATCCTTCGTTATATCTTGTTTCTGCTCTTGTTCACATCCTGGAGTAGCCCTCGTATTGCTTCATGAATGAGTCGTTGAACTTCTTGAAGCTCGACATGATGGCAGGGAAGTCTTCCTCTGCTGGAAGGATAGTTTCCGAAGGTGGAACACCCTGTGTTCAGAGAAAAACAACAAATCCATCACTTCAGTAACGTCCTCTCAGATTTCCTACTCTGTTGTTGTTGTTGTTATTTACAGACCACAGAAGAAAATCGAAGTTACATGTCTCAGAAGATACTGATAAGAATATAAAAAACTGGATGAAGGTCAAGGGCAGCAGATTCAACTACGCTTCATTCTCTTCTTTTTTTTTTCAGTGACACAAAATGGGATGTTTACTTATGTTTCACACTATATATATTCCGTTCTGAGGTCTTAAATTTATGAAACTTCATACATCACAGATAAGTAATCAAATAAAAAAATCACTTACCCTTCCTTTTGCCCAAAACCAGAGCCCGGAACAGTGGAAATTCCTGTTGCCTCCAGGAGCTTGAGGCAGTAGAAAACGTCTGGTGCTTTGCAGGCTCTTTTTGCCGCCTCAATCGCTCTTGGTGGCAGCCGTATTTGGGGGAAAGAGTACATAGCTCCTGCAAAAACACAATCAATTGCGAGAGAATCTAGTAAGTAAGCAATAACCATACTCTAATTGCTGCAAACCAACAAAGTTTAGAATTTTGATGTTACCTTCTGTGAAATTGCACACGACATTTCGGCAACTGTTGAAACCATCTGTCATCATGCGTGCTCTCCTCCTCAAAGATTCATGGACGTACTTGCTGCAACATCATTTGGAGCCACATCAAACATCAAACTTAAGAATGTACAAAAAAGACAAATAAGTATTCAGTATCCCGCATAGTTTCATTTTTCTACTGAAACTGGATGCAGACTAAAACTTCTGAGGGGCAGTATGTTTAACCTTTCAGCAGTGAACTTGGGGTATGAGACATCTCCAGGTTTAGGAGGGTTAATCATTACTCCCATCTGTAAAAGGAAAACTTATTCAGAACCCCCTTTTTTCCAGAAGCAGCTATTCAGAACTGCTTTGTAATTTGGTAAAGCAAAGAAACGAAGCTTCAAGCAAATTAGCATAGCTTGAACTGAATTAGGTTAAGAAAAATTGGGGTAGGTCCAAAGAATGAAAAAAATGCATATAGTAATAACCTGTACAGCATTGCGGGTTAATGTGAACGAACAAACTTGTCAGTAAACAAACCACAAAAAAGAAGGGATTATTTAAGATGCTCAATCAATTATCTGCATTCTATAACTATACCGATCCAAAGAAATTTGTAGAATTTGCTTGATGCTTCATGAATAAAATCAGTGTTTGACATAATTTGAATTTGAAAACTTCTAATTGAGGTCCCGATATGAATCCAAACATGTGTCATTCCAAAACAGAGTACCAGGTTTAGTGAAGGGAAAAATAATAAAGAATCAAACATTGAGCAGTGTTTCACTTACAAAAATTTGCCCAGGAACATTTGGACTCAGTGATATTGATGCAACCTTGTAGATCTCATCTACTGTCTGCAAGCTCAAATCAACAGAGTGGTTAGCATCAGACCTTGAACATTATATTCAGAAAATGACCTTCAAAGTGCCTTTTTGTACAATAGAGTCTAGCATAAGCCTTATTTAAGTGCCTAGCTTGTTTAAAGGGAAAATCTTAACTGACAAAGTTTAAAGGTTTCCAGAGCGTTTAACACTACTCTGCAGTTTAGGCTGGACAAGGACACCAGTTGTAAATGTACATCGTGGTGGCATAAATATGTAAGTCCAGTAGACCCTACTGATTACTCTAAAGTTTCCAAAAGTTTGTCAAAGGAGACTTTGGTAAAAGTAAGACATTGATGCAACAAATGTAATAACAGCACTCTAGTCAGTTGGGTGGACCATTGGCCCAAATTGCATTGTGCAAGATATTCACAATTAACAAAGTTGTACGGCACAGCAAGATATTCACAATTACTTAATGTGTTTGCAGCTGGGTGTGAACAATTCAATATTTTTGAATATCTCATTTACATCTTTTCATACACTCATTGTCTCATTGACTTTACGTAGCTAGGAACTTTTCAATGATACTTGGGACAAGTGACATTCTGACATGCTGCAATGAAATATTACCTTTGGAGGATGATTTGTCATTTCAAAGTATCCACCACGTTGTCCACACACTCCCCAGTTCCCTTTGGACACAGTGTGGAAAGAAACAAGCTGAAGCTCCCTGCTTAGTGGCGGACCCATGTTGAACATAACCTGGAAAGCATCACATGGTCTAAAAGGCTATATGCTTAACTTTCAGAACTAGCAGCTTCTGATTTGGTCCATGAAACAGCCACCTGCTGCTAAACCACGAACAGCATGCAAATGACATTGTTGCCAAATTTCAAGAACAGCTCCTGGAATAATTGGCATACCTTTTTGGAAGTGCAGATAGCTCAAGCACAACATTTCACGGGAGAATTTTTACAAACACCTTACCTCCCCTACGTGCCTGATGAACGCCTTGCAATTAGCAATTTTTCTGTCCTTTGAGAGCCCCGGTCTAATGCTAATGGCATAAAAACAAAGACCATTTAGTCTGCACATCACCAGCAGTAGAATCATCTAAGCACAACTTGAACCAATCAGGGATTCTAGAATGATAAAGTGTTAAATAGCATTATGCCGATCATGGATTGGTATAAAAAATTTAACAAAGCAAGAATGAGCTGCTGCTCCGGCCTCTTTTAGCACATCAGTCTTTCTCTTCTGCACTACACGTGAGGAATGAGAGTGAGATGTCCTTGAGAATAAACGAGATTGACTCTGAGGTAGGGATCTTCATGGAGTCGCTACTGTGCTAAAGAACACAGAAGTTGGAGGTGGCAGATGTCATGATTTGTTCTAAAGCTTTACCTGGATCACGACGGGCGAGGGCCGACGCGGCACGCAACGGCGAGGGCGACGGGGCAGGTGCGACGGCGAGGGCGGTGCGTGACAGGCTTGGCGTCGGCCTGCCTTCTCTTGATGGCAGCGCAATGGGATCGCGGGCGCTCGTCCGCCCGGCGAGGGCGAGGGCGACGACTTGGGCGGAGAAGGGAGGCACGCTTTAGTCTTGGCTTCGGTGATGGCATGCGACGGCGGCTTCGCACGAACTGGGAAGGAAGGATCGGGAGCACGCAGGACTAAGGGAGGAGATCATGAGCGCCCAAGATCTGTAGGCGTCCTGCTACCCCGTCCAGCGCCCGACAGCCCCGCGTGGCCCCTGCACTTCGCCATGCGCCAATTCCTCGCCGGGGCCAGGCGACGGGATCCGCGGCCGGCAGCCCCGCCTGGCCTCTGCGCCAGCAGCTGGCGACTCCGCACCGTGGCCATGCGATGGCTTCCAAGCCCCTGCGGCCTGCGACCCAGCATCCACGACAGGCGGCCTCCGCGCCATCGCCCGCACGGCCTCCGCTCATCCGGTGTCGCCAGAGAGGGAGGGACCTCGCCGCCGCGGCCGAGGCGGGCGGAGCGGCCGAGACTGGCGGAGGCAGGCGTGCGCTGCCAAGGAGCCGGACGGCGGTGGGCTGGAGCGGCGCCGTACGGATCGAGGCACGCAGGGCCGTGGGATGGGGAAGGGCGCAGTGGACGCCGTCCGTAGGGGATGGGGAAGGGTGCCGCCACCATGGTCGCGGGGAGCAGGGCCAGCGGCGCGGCGGCTTTGGTGTCGCATCCGGGGATGCATGCCTATGGCGGGCGTGGGCGGCGGCGGCGCGGCCTGCTTGCAGCGACGTTTCTTTGCCGGAAGGGCGACGGGATCACAGGCGTGGCTAGATCACAAATCAAAATAACAAAAAAAAAATGTTCACGTTTTATTCTTTTTAACTGTATGAGAAATAGTGAGAAGAAATTACAACAACAAATTCTCTAAGGCCAGTCTCAGTGGGGGTTTCATCTCCCAGTTTTCAACACACCCATATTTTGGAAACAGTGCAGAAGAGTTTCATCTCTACTCCTATGAAATTTTTATCTTCTCTCTCTTCATCAAGACAGTGCCATATCAGTATATTTAATGTCCATAAAACTCTATAAAATCTCCATTGAGACTGGCCTAAGGAGGACTAGGCACGTAAATAAATATACAAATTGAACAAAGAGCAGCACTATTATTCTCTCTTTTGATCTGTTTTGTTTTCATTAGGTGTGGCAGAACCGCATAATCAAACGTCTTTCAGAAGTACTTGTCTTCCATTAGACACTAAGTATTTAAGAAAAGGACACTAAACTACATAGTCCGTCGAGCACACCTTAAAGAAGAACTCAAAAATCCACATTTTTCATCAGGATCATAAATGAGAGAATAAAGCTTACAATATTCTTAAGTCATTTCTTACATCACTTTATTACAGTACCAGAATATTACCTCAATTTATTATAACAGTGGAATATAACAATATTATCAGAGTTACAGAGGAAGCAGGATTACTTTCATGACATGGTGGAGCATTGACATAGTAGATATTTTATACTAGAGATGCTAGCAGATTTTACATATTTTCTTATAAAAACCTTTCGTAAGAGTTATAAATAAACATTATGGTTGTAGCGTGAAAGGGATCCTCTTTGAGCCCACCAGAATGTTTTCACACACAAGAGTCGGCTCTAAGCATCCTCTGATCACCTGCAACAGGGGAATAAAACCCTGAGTACTCGAATGTATTCAGCAAGACTTACCCAATAGGAGGAAATAAAAGACTCCAAGGATATGCAAGGCTATCTGACTTGGGGGTTATTGCATCTACGAAAGAATTACTAAACGTGTGTTCTTATATTCAACTTCATTAACAGTCATCATTAGTTCATTAACTAACCATTCTATGTAAGCACATATGCTACTTTCAAGCATGTGGTAAGCAATCAGAACTATTTTACCATCTTTCATATTACAGTTCTTACTACGGTGCTAGACTATAGCCAAGTCGGTACCGTATCACATGGCGATTCGGGAACCAATGTATCCCAACTGGATAACCCCGAAATACACGCCCCGCTTGTACCCCAGGCACAAGCAAGACTAACATATTCTACTCCTGTCACAGGGTCCAGGTCCCCCTCAAAACTTGGACTCCAAGCCCCCACTCCTGAGTCCCAAACTCAGTGTGGTGCTTAGACCTCCACCATCCCCGCCTCCAATCAGTCGGTCCGAAAAGAGCCAGAACCCACGACAAGAGCGTAACAAGCCTTTCTGCTTCCACAAGCAAGTATGTGCTCAGGATAATAAGTCTGTGACCTGACTACCATCCACAGCAACGGACGGTCCTCAATCGACACAGACGAAACAAGTGCAATTCGAGCCTCGCTCGAATGCCTAACCAAGTCCAGATCCAAAGTACCATTCCATCCGATCTCCAATTATTAGTCATATATATATATATATATATATATATATATATATGTATATATATATATATATATATATATATATTTCATGTGATATTAATGTAATAATAACAATAATATCTTTCCTATCTCTCGCTAGTGACAGGTAATCACTCGACTTCTACCGGGTCCTATAGCATAGCAATCTACATGATCCTGACATACTAGTAGGACTCATAGGATAAGGATATACATATGCAAGTGGGTTTCATTCAACTCCTTAAAACTTAATGCAAAAGCATAAAATAAAGTGCAAAATAATAGGGGTTATGCTCCAGGGCTTGCTTGGGTAAGATATAACCAAAAGTTAGTATTCCATCATAGTGACACGATCATCAAGGCATCATCTTTTTTGCTACTCCAGTCGACTCCATGATACATAGTTGTTCCTATTATGATATGCGTGGATATAACGTAGAGACGCATTTAATCAACGGTAACCGCAACTCTTAAATATACGATTACGCTTTGCAAGCTAACGAGCCAGATTTAATGAGTAACGTACTGGTCTATGTATCTACGTCGTCAAGTAAGGCTTTGTCTCCGAAAAATGTTCTAGTTTTAAAATCCCAATGTGTTTTGGTATTTTATTGATTAAACATATATTTTCGAACTAGGGCTCATTTAGCTACTCTGGCAAACTGATTATTATGGAGCTACAAAAATTACAGTGAGCACCTAATAATGTTAGGGATTTACTATAAAAGTTTTAGAGCTAACACTATCACCAATTCATCACAAAAATTCATACAAGTTTATATCTTATAATATTAAGCATCTTAAATTAATTACATAACTCCTAGAAATATTACAAAATTATGTGAATAAAATATACTAGCAGATAGATCACAATTTTAGAAACTTAACAAAATTTGTTTCACATTTTTTTGACATCTACATGATTTTAGATTAATTACACAAAACTGGTTCTTAAATAAAAATACAAGACTATTTCTAATTCTTTACTAAAAAAGGTGAACAAAACTGGCCCAACGCGGCCCACATGGGGCACGGCCCATGGCTGGGAGCCCACGTGCGCTGATGTTTTAGCGAAAAACACCCTTGAGCTACCTACTATTCTTGTAGCCACTATTCATCCTATTTACTCAGTCAGCACTTATGCATCCAAGACCCTAAGAGAAGTTGTCTTCGCATTGGGGAGGTCCTTGCGACCCCTACGCTCGTCGGCATAGCGTGGACCGGTATGGCCCCATAATGTTGGCCAGTCGGGACCCTTGCAGACCTAGCTATGGGACCGATGCTCACCTAAGGGCCGACGCGCAATGATGGGCAGTGGTTGCACGAACAGAGGTGAAGCAGAGCGAGTTCTCCCCGATGGCGGGCGACCTACGGCAGGGGCAACCGTGTTCCGGTGAGCCACAATGTGCAACAGATAATAGAAGTGACGGGTAAGCATCAGTGACCCACCACGATCCTACCCATGGCAGTGGCCTGGCCGGAGACACCCCGAGCAAGTCTGGCCATGTGCGCGCGGCGAGCTCAACGGTGAACCATAGTGACATGGCCATGTCAGCGGCGTGGAGGCGGCTATAGGGCTACGACTTGGGTGCGCATGATGAAGAGGGGTTCTAGGTGGGGCTTGTGGTATGATCCATTCGATGAGAGATGGCGAGGTTGGAGCTGGCCACAGTGAGGCGGGCTAGGCCTTACTAGCGTGGTGGCGGGAGTAAAGCTCCATAATTGGAGCTCGGCCTGGCTGTAATCAAGGCAGGGTGGGGCCGGTTAGAGAGGGGATGTGAGGGCAAAGCTGTGGGTGCACGGAATTGATGGGAGATAGCCCCTCGCTTCTAGGCGCGTTGGTGCGGCTCGATGGCGGCAGCAGAGAGAAGGAAAAAGAGAAAGAGATGGGGTATGGCTAGTGGCTCGACGAGGCGAGCCTTGGCGAGACTCGGTTGACATGACCGAGGGACCTACGTCCAACCACGAGGGGACGAGCATGAGCGTCTACGACTGGCCATGGACCGCCCGCCGCAGTGCCATTAATGGCGTGACGACGGCCTGCACGGCCAAGTGTGGACAGCACCCAACCGGGCCAGGGAGGGGACAGCACGATGCAGCGAGCAGACGTGAGTACAGGAGTGACATGACGGTAGCGGCAGCGACTGCGACGCGATTGCATGACATGGAGGGCAGCAGCAGCAGCATCAACGGTAGCCATGGTGGCAGTGGCGATCGGGCGTAGAGAGGGCCAGGGTAGCCTCGGTTGACCGGTGTGCGGCCACGCACGCGCACGCACGACATAGCCACGTAGCGACGTAGAACGGCCATGCATGGCGACCACACGCCCAAGCCTGGCGGCCCGAGACTGAGTATGCGCATGAATCTTAAAGCACCCGTAAAACTAAACGATTCAATTTGGAACCATTCCATCTTCACTACTCTAAAGAGGGCACCTTAGGCTATCAATAAGAGCTACAACACGGCGCCCCTTCTTAACTCAATTTCACAGAATAATTTGCCTAACATGGCTTTGTCACACTGCTGCTCACCTTAGGAATTTTCTAACTCATGAGCTGGATTTGTTTTCAAGTTCCGTTTCTAGACTATTAGAAATACTAGCTAGTAAGATTATTTTTCTACAGCAAGAGTTGCATTGTTATCTACAAAGTTTATACTTTAAACTTTATTTAAGTGTCACACACATGTTCTATAGTATTTTTGCTTAATAAAAATTAGTTTTAAACCCTACTTGATATACATGAGCTATTGCATCAACATTGATTTAACCTTTTTATTGATTATTTTAGGCTACAAGAAATTTATCAACACCTTCAATCACATGCATTATTATACAAACACGATACTCGTGACATCATTTAGTAGTTGGTTTAGGGCATAACACCGAGGGTGTTACAGCTCTACCCCCCAAAACAAAATCTCGTCCCGAGGTTTGAAACATGAATCAGAAGGGAAAAAATACGATTACACTTCACATATCTAAAATTACATGAAAGATCACACTGCGTCGAACACTAAACTATACAGGGATTTAGAGATACAAAGTTAAGACCAACCTAATACAACCAAGGCTTAATCCAGAAGTCTAGATAGACGAGGACAATGGAGGAACAATAAGATAATGATTATCCAAAACAAGACGTATGTCCAATAGATCCAGAAACAAGAGACGAGAACTCAAACACCATAAACCCTAAGACCAACTAACCAATGGTAGACTTGAACTTCTTCAACAAAAACTAGATCCCTTCTTCTCAGATTACACAATCACCTCTGACTAAAGAACCTAGTTCCCTAAATGATGACTAGATCTCGTAGCTCTACTTTGGATTCGAGGGGACGTGGATGATGAAGGAGAGCAAAGGCCAAGGGCATCTTATAGTGGTGAACAGAGGTGGGGCGTAGTGCACCAGAAGTGGAGACAACGTGGAAGGGAAACACTAGCGGTCACGAGGTGGGAAGAGCGTCAGCCTTGGTGCGCTCCCTACGCGAGCTTGAGTGGATGGATGAAAAAGGAGAGGAGAGGGGTTCGCTCGATGAGGGAGGCATGCGGGCGGCCATGTCTCCAAAAGAGGAAAATAGGAGGGGGTCCAGTACGGGGATGAGGGCGAGGATCGAGAGCCGATAGGATGCCAAAAAAGGAAACCGCACAACACACGAGTACGGTGGATGTAGCATAATGTCATGGTTACACGAGAACAGGGTACTAGTGGACCCTAACACTGACGGCGTCTGCAGGACATGCGGCAATAGTGACCGGTGTGCGTAGCGTGGTCGAGCTTGACATAGGGCTTAGGACATGACGTCCACTCAGGCTTTTTCAATCACTCACTACTAACCAAGGGCTAACTTTTCCTTATTGTTCTTCTTTTCCTTCCCTTTCGTGTTCATAATATGCGCCAACCTTTTGTATGAACTGACATCACAACATACATGCTTCCTCCAAAACCACCTTCTCTTGTTTACTTCAGGGAACACTATTTCATCAATCCATTGTGGATTTCCCATTCGAACACCTCAATATTCCCAAGAAGAATATTTTGTATCATGAGCGGTATGGTGGTGTAACTCGGCAAAGGTACTTGATCAACAACCTCGATACTAGTGCATGCCGAGCAGCGTCACCATGTGGCAGCTATTCCATAGGGGCCCTCGATTTTGTCGTGGCACCATAAGCTATTAACCAGGCAACTATTACCAACTTACATGTAATAAAGGTGGTGGGGTCATAGACCATAGAATCAAAGGAGTATTGCAAGGAAAAATTCAGACAATAAGGATTCCTTTCACAACAAGGAACAAGGAATTCAAATCCCACAATGGATTTGATTTAAGAGATTCAAGTGTCCTGCTAGGACATCCACAATTAGTCGATACAGTGTCCTACATTATCCAATCATGGTTGGTCTACTGGCATATGAATGGTGGCTCTCTTGTAACCCACATAACATCACCCTTGAAAACCCTAAGCACGTCTAACGAGACCTAAGGTTAGATGGACGCAATAAACATAGCAAAATAAATAAAATGCACATTCCAAACGTCCTTATGCTGGTACAACATACAGGCACTCACTCTCCCATTGTCGACATATCGTTCACCTTCCTTACGACCAAATGATCTCAACAACTACAGACGAAATACAACGGAAAGATTACAATACTGGAGGACAGTGATGAAAAACACCACTAACTAAGGGTACATCTTCCCAAGGCAACTAATCTACTTTGTCGGACCACATCTTCATTCCTGGGCTCAATGGATTCTTTTACTGCCCCATTTATGGATCTGCCTCCTCCCTTGGCAGTGGCTGAGTGAGGGGAAGCAAAGGTTCTACTTCGGACACTTCTGAGGGTGGGGGTGCTAATAGTATTGCAACACTAGTTCTTCTTCTTTTCGGTGGGTGGACAGGAACTCCCTCTAAGATCAAGGAATCCTGCCTTTCAGTGGCCAGCGTCCTACGCTTGGTCCTGGTGACAAGGTAGGCCTCTCCCAACTGATGGACATGCCGATCTTTAGCCTCCTTTAGGGCTTCTAACATGGCAGTCTCATGACTCTCTGTGGCTGCCACACTGGCATGCGCTTTAGCAAGCTGCACCTAGAGCATCCTAGAGAAGATCTTGGCTTCCTCGGCTCCTCGAAGGCACTTCCTCAGCTCCGAGGCTTGCCGATCATACTGCTCATCTAGAGCAAGCAGGTACGTGGTCAAGTGCACCATGGTTGGACTATCTTCTTGCACATCCCGCCCTTGCAAAGCCTCCATGCGAGCCCTCCATACCCATCGATTCTTTTCCAAAGGTGGAAAGAATCTCATGGGGGTACGAGCAATGGGATCTTCATAGATCTGGCAAAGGTGCTGCAAGGCTTTGCGGGCCACAACTTGGTAGGTGTCGATAAAGCGAAACCTGGTTGCGGTCACATTCCAGGCTTCAGTGATGTCGGGACACTCCTCACTCTTCCCAATATAGACGATAACTTCACACCACTCAGTGCCATGCTTTTCATACTCACGGCCATCACACTTGGGACGATCTTTGACTCTGAGTTTTTGTAGAGTGGCATACAGGATTTTGGGAAAACCCTCAGTGTTTAGGAAGTAACTGCTAACCTAGGCTCTTGCCATCCTGATGGGTGGTTGCAAGGAAGGATTGAGCAAAAACCTTGCTCAATAGGAAAGGCTAGGCGAGCTAGAGTGTACCAAGTGGTGGTACCAATGGCTAGGCCGGGCTCTGCTTATAATGGTAGAGCAGTCAGTGGTCTTGGCGCAGTCCACCCTCGGTTCTAGCGTGGCCACTACAAATGAATCGATCGAATTTTTCACACGTTCAAAGCGAGCGATGTCCGAGGCTATTAATGACTAATATGGCTGCAGAGCAAGGGTCCAACAAGAGCATAGAAAATAGTACGGGGAGACATGGGTCACTGTAGGCGTGAACCATAGGTGAACGCAGATCACGAAGTCACAATGCAATAATAACTCTGGAACAAGGACAAGTTAGTCGTGCACAATACGCCACGCATGATTTCTATGAAGGGCGCATCAACCAGTAATATGGTCATGATGACTAAGGCATTACTAGCATGACTGACTTAAAGATCGTCTACTACGTAAGAGTCAGTCCACCGGAGAGAACCTAGTTAAACCTATTTCGATGTTTAACTATAGCAATAGGGCTACTTATATACTTCGTAGTTAAATGCCTAACTTTTTATAAAAATAGGCTATTAAATTTTAGTTTAGAAAAGGAGTTTTGAAGCTTTATTTCCTCATTTATGCTCTGATACCACCTGTGGCAGAACCGCCTAATTCAATGTCTCCCAGGAGTACTTGTCTTCTATTAGACACTAAGTACTCAAGAGAGGACACTAAACTACACAGTTCCGTTGAGCACACCCCAAGGAAGAACTTGAAAATCCATATTTTTCCATCAGGATCATAAATGAGAGAATAAAGCTTACAAAATTCTTAAGTCATTTCTTACATCACTTTATTACAGTGCCAGAATATTACCTCAATTTATTATAACAGCAGAATATAACAATATTATCCGAGTTATAGAGGAAGTAGGATTACTTTAATGAGATGGTGGAGCATTGACATAGTGGACATTTTATACAAGAGATGCTAGCAGATTTTACATCTTTTCTTATAAAAACCTTTCGTGAGAGTTATAAATAAACACTACGGTCGTAGCGTGAAAGGGATCCTCTCTGAGCCCGCCGAGAGGTTTCTACACACAAGAGTTAGCTCTAAGCATCCTTCGATCACCTACAACAGGGGAATAAAACGCTGAGTACTCAAATGTACTTAGCAAGACTTAACCGATAGGAGAAAATAAAAGACTCCAAGGATATGCAAGGCTATCTGCTTAGGGGTTATTTCATCTGCGAAAGCATTACTCAACGTGAGTCCTTATATTCAACGTCATTAATAGTCATCATTAGTTCATTAACTAACCATTCTATGTAAGCAAGTATGTGCTCAGGATAATAAGTCTGTGACCTGACTACCATCCACAGCAACTAACGGTCCTCAATCGACATATGCGGAACAAGTGCAATCCGAGCCTCGCTTGAATGCCTAACCAAATCCAGATCCAAAGTACCATTCCGCCCGGTCTCCAATTATTAGTATATATATTCCATGTGATAGTAATGTAATAACAACAACAATATCTTTCCTATCTCTCGCGAGTGACAGGTAATCACTCGACTTCTACCGGGTCCTGTAGCATAGCAATCTACACAATCCTGACATACTAGTAGGACTCATATGATAAGGATATACATATGCAAGTAGGTTTCATTCAACTCCTTAAAACTTAATGCATAAGTGTAAAATGAAGTGTAGAATAATATGGGTTATGCTCCGGGACTTGCCTGGATAAGATATAACTAAAAGTTAGCATTCCATCATAGTGACAGATCACCAAGGCATCATCTTTTCCGCTACTCCAGTCGACTCCATGATCCATCGTTGTTTCTATTATGATATACGTGGATACAACGCAGAGATGCAATTAATCAATGATAACCGCAACTCTTAAATATATGATTACGCTCCGCAAGCTAACGAGCCAGATTTAATGAGTAACGTACTAGTCTACGCATCCACATCGTCAAGTAAGGCTTTGTCTCCGAAAAAATATTCTAGTTTTAAAATCCTAAGGTGTTTCGGTATTTTATTGATTAAACATATATTTTTGAACTAGGGCTCATTTAGCTACTCTACCAAACTGATTATTATGGAGCTACAAAATTACAGTGAATACCTAATAAAGTTAGGGATTTACTGAAAAAGTTTCAGAGCCAACACTATTACTAATTCATCACAAAAACTCCTACAAGTTTATATCTTACAATATTAAGCATCTTAAATTAATTAGATAACTCCTAGAAATATTACAAAACTATGTGAATAAAATATACTAGCAGATAGATCACAATTTTAGGAACCTAACAAAATTTATTTCATAATTTTTGGACATATACATGATTTTAGATTAATTACACAAAATTGGTTCTTAAATAAAAATACAAAATCATTTCTAATTCTTTACTAAAAAGGCGAACCAAACTGGACCAACGCGGCCCACACGGGGCGCGGCCCATGCGCTGAGGCAGCCCACGGCGGGGAGCCCGCGCACGCGCTGGTGTTGTAGCGAAAACGCCCCCGAGCTACCTACTAATCTCGCAGCCACTATTCGTCCTATTTACTCAATCAACACTTATGCATCAAAGACCCCGAGAGAAGCTGTCTTCGCATCAGGGAGGTCCCCGCGACCCCCACGCTTGCCGGCGCAGTGTGGACCGATACAGCTCTGTTACGCCGGGCAACTAGGACCCTTGCAGACCTAGCTATGGGACCAATGCTCACCTATGCGACGACCCGCTACAATGGGCGGTGGTTGCATGAACAGAGGTGAAGCAGAGCGGGTTCTCCCCGATGGCGGGCGACCTACGGCGACGGCAACCGTGTTCCAGTGAGTAACAGCGTGCAATAGATAATAGAAGTGATGGGTAAGCATCAGTGACGCACCACAATCCTACCCGTGGCGGTGGCCTGGCCGGAGACGCCCCGAGCAAGTCTAGCCACGTGCCGGTGAACCGCAGCGACATGGCCATGTCAGCGGCGTGGAGGCAGCTATAGGGCTGCGACTTGGGTGTGCACAACAAAGAGGTGTTTTAGGCGGGGCTAATGGTGCGGTCAATTCGACGTGAGATGGCGAGGTTAGAGCTGGCCACGGTGAGGTGGGCTGGGCCATAATGGCGCGGTGGCGGGAGCAAAGCTCCAAAATTGGAGCTCGATCCGACCATAATCAATGCGGGGTGGGGGCGGTTGGAGAGGGGACATGAGGGCGGAACTGTGGGTGCACGAAATTGATGGGAGACGACCCCTCGTAGGCAGGCGCTTTGGCGCGGCTCGGCAGCGGCAGTAGAGAGAAGGAAAAAGAGAGACGTGTTGTGGCCGGTGACTCGACGAGGTGAGCCTTGGCGAGACGCGGTTGATGCGACCGAGGGACCTACGTCCAAGCACGAGGGGACGAGCGCAAGCATCCGTGATCGGCCATGGCCCGTGCGCCGCAGCGCCATTAATGGCGTGATGATGGCATCCACGGCCACATGCAGACGACACCCAACCGGGCCAGGGAGGGGGCAGCGCGATGCAGCGAGTAGACACGAGTACAGAAGTGACACGACGATAGCGGCCGCGATTACGACCGTGATTGCGTCGCGATGCGCGACATGGAGGGCGGCAATAGCATCAGCAACAACCGTGGTGGCAGTGGCGGTCGGGCACAGAGAGGGCCGGTGGGGCACGGTGGCCTATGGCTGGCTGCAAGCAGTGCGGCTAGAGCGACCAAGCCGCGGCCAAGCCACGACTAGACCAAGGGCAGCCTCGGCCGGCCAGTGTGCAGCCACGCACGCACGTGCACGGCACAGCCACGCAGCAACGCAGAGCGGCCACGCGTGGTGACCACGCGCCCTAGCCGGTCGGCCCGAGACTGAGTATGCGCTCAAATTTTAAAGCGCCCGTAAAAGCTAAACGATTCAATTTGGAACCAATCTATCTTCACTACTCCAAAGACAACACCTTAGGCTATCAATAAGAGCTACAACATGACACCCCTTCTTAACTCAATTTCACAGAATAATTTGCCAAACATGGCTTTGTCACACTGTTGCTCACCTTAGGAATTTTCTAAGTTTTGAGCTCGATTTGTTTTCAAGTTCTGCTTCTAGATTATTAGAAATACTAGCTAGTAACATTATTTTTCTACAGCAAGAGTTGCATTGTTATCTACAAAGTTTGTATTTTAAAATTTATTTAAGTGTCACACACATGTTCTATAGTATTTTTGCTTAATAAAAATTGGTTTTAAACCCTACTTGATATACATGAGCTATTGCATCAACATTGATTTAACCTTTTTATTGACTATTTTAGGCTATAAGAAATTTATCAACATCTTCTATCACATGCATTATTACACAAACACGATGCTCGTGACATGATTTAGTAGTTGGTTTAGAGCGTAACACCGAGGGTGTTACATTAGGGCACTGTACATATACTCCCTCCATCCTCAGAATAATGAAAATCTCGCTTTTACATTATCATTCATAATGAAAGAGATGGGCGAGTCCCTCTTTAGCTCGGCTCATACGCGCAAGAGTACCTTTTCAAGATGACAGGAAGGAAGAAGAAGAGAGAAGAATGCGGAGGGAGTGCACGGGGACCATGGTGGTGGAGAGAGATGGGAGGAGCCAGGTTGCACGGGAAAGAGAAGTGGAGAGAAAGAATAGTAAGGGAGGAATAGGAAAAGGGGCAAGGGCAAAAAACAACATTTCACTGTGTTTTCTCCTTGTGAACCAGAAATGAATATTTAATGGTTAAGGTGTTTTCTAACAAATTTGTCACAGACCGGAGTGTCCAACTGTTAATTAGATTTTTCGGTGTCCGCTAGCAACATGACTTCATTTTAATGTCCTATAGCCAATTTTGCCTTATGAAAACTAATTTAGAGTAACCCCTAAATTTTTTAAATTACCTACCTCTACAGTTATATAAGATAGAGTAACCACTTTATTTTGCATCTAAATTACCCACTTATGGCTTTATAAGATATAAACTAAAACATCCCGGTTAGTGTTACCTTTAGAACCTAAAATAGATAGAGGAACAAAGATCTTCTCAAATAGACGAGAGCAAGAACCTAGAATGGATGGAGGAACGAAGATCCTCTCAAATAGCCAAAAGCAAGGACTTGCTCACCTGAGAGCAAGAACAGAGAAAGAGAGCGTTGAGCTTAAATAATTGTACGCATTGACATTTGGTCCCAGTTAGTGGCGCTGTCGCGGACTAAAGGCCTACCTCTAGTCCCGGTTGGTGGCTCCAACCGGGACTAAAGGGCGACCTTTAATCTCAGTTGGAGCCACCAACTGGGATCAAGGTCTCCTCTTCTAAAAGCCTGCGGCGTTAGCCGTTGGACTAGATACTTCCGAGTTGGTGCCGGGACTAATGCTCCCTCTAGTTTGAGGCCCAACATTGGCCGGGTCTAAAGGTAAAAATCGAAGATGTTGTCTACTAGTGACAGTTCATTGATAATGAAAAATATTCACTTCACAAACCATATACCAATGTAACGACTTTGATAATTTATTTTGAATTATACCAGAACTGAATGGTACTATATTTTGGAAGTTGTTACTTGAGTTTGTACAAAATTTGACCGAAACATTATGCCATATTAGTTTTGATAGTTTAATTGTAAGGTCTCTATTTTTTTCACATATAATTTTCGGATAGAGGGAATGTAAAAGGAAATATTAAAGGAAGCCAGTTTCTTAAGTAAAATTGTAGCCTAAGACACATAATCTATTTTTTAATATAGTATACAAGGAAACTTTTGAATAAAGAAACAAGAAGCAACGGAGTTTGTACATAACACGTGAATACAGATTATAAAAAACTAATATGACAAAAAGTTGGAATCCAAAAATATGGGTGCATGACATCACAAAAAGATGGAACAAGTGGTGATATATAAGTTAAGGTTTTGTTGGGACATGCCATATTCATATGGGCCAAGTCCCCTAGAATAGGCCCAACTAGTGCCATTGGAGTGGCATGTAAAACCCACACCAACCGAGGGGTCACTTGTTAATTTTCGCTTGCCTATATAATACCAAGAACATAAGGGCAAGGGGGGCTCTCCCTTCCGACTCTTGTCGACCAACCCTAGCTGCCTCTTTCCACTCTCCTCTCAAAACCTGTTCGGGAACTGTTTTTCCAACATTGGCGTCCACCGTGCTTGGCACCAAATTTTTCAAAGAGCTACAAGTTGGAACATTCGTTACTAGACCTTCTTCGGCCAGCCTTCGTCGGGAGATCTCCGACCGGCCTTCATTGGGAGACCTTCTCCAGTCAGGCCTTCGTCGGCGGACCTTCTCCGACCAGCCTTCGTCGGGAGACCTTCTCCGGCCAGGCCTTTGTCGACGGACCTTCTCTGACCAGCCTTCGTCGGGAGACCTTCTCTGGATAGGCCTTCGTCGACGGACCTTCTCCGGCCGAGCCTTCGTCGGCAGACCTTCTCCGACCAGCCTTCGTCCGGAGACCATCTCTAGATGAGCCTTCATCAACGGACCTTCTTCAGCCGGGCCTTCGTCAGTGGACCTTCTCTGACCAACCTTCGTCAGGAGACCTTTTCTGGACGGGCCTTCGTCGGTGGACCTTCTTCGGCCAGCCTTCGTCGGGAGACCTCCGATCGGCCTTCGTCGGGCGACCTTCTCCGGTCAGGCCTTCGTTGGCGGACCTTCTCCGACTGATGAACCTTCGTCGGGAGACCTTCTCTGGACGGGCCTTCGTCCAGGAAACCTTCTTCGGTCAGGCCTTCGTCGGCGGACCTTCTCCGACTGATGAACCTTCGTCGGGAGACCTTCTCTGGACGGGCCTTCGTCCAGGAAACCTTCTACGACCCGCCTTCTTTGGGAGACCTTCTTTGGAGTGATTTTTTTTAGAGCTGGAACCTTTGGGACCTTCCGATTTCAACTTCAAGAAACAAAAATCCGCCGAAGTCTCCGAGCGAAGCCTTCTTCAACTTTGATCCTTGGAGGGAAGCCTTCAGCGTCTTCACCAAGGCTAAGCCTTCGGTCTCCAATGGTCCAGATAAGTCGACTTTAACTCCGAAAATTTCCAAAAATAACGCCAAGCATAATTCTTGAACCCATAACCTTCAATTTTCCAAACAACAAAGTCTAACCACTACATCTCCTTTTCTTTTGCGGTCAAAGTTGAGCAGTTTTCTTGATGACCAATGCCGAAGGGTCATAGACCCCTTTGCAGCCATGATCTCGTAAATGCAGGTGTTGAGATTCACCTTCTGGGACCAAGGTGTTCAGGTACAGAGGCCACCCATCGGAGGTCGTAGGAACCTTCAGGGTCCTTCGGGAGTTGCCGAACCCGTAGTCAGTCATCGGGAGCGCAAAAGCGGCGTCAGCTTAAGAGAAGTCAAAGGCGCCTTCGGCCCCAGTGGCACAGCTTCATCTCCGCCCCGGTGCCCCAGGCCTGCGCCTGCTTGCGGAGGCCTGCAACGGAACCGAGCCCGACCAGCACCTTCGGCCGACTCGACGACCAGCTTGCGTCATCGTCAGCCACTAGCGACCGAGGAGCCCCGCTCGACCTCCACGAAGTCCAGGACGCACGGCCCGCACCTTCGACGTGCGAGCAGGGCCATGGACGCCTCCACGGCTGGCACGGGACAACGCGGCCACCACGTCGCTAGCCAAGCTAGGCAGCAGGAGCCATTTTGCGTAGTTGGCTTGGCAGTCCCGAGCCACGCCGATGCTGGCTCATATGACGCTGCGGTGATGGTGCCTGCGCGCCAATTCAGAGAGTCTGCCGATCAGTGCACGCGCACGGACGGACCTGTTCCTCCTGCAAACTACGCTTCTAACGTCGTCGACCTGCTGGCTACCGGCCGCCTCCTTGGATCACGCCGAGACCGACTGCCCCCTCCGGGCATCCCTGTTTCCGTACAGAAGTTCAGCGGCCTCACCTACTCGGATAAAGATAAGTGTACGAAAAAATCAGCAACTCAAATACTATGCCCCGTTCGCGTGCCCTTAAATCTGACTTGATCCGCTTCTTTTTTTCATCCGAAACAGTGTTTTTCTCTCACAAATTTCTCCAGATTCATTTAGAATTCCTCGAAGCGAATGGGACTTATACTAACAATACATCAGGCTGCGTGCTTTTCCATGCTTCAAAGTGGCTATAGGCTATAGCAGACCTTCGGCCTCCGGGCACACCCTCGATGGGAGTTCAGTGGTGCGGAAGGCCGGAAACTCGGACCTTCGGCCATTTTTGGGTTTTCCGGACGAAAGGAGCACATCAGACAAAAATCCACGATGAGTATCCCTTCCCTTCTCCTTTCTATTCTCCTACAACTAAAAAGAATAAAGTATGGATATTTTTTGATACGATATTTGTTTTGATTCGTCCGTCTGCCCACGTCTATGATCCCACAACATCTTAATTACTGAGTGATCATGCCATTCTCCTTGATTGAATATTGCCTGTCATGTGATAGAGGAATCACGGCAAAATAGGAAGTAGAAAATTATTGTGCTATCCATATACACATAGCATGTTTGCATGCACCAATATACATGGCAACGAGCAAAAGGAAAAATAATTAACATAGAAGAAAAGAGCATTAAGACAAAGGAACATCTTTTCATTTTTAATAACCTTGCCAAATATGTCTACATTTAATTACTTCTCCTCTTTGCATTTGCAAAAGGGACAGTTTTTTTCTCCTTTCATTTGGTTTCACGCTCACATGTTCTATCACCCTCGCTTGCTGTTTCTTGCGTGAACCATAGTTGATGCCATCTGTCTTCCATGGCTCAGCCTCCCAATCACAAGAGGAGGTCCCTACCTCTCCCTGACCGGAGATCCGGCCTGCCAGAGGATCTCCTCGAGTCCATCGGGCAGCGTCTCGTGTTAGGCCACGACGCGGCATCCTTCCGATCCGCTTGCTCCCCATGGTGCGCCGCCGTCCCGTTAACAACCTTTGGGCCGCTCCTGATGCTCCCGTTCAACCCCGACACGGACCACGTCAGCTTCTACTGCGTCCCTGAGAAGAAGGTCTTGTCCAAGACGCTGCCTGACGTGCGCGGCAAGGTGGCGTGCGGCTCCTCGTGTGGGTGGCTGGCGCTCATGGATGAGGTGGCGTCCATGACGCTGCTGAATCCATTCGCCGGTGCCGGTGCCCGTGCCCCCCTCATTGAGCTTCCGCCAGGAGGCGAACACGTCGCGGCGACGTCCTCATTGGAACACGTGTCTAGGATCCACGGTCGGTGGGTCCTTCATCCTACCAACGGCTACGGGGACATGGATGCCGCAGGCAAAGCCATCAAGCTAGAAGACATGAGGGACGTGTTCTTCCGTGAGATCGTGCTCTCAGCGCCGCCTGACGTCGCCGGCCACGAGTGCGTGGCCAGGGCCATGATTGGGTGCTCCACGGAGGTCGCGTTCTGCCGGGTTGGAGTCGACAGCGCATGGACGCTGCTCGACACCAAACTGGAGTTCTTCGTGGGGTCCATCGTCCACTGCCAAGACAAGTTCTTGGCGATCGACTGCACTGGAGAAATCTCCGTCTGCAACAGCAACGCCGTCGGCGCTACTCCAACCGCGACGCTGCTGCCATCGCTGTTGCCACCTGCGGGGCTCTGCCACCGTAGCTACCTGGAATCAAACGGTGAGCTGCACATTGTGGGCGCCATGGTAAGCATGTTCTACGAGACACAGAGCTTCACCTACAGCAGCGCGATCTATAAGTGCATCATCTACGACCGTACGTCGGAGTGGTCTAGGGTGAGGGACATCGGTGATCAGACATTGTTCGTGTCTAAACATTTCAATAAAGCTTCAGTACAGTGGAACAAGTGTATCCAAGTACAAGGAGAACAAAATCTACATGTCTGAGCCATTGTATGAGGTCCATACGACTTGGTCCATCGACTGGAGATCGTTGATATTGCTACCGGCGCATCTGAAGTGAAGCCTGTCCAGGAAAAGATGCAGGGTTCTGAGGCTTTAGGTTGGATTCGACCGAATCTCTGGAAGCTCTAGAGTTTGTGAGCCTGCGATGCCGCGCACTCTGTGACTATGTTAAATTCATAAACTTTACTTTTTGGATTAAATGTCACTTTAACGTTGGTATTTAATTTAAAAGTATTGTTATCTTATCGTGCAATCTGTGTGTTTAGTATAAATTATTAGTTATCTGTAGCAACACACGGACATGCTACCTAGTAATAATAAAAAAAGGCTTCCAAAGCTATCAAGCCTTCGGACACGTACATGCCTTCGGCACCGTTATACACACATCTTTTGAATATCCTTTTCTGCTAAAAAATTTACATCATCTGACCTTGAGCTCTAGACCTCTTATCTTATTAAAATATAACCGCCGACTAACCAAAAGCTCGCAGAGTGTTTCTAGTACTTGTTAGTGTGGAGGTAATTAATTGGCATCTACTCACATGCATGAAGTGTGCAAGTAAACGAAACTAGCATGGACGATCCATCAACACGTGGTGCTACAGAGGCAAACCTTCGGTTTTGCCTGACAAGGCAAAAGACTACTGGCCTTCGTGAAATTAATGGTCTTGTCTGTCGGCTGGAGCATTCAAATCGTTGGATGGGCTGAGCTACACCTTCGGCTGGAATTATCTACCGGAGTGCGTTCGGATGATGGATTTATCTACGAAGGCCATATTGATTTGTTTGAATATTCGCATGAAGGCCAGATTTACCCGTCGAAGTATATCTTCAAATGCCAGATGATGTATTTTGACTCTGAGCCTTCGCATAAAAAGGCAGTGCCTTCGACAGGGTTTATCTATTCAACCCTTGGAATGATCATGCGAACCCCAATCACCGCGGCCGCTCGAGACTTTCGACATATCACTCCAAAGGTTGACCCTCCTATCTCTTGAACTACATGTCATTTATGATAATACTTGAACACATATTTATCTATATTTATATATACATATCAAATACTAACCTTCTGTACAATGTGCTGAAAAGTGTCAGCTTGCTGGAACCAAACCAATATAAGTGAGTATTTCTCACCCGTTTATAAATTCTCACAGCTTATAATGCCTAATGATTTTTCT
This sequence comes from Miscanthus floridulus, assembly GCF_019320115.1. Lineage (NCBI taxonomy): Eukaryota > Viridiplantae > Streptophyta > Magnoliopsida > Poales > Poaceae > Miscanthus > Miscanthus floridulus. Next base: position 9,088,522 of record NC_089583.1, on the reverse strand, counting down.
CTTATGATTTACTTCGTCGCAATTGTGATCTAACCATCCTCTCTCAAAACAAAATTTGAAACTTAACCTTCGCATACGACTTGTCACCAATGTGACAAGAAAGTTGTCGTGGCCTTTGCCACATCAAAAGCGTAGCCTGAGTGGCTATACATATGCTTCGCTCTAATCGGCTAACTTCAAAACAACTTTTTATTTTTATTTTTATCGAATCTCTTTTTGTTACTAACATACAGGTTACCACCACTGTAAGTATCTCTTATCATTCCAAACTAATTCTCCCATAGAACATATTTTCTTTGTTGTATGCACGTTTTTTACAATCTCAAGATACATAGCTTACATTAGATAGTAGTTCCCATGAAATTCAGCCTTCGTCACTCAGCAGCCTTCGTCACTCATTGACTTTCATCATTTGTCAGTGGCCTCCACCTACCAATGGTTCTCAGCAGCCTTCGTCAGTTATTGGCCTTCAGCAGTGATTGACTTTCATTATTTGTCAGTGGCCTCCACCTATCATTGGTTGTCAGCAACCTTCGCAGCTATTGGCCTTCGGCAGCTATTGGCTTTCATCGTTTGTTAGTGGCCTTCATTTATCATTAGTTCTCAATAGCCTTCGTCATTTAGTGGCCTTAGTCAGTCATTGGCTTTCATCATTTGTCAGTGGCCTCCACCTATCATTGGTTCTCAGCAGCCTTCGTCAGTTATTGGCCTTCGTTAGTGATTGGCTTTCATCATTTGTCAGTGGCCTCCACCTATCATTGGTTGTCAGCAGCCTTTGTTAGCTATTGGCCTTCGTTAGTTATTGGCTTTCCTCCACCTATCATTTGTTATCAGCAGCCTTCGTTAGTTATTGGCTTTCATCATTTGTCAGTGGCCTTCACCTATCATTGGTTCTCAGTAGCCTTCGTCATTCAGCAGCCTTTGTCTGTCAGCAGTCTTCGTCATTCAGCAGCCTTCGTCAGTCGGCAGCCTTCATCATTCAGCAGCCTTTGTCAGTCGATAGGCTTTGTCAGTTGGCAGCCTTCTTCATTCAGCAGCTTTCGTCTGTTAGCAGCCTTCATCATTCAGCAGTCTTCATCTATCAGCAGACTTCTTGTCACTAGCCTCTATCAAAAATTGACTTTCGACAGACACCCAAACTTCGAACCCACAAACACTAACATGTTTTCTCTTTTTGGCAGATTGAATTATTTATTTTTTTAGGTTTTTATAATATGCATCAACCAAATTTTATCTGAGCTCGCCTTCGTAGGGAACTGTTCTCTTTTATGTTCAATGTTATAAGTCACATCTATACCCGTGCAGGTTCTTGAATGACAGCCTTCGCTAGCCATCTGAAACTACAACCCTCTCATTCGAGGGCATTATTTCTTATATGCAGAGCTTATCTTTTGTTCAAGCATAACCATCATTTTTTCAAGGTGTATGATATGTTTACCACTCTTAATATTTTTGTGCAAATGCATCCATATCATCACATACATACATGCATTACATAAATGTATTGCATCGTGGTAACCCAACAAAGACTTGTCCATGATCAGGCATTAGGGCCGTTACTCTCAAAAGCTTCTAAAAGCTTTACCCAACAAAGACCTGTCTGTAGTCAGGCATCGGGACCTTCACTCTCTTAAAACCTTTAAAAACTTCACCCCTAGCATATTATATGAAATGACTAACCATCTTTTGCAGCAAGTAGAAAGTTAGTGTCTTTCTGAGTGTTGAAAGACTTGCAAGCAAGTTGATATTAGACGAAGCTATAACGCCCAACCTAAGTCCTAAAAAATGCAGGAGATCAACTCAGGCGCATTTTCACGCGACTTCTACTGCCTTCGGCTCGTGGCGTCAACATCTACATCAGCATTGCCTTCTCCAAGGCCTTTGCATGAGGGGCTCCACAACCATCTTCGGTGACTTCACCAACATCACCTCCTCCAAAACAATTATTTTCAAGAGGGCTTTTGCCAAACAACATTGTAGGAGGGCCTTCGACAAAACCATGATGACAACCCTCCACCAACACATCAGCTCGATGGGGCTTTGCCGACACCTTCGCTATCTACACTAGCATTGCCTCCACCAAACACCTTTTATAGGAGGGCCTTTGCAAACATCTTTGGCAAACTACAACGACATGCCTCGACCAACTCTTTGCTAGGTGGGCCTTTGCCACATCTTCAACGAACTTCGATGACACACCTTCGTCAACAACATCGGCAAGAGGGGCTTTGCCATCATCTTCAACCACTACATAGCTCGAGAGCCTCCGTCGACACCTTCGATATCAATGCTACAACGACTTGCCTACGTCACCAAGTTCGAAGTGCCACATCAACTCCTACGACACCAAGTTCTACAAAACCTTCGTCAGCGTCTACATCGGCAACTTGGGTCTGAACATCTACTTCGACTAGTACGACTACGTCATCCACACCAAGAGTGGCGAAGGATTCAGTCACGAGCATCGACTAAGAGGGGCTAGGGGATCACACCAGAAGGACCAGCCACTTCGAGGCACGAAGTCTTTTTTGCCCAGCACTCATGAGCGAAGATTTGGGGCCTCACTGCAACCTTTAACCATGACCACTTTGACTATTGACTACTCCAACCATGATAGCTACATCCATCTCCAAAGAGAAGACACATCATCAAGTGAAACTCCCAGTGTGAAGGTGCTGGAGATAAATACATGCGTGTTGAGAAGATACCAAAAATGAAGGCTTCCGCATCAAGAAGACCTCAAAGGCGAAGGTCTACGCGTCGTGAAGATGTCGAAGGCGAAGGCCTAGGAGATGAAGACTTGCACCCTGAGAAGAAGGAGATGAAGACCCCGCACATCGAGAAGGTCCTAGAGACTAAGACCTACACGTCGAGTAGAAGGAGCCGAAGCCCGAAGATGAAGACATTCAAAAGATGAAGGCACTTGGAGCTTGAAGCCGGATTAGAACATGTATAGGTTTGAGTCGTGCACGTGCTCTTTTCTCCATACCCTTTTTCCCATAGGGTTTTTGGGATGGAGTTTTTAGTTAGGCATGCACATATGGTTTACGAAGGGCAGTCCTCACAACCATGGTTCGAGTTGTCAGAGATATGGGCCAGGGGTACCTACAACGCCCATATATATGACTATCACCCAGCTATCAGCCCAGCAGCTGTCAAAGAGGAGGCCCATGAGGACTAATGTGATCAATCAACATGGAGGTCGAGGCAAATCAAGGCGGACGTATATGGACGATAGCTAGGATCAATTTGTTGCACTCATTGCGTAACAAACTAGGAACACGATCTGTTAGCCTAATTGCCCTGTCTATAATGCTACCTCTCCTGTCTATATACAGGAGGGTAGGGACCTCGGCTTGGGATCCAAGATCATCCGCTGATCCAATTTACCTCGTAGCTAGGAGCAACAACCCCTTTAATTGAGTATACGAATACAAGAGCAGCAGCGCCACTGGAGTAGGGATTAGCGCACACCGCGCCCTAAACCAGTATAAATCCTTGTGTCATGTGTACTACCATTTGAATCTGTCTACGCGATCACATTGCTAGGCATTGCCGGAGCTAAATAATCCGACAGTTGGCGCGCTAGGTAGGGGCCTTTCGTGTTTAGACAAATTTTGTGTTTCAAATGGGAGTCGTCTTCAACTTCGGTGAAGAACTAGAAGAGGAGCAGCTGGGGAAGAAGATCACCTTTAGCAAACTTGACTTCATCACCGACCAATTCGGGGACCTATGCCTTCAGGAACCCAAGCCAACCGAAGAGGGGAAACAGTCTCTCTAGATCTGTGCTTTCGTCACCAGACTAGAGGAGGCTGTGGACACTAGACCTAACACCCTCGCACAGTACCTCAAGCGTTGTGCCCACCTTTTTGTTGAACACAGATGAGATGGTGAGTCGATCCCCACTTTTCACATAAGCAAAACCACGGATCTCGACTCTGCTTTAGATCTAGCACCAATACATCGCCATCACGACCCCCGATCTTCCACAAGAACGGGGAAGACGACGACACTCTTGTGAGCTACAGTGGAACCCACCAAACCTCCCAAGGAGGAACGTCAGTCGTAGGAATTGACTGACCAAGATGACGTCGATGACACCCCCGATCATCAAGGTTGGTGGGACGATGCCGACATGTCTAGACTCATCGATCCTGAGGCTTTCTATCATTTTCTTTACAGCTACGACCAGCTACTCGAGAACTCAGACTCTGATGGCGATGATAACGAGGCCATCTCACACGTGCTGGGCACTGGCACCAAACCATCGCCAGATGAGCAACCGAAACTCAAACAATCCCCTTCAATAAAAGGGTGTGATCTCTCCCCCTACCAGGAAGGGCGAGGGGGTGGTGCAATCCATCACTCGAGCATTGACCTCAACTTAAGAACCTCCCAATCTAAACCATACACCTACACCCGACGGTCGACGGCCGTGAAAAAGAAAGGGGGGCTATCATCTCTCCTTCATCAAGAACAGAACCCTTGGTAGGGAATGAATCGGGACTATTCAAGGGAAGGACTCTTGCAACCACTGGAGCCTCCCACACTGAACAAGGCTAGAAACTCCATGAGTCGGCCTGTATGCGTAACTATGCGACTGCACCAGTAATCTCATTGTGTTCACACCTGTCCAAGAGCCAAACCACTTTTGACCCATCAGTCATTCAGTACAAGGAACTCGAGGCTAATAGCTCCCTCCATGAGCAATAGTAGGCCTCTTCCAAGTAAGGAGGATGGTGTAGGGTCACGAGGATGGAGGCAACTATGTCACCTCCCTAGATTTTGAACCCAACGCCAACTTCTGCCCCTAGAGACATAATTTGACGGGAAGGATTCACCAAGCATCTGGACAACATCCAACGACCATCAGTTATGCCTACTTCACCTTTATTATTTGGTCTTCCTTCTCGTCGTGTTACATTTTTGTGAAAATCTACATGTATCAATTTGATGCGAATGAATACCAACATCTCCCGAGCACCTCGAGGACGATATTCCTAAATCATTCAGGGCCTAGTTGTATCCGATCGACCCAGCTACAACACCTGTAGTCATTACAATTGAGGATTACACTAACCTACCATCATGATCAGAGACTACAGAAACCGTCTTACGAACCGCACACCTACCCTCTTTTTGTCCCTATTGACGATAGTTAACAACCATTATAAACCATCAATATAACATGTATAAGGGCATAAATATAATCACCAATGAAGGTTTAGGGGTTTAAACTAACAAATTCCACGAGTTTTGGTGAATCTATATTTTCTGCAGGGTTTATTCAGAAAACCGTTAAGGTGGACCTACATGTCAGACTTAATTGTGCTTATCCATAGCAAAACGGACATCAGAAGACTCATGAGGACTCCACACCAAAGCGAAGGACGATACGCCGCCAGGTGGGGCTGGCCGGCCCCACCAATAAGCTGCCCAGCACCTAGGGCCCACCTATCAGCCCCTCGTTGCAATGCCGATTCTCCACCACCTCCTAGGTTGCATTTACGCCGTCCTTTAAGTTGGTTTGATCCAAGGGCTCATGTTGGATGCTCCAGCCTATATATATCAGACCCTGCCCCCTGAAGGCATAAGTCATTTGAGAAGACAGAAACCCTAATCATCCTTAGAGCTCCACCATATTCTAGGGCATAGCTAGTTAGGCTAGGTCTAGAGGGAGGCAAGCAGGATCGGTTGGATTCCCGATCTTGCCAAGAGCGTGGTTCTGTATAATCTTTGTACTCCCTCTCTTTTGTATCTCCATTACTTTTATATGCTAGTTACAAATGTTATGACAATATTAGTATTCATTTTATTCATGTTCTTTGTTATAATGTTCATCGTCTACTTTGGTTATATGCTTAGTATATCTAGTTCATCATTATATCCATGCATAAGTTTGTATAGCACTCGCTCCGCTGCGCATGGGGTGAGTGGTTGACATTATGTAAGCGTGGTGCTTATACATTGTTTACCTATGGATACACCATATATTCTGGGTCATGTGGTAGATTGCGGATGTGACACTCCCGTTGAGCCCTTTGTAATCCACTCCCTGAATATAGGTGCCCATAGGGTCTGGTTACGAAGAAAGAGCAAGCTCTATTCTTAATCTTCCTTAGTAATATCCCTTATGTGTAAATATGAGGATGATCTTAGCAATGACTACTAGGTATAATTGCACTAATCAATGTATGCTTTGACTTATAATTAAGAATAACTTAGGAAATTATTCCTCTAATATTCTACCTGACCATGCTAATGCCATAGAAAGGAGTACTCTGAGTGATTTATCATTATTATTGATTAATACTTATCATATATATCTTATCCTATGACTTAACCTAGTTATGAGTAGAACATTGGTTATGGTTTATTTCTCCTTCAATAGTATAAGTTATCAATACATGTCCATGCTAGACCTTCCCTATGGTAAAAATATAAATAACGATACCTAGAATACTCTTGGATAAACTGCTATAATGGTATACTATCTATGTGCTTGCATATCCTTTTTATTCATATATTTATATATTCTTTCTAGTCACATAAAATGATAAAAAACTACTTAGTATTATTCTAGTAGTAATGCTATGTAGTACCAACAAACATCTCTAGCATCATCACTAGGGATGACAACATAGTAAAGTAATGTTATGAGATATAGGTTTATAATAGGTGGTTACCTAAAACAAGTGACACGTTAATAAATACCAACAATCCCCTTCGCTTGTCGAAGTCTCATAGACCTTGAAATGGTATAAGAGACTTAACAAGACCTTGCGTAGACTCCATCAAAACATTTCGTTCTGGTCGAAAAATCCCTACGTAGTTAGTCTAAAAGCTTAAACCAGCATCAAACACTAAAGACGAAGAAAGATGAAAGACGAAAAAGCGTGCAGGCCGTGCAAAACGTAAGATTGTTACAGGCAACACCGACCCGATCCAGACAAACTGGGTGAACCACCCCGACCGCCAAACAAGGCTAAGGCTCAACGCGCCAATGGCGCTACTCATGACTAAGTCTAGCACCCAAAGATCATTGTTGGTGCTCTAGGTCTAGGCCAGTTTCAACTCGATCGAGCACCCTAATCCTAAAAATCTCACGAGATACCCAGGGATCGCGAAATCAATGTCGGCACAGCTACGCTAACCGATCGATATGCCACTCGAAGCATGACTACAACTAGTTTATCATTGTTTGAACAGAACACCTGGGGGCTAATTGTGCATGACAACACTTGTCGTAGGACGATCTCAAAATGATTATCTGCCCTACAAAAGTACAGAAGTTCCATATGGGTTCATGATGATTGTGAAATGGCTCCAACCTTCAAGTACATCACGTTGACCCACTCGAGAGTTCGGGGCTACTATTACCACACACAATCACCATGCGAAAAGGATTTGATTCACAAAAGCATTGAGAAACGGCAAGATCCAAACTTCATTACACCTTCTTTTTACAAAGAGGTACAAAATCTACACTCAAAGGGGGCGTCCTTGATGATCTAATCCACATCGACAACGGCAGCAATCGCCTCAGCATAGCCGCTAAACCCGGCAATTAGCCGACTAACATCAACATCGTCGGGGATCTCTTCCACCGTTGGGAACACGAGTGTCACCTTACGCAGATCCATATTATGATGAAGTTAGAGATGAGCTACAGTCAAGGCTCCTGTGACTCCATCATGGACCCCTGTGAGCCACCACCTCCCGAATCTATGTCGGGAGATAGTGGAGCCAATCAGGAATGCTCGTCCCTGCCAACAACACCATTGTTACGGCAACAATCGCTGTGTCACGGAGCGCCGAGTGATGCTCATTGCTGGACTACGCTAGGACAGCGGAAGAACAACCCCAGGTGGCCGCCTTGTTCTGCTCATGAGCAGCCTTCGCCAACTGCCTAGCCAAATCCTCGCTGGCCCGTTGCAACTCTGCCACTTCGGCTTGCGTGGCAGTCAGTTGCTCCTTAACACATAGAAAGAAGGGGAAAAAGATCAGAACTACCCCTAGCTAGAATGGATAAAACCCTAAGAAGGTGGAATCCTACTTGCCGGTGAGCTCCACCTGGGTCGCCATCGCAGCGCCCTGGGCCTTGTCGGCCTCCCCATTCACAACATCAAGCGCCACCCTTGTAACCGAGATAATCTCTCTCAGTCGCCTCTTTTCCTAAGTGACATCATGAAGGGCCCACGCATCATGTCGGCCTCCTGCACCACAGCTAGGACACTCCTCCCATCATCGCCTTGCCCTGGTAGGACTCATAATGATGATGGAGCACCCCCATCAACAGGGGGCCTCGAGGCAGGATGTGCTATTGAGATCACCCTACCACGGATGACTCTCTCAGATCGCCCCTCTTGTCAACGAAATCAAGAGACAGATCTAGACCTACCCAAGTCGCACCAACGTATCGCATAGAAGAACAGGACCCTAGAGCACGCGTTTCCTGGCGGTCTCCCCATCCTCTGTCTCCATCCTCGCACACTTATCGCTTGCCATGGATGACGAACAAAGGCTTGAGGGAAACAATGGCAAATGACAAAAGGTAAGAATATCAAGACTATAGTACATGCTTACTAATCCTCTTTTGCTTCATCTGCTTTTTATAGCTAGGGGACACGCACGGTCGATGGAATTCTGATAATCTCCCCAAGTAGTGGCACCCATTAAGGCCATGCCATGTCCCCATGATTTTTGGAGGGACGCCTCCTGAGAGACATACATGGGGAAATGAGCTGCCAAAACCAATGCATCAGCTTTGTTGAGAAGGAACATATCTCCACAACCACAGAAACCATGGGCCTAATGGCCCGGAACCCGACACACCGTCACCTGAGCCAGTGCAGATGAGTGATCTGATACTCAGATTGAGTACTCGACCTGGCTCACCCTCGCAGTAGGTGTAAGCGGTAGTGACTTGTTCACTATCGACCCTGCCCCTTCTAGAGTCAGGGGGTATTCGGAAGGGTCGCCAGTATGATCCTAAAACCTCTAACACTCGATGTCACATAAATCTCCCAATACACGGTCGAGCTCGAAGTACCTTATTTCAGCACAAGTGTGCCCCTTTGTGGAAAACCAGAAAACTAGTTGGCCCATGGCTGTAACCAAAGTACGAGCTCCTGGAATATGAAAAAGAGTTTCATGACGTGCCCCCGCTGGTTAGGTTTTGTCCTGTCGCTTTCTTTCAGTGATAGCGGACGTTCACTCGTTCTACACGTTACCAGCTCAAAGAGTAATATGCGCAATTACCCATAGCTGCTCACGCGTTCGTTACTCGCCCATAGTGGTTCCGTACCATGGCACTATTATTGGCCTTAGGGCTCCGAGACAATGTCCTCACTCTTCCCACTAATGAGGCTCACAAATATTCGGATCGCGTTACTTAACGGGTCTCGAAGAAAAACATGACGCCCTAACGCCCTTAGTGTTTGTTAATAGACGACCTATATCAGGTCACCCTAAAAACCAACTGGCTTAGTGACGTGTGGGTAATGGCCGTGCACTGACCCCATCCTTATTATTGTTTTACTATTTGGACTTAATGATGCGCAACCACTAGTTATACGCCGGAATACGTCGGAAACCAACTTCTCGAGTACAGCGGTGTTTTCTCCCTAACCTGGTGCCTACGGCATCCTGGGAGCTACGCTTCCGGTTATCGAGCATCACCACCCGAATGTGACATTGACAACATCCCGAGGGCTATGCCTAGGAAACCATGTTTCCCGATATAGGGTGTACCACCCGAGCTAGGCGCTTACAACTACCGAGGAACTACATTCCTTGATGTACTTGTACCAATGCCCCACTCGATATTTAAAGAAGATTCTCTTTACTCGAGAAATGCTCTTGGTACTCGAACGACAACATATTGGCTCCCCAATACTTGGGAATATCAAGTTGCACTGCTCGAAACTTCGGCACCCAAAGATGCTCACTGGTATTTACAGTACACAAAACTTATAGGGGAGACTACGACATCCTGAGGACTAAAAGCTGCGTGCTAGCTTATCATTAAGTCCTACGGGGGCTACTGTCAGAGATATGGGCTGTGGTACCTGCACCACCCGTATATATCACTATCACCCAACTATCGGCCCAACAGCTATCAAAGAGGAGGCCTATGAGGACTGACGTGATCAATCAACGTGGAGGTTAAGGCAAATCAAGGCGGACATACCTGGATGATAGCTAGGATCGATCTGTTGCACAGAGTGTGTAACAAACTAGGAACACGATCTGTTAGCCCGATCGCCCTCTCTATAACCCTACCTCTCCTACCTATATAAAGGATGGTAGGGACCTTGGGCTTGGGATCCAAGATCATCCGCCGATCCAATCTACCTCATAGCTAGGAGCAACACCCCCCCTATAATTGAGTATACGAATACAAGAGCAGCAGCGTCACTAGAGTAGGGATTAGCGCGCACCGCGCCCCGAACCAGTATAAATCCTTGTGTCTCGTGTACTACCATCTGAATCTATCTATGAGATCACATTGTTAGTCATTGCCGGAGCTAAATAATCCGACACAAGTCGTGTTGTGCCTCTTCTAGTATGAGCATCTACTAGGTCATGTAGTATCGACCATAACCTAGTAGATGAGGGGTTACTGTTGGGACAAGCCATATTCATATGGGCCAAGTCCCCTAGAAGAGGCCCAACTAGCGCCATGGGAGTGGCATGTAAAACCCACACCCACCGATGAGTCGCTTGTAAATTTTCGCTTGCCTATATAATGCCAAGAATATGAGGGCAAGGGGGGGCTCTCCCTTCCGACTCTTGTCGACCAACTCTAGCCGTCTCTTTCCACTCTCCTCTCCTAAACCTGCTCGAGAACCGGTTTTCCAACAGGTTTCAACTAAATACATATTAAAAAAATTCATAGAGATACAACACAATGATGAAACACATACAAAGTAATTGACATATTTATCATAATCATATAAAGATTATTGAAAATCTATATCAGTGTATATCAGGAAATAAATAAGGAGAGAAAGTAAAAACAATCAAATTTCATAAGTTGTAGGTATCCACGAAACTTTTAATATTTCTACCATAACGTTCTAGCCGGTGCTGGAGCATGGATTGATGTGCTATTAGATGCTAATAAATGTTAAAATCCATAGCATCACGGACAGATTTAGAGTGGCGAGCAAGAGGGGGTTTATCTTCCTCACTTCTTCATCCCCATGTTCTTTTTCTTCTTCTTCATCCTCTCTCTTTTCTTGTTTTTTTTTGGTATGTCGTTGTTGCAGGGTCTCAAGCCCCCGTGCAACATGTCGGATCATCCGGCTGTTCACGCTTTTAAATTCACTGTAATATGTCACCCGCCTGTTTGCGCACAGAGCACCTCACGAGGGAGGACATGGACAAGCTTTGGCGACAAGAGGAGCAGGGCGAAAGATGCGGGTGGACTGCACTGGCTAATCATACGGATGACAGCTAGAGCGGCCCATCTCGAGCAGCATTATCGTTCATGAATATGGATGCGTTCCTAAATAATTATCATTTTTTTTCGTGCTATAAGTTTGACTAGATTTATAAAAAACACGTGCAATATTTGTATCTCCAAATAAATTTATTATAAAAAACAATTTAACGATCTATCTAATGATATATTAATTATATACTATAAATATTAATATTTTTATATAAAATTACATAATGTTATTTTTCAGGAAGCGAGAACGATAATTATTTAGAGACCGAGGAGTAGCAATCAATTAGGTGCCCATGGATACCGGTTGATTTGGCCCTGTACCCTGTCTATTTTTTCGCATGGACAATCAACAACCAACAAGAATAAATGGATCTATTGGACTCCACACAAGCAGTCCTCTTTGTAATCCCTGTGTTTCATTATATTATTACTTACCCTGCCATCGAGAATACGTTTCAGAATATTTAGTCAAAATGGGCATCTTGATTTTACTATAGATCTTAAAAACTCTCACAATATGATTACAAACATCTATCCACATTATAAAAAATACTAACTCAATTATAAAAATTCATAAAGTATCCCCTAAATTTGCATCTAAATTAGCCGCATATACTACTACAAAAGATAATATAAAATAACCATCTAAATTTGTATCTAAATTATCCATATCTATTGTTTTTTGAAGGCACTTATCCATATCTGTAGTTATGAAAGACAATTTAAAACAAACCCCAAATTTTGCATATAAATTACCACCTCAGTCACTATAAAGATAAATGTAAAGTAAATCCTAAGTTTGCATTCAAATTACCCACTACGTCATTATGAATGAAAGATAATACAAATTAATACCTTTAACTTGTATCAAAATTATCCACCTATGGCATTATAAAAAAAGTACATTATATACTCCATTGGAAAATAGTTCACTTTATATTGCATTAATACTCCATAACAATAATTTTTATAATTTTTTATTTTCAATAATTTTATACATTTTAACTGAAATATTATGCCATCAATACTAGTAATTTAATTTTAGGACTATGATTTCAAAACATTACTACTACACATATAACTCTTCAATATAGCTGATTCAACATCTTGAGTTTGGCGGCACAGGTTGAACTATTGTTTTGTTATTGTAGTAATTAACTATGAGTATTGTCGTAGCCCTAAGACTTCTGCAACAGCCAATTGGGAGTAACATGCACCGTTCCATCTTTCATTTTCAATTGCATAGGGACATCCCATACATAGTGGCACTATTTACAACACTTGGACTATTTTGCCCCTACTCTTGGAGTATGATACCTAGAATATTCCTCTACGGCCGGTCAAGGCCAAAATAGTTCTAACACATCCTAAACATACAAAGCAAAATTGGGTTTAGCTTCTGCCCACTTCACTAAGAGTCATTCGCATGCATGCCATGCACCTTCACCATCATTTCCGAAGCCTCATGCGCCTTCATGGTGTGCTTCAGTGATATCTCCAATGTTGCCTCCTCCTGAAGTCCTAGCAAGCCTGTTACACAAAGGCCATGATGTGGCTTGTCCTCGAGGGTGTCCCGCTGAAGTAAACTTGCAAAGTTACCTGCTAATGGATAGATTTAACTTTGAACCAAAATGAGTGACAAGGGGGTCATTCGGACCGAGTCATTTCCCCAACAACATGCCCTCATGGAGGAATTTTGTTCTTAGCAAAAGGAGTGGTGACAATTAAGATAGAAAGGTTGCATCATTTGAAATGACGTCCCCTAAAGCTCACAATTTTTTCTATGTTTGTTGTATCACCTCTTCATGATACGTGATGCATGTGTGTTAATCGCATTGGAGTAGCAATGTGTGGATTCATGAATACGGTTCAAGACGACCAATATGACTTTATATATACTCTTGGATCAGTGATGTTTATTTACTCCACCTCTAGATTTTTTTCATTGTTGTTACCTTTGTGAAAGTACATCTACACCCCTAGTACGTTTGGTGGTTGAATGACAATAAAATTAAAGGACTAATGAGTTTGATGAATTTTGAATAGGTTTCATTGCAAATTATCATTGTCAAACTCATATCATATCTCAAGTGAAGAAAAGGCAAGCAAATTGATAAAGCAAAATGAGACACAGAAATGGTATGGTTTGATCTTAATAGCGGCTTACTTTGCTTGAATAAGAAGAGACTGATAGTTCATTGGTATTTATCAAGTTTCATGAATAAGTCAAGAATGCATAAGTGAAGAAATATCAAGCAAAGGTCCAATGACAAAAGAGATGAGATATAATAGATATAAGATGGTGATAATATTTGTTTGCCTGTATGGACAAAGGCTTAGAAAATTACTATGCATTGATATTGATCAATGACAAGCCTATGTGAAGAATGAAAACAAGAGACATGGTGTGATACATAACAATTGATTTTATACATGAAGCTTGTTCATATCGTGGATCGTTGAAATTGGGATTTCAAGATTAATCAAGAAGGAATGCATTATTAAAGAACAAAGAATGAGCACAAGTGATTGCATATGGATTAGTCTCACATGAAGGGATTTCCATATCAAATCAAGAATGATGACATGGGACTTCATATCGATTAAAGAGAATATGTCTAATTGCTTGACACTCTAATCATGTTCATATCTAAGGAGGAAGAAAATTGATCAAGGTCATTGAAGCTTGATTGATCTCAAGATGTATATCAATGAAGATATTCAAGCAAGGATTAAAATACTAATGAAATACAACTATAGTTTTCATTTCGCAGCTCGATTTACACGTCTGTTTTGTCAAAAACAAGCGGTGATAGTTTTTCACTGTCGGCTCAAAGGCTAGAAGGGACGTAGTGGGGCGGAAAATCGGCGGTGAAAACTATTTTCACCACTGGGTTGGTGGATGATCCGGTAGTTAAAACCATGGTGGTAACATTGGTTATCGCCAGCCACTTTTACAAATGATGGCAGTGATGAAGTTTCTACAGTAGTGAAATGGATTTTTCAAATATATGCTTAATGTTGATTCAAGTAAAAGGCTGACTCAAGGATGGCTCGATATGGTGAATGTAGCAAGGAAAGGGTTTTGAGAAACTAAGTAAAGGTAAAGGACAAATGACTGCGCTTATATATATATATATATATAGAACTACTACCCTATAGCTGGCTACAAAATAACTTATTCTATAGCCACTTTGAGTTACGATAATTACTATGTTGATTTACGAGATTATAGTAACTTCTTACTAAGTGGTTTACTATAACGTTAAGGTAAATATCTCCATGTGTTACAATAACCCAACTATCGTAAATATGTATTGACATTATCGTAAATTAGTATATAAATTATCCAGCTACAAAATAAGTTATTCTGTAGCCACCTCCATTTACGATAATTTATATACTAATTTACGATAATGTCAATACATATTTACGATAGTTGGATTACTGTAACACATGGGGATATGTACCATAACGTTATAGTAAACCACTTAGTAAGAAGTTACTATAATTTCGTAAATTGACATAGTAATTATCGTAACTCAAAGTGGCTACATAATAAGTTATTTGGTAGCCAGCTATATGGTAGTATTATATATACTACTCTACAACTGACTATAGAATAACTTGTTCTGTAGCCACTTTGAGTTACGATAATTATTATTCTAATTTATATGATTATAATAACTCCTTACTAAGTGGTTTACTATAATGTTACGGTAAATATCTCCATGTATTATAGTAACATAATTATCATAAATATGTATTCACTTTATCGTAAATTAAGTATAAAAAATATCGTAAATGGAGGTGACTACAAAATAACTTATTCTTTAGCTAGCTATTGAATGTAGTCTTCCTATATATATATATAGATATATACTTAAGAATGCATAAAAAAGTTAGGTACTCCTTGGAATACCGAATATCAAGGAATACCCCTGGAACCACCCATGGATGTGGTGATTGTAAAGCCAATATTTATAGCAGTACCAGTACAATACAAGGGCATTTTGTGTACTCCCTTCCCCCCGAAAAAAAAATGCAATTCGAAGATAAGCACAAAAACCAATGCTATTGACAAATTATAGAAATACCCCTACTCTGGTGCGCTGACACTCTAATGGCTGGCATGCTGCTGTATGCAGTCAGACTTGCAACCAGCACACACGCGTAAGCCAGCACTAGCAAAACTCGTGACCAGGACATACTTGAACGTTCTGGAGACGCCTGCACCCAACCCCGGCACGATGGCCCACCACCTGATGTATTGTACGACCTAGTACCTATGAGCATCGGATTGCGTTTTTTTTAAGGAGGGAGTAGTGTTAATTCTAGTTGATGCATTCTAAAAACAAAGCTTAGCTTTATTTTCTATTTGTAAAAGTAAGCGTGACTATGCGAGAGAAAAATTCTTTTATGTATAATTAATTAATTAATTAATTAGTTATCTAATTAATCAATTAATTAAGAGTAGCAGTTAGTGGGGAGGGATATAATTGCTTGGATTCACTACTCTACGGTCTACGTCGTCTATGATGCGGATCCGAGCCACGTCTAGTGCGACAACCACCAGAATCCTAGCAAATCTCCATAGCATAGCCTTTAGCTATCCACTGAGCACACCTCTATTTTTTTTTGTCGTATGCAGTCGTACGGAAAAGCGTATTCTCCCCGGCCATATGGTACGGAAAAGCTTATTCTCCTCAGCCACAGTCACAAGTAGGTAAGGCACTGATAAGTGCTACCACTCCTACTTTATTATTTATTAATTCAACCCGTGTGTTCTGTGTATACATGCCAGTGTTGACAACCAAAAGTGGTCAAAGCTTATAATGGACTCCACCATCATGTTTCTATCATCAAGTTGGTCATAAAACATATTTGGATCATCTTATATGGAGCCCAGACGAAAAAACGGCTATTCGGGAGTGTTGGCCCAGCCGGAACTGGCCAGGCCTGTTCCTGGCTAAGTTCTTCAAATGCAAGATTGGACTACACCGTTGTGTTCTTCTTGTCGAGCTGATCGAAAAACATATATGGTTCGCCCCATTCGAAATCCGGACGAATTAATTGTGATTTTCGGAAGGTATCCTGCTGGGCTGGTGCTAGGCCAGGTGTGGCTGCAGCAGAACTAGCTAGGCCGGTTCTAGAACCGGCTAAGCCGGTTTGCCTATGCAAGTCCGAACCAAACACTTTTTAAATTGATTTTTGGACGTGTTTTCGCATAGGAACTGAAGAGGTTTTCTATTGGGATAAGACCACCCCCTCTATATATACGAGAGGATCACGGGACGATTAAAGGATGCAACACTCAATCAACAAAAAATACATCTACTACCTAGTTTTACCCTTTTCCAACCCTCCTGTTGTTTGTGGCATCTCTCCACGAGATTTATCGGCGTTCGAGCCGGCCATGCTGGTCCTAGAACAACCCTAGACGTGCTCCTCTCCAACGGTCCTCCCAGGAGGCGTTCCCAGACTTTTGCGGCGTTGGACGAGCTCTAGATCAGTCTAACCGTTCTCTAGACCGGTTTAGTCGTTCTTCGAGTCGCTTGTTGCGTGGTTCAGGTTGTTTGCAACCTAGGACAAGCTAGCCCTTGCTGGTGTTTGGCTTAGATCACAATCTAATGTCAACACACTTTTTGGCGACTCCGTTGGGGAAGAGATCAAATCAGGAGACCAAGACGCCGGAAAATCAAGACAAGAACAGAGGTGATCTCACTGATGCATCCAATGAGAGCAACATACTCTGTCCTACTACTCTTGATCAACTCCTAGAAGTGCTTCACAAGGAGGTGGAGGCAAGCAAACGCAGCTAATGTGGCACATGCAATAGCAGCTTGCTCGTTCAAGACCCGTTCAAGGAAAGTGGTTGATCTAGACAAGCTTGTCAACTTTAGAATCCCCACCTTGTGTGGAACCTCCACTTCTACGCCTAAGGTACGGTCGATGGCTAAAAGCGACGAGGAGCCGCCAACACGCAGCAAGCCAAGAGAAATAGCGTGGAGCAGATCCTGAGCTCTCTCCGGGCTTAAGGCAAACACTAGACTAGATGGTCATGACCGAGGGCGTGCCAGTCAATTTGACCCTGTAATTGACAAGGAGAGAAAATTGATCAGTAATTTAAAGTGGAACATACCGGTGTTTCTCTAGACAGTTCCAAATATGTGGCTAAGTAGCCGATGAGATAAGGCTATCGACTAGAGATTCGATATCCAGCATGTTCACGATGCATGATAAGCAAAAGAAGCATATCAGCAATTATGATTTACTCAGTTGCATGGACCTAACTTAGCCGATGATCATGAAAACATGCAAAAGATGTAAGGATAGGGCGTGCAAGCATACATGTGATAGACATACTAGCTTTTAACCAAGGACAAAAACAAGTAAAAACATGTGAAACAGCCAGTACATCCTCAGCAAAAAGGGTATCGACTAAGATAGCCGATTCCAGCGATTGTGTCCATACGGCATATGATCACTCATCCGTTAGATACAAATAAATCTATAAACAACTAGACCTAATCTATTGTACCATCAATAGGTCAAGAGTCATCTGATGCAACATTGATAGTAGGACCCTAGATCAGAGACCAGCGGTCAATAGATCTACTTATATCGCAAAGAAATTATGAAAGCATGTCATACACTAGAAAGGTCAAGCCATCGGCTAAATAGCCGATGGTGGCATGGTGGGTGGCTGATGCCATGCTCTTCTTAATAGATAGACTATTTAACTGATAATATCCAATGAATATATCTCTTAATAGAATATGACTTCAAGCACCCACCATGTACGATCAGGATCGAGATAGATTACTCATCAAAACAAGATCTAACGTCAAGAATTGAATTCAACTGTGATAGTAATCAGCAGATGATAGATTAGAACAATAATACTAATAAATCTCAATCTAGATCATGCAATTGGTGATATTATATTAAACAGTAAACTATTTAACACAATATCGATAACTTTGATCAATATCAACGTTTACAAGAGATTAGTCATCTATTGTAGCCATGTAAAGGTTGATATGAATCGATAAGTAATCTATACCATGATTTGTAAGAGCTCAGTCGTTTGTTGTAGCCTTATAAATAACAATATAGATCAATAACTAACTTATATTGTGACTTGCAAGAGAACAGTCATCTGTTGTAGCCTTATAAGTAACAATACAAGTCATGACGGATACTCACAAACAAGCCAGAGGTCAGGTCATCCGATGCAGCCCTGCTTGCCCAAAGAACTCGTCGAAATCTACTCTACTCCTACTCCTAAGGGCTGGCCTAAGCCGAAAAGTAAAGGTACTTGCTTGGTTGATCGATGAGAGAAGTCTATTACAATAGCCGAGGTTTAGTATTTATACCCGAGGCTTGACTACGAGTCCTAGTCGAAAAAGATCGATCTTAAACTTGGAAAAAAAATAAAGTTTCCTAAATTACGATAACTGGGACCTCAATCTTCCCCTTCTATGAAGTCCGACATATTCTCTCGCTTCCTGCCTTGTCGCGTTCGCCAATGGGGCCCATTCCCCTGATATAATGGCACCATTTTACTTATTTGATGGCAACTTTGGTTAGCCGATCTTGTTGACCATTTTAGCTTTCCCTTGACAAATTGAGACCTCGGGGTCCTTTCCTCTTGGACCAAATTTTGGTGTCAACACATGCCCCCTAAATTTGGGATAAAAATAATTTTATTCCAAAATTATACTCTTATGACCGTTGCATGTGCCGCACTTCCAACTATCTACTCTTAATCCCATGCTAATTTTTTGGCTTCTTTTGACTAATGGCATGACATGTGGTCACCTGACGTCGATCATCCTTTTAACCTTTTGATCAACCCCTCCTTCTTAAACCTACGCTGCATAACCGATCTCTTGTCATATCCTTGGTTTGGCTGATACATGTTCTACTTATGCTCAAATCCTTCTACACCAGTGATCGACTTCTTTGAATTGACCACCTTTTCAAGCTTGGTCCATTAACTAACCAGTCTGAACTTTAGCTGATCAATTCTAGGGCCCGCATTCGGACGCAAAATACAAAACTACAACGGATATTACACATCCGCATCCCAGATTTGAATGAAACTGCAAATAATCTTGATGAATGAAATTTTCACATCCGCCACTTCTGCAACTGCTCTCCCCTTATTTGGTCACGCGCGGCTCCCTTGATATTCAAGATGGCCTTCCGTCTTCTATAAATCGAATTCATTCTTCTCGATTCAAAAGACCCATCAGCATCCCACCTCGACTATGAATACATCCCTAGAGGGTAGCCGAGGGATCACATCCATTCCTTCTTCTGTTCTCACCATCGTGTAACTTCTCTTCCTCTTGCTCTTAGATCCAAAAACCGCATCTAAAGAAGCATGGACCATGGCAAGCAGCGTTGTTGGTGACCTCCTAGAGGAAAATCTTCCTCCCCGCCTGAAAGGTCCTAATATGGCTAGAGGGGGGGGGTGAATAGCCTATTTAAAAATCTACAAACCAACTAGAGCAATATGATTCAGTATGACAAATAGCAAAAAGCAAACTTGCTCTAGCTCTACAAGGGTTGTAAGCCACCTATCCAACAATTCTAGTTACTATGATCACTAGGCACACAATTTACTAAGTCACTACTCACTAAGAGCTCTCACACTTGCTACTCTAAAGACCTCCACTAGATGAACTTAGGTTATAAAGCAAGCTCTCAATTCTAGCTACACTAAAGAGCTTGTCACAACTATTTTGCTGGAATGTAAATGAGTAAGTAAGGTGATTATACCGCCGTGTAGAGGAGTGAACAAATCACAAGATGAATAATAATTCAATCACCGGGAGAATACTAAAGGGCAAGAGACAACCAATTTTCTTCCGAGGTTCACGTGCTTGCCAACACGCTACGTCCCCGTTATGTCGACCAACACTTGGTGGTTTGGCGGCTAAGAGGTGTTACACGAACCTCATCCACACAATTGGACATCGTAAGAACCTACCCACAAGTGAGGTAACTCAATGACATGAGCAATCCACTAGGGATTACCTTTTCGGTGCTCTGCCGGGGAAGGCACAAGTCCCCTCACAATCACCGGGAGATGGCCACAAACAATCACTAACTCATGCCAATCCTCATCCGCTGCACCAAGCTGTCTAGGTGGAGGCAACCACTAAGAGCAACAAGTGAATCCAGCAGCGAAATACAAACACCAAGTGCCTCTAGATACAATCACTCAAGCAATGCACTTGGATTCTCTCCCAAACTCACAAAGATGATGAATCAGTGATGGAGATAAGTGGGAGGGCTTTGGCTAAGCTCACAAGGTTGCTATGTCAATGCAAATGACCAAGAGGGTGAGCTTGAGCCGGCCATGGGGCTTAAATAGAGAGCCCCCATGAATAGAGCCATTTGCTCTCTGTTCTCTGAAAAGTCGGGGCGACCGGACGCACCGGTCAGATAGATCGGATGCAAGACCCCAGCGTCCGATTACGCGATGCACACCATGTGTCCCCTACTTCAAATGCTGATCGTTCGATCTCAAC
Organism: Miscanthus floridulus; assembly: GCF_019320115.1. Taxonomy (NCBI): domain Eukaryota; kingdom Viridiplantae; phylum Streptophyta; class Magnoliopsida; order Poales; family Poaceae; genus Miscanthus; species Miscanthus floridulus. The sequence goes on along the minus strand of NC_089583.1, from coordinate 9,067,519 downwards.
GATCATCAGTACATTTAAGTTATGACTGAATGCACTGCTCAAAGTGACCAGATGTAGGACCCCAACATTTGGTCATTTCTAGTAAGGTTCCACTCATGACCGAACATGTCCTGGTCACCACCGACCGGACTCGCCCAGCGTCTGATCACTCACTGTCTCCTCTGTGCGCCGCCACATCAGCATGACCGGACATTGAACAGTGTTTAGCCAGAGTTTGATTGCCTGTGTTCGGTCAAGAGACCGAGGGCGGCCTTCACTTGCGCGCCACTGACCGGACGCAGGACCCTAGCGTCCGATCACTACGTGACCAGTGTCTGGTGCACTCTATGAAACCCTATCTTTTCTATATAGGGCGTCGATGCACTCCTGTGAAACCCTGTCTTTTCTGTACACTTCGCTGATGAAGTTTCAAACCCTTGCTCCCAAGTGCTAAACACAATATGTATCACCTTTGTGCATGTGTGTTAGCATATTTTTCACAAACATTTTCAAGGGTGTTAGCTTTCCACTCTATCCTAAATGCATATGCAATGAGTTAGAGCATCTAGTGGCACTTTGATAACCGCATTTCGATACGAGTTTTACCCCTCTTAATAGTATAGCTATCGATCCTAAATGTGATCACACTATCTAAGTCTCTTGATCACTAAACCAAAAAGCTCCTATGAATTTCATCCTTAGCCTTGAGCTTTTTGTTTTTCTTTCTTCTTTTCCAAGTCCAAGCATATGATCATCACCATGCCATCACCATTATCATGTCATGATCTTCATTTGCTTCACCACTTGGAGTAGTGCTACCTATCTCATAATCACTTTGATAAACTAGGTTAGCACTTAGGGTTTCATCAATTCACCAAAACCAAACTAGAGCTTTCAATCTTCCCCTTTTTGGTAAGTGATGACAACCCTTACACAAAGATATGAGTTGAAATTTAATTGAATCCATGTTGCTTGCCCAAGCATATTTACCATGTGTAAAAGGATATAGGACAAGTTTCATGAATCCCAAATGGTAGCAATTGCTCCCCCTACATATGTGCTAAGAGTTTGGATTGAAGCTTGCACATATGCTTAGATAGGAAATATAGGAGACAATGTCTACCAAATGATGCTAAGGTATAAGAGATGGACCTTTGAAGCGTGATACCAATCGGAGTGCACTAATATACCATCCTTGGCACCATTAGTAACTAGACATACACGAGAACTAGAATACCCCATGAGATTAACATTAGAAGCAAGGGTCTAGTTTCCATAATGTGAGCATGAGTCTATTTACTTAACCTATGCATGCTAGTTTTTCATTTCATCTTTCAAAACCTACAACTAGCATACACCACACAAGCATGGATATTGAAATTAAAAACTTGTGCTATGCAAGCAAATATATGAAATGCGCATTTAAATGCAACATACAAGTTTATGAGCTTGCTCCCCCTATCTTACTATCTTTGTGAATCTCTCTCTCCCTTTGTCAACAATTAGCACAAAAAGTGACCTCAAATTTTAGATAGGTTGGGGTGAAACCATCTGAAGTGAGGATCATTTTCCCAATTTGGTTCAATCTAGATCATTTGCAAAAGATATTTAACTTGGTTTGATCCAAGGACAAGCTTCTTCATACCTCCAAAAAAGGGTTATCTTGTACCATGTTGAGTTAAACACTTATAGCTCATTTTCTAGATCAAACACTAGGTTTACAAGCCCACAAACATGTCATTTGCTACCACTAGACCAAATTAAGCATAGAAGCAATAGTGGTACCATACAAGCATCAAATTCATTTGATTTTTATGAATGAGCCTAGAACATGATAGGAATGACTAGATGCACTAAACATGTCCTTAGCAAGGATGTATGCCATGTCAATCAACTTTTACCTTAGATTGCTCGAAGGAAAGGCATGCCATATAAGTGGGGGGGGTGCATCAACACATATTTGAGAAGTCAGTTATGTTCAATTCATTCCTTAGCTTGCAAAACCTCTTCTCATCAAGTGGCTTGGTGAATATATCAGCAAGTTGATCTTCGGTACCTACACTCTCAATGTAAATGTCCCATTTTTGTTGGTGATCTCTTATGAAATGATGGCAGACATCAATGTGCTTTGTTCTTGCATGTTGAACCAGATTCTTGATTAACTTGATTGCACTCTCATTATCACATAGCAATGGCACTTTCTTGAACTTAATTCCAAAGTCATTCAAAGTGACCTTCATCCAAAGTATTTGTGCACAGCAACTATTGGTGGATATGTATTCAGCTTCGGCGGTTGATATTGCAACACTATTTTGTTTCTTTGATGACCATGAAATAAGTGATCTTTCCAACAATTGACTTGTGCCCAAGGTGCTCTTCCTTTTAACCTTGCATCCCGCATAATCCTAGTCGGACTAACCAACTAGCTCAAACTTTGCTCCTTTGGGATACCCCCAACCAACAATTTGTGTATGCTTCAAGTATCTCAATATTCTCTTTGTTGCCTTCAAATGACTTTCTCTTGGTGAGGCTTGAAATCTAGCACACATGCATACACTAAACATAACATCTGGCCTTGATGCGGTCATATAGAGTAGGCTTCCAATCATAGACCGATACATCTTTTGATCCACCATGTTGCCACTAGCATCACTATCCAAGTTTCCATTTGTCCCCATTGGTGTACTAATTGCTTTAGCATCATCCATTTCAAACTTCTTGAGCATGTCTTTGATGTACTTCCTTGACTCACAAATGTGCCATTATTCATTTGCTTGATTTGAAGACCAAGGAAGTAACTAAGCTCTCCAATCATGGATATCTCAAACTCACTTGCCATCATCTTACTAAACTCCTCACAAAAATCTTAGTTTGTTGACCTAAATATGATATCATCAACATAGATTTGCAATACAAACAAGTCATTTCCAAGCTTCTTGGTAAAGAGTGTGGTGCCAACCTTTCCCATCTTGAATCCCTTAGAGAGTAGGAAAATCCCTCAATCTCTCATACCATGCTCTTGGTGCTTGTTTTAATCCATACAAAGCCTTTCTCAACTTGTAAACATGGTTGGGTTTCTTTCATCTTCAAAATCAGGAGGTTGCTCAACATACACAAGCTCATTGATGTACCCATTGAGAAATGCACTCTTCACATCCATTTGGTACAACTTGATGTTGTGGGCACAAGCATAGGCTAGCAAGCTTCTAATTACTTCCAATCTAGCAACCAGGGCGTATGTTTCTCCAAAGTCAAGACCTTCAACTTGAGTGTAACCTTGAGCCGCTAATCTTGCTTTGTTCCTTACAACTATCCCATCTTGATCTTGCTTGTTCTGAAAGACCCACTTGGTTCCAATCACATTATGATCCATAGGCCTCTCAACTAACTCCCATACTTGATTTCTCTTGAAGTTGTTTAGCTCTTCATGCATAGCATTGACCCAATCAACATCCTTCAAAGCTTCATCTATCTTCTTAGGTTCAATGGATGACACAAATGAGAAATGTTCATAAAATGAAGCCAATTTTGATCTTGTTTGTACACCTCTTGAAATATCACCAATTATAGAGTCCAAAGGATGATCTCTTGCAAGATTGGTTGGTTGGAGCACTTGCATTTGATTGCTTGCATTTGATTAATCATTTGGTTGAGATGGCGAACTAGCCACTTGTTGTTGATCTTGCACTTTGTCAACACTTGCACTTGCTTGACTTTGATCTTGAGAACCACTAGCATGTTCATTTGAGTTAGAGAGCACTTGATCCTTGTCATCTTCAACATCAATCACCTCTCTAGGTCTTATATCACCAATGTCCATGTTCTTCATTGCATTGACTAATTGAGTGCCTCTCACATCGTCTAGATTCTCATCTTCCTCTTAGGAACCATTTGTTTCATCAAATTCCATATCATGAACCTCCTCAAGAGTACCATTAACCAAATTCTAATCTCTATATGCCTTGCTAGTAGTGGAGTAACCAAGCAAGAAACATTCATCATATTTCTTTTCAAACTTGCTTAATCTTGTGCCTTTCTTCAATATGTAGCATTTACAACAAAAAAACCCGAAAGTATGCTATGTTGGGCTTTCTTCCATTCAATAGCTCATAAGGTGTCTTCTCCATCATAGGGTGACAATAGAGTCGGTTGCTATAGTAGCAAGCCATGTTGATTGCTTTGGCCCAAAATAAATGACTCACATTCTACTCACTCAACATTGATCTTGCAATGTCAATCAAAGTTCTATTCTTTCTTTCAACTAGGCCATTTGATTGTGGAGTGTACTTAGCCAAGAATTGATGCTTAATTTCAAACTCATCACACAAATCATCCACTCTTATGTTCTTGAACTCACTTTCGTTGTCACTTCTCACTTTCTTGATGGTTGTTTCAAACTCGTTGTGAATGCCCTTGATAAATGATTTGAATGTTGCAAACACATCACTTTTGTCCATAAGAAAGAACACCCATGTGTATATAGTGAAATCATCCATAATCACAAATCTATATTTGTTTCCACCAATGCTAGTGTATGTGGTTGGTCCAAACAAGTCTATGTGCACCAACTTAAATGCCTTAGATGTGCTCATCATGCTCATCTTAGGATGTGTGTTACCAACTTGCTTTCCGGCTTGACATGCACTACATAGCTTATCCTTCTCAAATGTGACATCTTTCAAGCCTCTAACTAAGTCATGTTGATCAACTTGTTCAATTGTTTCATTCCAACATGACCAAGCCTTCTATACCATAACCAACCCATGCTAGACTTAGTGATCAAACATGTTGACAATTGAGCTTCTCTAGCATTGAAATCAACCAAGTATAGATTCTCATATCTAAATCCTTTGAATATCAAGTTAGAGCCATCTACACTTATGATCTCTACATCATCCACACCAAATATGCACTTGAAACCAAGATCACATAATTGAGCTACCGATAATAGGTTAAACTTCAAGCTCTCTACTAGTAGCACATTGGAACTGCTCAAGTCATTAGATATTGCAATCTTACCAAGACCTTTGACCTTGCCTTTGCCATTGTCACCAAATGTGATACTATCAATCCCATTGCTCTTATTTTCATTGATTGAATTGAACATTCTTGGATCACTGGTCATGTGTTGTGTGCTCCCACTATCAAGCACCCAATGCCTTCCTCCGGCTTTATAATTGACCTACAAAAGAAGATCAATTCTTTTTAGGTACCCAAACTTGCTTGGGTCCTTAAGGGTTAGTTACTAAGGTCTTTGGTACCCAAATGGCCTTGTTCTTTGGGCCCACAATTGGTGTACCAATGAACTTAGTCTTCACACCATTGGCACCCTTAACAAGCATGTAACAAGAATCAAATCTAATTGAGGATACATTAGGCTGCTTGTTCTTGTTAGTATTGCAATATTGCTCTATATGCCCAACTTACTTGCATCTATTGCAAAACCGACTACTGCCCTTCACAAAGCTAGCTTTGGGAGTGACAAAGGCCGCATTGCCTTTCTTAGGGGTATAGCCTAATCCCTCTTTGTTGAGAGAAAACCTTTGGCTACCCAAGCACTTTAGCAAGCAAGCATTTCCACCATAGGCATTGCCTAAGGCACAAGTGAGCTCATTCACTTCCTTCTTGAGGATCTCATTTTCCACCATTAGTGAGTCATCACAAGTGAAACCATCACTCAAAGGTGAAGTTGAAGTAGAAGTGCTACAAGAAGGGTTAGTGAGAGCAACAACATTGAGCTTATAAAAAGATTCATCAATAATATCACATGTTAGTCCCACATCACAAGACACAATCACTTGCTCCTTCTTGGCTTCCTCTATTTTAACTTGCTCAATGAGAGAGGAGTGAACCTTTTCAAGCTTAGAGTGAGCTTTGCCAAGCTTCTCATGGGCCTCCAATTGCCTCTCATGAGTGGCTTTGAGCTCATCAAGAGATTGCTCTAGAAATTTGACTTTCTTGTGCAATTCTTTGCACTCCTTTCTCTTCATCTCAAAACAAGTGTGCACTTGCTCACACATGTCCATGAGCTCCTCCTTGGTGTACTCATCATCATCATCATCATCACTCCTACAAGCATCACTTTCACATTCATCATCATCACTCACATCATATTTTACCTTGGTAGGCTTTACCATGAGGCATGTCGATGGGGTGTCAAAGATGGAGGGCTTGTTGTTGATGGCGATGCTTGCTAGTGCTTTCTTGATAAATTTCTTGCCATCATCACTAGAGTCATCACTATCCGAAGAACCATCACTATCCCAAGTGACCACATATCCTCCACACTTCTTCTTTTGGAAGGTCATCCTCTTCTACTTCTTCTCGTTTTCCTTCTTGTCCTTCTTGTTCTTCTTCTTCTCATCCTCATCATTGTCATGATTGTAGGGACAATCCACTGCAATGTGATCGGGGATCTTGCAATTGTAGCATCTTCTCGCATTTTCTTTGCTTTTGGTGTGATCTCTTCTCTTTCTTGCACCATAGCCATTCTTCTTCATGAATTTGCCCATCTTGCGCACAAATAGAGCCATAGCTTCATCATCAATATCACTAAGATCCTCATCATCACTTGATTCTTTCTTGGACTTGCCCTTGTTCTTGGATTATGAGCTAGCCTTGAATGCCACACTCTTCTTCTTCTTGTCTTTGTCTTCCTTCTTGTCATCCTTGTCAACCCCTTCCCTTTCCACATGGTATGTCTCTTGTGTCATGACATCACCTAGTACTTGGTTAGGGGTAATCTCCTTCAATCCTCCTCTTATGATAAGCAATCTTGACATCTCAAATCTTGGAGGTAGGCACATCAAGAACCAATGAGAGACATCATCATCATTGATCTTTTCACCCAATGTCTTCAAATCATTGACAATTACTTGCAATCGATGGAACATCTCTAGAATGCTCTCATCTTCCTTCTTGTCAACTTATCCTTGAGAATATACAACTTGGCACTCTTCACCATCGGTGTGCCCTCATATGTTCCCTCCAATCTCTTTCACACCTCATTAGCTCTCTCACAATCCTTGATTTGCTCAAACACCTTGGAATCAATGGCATTGTATATGGCGTTGAGAACCATTGTATTGCATTGTTTTTGGTCTTGTCTTGGTTGGTGAGATTGTCAGGATCAATGATAGCATAGTCATTCTCAGTCACATCCCATACTTGATCATTGATTGAACCAAGATACATCCTCATCTTTCTTTTCCAATAATCATAGCTTGTGCCATCAAAGAACAGTGGCTTGCCCCCCACATGGTAGAACACAACTTGAGCCATAATTTGACACAAAGGTTGTTAAGCCTTCAATCAAACGGTGACCATGGCTCTGATACCACTTAAAAGGTCCTAATATGGCTAGAGGGGGGGTGAATAGCCTATTTAAAAATCTACAAACCATCTAGAGCAATTTGATAAGTATGACAAATAGCGAAAAACAAACTTGCTCTATCTCTACAAGGGTTGCAAGCCACATATGCAATAATTCTAGTTACTATGATCACGAGACACACAATTTACTAAGTCACTACTCACTAAGAGCTCTCACACTTGCTACTCTAAAGAGCTCCACTAGATGAACTTAGGTTATAAAGCAAGCTCTCAATTCTAGCTACACTAAAGAGCTTGTCACAACTAGTTTGTGGGAATGTAAATGAGTAAGTAAGGTGATTATACTGCCGTGTAGAGGAGTGAACCAATCACAAGATGAATAATAATTCAATCACCAGGAGAATACCAAAGGGCAAGAGACAACCAATTTTCTCCCAAGGTTCACATATTTGCCAACACGCTATGTCCCCGTTGTGTCGACCAATACTTGGTGGTTCAATGGCTAAGAGGTGTTGCATGAACATCGTCCATACAATTGGACACCACAAGAACCAACCCATAAGTGAGGTAACTCATTGACATGAACAATCCACTAGGGTTACCTTTCGGCGCTCTGCCGGGGAAGGCACAAGTCCCCTCACAATCACCGGGAGATGGCCACGAACAATCACCAACTCGTGCCAATCCTCCTCCGCTGCACCAAGCTGTCTAGGTGGTGGCAACCACCAAGAGCAATAAGCGAATCTGGCAACGAAACAAAAACTCCAAGTGCCTCTAGATGCAATCACTCAAGCAATGCACTTGGATTCTCTCCCAATCTAACAAAGATGATGAATCAATGATGGAGATGAGTGGGAGGGCTTTGGCCAAGCTCACAAGGTTGCTATGTCAATGCAAATGGCCAAGAGGGTGAGCTTGAGCTGGCCATGGGGCTTAAATAGAGAGCCCCCATGAATAGAGCCATTGGCTCTCTGTTCTCTAAAAACTCAGGGCGACCAGATGCACCGGTCAGATCAACCAAATGTAGGACCCCAGCGTTCGGTCACGCGATGCACGCCACATGTCCCCTGCTTCAAACGCTGATCGCTCAATCTCAACAGTCATTAGTACATTTAAGTTATGACCGGATGCGCTGCTCAGAGTGACCGGACATAGGACCCCAGTGTCCGGTCGTTTTCTGTAAGGTTCCGCTCGCGATCGGAAGCGTCCGGTCTCCACCGACCGAACTCACCCAGCGTCCGATCACTCACTGTCTCTTCTGTGTGCCACCACATCAACACGATTAGATGCTGAATAATGTTCAGCCAGAGTTTGGTCGCCTGTGTTCAGTCAAGAGACTGAGGGTGGTCTTCACTGCGCGCCACTAACCAGACACAGGACCCCAGCGTCCGGTGCACCCTATGAAACCCTATGTTTTCTATACAAGGCACTGGTGACACTCCGCCGGTGAAGTTTTGAACCCTTGCTCTCTAGTGCTAAACACAATGTGTATCACCTTTGTGCATGTGTGTTAGCATATTTTTCACAAACATTTTCAAGGGTGTTAGCTTTCCACTAGATCCTAAATGCATATGCAATGAGTTAGAGCATCTAGTGGCACTTTGATAACCACATTTTGATATGAGTTTCACCCCTCTTAATAGTACGACTATCGATCCTAAATGTGATCACACTCTCTAAGTGTCTTGATCACTAAACCAAAAAGCTCCTATCAATTTCACCTTTGCCTTAAGCTTTTTGTTTTTCTTTCTTCTTTTCCAAGTCCAAGCATATGACCATCACCATGCTATCACCATTATCATGTCATGATATTCATTTGCTTCACCACTTGAAGTAGTGCTACCTATCTCATAATCACTTTGATAAACTAGGTTAGCACTTAGGGTTTCATTAGTTCAAGAAAACTAAACTAGAGGTTTCACCGCTGGTGCCTTCCTCTTTAGGGGTACGGTCGAATCTATCTTGGTTTTTTCATCTTCATTTGCTAATCCACTTGATGTTGTAGTGACGATCATTCTAGCACCGCTCGTGACGCCCATTTAGTGGCACAAGCGGCCTCCTCCTTCGACTCTGCCGACTCCTACAACAGAGACGACACACGGTGCTTCTGCCGCAAGTGCAATGCTGTGGTCGACCACTATTCTGAGGCCACCCATTGTAATGGGCAACTAGAGTTTGCCCTGAACGCTTCCTAGGCCTCTCTCTCTGTCGTGAAGACAGAAGCGAACATGGTTTAGGTGCAATTGGCGGAGTCAGACGCTAGGGCTGTCGGTAAGATCTTCAACATTCTAGTCCCCTTCGATGCTTCCATCTTTTTGATCTTCTAATGGTTTTTAGTTCTGACAGCGCAACTAGAAGCCATCCAGTTGGCGGCATGCGACACCTCCAGTGCCTAGAATGCATGGTGTGACAATCTAGATGTTCACCTCCAAGACATTCCTATGCATGCCAGGAAGGTGGCCCATCATGGCATCTGCCGCGGTGCTATCGTCGCCCTAGCAATAGCCTAGGTGCGCTCGGGGCATGATCTCTGTTTGGTAGAGCCCGGCTTCCTAGAGGAGGAGTACCCCGAAGACTACTAGGACCAGACAATTGACTTTGAGGGGTCCGGCGCCGCCGTGGAGAACATAACCTCGACCGAAGAAGTCATGAACAACGTCTTCCTCGTCCCTTAGTTTGGAACTAGGGGTTATGTTTGTGAATAAATAAAATATGTCGCTTGTACTTTTGGCTCTGAGCATCCTTTTTTATTGTCATCAATTCCCTTTAGCGATAGGCTCTAGGGTCAATAACTTGAAGGATCCATCAAATAACTTGAACTTAGGTCCCTTGATTGATCCAAGAACAGCCGATCAGATCGAATCGACTATCCTCCTAGGGTCATATCATCTAGGGTTAAGTGTAAAATGAAAACCGCATCGAGCAACTTTCCTCTAAAACCTAGGGTCCAGATCTTGAGAGACAATACGGTTGTAGAGACTGACGCTATTCACTTAGATGCTTCAAACACAACTCGAACGATTTGCAAACCCTTGTCCCTGATCTTGTGGTATTAGGTGTCAATATTTAGCCGATGCACTTCTCTATCTTGTATAAATCTCCTTGTTGTTTAGCGATTGACTTCTGACAATTCTTCTCAGACTTCAAAATTGGCTTCTTGCATCCATCCTTAACCAATCAATCCTTAAAGCCAATCCCTAGGCTCGGATGGCAACACAAAACTGCAGCGAATGAACTTTTTCAAATCCATAGTCCGGAAATGAATGAAAATGTAGAATCCTAATGGCAACTCTTCACGTTCAACTGTTGCCTTCTCATTCGACCACGCATGGCCTCCTCGGTTCTTGGAATGGCCTTTCATATTCCATTAAGTGCTCTTTATTTTGACATGGCTTGGTAAACCTACCTGTGCCAACCTTGGTTATAAATGTATGCTCCTAGGGGACAGCCGAGAGGTCACATCCGCACTCATCCCCGCTCTTGCTTCTACACATCCTCTTCTTCCTCTTCCTCGGACCAAAAATTCTTAGTCAAGAACAATGGTGGACGGCAAGCGTCCTGCTGGCGACATTCCAAAGGAGGATCTCCCTCCGCACCAACGCCTTCACATCCTAGGGTATGCTAGAAATGCATTACTGACTCTCTGATAATCATCTGATCCTGGTGATTTTGTTTTGCAAGAACATCACCCAGGGCACCGTCCAAAATCTTCTGGCAAGGTTCGAGGCTTAGCCAATGGCACCAATGGCTTCTTCCATTGATTCCACGTACTCATACAATGGAGATGATGGTCGGTGTTATCTTTATGAATGGGATAAGGCACTAGGTCGCCATTGGGAGGTGTCCAAGAAACCAAGTGTCTAGAGGCTGCCTTGGCTGCCTCCCAAACTGCTCTCGCCACCGTGGAGGGGGAGAGTAGCGTTGCTCGAGCGCGGTTAGCAGATTTTGACGCTAGGGTTGCAGGTAGGACTCTCAGAAGAAACCCTAGCCTTTTCACCATCTTTGTTCTATCAGTGTTCTTCTTGATGACTCTTTCTCTTTTCATTTCATACCTGATAGAGGAATTGGAGGACCTCCAACTAGTGGTGAACAATGCCGCTAGTGCCTTGAATGCTCGGGGTGATCTAGGTGGTGAATTGCCTCTAGGACATCCCTATGCGCGCCAGGGAGATCGCCCTCCCTAGCGTCCGCCATGGGGCCATGGTGGCCCTAATGATTGCCCAAGTGAACTCTGCCCATGAACTTCGGTGACTCCAACCCAGCATCGCCAGCGAAGATTACCATCATGTACTGGTGGAGGCCTTTGCTAGGCATGGAGATGCTGTCGCAGATGCTTCTTCCGCCAAAGGAATTGTAAATAAAGTTTTCTTCGGCCAGTTATTTGTATCTAGGGATCCAACTTGAATAAAACAGCTAACTTCCCTTATGTTGATCTCATGTCTATCTCTATGAATGCCATTGATGTTTTCCATATATGACTTGTATTTTTCCTTTTCTTTTTGCACTATAGGCGATGTGTACGGCACCGGCTTTCGCCTTCTTAGGCTGAATTAGGATTTTCATTTTTTGTTCTAAAGGCGATACTCTGTTAGTATCGGCTATCAATCCTAGTGATGGTCCCAAATCGATTAAACTTGAATAATAACCTTAACCACCAGGGTCAAAGTCCCATATTGAGCGATGTTTCCAAAGATAACCGATGATGATTCAAGTATTAAACCAAAAATCATTGGCTACCAAGCTTCTTAAAAATGTTGCACTATTACATCCAAATTTGACTCCTTAAAATAGAATGACTATATTATGGCAAACTAGTCTATGATAGCTATTTTTAGCCGTTCCATAACAACCTACTAGGGGAGTCATCAGAATAAACTCTCAGAGCCATTTGCTTGGATCGGTTGTTGACGTTCATCGTAGATCTTGATGACGCCTCCTTCCTAGATTCTGCTAGAGAAGCATTCATGATCTTCAAATTCCCAATATGCTAGATCGGCTATTGCCACGCTTACAGATGTGTCAGCCGGAACCACTTCGACGTTATCTTCTTGCCGCTAGATGAGACATTGGTGCATTATCGATGGAATGCAATAGTTGGCGTGGATCCAGTCATATCCCAATAATAGACTGTATGTCCCCTTGCCATCGATCATAAAGAAAGTAGTAGGTAGAGTATTGCTCCCAATCGTCAATTCGACGGTGACTGCACCCCCTACGTGTCTTAGATGCATTGCCACCAAAGTCTTTCAACATCATATCGGTCTCAAGCAGATCTTCTGGGCCCTTACTAAGCTTACAGAAGGTAGTGTATGGCATAAGATTGACTACAGTGCCTCCATCGATTAACATCTTAGTCGTCGGCTTTCCATCGACAAATCCTTTCATGTATAAAGCCTTCAAGTGTCGATGCTGAGATGGTTTGTCAAATATAGTTTGTTGGGATTGGAGGGTCAGCTGAGCCACTGCTTCTCCCAATTCTTCTTCATCATAGTCTTCTCCATAGGATTCTTCTTGATTATACTTGGAAGGAGCCCTGAATTCTACAGGTAGGATGAAGACCATATCAATATTAGCCGATGGTTTACCCTTGTTGGCTGTTTGTTTGACGCGCCACGTCTGAGGTCTATTATACTTCTAAGCTTCCAACTCTCTATTCCTCAAGCGTTAAACTCTTCTCTTTTGGCTCCTTGTTAGACCTCTTGGAGACCATTGGCCCTCTTGCCAAACATACTCTTTCTCTCCATCACGACCGACCCAATTCTGATTATGCACACATTTACCTATCCATGTCATGAACTCCTTTATTTTTTATGCGTTGATCCATGTCATTGGATTGATAACTCAAGTGTTCATGGATGGACTGGCGGCTGGTTTGAGATTGCCTAAACTCTACATATTGATCACTACACTCTGGGCAGTTATGTCTTATAGGTAATTTTAAACCTTCGTTCTAGCAGTGTCGGAAGAAAGGACAATTCTAGTGTAAGTCTACCTGTTCTCTTTCATACCTTTCTTCCTCGCACTTACGCTCATATTCTTCTTCTTCAAGCCAGCGCTAGTAGTCCTTCTCATTCTAGCATTGCCACTTGTTCAACAAGATCCTAGGAAGTCACAAGAGGACGCATAGCACCAGCTCTGGATGTCTCATCCTTGTTATCGACTCTTTTGTTGATCGCACTGTTTCTTAGCTTCTTCATACTCATTAAATGATATTTGAACCTTGGGGTCAACTAACCTATCTTCTCTGGCCTTAGCCGACGTCAAGACCTTCATCTTTACTTTAGCTAACTGGAACTCTAACATGTGCACCCCTAGGAAAGGATGCTTATCTATATCCATTATCGATTTCTTAGCTGGCTCAAACTTGATCCTCCCTTATTCTATGGCCTTCTGAATGTGAAAACAGAAGATTCTGCACTCATTGGTACTATCGTTAGTAGTGTTGTGTTACTTGCAGTACTTCTTCCCTTTAAGTTCTTCAGCCGAAGGGATCACATGATTTGCAGGTAATCTCAATTGCTTTTTCTCTAGCAGCAAGTTGAAGATCATGTCGGCTTTCTTAACATCAAAGTCATAGGTGTTCTCTATTTCCTTCACCCATGGACAAGATATAGGAGCATTGCCCCATGTCCATTCGGTGATCACAACTTCTAGATCATCTCCATCAGAGTCTGCATCATAGGGGTCAGTCATAGCAGCGGTGCCCTTTAAATACTTCTCTTTGCTTAGGGCTCGATGCTGATTCTCAAAGGCAAACACTCTTTGAACTAAATGGGTCAAGCTTTCAAACTCCTAGCCATCAAACTTCTCTTTGATTAATGGAGACATCCCTTGAAGGGTCAATTCAGCCAATTGGGCATCAGACAGATTCAATGAGTAGCACAGGCTCCTTACTTCTCTAAATCTTTGAATGAACTTAGAGCTTGACTCATTGTTCCTTTGCCTCATGCTTGTCAAGTCTACAATCTTGTTCTCACCTGTCCCACTATAGAAATATGCGTGGAAATATTCTCTAGATTGGTCCATCCAGTGATCGAGTTTAGTTCTAGTGATGAAAACCAACTGAAGGCCGGTCCAGATATGGATAAGGGGAAGAATCTAACTTTATGTGTCTTCTCAATAGATGCATCTCTGAGCTAAATGAGATAGCGGCTAATATGTTCCATGGTTGTCATCTTATCCACCCTAGTGAATTTGGAGAAATCTAGGACTCTGTAGCATGGTGGGAGTTGCGCAATGTCATACCAGACCGGGTATGGGTGCTGGTAAGAGCCAACCTATCTTTTAGGCTTTGGACTGAACTGGCTCTACATCATAGCAGTGATTCTATTGATGAACTCATCAGCATCCATGACGGTAATTTCTTGTCTCGGCTGCCCTTGAGTTTGAAATTGAGATCCTTGTACTTGGACTCATTGATTCTGAGCTAGAGACTACTACAGTTGATGTGCATTATAACTGTAAGGGTTCTGATACCTAAGATATGGCATGAGCTCATATGTGCTGGCATCAGAAACCAGGTGGTACCCCTCTGGATAGTCGATCTGAGCATTGTGAATTGTATATCCCTGCAATCGACTATTGAAGTAGTTAGGATCAATAGACACTAAATACCCAAGAGAGTGCACTAAATCATGTCGTTCCGTCGAACCCAACCATAGGGAGAGCTCAAAAATCCACATTTTTCATCAGGATCATAAATAAGAGGATAGAGCTTACAACATTCTTAGCCATTTCTTACATCACTTTATTACAACATCAGAGTTCTTAACAAATTGAATGCAACATTGGAATTAAAATTGTTTACATATAAACGAGTTTACACCCTTTAGGTTCACAAGTTTTATTTTGTAGCAGAAAATAAACATATGATTAGAGTTACAGCGGAAACAAAGATAAATTTAATGACATGGTGAAGCATTAGGATAGTGGACGTTTATATACAAGATATGCTAGCAGATTTTACATATTTTCTTATAAAAACCTTTAGTGAGGATTATAAATAAACACTACGATTTACAGCATGAAAGGAATCCTCTCTAAGCCCACCAGGAGATTTCCACACATAAAAGTCAGCTCTAGCATTACCTGTCACCAGCAATAGAGGGGAATAAAACCCTAAGTACTCGATTGTACTCAACAAGACTTACCTGAATAAGCTAGCTCTAATGACTAATGTACTAGGCCACGTATCCATGTTGTCAAATAAGCCGTTATTTCCCAACAAATGTTTTAGCTTTAGACTTTCAAGATGTTTCTTTATTTCATTGATTATATATATATATAACTAGGGCTCCTTAGCTATCTTAGCAAGCCACTTATTATGGAGCTACAAAAATTACAGTGAGCACCTAATAATATTAAGAATTTACTTTGAAATTTTTAGAGCCAACACTATTAGCAATTCATTACAAAAATTCCTACAAGTTTATATCCTAACAATATTACGCATCTCAATTCAATTAGATAACTCCTGAAAATACTATGAAACTATGTGAACAAGATATAGTAACACATAGATCATGATTTTAGTAACCTAATAAAATTAGTTTCATAATTTTTGGACACCGATACGATTTTATATTAAGTCAACATGTTTAGCTCAGAAAATTAAATTAGAAAAGCATTAACCAATTCGTAAGAAAAAGAAAAACAATTTCAGCCGTGCGACCTATTTACGCGGCCCACGTGCAAGAGGGCCCACGGCTAGGGAAGCCCGCGCGTGATGGCGCTTTTGCAAAAGAGACCTCAAGCTTATCTCGAATTACACCTAAGCCCACAGCACTATTTCTATGTCTCTCTGACGAATTCATTTAACTCCCTAGCTTTACTCGAATTTCCTCACGCATGCCCCAATGACTCTGTGCATGGCGGCGCGGCGGGCGGTGGCATAGGGCGGTTACGCCGGCCACCAAAGGCTCACGTAGGACCAGCTAACGGGCCGACCTCCACCTACAGCCCTAGCGCCTATACTAAGTGGCGGTGAGATGCAGCAGGACGCACCGAAGCGGTTCAACACGGTGCACAGTCATCTATGATGGCGGCACAGGCGTCCCGAAGAGCTACGGTGCTAACAGAGCAGTAGAGGTAGCGAAGAAGCATCAGGGCTTACCGCAGACCTGTCCGAGGTGATGGTTTGGTCGAAGACTACCTGAGTAGGGCTAGCCGTGTGCGACTAAATGGTGCAGCGGCGTACCACGGCGGACACAACCATGTCAGCGGCACCAGGGTGCAGTAGCGGTAAGGCTAAGGGGCGTAGAAGGAAGAGGAGTTCTAGGCTAAGCTAGTAGTGGAGCCGATTGGCTCTAGATGGTTGGCTGGAGGGCTGCCATTGGCACCTACCGATCACGGCCTTATCGACTAGGTGGTGAGGAAACACCCAAATTGGAGCTTGGCCGAGCGCGATTCAAGGCAGGGGTGGGGATGGGCGAACAGACGACTTAATGGCGGAGCATGAGACACGACAAATCGAGTCGAGGTGGCCTCTCCAAGCTGAATTGGTGAGAGGGGTCTGCTAGTCAGGATGGCAGAGAAGGGAGGGGGTAGGTCAGAGCATGGCTCATCCTTGCCTTGGTGGAATGCGGGCGGAGCCATCATGCGACACACATGCAACAGCTACGGACAAAACATGCGTGTCCATGGCCTGGCACGGCATGTGCAGCCGCAGTGCCATAAATACTAACAATGACCTAGCAAAGCAATTGTCATGACTAGAGAGCAACCAGAGAGGAAGATAAAAGGATGCCAACATGAGTTCATCACGCTGAACGCCGATTCGCGAACAGAGCGCTAACAACATGGTCTACAGCTCGTTTCAACGAAGTTCGAGCAATTTTTGCAACGCCAACGTAAAACCAAACTAGTCCATGAACTACACCATGTCTAGGTACTCGTTATGGTGCAACCAACATTACAAAAACATGGATCTAGTGTTTAAGAAATTTAATCAAAATTTAAATGCCGAAACGACATCGTCATTAGGTTTTCAGATAGGTCATTTTAGTTCTAGAAGCTGAAATTGAATTTCACATTCAATTCCTGAGCTAATAAAAATACTATTGAACAACATATATTCATCAAAACAAAAGTTGTACTTCAAATTTTATTTAAGTACTAAATACAAGCTATATTTTATTTTATTTATAAAAATTATTTTTCATGCTTAATCAAATAGGACAAGCCACTCACTATTTATTTGCTAGAATTGCTATTAGGCATTTTAAGCACTTTCTTCATACTTTTCCAAAACAAACCCTAAACAACTTTTGTTCCCAAGATTATTTAAAAGCTTTTAAGTAACAAAGAAAAATTGATTAGCAACACTTATTTGATTCTTTTATTCACAAAGTAAGTCACACCAGGTTTACCTTACCATTTCATGTGAGAATTTATTTTAAAATCTTGGAAAATGCATACGCTAGTGTTTATTAGGCCTTAATCTTAGTGCTAACTAAGTCCATAACACTAGGGGTGTTACAGCCTTCCCCCCTTAAAAAAATCTTGTCCCGAGATTTGGAGCAAGAATCAGGAAGGGAGGCTCAATTACATTCCATAGATCTGAACTTACATGAGAGATTGCACGACTTCAAATACTAAACGACACAAGGATTTAGAGATACATAGTTAAGAACAAACCTAGTACAACCAAAAGCTTAATCTAGAAGTCGGGCTAGACGGGGACAATGGAAAAACAATAAAAAAAATAATCACCCAAAACATGGCGTATGTCCAACAGATCTAGAAACACGAGAGTGAGAACTAGATCATCATGAACCCTAAAACCAAAACTAACCAGAGGTGGACTTGAACTTCTTTGACAAATACCATATCCCTTCTTCTTCATAGATTACACAATCACCTCTAACTAGAGACCCTAGTTCTACGAGCGATGGCTGGATGTTGCAGCTCCACCTTCATCTGCTTCTTTCCATCTTGGTTGCTTCCCGAGCTACTCCAACCTATGCACTGATAGAGGGGATTGACTCTACGAGCTCTGCTTTAGATTTGGGGGTGAAGGGAAGGTGTGCAAGGTGGCATCTTATAGCTTGGTGGACAGAGGTGGTGGTGCAGCACACTAGGAAGTGGAGGTGGTGAGGAAGGGAAACACTGGCGGGTCACGAGGTGGGGAGAGCATCGGCCATGTGTGCTCCCTTCATGAGCTTGAGTGGAGGGAGGAAAAGGAGGGGAGAGGGGGTTCGCTCAATGAGGAGGCATGCAAGTGACCGCATCCCCAAAAGAAGAAAGGAGGGGGTCCGGTACGGGGTGAGGGCGAGAGCCGAGAGCTAACATGGTGTGGGGAAAAGGAGGGAAAGCACACTGTGCGAGTGAATGAGGTGAGTGCAGCATAATGCCATGGTAAAATGAGAGTGAAGATGCAAATGGGTCCTGGTACAGATGACGTCTATAGGGCAAGCAACGTCAGTAACCCGGCATGTGTAGCGTGGTCAAACCGGACACAATGATCGGGACATGGTGTCAATTCAAGCATTTCAGTTACCCCAGACTACTCGAATACTAACTTTTCCATATTGCTCTCCTCTTTCTTCAAAAATCATATTAACTTAGTTACTTCGAAAGAGCACTACTCCATCAACCCATTGTGGATTTCTCGTTAGAACACAAGGATATTTTTCCAAAGGAGAATATTTTGTTGCAAGAGCGGTACGGTGGTGTAACTTGGCAAAGGTGTTGGTCAACAACCTCGATACCACTGTGTGCCAAGTAGCATCACCATGTGGCATCTGTTCCATAGGGGCCCTCGGTTTCATCGTGGCAACATAAGCATTTAGCCAAGCAACTTTACCAACTTACACATAATGAAAGCAGTGGGGTCATAGACCACGGAAGCAGAGGAGTATTGCAAGGGCAGATTTAGGCAACAAGGGTTCATTTCACTACAAGGGAAAGGAATTTAAATCCCACAATGGATTTAACTTAAGTAGATTCAAGTGTTCTGTTGGGACCTGAATGGTTGCTTCTCTTGTAACCCGCTTGATGTCATCTTGAGGACCCTAAGCAAGCCTAACGAGACCTAAGGGTATATCGTCATTACAAACACAATGGAATAAGTGAAATGCATGTTCCAAATGCCCTTATACTAGTACAACATACAGGCACTCAATCTCCCACTCTCGACACATTGCTTGCCTCCTACAACCAAGCGATCTTAACCACTACGGACAAACACAACGAAAGATTACACACTAGAGGACAGCAATGAAAAGCACTCCTAACTATGGTACATCTTCCCTAGGACAACTAATCTGATGAGGCTATCACTTCTTCATCACATACAAGCCAAGGAGAGGAGGAGGACTAGCATGGGCGTCCAATTCATCTTTCTCATGGTGGAGGCCCAGTCCAACTGAAGTTGGAGTCCATCTCAGGTTCAGGACCAGTCTGCCTTAAACTGGTCACCCAGGACGCATCCGGACTCCGTTTTTGATGATCCACATATGGATGGAAAGCTAATTGGATAAGGAAGCCAACCCAATTCATTTCACATTAAAAGCCCTTCGGAATCAATGGGAATCATTGAAACTAGTCAGCATCCAGAATCTATCAGGGTGCTGCGACACCGTCTTTTGGTCCGTTGGACCGTGTATCGTGTTTGGGCCCATTAGGTGGTGCGTCCAGGGGGGTGATGCCCAAGACTCTATAAATACCAGCCGTCGCTCTCCTTAGGGTTTGAGTTTTGTTTAGTTCTTGATTTCCTCATGAAACAGACATCGTTTTGCTGCAACTGTCGCTGCCAAGGTCGCTTGCTGTGAACCAGGGCCCTAGTTCTTGATCTTGTTCGCCTGTGGCGATTAGTCCTTTCGAATAAAGACTTGAACTCCTTCTCATTATCATAAGCCTCATATTTATTTGTAATTTCAGATTGCGTTCATCCCGTTCTTGCTTGTGTTCTCGATTCACTTGCAGGACAGCCTTCTCGGCAAGGTCAATCGCGTTCGCGTGGTTGATAACCAATGGAGCAGTGGTGTAACGGTTGCGGGGGTCCGAATCAGTCTTGATTCGAAGCCTAGATCGTGAACATTGAGTCTCCATCAATCGACGCTATCGTACCTTTTGAAAGATCGGGCCTAGTCTACATCATAATCTATTTTGTCGAACAACACAGCTTCATTCCCAGGCTCGGTGGGTTCTTCTCCTGCCTAGGCTATGGATCTGCCTCCTCTCTTAGCGGTGGCTGAGTGAGGGGAAGCAAGGGATCTACTTTTGATACCTCTGAGGGTGGAGGTGCTGGCGGTACTGCAACACCGGTTCTCCTTGTTTTCAGTGGTGGATAGGGATTCCCTCCAAGACCAAGTGTGGCAGAACCGCTCGAAATGACACACCTTCGGAGACACTCATCTTCCACTAGACACTAAGCACCCCAAAAGCTGGCTACATAGGATGGTTCTATCGAGCACACCCAAAGGGAGAACTTGAACAATCCATGTTTTTCCTCCTGGATCCAATAATGAGAACGAGTTTACAATACTTAGTCCATTTCATACATTAAGAGTTCTCATAAATACATTATTACAATACCAAGTTCAAAGTGCAGAATTTAAACAGCAAAATTGAAATAAACATCTAGTGGTAAGATACAAGGATCCGTCTGTGCCCACTAGAAGAATCCTCCACTCAACAGCTACTCCTCAAGCTACACCTGCAACAGGGGTAAATAAACCCTGAGTACACAATATACTCACAAGACTTACCTGACTAGTGGGAATAATTTCCCAACTCCAAAGGATATGATAAGCTTTATGGTTTGCTGGGTTTCCTTTTTGCAAAAAGTAGCACTAGTAGTGAATCCTTATGTATGTGTTGTATTAGCAGTCATAATTAGTTCATTAGCTAACCATTCTATGTTAGCACTGTTCTACTTTCAAGCAAGAGTTGAGCAATCAGATCTATTTCACCACCTTTCATCTTCCAGTTCTTACTATGGTGCTAGATCATAGACAAGTCATATCGTATTACACAACAATTCGTGAACCAATGTAGCCCAGCTGGGTACCACAAAACACATGCCCTACTTGTACCCTAGGCACAAGCAGGACCAACCCACCACTCTCCTATCAAGGGGTCTAGGTCCTTATCCAAACATGAACTCCAAGCCCCCACCCTAAGTCCTAGACTCAGTATGGTGCTTAGACCTCCACCATCCCCGCCTCCAATCCGAAAAGAGCCAGAACCCACGACAAGAGAGCAACGAGCCTTCCTTGCTCCCATAAACAAGTATGTGCTCAGGATAATAAATCTATGACCTGACTAGAATCCAATGCAACGGCCGGTCCTTAACCGATAGGGATAGGGAAAACAATGTAACCAAGTTATGCCCCGTTGGCTATGGGAGACAACCTCTTACACCCACCAATACCCGTACCATATCCCTACCCGGTCTCTATTTCTTTTACACCATTTATCGTGAGAGTGATAATAATAATCACCTATTGCGAGTAACGGTAGGTTACTCACGCTACCGATAGCCTAAGCATAGCAGCTACTCGACCTATGCTAGTAGGACTCATAGGTAGGTTTATTTATGCATGTAGTTTCAACAATAAGCCTGTAACATAAATGCACATCACATATATATCCAGTGATTATTCAAAATAAGGGTTATGCACCGGGGCTTGCCATGGGCAGGCGTGGTGTCAGCTCAGTCAGTCAGTGGCGGCTCTGAGACCTCCTCTAGCATGATTATATCCTCCTCATACTCCTCAATCACCTCCTTGAACTCATGGTCTCCGATGGTAATGATCTCTGCCAACTCATTCTCTACATGCATGCGATGATGATGCAACACTTAGTATTTTAGCAACAGCAGCTCCTAAATTAAGAATACACATGGTAAACTACTAAGCTAGCTCTAATGACTAAGATACTAAGCTAACTATCATCTTCATTAAGTAAAGTGTTGGGTTCAACTAACAAACACCTAGCTTTACAAATGAAGGATATATCTCTATTGCTACTAATGATTTAATGTATATTTGAAACAAAGAGCATTTAACTACCCTTATGTTAAGTCTATTCTAAAGCTACAAAAATTACAGTGAGCACATAATAACACCATGAAGCAACTGTAAAATTTTCAAAACTACAGCTATCACCATATTGCCACAAAAAATCCTACAGTATTTAACCTAATAATATTAAGCACTCTCAAATGATTTAATAGTTCCTGGTATCAACAAATATATATATGAACTAAATACACCAATAGATAGAGCACAATTTTATGAACTTAACAAAATTGGTTTCACAATTTTTGGATACCTACATGATTTTATATGATTTACCAAATATCAGCTTAGAAATACAAATGAAAAGCTATTTCTATTCTCCTTAAAAAGCTAAACTGATTACAGCCCAACGCGGCCCATGCGTGGAGGCGGCCCGTGGCGAGGAAGTCCCACGCGCGTTGGCACATTAGCAAAAACGCCCCTAGACTATGAGCAAAACAACCCGCAGTATATGTTACTATTTGTATAGACAATGACTTTGCAACGAAACCCTCGGAACTTCCTCCTCTTTACAACAGCAAGGTCCTCGGCCTCCCCCGCGCGCGTCGGCGTGATGAGCAGTGGCACTAGCACTTACGCCAGCCACATGGGACCCACGCTAACCTATCTTTGAGGCCGACGCTCACCTAGGGTTCGACACGAGATGATGGGCGGTTTTTGCACGAGCCAGGACACTGTAGAAGGACCTCTCCACAATGGTGGGCACCCTGTGGCAATGGCGATGATGTTTTAGTGAGTCGCAGCAACAACAAGGCGGTAGAGGTAGTGGGTGAGCATGACAACCCTGTGGCAATGGCGATGATGTTTTATGGTAGTTTTATTGTATTATTATGTTCTCACTGTAATTTTTGTAGCCTTAGAATAGACCAGGCGTTAGGGTAGTTAAATGATCTTTCTTTCAATATACATTAAATCATTAGTAGAAATAAAGATATATCCTTAATTTGTAAAGCTAGTTGTTTGTTAGTTGAACCCAACACTTTGCTTGGTAAAGATGATAGTTAGCTTAGTATCTTAGTCATTAGAGTTAGCTTAGTAGATTTATATGCGTATTCCTATTTTAAGAGTTGTTGTTGCCTAAATACTAAATAGCTACATCATCGTCATCGCATGCATATAGAGAACGAGTCAGCGGAGATCATGACCACCGGCGAGCACAAGTTCTAGGAGATTGTCGAGGAGTACGGGGAGGAGATTCTCGTACAGGAGGAGGTCCTGGAGCCACCACCGACTGACTCAGTTGACACCGCACCTACACAAGGCAAGCCCCGATGCATAACCCTTATTTTTATAACAACTAAATATATATATATGTGATGTGCATTTATGTTACATGAATTTTATGAAAACCACATGCATAGATATATCTATCCTATGAGTCTTACTAGTGCAGGTTTGAGTAGCTACTATGCTTAGGTTTTCGGTAGCGTAACTTGCCGTTACTCACAATAGGTGACTATTATAATTACTTTCATGATAAAAGGATGAAAGGAAAATGGAGACTGGGCAGGGATATGGTATGGGGTATGGTGGGTGTGATGAGTTGTGTCTCGTGGCCACGGGACTTAGCTTGGTTACACTATTTTCCCTGTTCGTGTCGATTGAGGACCATCCGTTGCTTTGAATGGTAGTCAGGTCACAGACTTATTATCCTGAGCACATACTTGCTTATGGGAGCGGGAAGGCTCGTTACACTCTTATCATGGGTTCCGGCTCTTTTTAGACCAATTAATTGGAGGCGGGGAAAGGTGGAGGTCTAAGCACCATATTGAGATCGGGTCTCAAGTGTAGAGGCTTGGAGTCCAAGTTTGGACGGGGACCTGGACCCCATGATAGGAGTGAAATAGGTTGGTCTTGTTTGTGCCTAGGGTACAAACAGGGCGTGTGTTTCAGGGTACTCAGTTGGGATACATTGGTTCATGAATCACTGCGTCTGTGAGATAATACGACTTGGCTATTAGCACCATAGTAAGAACTAGAAGATGAAAGATGGTGAAATGGTTCTGATTGTTCAACCCTTGCTTGAAAGTAGAACATGTGCTTATCTAGAATGGTTAGCTAATGAAGTAATCATGACTGCTAATAAAACTTGACTGTAAAGATGAACTATTAGTAATGCTTTCTGTAAACAAAAAGAAAACAACAAACCTTACTGCCTATCATACCCTTGGGAGTCAGGAAACTATTCCCACTAGTCGAGTAAGTCTTGCGAGTACATTGTGTACTCAGGGTTTATTTACCCCAGTTGTAGGTGCAGCTTGAGAAGTAGCTCTTGTGTGGAGGATTCTTCTGGTGGGCACAGATGGATCCTTGTATCATTTCCGTTAGACATTTATTTCAATTCCATTGTTTAATTATCGCACTCTAAACTCTAGTATTGTAATAAATAATTTCCAAGAACTCTTGTTGTATGAAATGGACTAAGTAATGTAAACTCATACTCATTATTGGATTCTAGATGTAAAATGTGGACTGTTTCAAGTTCTCCCTTGGGGTGTGCTCGATGGAATTGTCCGATGTAGCTAACTTTCGGAGTGCTTAGTGTCTAGTGGAAGACGAGCACCTTCGAAAGCGTGCTATTTTGGGCGGTTCTGCCACACAAAGCCTCCATGCGAGCCCTCCATACCCATCAATTCTTTTCCAAAGGTGGAAAGAACCTCATGGGGGTACAAGCAATGGGCTCTTCATAGATCTGGTAAAGATGCCGTAAGGCTTTGTGGGCCACAACTTGGTATGTGTCGATGAAGCGAAACCCGGTTGCGGTCACATTCTAGGCTTTAGTGATATCGGGGAACTCTTCACTCCTCCCAATGTAGACGGTGACCTCACATCGCTTAGTGCCATGTTTCTCGTACTCATGGCCCTCATACTTAGGGCGATCCTTAACTCTGAGTTTTTGTAGGGTGGCATACAGAATTCTAGGGAAACCCTCAGTGTTCAGGCAGTAGCTACTAACCTAGGCTCCTACCATTCTAGGTGGGTGGTGGTTACAAGGAAGGATCAAGCGAGAAGCTTGCTCAAAAGAAAGGCTAGGTGAGCTAGGATGCACCGAGTGGTTATACCAAGTGACTAAGCTTGTCCTCTTTGTAATGGCAGAGCGGTCATTGGTCCAAGATCACACAATTGAGCTACGGATAGCAAGTTGAAATTCAAGCTCTCTACTAGCAACACATTGGATATGCTCATATCATTGGATATTGCAATCTTACCAAGCCCTTTGACCTTGCCTTTGCCATTATCACCAAATGTGATACTATCATAACCATCATTACCATTGGTGTTGATTGAGTTGAACATTCTTGCATCACCAGTCATGTGTTGAGTGCACCCACTATCAAGAACCCAATGCCTTCCTTCGGTTTTGTAATTGACCTACAAAAGAAGATCAATTCTTTTTAGGTACCCAAACTTGCTTGGGTCCTTGAAGGTTAGTTACTAAGCTCTTTGGTACCCAAATGGCTTTCTTCTTTGAGCCCATCCATGGTTTACCAATGAACTTAGCCTTTACACCATTTGCACCCTTAGTAAGCCCATAGAAAGAATTAATCTTAATGGAGGATACATTAGCATTTTTACTCTTGTTCTTGCACTCATGCTCTTTATGACCAACTTGCTTGCAACTAGTGCAAAATCAACCATTGTTCTTCACAAAACTAGTCTTATGAGGAGCAAAGGCCATCTTGCCTTTCTTAGGGATATAGCCCAATCCCTCTTTATAGAGAGAAGCTCTTTGGCTACCCAAGCATATAAGCAAGCGGTCCTCACCACCATAGGCCTTAGCTAAGGTGTGAGTGAGCTTATTGACCTCCTTCTTGAGGTTCTCATTCTCAACCATTAGTGAGGCATCACAAGTGAAACTATCACTACTAGATGAGGTGGAAGTAGAAGTACTACAAGAAGGGTTAGTGGGAGCAACAATGATAGGCATAGATAATGATTCATCAATTATATCACAAGTTAAGCCTACATTGCAAGTTTCAACATGCTTCTTTTTATTTTGCTCATTAAGCAAAGAGGAATGAGCTTTTTCAAGCTTCTTGTGAGCCTTGCCAAGCTTCTCATGGGCTTCCTCTAGCCTCTCATGAGTTGCTTTGAGCTCATCAAGGGCTTGCTTAAGGGCTTTTACCTCATTCAAGCTCTTGCATTCCCTTCTCTTAATGTCAAAGTGTTCTTTAGCATCTTCTAGCATGTCAAATAATTCATCTTTAGTAGGTCCATCATCATTACTATCACTATCATTTTCATTTTCATTATCACGTTCCTCATCACTTCCATCATCACAAATTTGTACCTTAGTGGCCTTAGCCATGAAACATGATGGAGCGTCGAAGAGAGAAGGCTTCTCATTGATTGCAATGCTTGCAAGTGCCTTCTTCTTGGTGGTCTTGTCATCATCACTATCATCATCATCACTTGAGGAATCATCACTATCCCAAGTGACCACATATGAACCACCTTTCTTCTTCTTGAAGGTCATCTTGTCCTTCTTCTCTTTCTTTTCCTTCTTGTCCTTCTTCTTGTTCTTCTTGTTGTCATCATCATTGTCGCTATTGTATGGACATTGAGCAACAAGATGATATTTGCTTCCACATTTGAAGCACCTTCTTGACTCTTCCTTGTTCTTGGATGAAGATTTCTTTCTTCTAGCACGGTACCCTTTCTTCATCATAAACTTGCCAAATTTCTTGACAAAGAGAGCCATCTTCTCATCATCATCATCATCCCATGAGCCATTATCTTCACTTGATGTTTCTTGCCTTGCCTTGCCCTTGGATGACGTGGCTTTGAATGCCACACTCTTCTTCCTCTCATCTTTCTTCTCATCTTTCTTCTCATTCTTTTCTTCCTTCTCATCATCATCTCTATATGTGCCAAATCTCCCAACACTTGGTTTGGTGTTATGGTGTCCAAACCACACCTCACTAGAATAGTGACCAATGTGCCAAATCTTGAAGGTAAGCATCTTCTCCAAGTCCTTTGAGATCATTGACAAGCACTTGAAGCCTATGAAACATCTCCGGCACACTCTCATCCTCCTTCATCTTGAAGCTTGCAAACTTCTCTTTGAGAATATATGCCTTTGCACCCTTCATGGCTTGAGTGCCTTCAAATGATTTCTCCAATTTCTTCCACGCCTCATGAGCCATCTCAATATTCTTGATTTGCTCAAATGTTCTCTCATCAATTGCATCATGAATGGCACTTAGAGCAATGTCATTGTTTTGGAGAAGCACTTCTTCGGCTGCGGTGGGATTCTTCGGATCATCAATCTCAATTTTGGTTTCTACCACCTTCCACACTTTTCTATTGATTGACTTGATGTGTGTGGCCATCTTTGATTTCCAATAAGGATAATTTGTGCATCAAATTAGGGTGGCTTCTTGGTGTTGTTGATTTGAGCTATTTTTACACCAAAGGTTGTTAACCCTCAAATCACGGTGACCTTGGCTCCGATACCACTTGAAAGGTCCTAATGGCTAGAGGGGGGTGAATAGCCTATTAAAAATTCTACAACAATACTTAACAAACCGGTTAGACAATTATGAGGCGAAGCGAGTGTTGCACTAGCCTACTCAAAATGCAAGCCACCTACCACAATTCTAGTTTATGTAGTTTCTATCCACACAATAACTATTTCACTACACTAAATTAGTGTGCTCTCAAAAGCTAACTAAAGAGCCACACTAACCAAACTAACAAACTCTCACAACTATCTACACTAAAGAGCTTGATAACTAGTTTGCGGTAATATAAAGAGAGTGAGCAAGATGGTTATACCGCCGAGTCGAGGAGTGGACCAATCAATCATAAGAATGAATACCAATGAAGACCAATCACCTCGGAATCAAATGATGACACAATGATTTTTTACCGAGGTTCACTTGCTTGTCGGCAAGCTAGTCCTCGTTGTGGCGATTCACTCACTTGGAGGTTCACGCGCTAATTGGCATCACATGCCAAACCCTCAATAAGGTGCCGCACAACCAACACAAGATGAGGATCACACAAGCCACGAGCAATTTACTAAAGTACCTTTTGGCTCTCCGCTGGGGAAAGGTCAAGAACCCCTCACAATCACCACGATCGGAGCCGGAGACAATCACCACCCTCCACTCGACGATCCTCGCTGCTCCAAGCAATCTAGGTGGCAGCAACCACCAAGAGTAATAAGCGAATCCCGCAGTGAAACATGAACACTAAGTGCCTCTAGATGCAAACACTTAAGCAATGCACTTGGATTCTCTCCCAATCTCACACAGATGATGAGTCAATGATGGAGATGAGTGGGAGGGCTTTGGCTAAGCTCACAAGGTTGCTATGTTAATGCAAATGGCCAAGAGAGTGAGCTTGAGCCTAGTCATGGGGCTTAAATAGAAGCCCCCACAAAATAGAGCCATTGTACCCCTTCACTGGGCACAACACGGGGTGACAAGACGCTCCGGTCATATTGACCGAACGCTGGACCTTAGCGTCCGGTCATGCGATGGGTGCCACGTGTCCCCTCTCTTCAAATGTTGATCGCTCGATCTCAACAGTCAAGTGATGATCAGACACGCTGTTGTGAAGTCACCGGACGCTGGACCTCATCATCTGGTCATTTCCAGTAAGCATCCAAAGATGATTTTTCATGATGCTCGACCGGACACACCCAGCGTCTAGCCACTCGGTGACTACTCTGTCCACTGCCACATCAGCAGGACCGGACGCACCCTGTCAGCGTCCGGTCAATGAGTGACCCAGCGTCCGGTCAAAGACCAACGCTGTGCGCCCTCTGCTGCCACTGACCGGACGCACCGGTCCAACTGAGACCAGCGTCCGGTCACTTACAGTGACCTCCGTCTTTTCTATCTAGGGTGTCGGCGGCACCGTCGGACTGTCCGCACTCTACGGGCGGACACTCCGCCGGTGAAGTTTCTAACCCTTGCTCAAATGTGCCAACCACCAAGTGTATCACCTTGTTCACATGTGTTAGCATATTTTCACAAACATTTTCAAGGGTGTTATCTCTCCACTAGATCCTAAATGCATATGCAATAAGTTAGAGCATCTAGTGGCACTTTGATAACCGCATTCCGATATGAGTTTCACCCCTCTTAATAGTATGGCTATCGAACCTAAATGTGATCACACTCTCTAAGTGTCTTGATCGCCAAAACAAAATAGCTCCTACCATTTATACCTTTGCCTTGAGCCTTTTGTTTTTCTCTTTCTTCTTTTCAAGTCCAAGCACTTGATCATCACCATGGCATCACCATCATCATGTCATGATCTTCATTTGCTTCACCACTTGGCATGTGCTACCTATCTCATGATCACTTGATAAACTAGGTTAGCACTTAGGGTTTCATCAATTCACCAAAACCAAACTAGAGCTTTCAATCTCCCCATTTTTTGGTAATTGATGACAACCCTTTAGAGAGTAGGAATTCCCTCAATCTCTCATACCATGCTCTAGGTGCTTGCTTCAAACCATACATTGCCTTCTTCAACTTGTACACATGGTTGGGCTTCTTGTCATCTTCAAAACCGGGAGGTTGCTCAACATATACTTCTTCATTGATGTAACCATTGAGAAATGCACTCTTGACATCCATTTGATAGAGCTTGATGTTATGGGCACAAGGATAGGCTAGCAAGATTCTAATTGCTTCCAATCTAGCAACCGGGGCATATGTTTCTCCAAAGTCAAGACCTTCAACATGTGTATAGCCTTGTGCTACTACTAATCTTGCTTTGTTCCTTACTACTATCCCATCTTGATCTTGCTTGTTTCTAAAGACCCATTTGGTTCTAGTCACATTGTGTCCCTTTGGTCTCTCTACTAATTCCCATACTTGATTTCTTATGAAGTTATTCAATTCTTCATGCATAGCATTCACCCAATCAACATCCTTCAATGCTTCATCTATCTTCTTTGGTTCAATGGATGACACAAATGAGAAATGCTCACAAAATGAAGTCAATCTAGATCTTGTTTGTACACCTCTAGAAATATCACCAATTATAGTGTCCAATGGATGATCCCTTGCAATATTGGTTGGTTGGAGGATTAGAACTTGATTGCTTGCACTTGCTTGATCATTGGGTTGAGATGATGTACTAGCCACTTGATCTTGTTCATTATCATGAGAGCCACTTGTACTAACTTAATTTATTTCATCTTGCACAATTGAGTTGGAGAGCACTTGCACTTGATCATCTTCGTCATCATTCACTTGCATAGGCCTCAATTCACCATACATCATCATGAAAGTACTCTAGCCAAGCACCTATAAGTTGAAAACCATCGATGACGAGATCTTCACCAATGCCTGGAACATCGAGCAGCTATGTCGTTTTTACCCCTAAATAAACGCATACTTTCTCTTATCAGTTTTGTTACCAAAATCCCCGATCTTTCGTGACATCTAACCCCTGCAAATGGCAAAGGGTCGGACCTCACTCGGGGGCTGATGTGAGCACATTTATCCGACAAACATTCTCTGCGCATGCCCTCCTTTTTCATGTTAATTCCTAGGAGCTTGATTTATGGAAACAATTCCTGAGTATGACTGGTAGAACTACGGGAAACCCATGCCCCGACAGCTATGGTCTCTTTGCTCTCCAGTGTGATCAGAATTGGCTCACCCGCACCCTGAGCTTTTGCGACCTTAACCACGAAAAGGGTCAGGATGCGCTAAACCTTTTTTACATAAAAAGGGGAGAAGAAATAAGAAGTTGTTTACATTTCATCATGAAAAGGGACTGATGTATTCATGAATACAAAAAACTATTCAAATGGGGGCTCCCCCACAACTTAAATGGTTACATTTGCTAACCACTTCTACTCTAAATACTACTGCGGCCGCTACGCCACGCTCTCCATTGGCAACATCCTATCGCTCCGCAGGATCCCTGAGGGTGCCATCGTCTACAACGTCGAGCACCACATCGGTGACCATGGTGTCTTCTCTAGGACGTCCGAGGACTATACCATCGTGATTAGCCACAACCCTGACAACGACACCTCGTGATGACGCTAGCTCTTGGATGGGGATGCAGCCCACCGAAGTATGGCCACCATGACTGGTGGATGTATCCAACATCTCATCAAACTTGATGAACTGGCCGACCTAAGCGACTGCAAGGGGGAAACCCCCATCAGAGCGGTCCTGGGCAGCTTACCCACCAACAAGGCTCACCTGGAGAAGATTCGCTGGATGAAGTCTATGTATAGCTCCATCCCAATGATGGCCTCGTAGAGGGTGACAACGCTAGTGACGTGCAGCACCCTCCAGTGCGCCTCCTCCTTCAACAGAAGAGGCCCCTTCTCAGTGAAGGTGACCAGCACCATCTCATCTACGTTGGATGACCTCTAGCTCTACATTGCGCTTCGGATTCACGAACGAATCTATGAGTTCTGCTCTCCCTCGCATTACCCTCTCTCACTTAGAAATCGTCGTGAAGCATGAACGCACTCGATGAGAAAGAAGGAGGAGAGGCAATAGCTCAAGAATAGGCAGAGGAATGGGACGAGAACCCTCTCCCTACCCCTATTTAAGGAGGAGGCATAGCAGTTGGAGAAAGGCGAAGGGTTGGGGCAAAAAAACCTCTCCCTCCCCCTATTCAATGTAGATGGGAATTTGATGGGATGCGTCCTGACCGATGGGATGCGCCCAATTTGACGAGACGATGCCCGATCAAACGGGACGTGGCCTGGGCATGGCCCTCCACTACCACACGTCGGGTATGAGAAACAAGGTGTAGCCGCATGTAGGCGGCTCTCCGCCTTCCCGGGTAGGAACAGAAAGGGTCCAACAATGGAACCTCCATCAAGGGGAGACCAATAGGCCTCCTGAGTCGATCAGGACGGCCCAGGCAAATGCCGAGCGATGAGGTTGATGAACCAAATGGCCAGCCAAAAGATAAGCACCCTTATTTACTTACTTTATGTATCAATTTCACTATCGAGCCTTCGACCCCAGTAACGGTAGGGCACGGACATCGCTCGGGGGCTGCCGAGAGTGTCTACTCATTTAGGCATTCTCTTTGCCAGACCCCTCCTTACATTTAAAAACTAGAGGCACTGGTATGCGGGTGTAAACTTTGAGTAAAACTGGTCAAACTGCTAGACCCTACGCCCTAGCGGCTACAGTGTTTTTGTTCACCAGCGTGATCGAATTCTTTGTCCCCGCACCCCAAGCTTTAGCATCTGCCTTCTCAAGAAGGGTTAGAGGGGTCTACCTACAGAATCTCATTCAAGGAGAAGCTGTTAGGTCACCCAAGTCAATTGAACAGCTTAGATCGCTGCCTGAGAGAAAGAAACAAAAAATTGTGATGCTCGTGCAGGTTACACTGGCCTCGTCGCAAACATCAGACCCAAACCCCAGCACAGACATGTCCGATAAGAGCTCCCTGTCACTCATGCCACCGTGGTAACATCATTGACCCCTGCTTTTGTTTCCATTATATCGTACATTCATCCCATACATCCAAGTGTTGCATATGCAATTGCTGCATCTCAACGCTTCACGTTGCAGTCACAAAGCGGTTGTCGTCTCATTTGATATGAGCAGCAACTGACCGAGGTTCGAAGCCTAGCCCATGAAGGGCTCAAGGCCGCCTCATGTCAAATAGAGCCTAGGGGAGAAAAACCAAGATGAGCCCTAGCGGCCTTGCCTGACCCCGCTTAGAAGCGGACAGGGACTGTCTTGACCTTTCTCGTTCAATTCTAACCTCGAGCCAAACCCATAGAATCTTCGTTGAGGAGAGGCCAACGAGCCACCTGAGCCTACCGAACGGCTTGAGCATCTGTCGGGAGGTGGGTTAAGAAGTAGTGGAATGCCACATGAGGGCTCTATCGACCGCGTCAGTGGATGACTGGACCTAGATTCCACACAAATGTGCCCGCTTAGCGAGCTCGTTGAGCGCAACACTCGAGCCATTGAGGCAAGTGTCATAAGCTCAGGTTCGTCTGATTGCAGGAAACCGAGGATGAGGTGACGCATGAAACATGGCTGACCCCTACCAGACCCCAAGGCGCTCGAGGGCTTGAGCCGCTTGATCCTAGATCGAGAGACCTGAGGTTCGAAGGCCGGCCCGCAACAGGGCCTGAGGCCGCCTCATGTTGAACAAGAGCTAGAGGAGAAAAACATAGATGAGCCTCAGCGGCCTTCGTCCAACCTGCATAGAGGCGGATAGGGTCATCTCAACCTTCTCATTCAATCTAGCCTCTACCCAAGCCCATAGAATCCCCGCTTGAGGGGGAATATGTTGGAAAGCGGGTTAAGGAGCAATGGAATGCCACCTGAGGGCTTTGCCGACCCTGTCACGAGCAATGGGACTAGATTCTATTCGAACACCCCCATTAGCGAGCTCATCAAGCACATCACTTGAGCCTAGGCAAGTGACATTGCCAACCCCTTTGGTTGAGAAAAATGCGAATGGGGCGATAGTCACAAAAGTGAGCCAACCCTTGACCGAATCCTCACCACGCGTGGGGGCTTGGGGAAGGTTGGACTTGTGGGGAGACCTAACGCATGGTCACAGAATGATAGCTAAAATCATAAGGGGTACATGCGAATACAAGAGTAGTTTCACTACCCTTGCTTTGGTCTCCAGTGACATTCGACCCCAGCAACCGCAATGGGTCGAATCTCACTCGGGGGCTGATAAAGGTATAAATGCCCCCCTTTTTCAAAACAGTCGCTACGTTAGACCTATTTCTCATGTTAAGGTTAGTGGTAAGGTTTGTGGGAACGAATAACCGAGCATGCCTGGTCAGACTATTTTTTTCGAAACAGTCGCTGTGTCAGACATATTTCTCACGTTAAGGTTTGTGGGAACGAATAACCAAGCATGCCGGTCAGACTGCAAAAAACCCACACCCCGATGGCTATGGTAACTTTGCTCACCAACATAGTCAAAGTTTCCCTCTTACACGCCTCGGGCCCTAGGGTCTTAACGAATGGAAGGGTCGGATTGCTTGAGCCCCTTTCTTCAAATACCAAAAAGGAGAGAAAGCAAGTTCAATCAAACAAAATGAAATTACGAATTTGCCTAATGAAATGAAATTACGAATCTGTTTTTAAGATACAAAAGGGTCAACACTTGTCCATAGATTACAGATAATGTCTATCAGACCCATTTGACTAACTATCCCCTTTGGGGGAGCGCTATGCCTTTGATCCTGTTCACCAGGTTCCACGCAATAGGAGTCATAGCCGTCTCGATCTCATCCAGCTCGGAGGCTTCGTAGCCAGGCGTGAAGCCGAGGCTCATTGTCTCCAAGTCAATGCTCTCTGCATAGTGAGAGCGGGCAACAGCAAAGGCTTGGGTGATCCCAGCGTGAAAAGCATCCTCCTCAAGCTGGCGCACCCACACCATGATGTCTACGACAGCAGAGGCCGCAAGCAAGCCGGTTCCCTCTGGCCGCTCCACCTCTAGGTCATCAAAGACCACCCCGACGGTAGCGCATAGGAGATCGTGCTCATCGCACTCTGCCTGAAGGATCCCCCATGCCTCAGCAAGCTCCATGCCTAGCCCGTTGGAGATGCTCTCAGCTTCCAGCCTTTGGGCTACCGTGGTTCCAAGATCAGCCCGGAGGGAGCTAACCCCCTAACATGCCTCCTCTCACTCTCGGATGGCCTAGTCATGCTCCTCACATGCCACGCCGTGCTCCAAGCGGAGTCTCTTCGCAGTCTGGCGCAGCTCATCTTGCTCCTTGCGTAGCCGAGCTATCTCCTCAGCATCTAGGCTCACCCTCTGTTGTAGGGCCATGGACCTCTCCTTGGCTCCCAGCTTGAGTTCTCGCTCCTTCTCCACCTCGGCCAGAAGGTCGAGGGCCCGCTGGCGGGCCTCGGCGTCCCTCTGGAGCAGCTCATCCTACTCCTTCTGGACTCTGGTGGCCTCCTCCTCATCCTGCCATGCCCTTATCAACAGATCCTAGAACATCATCTTGGCCTCCTCCGTGTCCCAACTGTGCCTTGGTCTCCTGTTGCCTAGAGTCCGGCCGCCTCCTCGGCCAAGGGAGTTAGCTCGCCCACCTACTGTTGGGCAACAGCAAGCTAGGCACTCACACCTCTACGCAGCCTAGGCCTCCTTAGTGAGGCAGTCCCATTCCACCTTCTGCTCATGGAGGAACCAAGACTTCTCCCTGGCTACTGAGCGATAAGGGACTAAAAAGAAGATCAATGTCAAAAACACAAAAATATGTGAAGAAAGAAGAAAGCAAGAGGGGAGATTAAGCAGATACCCGGACAGTAGGAATGATGACATCATGTAGGATGCCCCTAGCCTGGTTGAAGACTTCCATCAAAGCCAAGATCTCTTTGTTGACACTCTCCCTCTCTATGTTCTCTATAGCATCATCGAGCGAGAAGAGAATCGATGTTGGGTCTTGAGGATCCATCCACTGGAGCAGCTGACTCACCCCGTGCGGGCGAGTGGCAGCCCCCTGACATTAGGGCCAAGGGCGACCCCCGCTGGTCCTCTCCACCACCGCCACGATGCTTGGGGACCCTTCAGCCATGTCCCCCTCTATCCAACCCGCCTTGGGCACCGTCGCTTGGGCCGCCATTGGCACGGATCGCGCTGCTTCCTCGGGCACCACCGTGGCTACGTCCGACTATGCCTGGCTTGTCACGGTCACGGTCATGGCCACCTCCGCTTGTGATGCCATCGCCTCAACCGGTGGTGCCACACCCACCATAGACAGCGCCACAAGCGTGAGTGGTAGCTCCGTCCAATCCGACATAGGCAGCGGAATCACCTCTGCCGCCAGTTGCTCAGTGACCTTCGAGGGCGCTCCTTCAGCCCTGGCGTCCGCTTGACCCACCAAGGGCACGGGCGCCACTATAGGCAGTGCTAGACCGGCCGACGAGGCCACAACATCGACTCCACTCCTGCCTGAAATAGGAGCGATGGCCCCTATCTCGCCTTAATGGCGACGCTCTTCTTGGGCGCCACTGCCAAAAAATCACGCCGCCTCAAGACGCTGCAAGAACACAAAAAGCATGAGTTATGATGAAAACAGAGAAAAAGCAGAGGAACTGGTGGCTTACATCAGCGCTATTGGGCGGGGCCATTTCAGGGATCAACCCCCTAGGTCTCTGCTTAGCCTCATCAAGGCAGGACCATTCTGAGCCTGCCCCCTACTCCCGAGCAGAGGGGCTCACCTCCCTTGCCTCCAGGGGCGTGGTGGCAGGGCCACCCCCCTCCATCAACACCTAGGGCATAGCGGTAGATCCGCCCACCCCTATCAGCTCTTAGGGCACGGCAATGGAGCCGCCCCCCCTCCACCAGCACCTCGGGCATGGCAGCATATCCGCCCGCCCCTGCTGCCTCTTGAAGCAAGGCGGCTGGGGCCACTCCCCTTCGATGGCACCTCGAGCATGGCACTAGAGCCGCCCACTCCCACTAGTCTTGAGAGTGGGCTAACGGTTTGGCCCATCTCTATCAACCTCACAGGACTCACCGCATAAAATGGGAAGGGTCCCTACATGGATGAGTGGGTACCTATCAGCATATCCTCGCTCTCCATGTCATCCCACTTGGTGTCGGTGACTACCTCATTGTCTTCCTCATTGTCATCATCATCATTGTCTATCTCCTCCCCATGCTCCCATGCCTACAGCTTCTGCTGCTTCTTCTTCTGCTCGACATCCTTCATCTTCCTCTGCCACTCGGCCAGGGTGCGGTTGGTCGCCATCATGAATAGGTCCTTTGACAGCGGGACCGGGTGGTCCATAAGGGCAAGGTTCCTCGACTGGTCCCCCATTCCAATGTCAGCATCAAGGGGTTGAGAGTTCAATTAAAAAGGAGGCATGAGTAAAGAAAAACTTACAAAGGCAATGTACCCTAGTTCCGGTCGCATTGGGGGGTGCCCCAGCACCGGATACACAAAATCAAGAACGGCGTCAGCGTCATCCCATGAAGGCTCCATCGCCTCATTGATGCGCTGCACCACCTCAGAAGGGGAGAGCGCTCCCTCGGCAAGCGCCATCCCATCGAGGGACACCCCAGCTGCCATCATGTGTAGGGGAAGCGTGCACCTCATCAGTGGCACCACTCTCCATTTATGGTAGGCGCCGATGATCTAGGATCCCTTCACGCCCCTCTCCTTCAGAATTCGGATGGCAGAGAGATGGTCCTGGATTTTCTTCTTGTCTTTATCTAGGACCCCCCCACTTCCTCCACGATTCTAGGACCTCTTCGATGAGGCGCCCTGGTGAACGCTGACAAGGGGGCGGCTGTGTCGTCCTTGACGTAGAACCAATGCGAATGCCAGCCCTTATTGGAGGTCGATAGATGCATTTATGGGTATTCGTTTACCCGGTTGTTGTGGAGCTGAATGCCGATGCATCCCATTGGCACACTTAGCTCTTACCTCTTCTCCCACTTCTTTAGGAGGGTGACGGCAAAGAAATACCTGCCACAGGTCAAAGTGGGGACTAATCCCTAGAACCCCTCACACAGGGCGATGAATGCCACAATATGCTGGATCCCATTGGGAGTAAGGTGCTATAGCTCCACCTTGTAGTAATGCAGCAACCCCCGAAGGAACTTGTGGACGGGGGTGATGAATCCCCACTTGTGGAAGTGAGCAAAGGACACAACATAGCCTTCGGGAGGCGATGGCGCATCCTCATTGCCGGGCAGCCACCACTCCTCGGTGGCAGTCTCCACGGCGAACGAGGCCCTCCAGGCGCTGGAGGGTGACATCAGATCTGCACCATGGCTCCATTAAACGATTGGGGTGGATGGATGTGAACTTGATGGTGATTGAGATGCGGATGCAGGAGGCTTAGGTGATTGGTAGTGAAGGTTGTAGATGCAAAGACAAGGAGGCAATGTATGAAACCCTGGGGGCGAACCCTTTGGTTTTATAGGGTGACAAATGTGAGGAAGGCAACCATCTAGCTAGGTCTCCGCGCCTACCATGATTCGCCACCATGTCACCACGCGGGATATGCGCCCGTAATCCCTATCCTTTCCCTCTGAAGATGCACCAGACATTTCACCTCCTCGAGTAGACCAAGACTATTTACCAACAGAAGAGATACAGGTCAAAAAGCGTTCCTCTGGCTCACCTAGGCCCAGGAGTTCGAGGGCTGTCCCATCAACGGTTTCAATGATCGTCCCAAGGCAGCCTTACGATGAAGGATGGGCCCGCGAGTGACCAAAACCTAGGCAAACGAGTGCCTCAAGTCTCGTCCAACAGTCGAATCTCAGCCGGGCTGACCCTAGATGGATCCCTACGAACGAGATACCAGGATCCAAATTGAGCTATTTGGCTAAACAACCACCAAATCTCATAGCCATACCCGCCAAGGGTCCGAATTACCCCCCCCCCCGAGCGATTCTATCCAAATCACCTAGGGGCTCAGGGGCTACACCCGATGGGTGCGCTCGTGTGCACCCTCTGGCAAACAAAAATACCCCCTAGGTGATTCTATCCAAATCATCCAAGGGCTCGGGGGCTACACCCATCGGGTGCACTCGCACGCACCCTCTAGCGAATCAAAATACCCCCTAGGCGATTCTATCTGAATCACCCAGGGCTCGGGGGCTACACCCATCGGGTGCGCTTGCGCGCACCCTCGGGCGAATCGAAATCCCCCCTAGGTGATTCTATCCGAATCACCTGGGGGCTCGGGGGCTACACCCATCGGGTGCGCTCGCGTGCATTCTCTGGCAAGTCAAATCACCCCTCGGACGATTCTATCCAAATCACCCGGGGGCTCGGGGGCTACTATCGGGGACCAAATACTGGGGTACCCAAAGAGAAGGAGCTAATAACCATCAAACATTGATGCTTCCAAACAGACAAGAACACAACAACACTTCTTGCCCAACGATCAAAGGTTGGCTCCACCTCGCCCAATCCCTGAGGGCTGGCTCCTCTTTGCCTGACCCCAGAGGGCTAGCTCTGCCTCGCCTGATGTCCGAGGGCAGACTCTGCCTCGCTCGACGTCTTAGGGCAGACTCTGCCTTGCCCGATGACTGAGGGCTAGCTTTGACTTGCTCGATGGCTAGGGCAGACTCCACCTTGCCCAACGTTTAGGGGCTAGCTCCGCCTCGCCTGATGTCTGGGGGCAGACTCCACCTTGCCCGACGTCCAAGGGTGGGCTCGGCCTTAGCCGATGTCTAGGGGCAGACTCCTGCCTCGCCCGATGTCCGAGGGTTGGCTCCGTCTCACCCGATGTCTAGGGGGCATACTCTGCCTCGCCCGACATCATGGG
Organism: Miscanthus floridulus; assembly: GCF_019320115.1. Taxonomy (NCBI): domain Eukaryota; kingdom Viridiplantae; phylum Streptophyta; class Magnoliopsida; order Poales; family Poaceae; genus Miscanthus; species Miscanthus floridulus. The sequence goes on along the minus strand of NC_089583.1, from coordinate 9,027,963 downwards.
GTGGGCTCCATCTCGCTTGATGTCCGGGGGTAGACTCTGCCTCACCCGATGTCTAGGGATAGACTCTGCGTCACCTTGCCCAATGACCTAGGGGCTGGCTCTGCCTCGCCTGACGTCCAGGGGCAGACTCCGTCTCGCCCGACATCTAGGGGCAGACTCTGCCTCACCATAACTACTGCGCGTAGATAAGGCTGGACATTCAAGTCAACCGCAATACTGAGGACCATACCCTGCGCGCCTGTAGGAAAGTACCATCAGGATATGACTAGATGGGCGCTTTAAGCCCTTCCAGGCATGTTAGAGTTCAAATAGTGTTACGGGCGCCGACATTTATCCTATAGTCTTATGGGCGCCGGCATTTGCCCTCGGACACGAATCCTGACGAAAACATACAACAACCACTATGGTCCTAGAAGGAAACTCATGTCATCTACAGTAATGAACATGGGGCCTCTACGCTGTCTGCTCCCCGTAGGGTCAGTGGCTTCGACACCCTGGTGTGTCGCGCCACCCACCAGGGCGGGACGGGACGTGACCACTTGCTGAACGAAGCCAGAGTACAGCCCTATCAGGATCAGCGAACGTGCTATCCCTGGCATCATCTGTCGTGTCAGTGGGACTCGCTCAGAGGAAAAAGGAGACCCGTCATCTTTGAAGGACCTTCTTGGCCTCTAGTTCTTCTTCTTTCTCCCATTTTGTAATCCTTGCTCCCCCTTTATCTATAAAAGGGGAGTCAGGGCACCCCACTAAGGGGACGGATTGATTCAACACATCACGCACCACTTCACACATAGCTGAGCAACATCGAGGCTCTCAGTACCTATTCGACCTATCCATCTAAGACTTGGGACCTGTCCCTCTCTTGACCTATTTGTACCCCCTACTACAAACCTTTCAGTGCTAATAACACGAGGAGCAGCAGCAGCAAACTAGATATAGGGACATTCTACCCGAACCAGTATAAACCTTGTATGATGAGGACATCACTTCTTCATCACATACAAGCCATGGAGAGGAGGAGGTCCAGCATGGGTGTCCAATTCATCTTTCTCATGGTGGAGGCCTAGTACAACTGAAGTTGGACCCCATCTCGGGTTCTAGGATAAGTCTGCCTTAAACTGGTCACCCAGGACACATCCGGACTCCGTTTTCGATGATCCACATATGGATGGAAAGCTAATTTGATAAGGAAGGCAATCCAAGTGGTCTCATGTCAAAAGCTCTTCAAAATCAATAGGAATCATCAAAACAATTTAGTGTCCAGAATCTATCAGAGTGCTACAACACCGTCTTTTGGTCCGTTGGACCGTGTATCGTGTTTGGGCACATTAGAGGGCGCATCCAGGGGGGTGACGCCTAAGACTCTATAATTAGCACCCATCCCTCTCCTTAAGGTTTGAGTTTTGTTTAGTTCTTAATTTCCTCATGAAACAGACATCGTTTTGCTGCAGCTGTGTTCGCCAAAGCTTGCTTGCTGTGAACCAGGGCCCCAGTTCTTGATCTTGTTGGCCTGTGGCGATTAGTCCTTTCAAATAAAGACTTGAACTCATTCTCATTATCATAAGCCTCATATTTATTTGCAATTTCAGATTGTGTTTATCTTGTTCTTGCTTGTGTTCTCGATTCGCTTGTAGGAAAGCCTTCTCAGTGAGATCAATCGCGTTCACGTGGTTGATAACCAACGGAGCAGTGGTGTAACATGGTTGCGGGCGTCCGAATCAGTCTTGGTTCAAAGCCTAGATCATGAACATCGAGTCTCCACCAATCAATGCTATCATACCTTTCGGAAGATTGGGCCTAGTCTACATCAAGTGGTATCAGAACCCTTGTTGCCCGTTAGGTATAACTTTGTTTTCCCCTTTAGATTGTTATTATTTTTGTATTACCTATAGTCCTAATAAAAGCCAAAAAATACACCGCCACATATTCCCTGTCCTATAGCCTCGTTGTGTCGTGCAATTTTGTCTTTGTTTCGTGTTGTTGAGTTTGTGTCCTATGACAAGTCCTGGTTGTTGGTTTTAGATCGTTTTTAAGTCTAGTTTATGTTTTTCCCTTTGTTTTTTATCATAATCCAGTGAACACCCTCAAGTCTTGCTATGTTTCCTTTATATCCATCAAACCCTAGTCCACACCATCTAATTTGTTACACTTGTCTTCACTGTTTCCATCAAATCCTTGCTGTCATGACCAATTTTGCATGCATTGTTCCCATCTTGTCCTCTAATTCGGAGTCAGTTCGTAAAACTGGTCTAGTTTTCGCATACTGAACTCGGATTTCGACGTTCCATATATCAAAATCGATCAAAAAAATTTGGGATCCGTCCGTCCCCCTGCTTTATCGGGTTTAGAAATTTTTATTTTGGCCAAAAACTGGTCACAAGATCCTCTTTTCGTGGTCACAAGCTTTTTGTCGATTTTGAGCGCATCTTCTAAAATTTCCACAGGCCACGCCTTTCACTTGTTTAAGCTCATATTTTTTGTAGTTACTTCTTTTGTGCTCCTAAATGAAGAAAAAATATCAAAAAATAAAAATAAAAAGTCAAAGAATCCCAAAAAACAACGACAGCCCAAATATACAGAAAAAGAGAGGGACAAAAGTGGAACAATATCTAGAGGAGCACATAGAGAGCGTCATTTGAGCTGTGTTTGCAGTGTGCTGATTTCTACCTTGTTCCTAATCATATTCCTGCTATTCACATCACTTGATACATCTGATACTTGGAACGTGAGTAGGCTAGCAACTGAGACAAGTACTTGGGATACTTATTCAGCTTTGCTATTCAGTTGCGAATTTTGTTATTCCTTGCTACTATATTGTGCCTGTCAAAGCTCCACTTTCTTCTATCCGAGTACAGGTTTGCCTTGCAACTATTACACTCAAGTTACAATGGTATCACAGTCACCGACCGATTGCACCGCCTGTTGCTTTGGTAAGAACACTTGTAAGACCATGGTAAGACGCTTGAGAGTTGGGTGCCTTGTTTTTCCTTGTCCACAACCCAAGCAGTTGGTAGGGATAATACTATTTGTGTTGTCTTCTTCTTTCTACTAACCATGTCAGGAAAAGACAGAGGCAGCGGCAAAGCAAACGGGGACACACCTATAGATTTCAATGACTGTGTTTCTAAGAATGAGCTTTGTGTCGTTCTTGATGACAAGTTCAATGAGATCCTTCAACAAATCACCAACTTGGCCAAGAGGATTGAAGATGTTGAACAATGACATCCTGAACCATGTCCTGAAGATGATGATGATGATCTCTCTAAGGAGGAGGATGGTGACGCGGAGGCTGAAGTCGAAGCTCAACGATGTGTTGAGGATGCACGTAACCGTAATCGGTTGAACTTTAACCGACGCAGTATGGGAGGTAATAACCAAGGTAATAATGGTCCTTTCTCTAAAACCAAGTTTAAGATACCTCCTTTTTCTGGTTCTGCTAATCCTGAAGCATATTTAGATTAGGAGATGGTTGTAGATCAAAAATTTAGCTCCCATCAAGTACCTAAAGAATATAGAGTTAGACTTGCTACTAGTGAGTTTACTAGTTTTGCTCTTTTCTGGTGGAATGATATTTGCAATGATGGTAATGCTAATGCTAATGCTCAAATACCTCAAACCTAGACTGTACTTAAACGATGAATGAAATCGAGATTTGTTCCTCCATACTATCAGCGTGATCTGCGATTAAAACTACAATGTTTAAATCAAGGTAGTAAGACTATTGAGGAATATTATTAGGAGCTTTTAATTGGTCTAGCACGTAGTAACATACAAGAGGATGAAATGGATAAGTGTTCTAGATTTTTTGGAGGTTTACGTCGTGAAATACAAGATGTTCTTTACTATACAGAATGGACTAGATTTTCCCAAGTATATCATTATGTTCTTAAAGCTGAAAGGGAAGTACAGGGACGACAACCTAGGCATTCCACGACTCCGTCGACTCCTTCACATCCAACCGAGGTGAGTAAATTTTCTAATGTGCAGACACCACCAGCGCCTGTAAAGAAGAGTTCTTCTATCACACCTTCTTCTAGTGGATCTACTACACCTTCCTCTAGTAGCTCTTCTAAAGTTGTTTGCCACCGCTGCAAGGGCATGGGACATATTGCTAAAGAATGCCCTAGCAAACACGCATATATTGCTACTGATGATGGTGGGTATGCTAATGCTAGTGATGAAGAGAATGAATTTGCACTTGCAACTGATCTTTATGCAGATAAATTTATGGATAGTGTTGAAGATCCTGATGTTGCTGAAGATCCTGATGAGGTAATTGATAGTGTGGCATGCACTACAGACTACAAATCAATCCTTATTCTGCGTGTTTTGAGTACACAAGTTGAGCCAGTAGACAAGCTACAACGCCATAATTTGTTTCAAATGTTCCTCATTGTCAATAGTTTCTGTGTTCATGCTATAATTAATTGATGGAGGGAGCAGCAATAACTTGGTAAGTTCTAAGCTTGTCAAGACCCTTGGTTTATCTACACGTGCTCTTCCACATTTATACCATGTTCAGTGGTTCAACAATAGTGGTAAGGCAAAGGTAACACAATCTGCTTGTGTGCATTTTTCTATCGGATCATACCATGATTATGCTAAATTTGATGTCATGCCTATGCAAGCTTGATCACTTTTGTTAGGCCGCCCTTGGCAATATGATAATAATGTTGTACATCATGGTAGGCAAAATAGATATACTTTTATATTTAAAGGAAAGACCATTGCTTTACTTCCTTTAACTCCTGCTGAAATTGTGTGATATGAAAACAAACTTGCTGAAAAGAAAAAGAAAGGCCATGATAAAGACTCTAGCAAACCAGCAAATGAACCATCAAGTAACATGAAAGAAGTTTTATTTGCTCTTAAATCTATTTTTGCTGATCATGATGAACCATGTTATGCTTTAACTTATACGTCGCCTATATGTCCACTTGGTCCTTCTTCTAGTGCTATGCCTCTTGTTGGAACTAACCTTTTGTAGGAGAAGGAGGATGAATTTCCTAGCAGGGAGGCCACCATGGCAGCCGCCTTTGTGAACGATTGGGCGCCAAGATGAACAACTTCTTCTGGAGCTATCGTTGTTGTCATCCTAATGGAGGAGACGATCTACTTTAGTCGAGGATGACTTCAATTCAAGAAAGGGAGGATGATGAGGACATCACTTCTTCATCGCATACAAGCCAAGGAGAGGAGGAGGTCCAGCATGGGCGTCCAATTCATCTTTCTCATGGTGGAGGCTTAGTCCAACTGAAGTTGGAGCCCATCTCGGGTTCCAAGACTAGTCTACATTAAACTAGTCACCCAGGACACATCCGAACTCTGTTTTTGATGATCCACATGTGGATGGAAAGCTAATTTGATAAGGAAGCCAATCCATGTGGTCTCACATCAAAAGCTCTTCAGGAATCAATAGGAATCATCAAAACAAGTCAGTGTCCAGAATCTGCCAGGGTGCTGCGACACCGTCTTTTGGTCCGTTGGACCATGTATCATGTTTGGGCCCATTAGAGAGCGTGTCCAGGGGGTGACGCCCAAGACTATAATTAGCAGTCGTCGCTCTCCTTAGGGTTTGGGTTTTGTTTAGTTCTTGATTTCCTTGTGAAACAGACATCGTTTTGCTGCAACTGTGCCGCCAATGCTGATTGCTATGAACCAGGGCCCCAGTTCTTGATCTTGTTCACTTGTGGCGATTAGTCCTTTCGAATAAAGACTTGAACTCCTTCTCATTATCATAAGCCTTATTTTTATTTGCAATTTCAGATTGTGTTCATCCCGTTCTTGCTTGTGTTCTCGATTCGCTTGCATGAAAGCCTTCTCGGTGAGGTCAATCGCGTTCGCGTGGTTCATAACCAACGGAACAATGGTGTAACGGTTGTGGGGGTTCGAATCAGTCTTGGTTTGAAGCCTAGATCATGAACGTCGTGTCTCCACCAATCGACGCTATCGTACCTTTCGGAAGATCAGGCCTAGTCTACATCATTGTGTCTTTTAGCACACCATCCAGGCCCAACGCGCAATAAATACAAATTTACTAGTTGGTGTTTACTCAAAACACCGACAGTTGGCTAGAGGGCTGCCATTGGCACCTACCAATCATGGCCTTATCGGCCCGGTGGTGAGGAAACGCCCAAATTGGAGCTTGGCCGAGCATGACTCAAGGCGGGGTAGGGATGGGCGAACAGGCGACTTAATGGAGGAGCATGAGACACGACAAATCGAGTCGAGGAGACATCTCCAAGCCGAATTGGTAAGCGTGGTCTGCCGATCAGGATGGTAGAGAAGGGAAGGGGTAGGTCAGAGCTTGGCTCATCCCTGCCTTGGCAAAACATGGGCAGAGCCATTAGTGCGGCACGCATGCAGTAGCTATGGACAAAATGTGCGCATCCATGGTCGGGCATGGCATGTGCGACCATAGTGCCATCAATGCACGTGGTGCCGAGCAGGACAGCAACAACATCACAATGCGAGGTAGGGAGGACAGCGGTAGCAGCAGTATGGTGATAGATGGGGCAGCCATGTGGTAGGGCGGCAGGGGCCGAGGGACGCAAGGCCAGCGGCTAGCAATGCTGGTAGCCCATGGCTAGCAGCGGGCCCTGTGGCCAGAGATGGCTAGGCCACGACCAAACCGAGGGCGGCCTAGGCCCACCAATGCACAACCACGCGTGCGCGTGGCTCGGCCAAGCATGGCCACGATGAGCACCGGAACACGGTGACTGCACACTCCAGGCCAAGCGACCAGAAACGTGTTGTGCATGAATTTTAAAGCGAAGCAAAGGCCGCTGAACAACACGACCGGGGTTCAATCAATTCCACTAACCCTAAGCCGATACTAACAGCGACCTAGCAAAGCATTTGTCATGACTAGAGAGCAACCAAAGAGGAGATAAAAGGATGCCAACATGAGTTCATCACGCTAAACGCTGGTTCACGAACAGAGCGCTAACAACATGGTCTACAGCTCGTTTCAACGAAGTTGGGGCAATTTTTACAACGCCAACGCAAAATCAAACTAGTCCATGAACTACACCATGCAAAGGTACTCACTATGGTGCAACCAATAGTACAAAAACATGGATCTAGTGTTTAAGAAATTTAATCAAAATTTAAATGCTGAAATGGCATCATCATTAGGTTTTCAGACAGGTCATTTTAGTTCTAGAAGCTGAAAATGAATTCCACATTCAATTCTTGAGCTATCAAAAACACTATTGAACAACATCTACTTACCAAAACAAAAGCTGCATTTTCATCTAATAAACTTGTACTTCAAATTTTATTTAAGTACTAAGTACAAGTTATATTTTATTTTTGTTATAAAAGTTGTTTTTCATTGCTTAATCGAATACAACAAGCCATTCACTATTTACTTACTAGAATTGCTATCAGGCATTTTTAAGCACTTTGTTCATACTTTTCCAAAACAAACCCTAAACAACTTTTGTGCCCAAAATTATTTAAGAGCTTTTAAGCACCAAGGCAAATTGATTAGCAACACTTATTTGTTTCTTTATTCACGAAGGCGAGTCACACAAAGTTCACCTAACCATTTCATGTGAGAATTCATTGTAAAAACCTAGAAAACGTATTCACTAGGGTTTATTAGGCCTTAACCTCTTTGCTAACTAAGTCTGTAACACCAGGAGTGTTACAACCTTACCCCCTTAAAAGAATCTTGTCCCAAGATTCGGAGCAAGAATCAGGAAGGGAAGTGCAATTACCTTTCGTAGATCTAAAATTACATGGGAGATTGCACGACTTCGAATACTAAACCACTCAGGGATTTAAAGGTAACCATTATGAACAAACCCAGTACAACCAAAAACTTAATCCAGAAGTCGGGCTAGACTGGGGACAATGGAAAAACAACAAGAAAATGATCACCCAAAGTATGGCGTATGTCCAACAGATCTAGAAACAAGAGGGTGAGAACTCAATTATCGTGGACCCTAAAACCAAAACTAACCAGAGGTGGACTTGAACTTCTTCGATGAAAACCAGATCTCTTCTCCTTCTCAGATTACACAATCACCTCTGACTGATGACCCTAGCTCTATGAATGAGGGTTGGATCTCATAGCTCTGCCTCCAACTACTTCTTCCCCAACTCGATTGCTTCCCGAGCTACTCCAACCTATGCACTGATGGAGAGGATTGATCCTACAAGCTCTTCTTTAGAATTGGGGGAATTGGGATGAAGTAGGGTGAGCAAGGTGGCATCTTATAGCTCGATGGGCGAAGGTGGTGGTGCAGCGCACCGGGAAGTGGAAATGGGGTGGAAAAGAATCACTAGCGGATCACAAAGTGGGGAGAGCGTCGGCCATGGTATGCTTCCTACACAAGCTTGAGTGGAGGGAGGAAAAAGGAGGGAGGAGGCTCACTCAATGAGGAGGCGTGCGAGCGGCTGTGCCCCAAAAGAGAAAAAGGAGGGGGGTCCGATATGGGGGCGAGGGTGAGAGTCGAGAGCCGACAAGGTGTAGGAATAAAGAGAGAAAGCACACTACGTGAGTGAACAAGATGAGTGCGGCATAGCCAAATGGGAGCGGGGCGCAAGTGGGTCCCAATATCAACAGCGTCCGTAGGGCATGCAGCGATAGTAAATTAGCGCGCACATCGCGGTCAACCCGGACACGGGAATTGGGACATGGTGCCAATTCAGGCGTTTCAATCACCCTAGACTACTCGAGGACTACTTTTCCTTGTCATTCTTCACTTTCTTTGAAAACCCTATTAACTCAGTTACTTTGAAAAAGCACTACTCCATCAACCCGTTGTGGATTTCTCGTTAGAACACAAGGATATTTTTCCAAAGGAGAATATTTTGTTGCAAGAGCGGTATGATGGTGTAACTTGACAAAGGTGCTGGTCCACAACCTCAATACCAGCGCGTGCCGAGCAACGTCACCATGTGGCAGTTGTTCCACAGGGGCCCTCGGTTTCATCGTGGCACCATAAGCACTTAACCAGGCAACTTTACCAACTTATACACAATGAAGGCAAGGGAGTCATAGACCATGGAACCAGAGGAGTATTGCAAGGGAAGACTTAGGCAACAAGGGTTCCTTTCACAACAAGGGACAAGGAAATCAAATCCCACGATGGATTTAATTTAGGAGATTCAAGTGTTTTGCTGAGACATCCACAATTAGTTGATACAGTGTTCTCTGTCATCCAATCATGGCTGATTTGCTTGCACCTAAACGGTTGCTTCTCTTGTATCCCGCTTGATGTCAGTCTCGAGAACCCTAAGCAAGTCTAATGAGACCTAACAGTAAACCAATGTAGCAAACACAATGGAATAAGTGAAATACACATTCCAAATGCCCTTATACTGGTACAACACATAGGCACTCACTCTTCCACTCTTGACACATTGCTTGCCTCCTACGACTAGGCGATCTTAACCACTATGGGCAAAACACAATGAAAAGATTACAACACTAGAGGACAGTGATGAAAAGTAGTACTACTATGGTTACATCTCCCCTAGGACAACTAATCTACCTCGTCGGACCACACAGCTTCATTTTTGGGCTCGGTGGGTTCTTCTACTACCCCGACTATGGATTTGCCTCCTTCCTTGGCAGTGGCTAAGTGAGGGGAAGCAAGGTTTCTACTTCTGATACCTCTAAGGGTGGATGTGTTGGCGGTACTGCAACATCGGTTCTCCTTTCCAGCGGGTGGATAGGGATTCCTTCCAAAACCAAGGGTCTGCCTTTCCGTGGCAAGTGTCCTATGCTTGGCTCTTGGGACAAGATAGGCATCCACCAGCTGTTGGGTGTGCCGATCTTCGGCCTCTTTAGAGCTTCCACCATGGTAGTCTCATGACTTTCTGCGGCTACCACATTGACATGCGCTTCAGCGAGCTGCACTTGAAGCATCCCGGAGAAGATCTCAGCTTCCTTGGCTCGGCGGAGGCACTTCCTCAGCTCCAAGGCCTGCCTGATCATACTGCTCATCCAGAGCAATCTAGTACATGGTCAGGTGTACCATAGTTGGCCTGCCTTTTTGCGCGTCCCGCCCTTACAAAGCCTCCATGCGAGCCCTCCATACCCATCGGTTCTTTTCCAAAGGTGGAAATAACCTCATGGGTGTGTGAGCAATGGGATCTTCATAGATCTGGTAAAGATGCCACAAGGCTTTGTGGGCCACAACTTGGTAGGTGTCGATGAAGCAAAACCCGGTTGCAGGTCACATTCCAGGCTTTAGTGACATCGGGGAACTCTTCACTCTTCCCAATGTAGACGGTGATCTCACATTGCTCAGTGCCATGTTTCCCAGTACTCAGACCCTCATACTTAGGGCGATCCATGACTCCAAGTTTTTGCAAGGTGGCATACAAGATTTTAGGAAAACCCTCAGTGTTCAAGTAGTAGCTGCTAAACTAGGCTCATGCCATCCTGGGTGGGTCGTGGTTACAAGGAAGGATCGAGCGAGAAACTTGCTCAGATAAAAGGCTAGGTGAGCTAGGATGCACCAAGTGGTGGTACCAAGTGGCTAGACAGGGCCTTTTTGTAATGGTAGAGCGGTCATTAGTCTTGGCACAGTCCACCATCGAGTCTTGCGCGGAGACCATTAAAAGGAAAGCAGCAGGATTTTTACGCACGCGAGACGAGCGGTGCCTAAGGCCATAAAGGATTAGTACGGCTGCAGGGCAGATGTTCGATAAGGGCACAGAAAAGGGAGTATGGAAAATGTGAACCACGATAGGCGTGAACCATAGGCGAACATGATGCACGAAGCCTTCGTAAAGCAGTAACTCACAAACAAGGACTGGTCAGTTCGTGCACTATGCAACACGTGTGACACCTATGAATGGCACACCCGCAAGCAATGTAGGCACAATGACTGAGGCAGTACCAACGTGACTGACTTAAAGATCGTATATTATGCAAGAGTTAGTCCACCGAAGAAAGCCTAGTTAAAACTATTCTGAATACTTAACCATAGCAATAGGGCTACTTATATACTTCGTATGCAAACGTCCTAACTTTTTGCAAAAATAGGTTATCAAATTCTAATTTAGAAAAAGGGTTTTGAAGCTTTAACTTCTCATTTATGCTCTGATACCACCTGTGGTAGAACAGCCTAATCTAATGCCCTCCCATGAGTACCCGTCCTCCATTAGACACTAAGTACCCAAGAGAGTGCACTAAATCATATCATTCCATCGAACCCACCAACAGGGAGAGCTCAAAAATCCACATTTTTTGTTAGGATCATAAATGATAGGATAGAGCATACAACATTCTTAACCATTTCTTACATCACTTTATTACAACATTAGAGTTCTTAACAAATTGAATGCAACATCAGAATTAAAACTGTTTACATGTAAACGAGTTTACACCCTTCAGGTTCACAAGTTTTATTTTGCAGCGGAAAATAAACATATGATCAGAGTTACAGTAGAAACAAAGATTAATTTAATGACATGGTGAAGCATTAGCATATTGGACGTTTATATAGAAGATATGCTAGTAGATTTTACATCTTTTCTTAAAAAAACTTTTAGTGAGGGTTATAAATAAACACTACAATTCACAGCGTGAAAGGAATCCTCTCTGAGCCCACCAGGAGGTTTCCACACACAAAAGTCAGCTCTAGCATTCACTTGTCACCTGCAATAAGGGGGAATAAAACCCTGAGTACTCGATTGTACTCAACAAGACTTACCCGACAGGAGCAAAGTAAAAGACTCCAAGGATATGCAAGGCTTATTTGGCTTGCTGGTTATTACATTTGTAGGGAGCATTACTAATAGTGCATCCTTATGTTCCAAGTTTTTAGCTGTTATTTTTAGTTAATTAGCTAATCATTCTAGGTAAGCGCCTATGCTACTTTCAAGCATGCGGTAAGCAATCAGAACCATTTTACCATCTTTCATATTCTAGTTCTTACTACGGTGCTAGACCATAGCCAGGTCGTTACCATCTCACAGAAATGGTGATTCGTGAATCAATGTATCCCAGCTCGATACCTTGAAACACACATCCTGCTTGTGCCCTAGGCACAAACAAGACCAACCCGTTCCACTCCTGTCAAGGGGTCTAGGTCTCCATCCAAACTTAGACTCCAAGCCCCCAACACTTGAGACACGGTCTCAGTATGATGCTTAGACCTCCACCAAGTACCCACCCCTAAAAGACAGTCCAGAAAGAGCCAGGAACCATGACAAGAGAGTAACATGTCATCCCGCTCCCATAAGCAAGTATGTGCTCAAGATAATAAGTTTGTGACCTGACTACCATCCACAGCAGTGGACGGTCCTCAATCGACTCAGGTGGGACAAATGCAACCGGAGCCTCGCTCAGATTCCTAACCAAGTCCAAATCCAATGTACAATCCCGCCTGGTCTCCAATTATCATCCATATATATTCCATGTGATAGTAATATGATAATAACAACAATAATATCTTTCCTATCTCTCATGAGTGACAGGTAATCACTCAACTTCTACCAGGGTCCTATAGCATAACAGCTACATGATCCTGCCATACTAGTAAGACTCAGGATAAGGATATATATGCAAGTGGGTTTCATTCAACTCCTTAAAACTTAATGCACAAGCATAAAATAAAGTGTAGAATAATAGGGGTTATGCACCGGGGCTTGCCTAGGTAAGATATAACCAAAAGTTAGCATTCCATCGTACTGACATGATCATTAAGGCACCATCTTTTCTGCTACTCCAAATGACTCCATGATCCAACTGTTATTCCTATTATGATATACGTGGATGCAACGCAGAGACGTAATTAATCAATGGCAATCACAACTCTTAAAATGCGATTACGCCTCTCAAGCTAACGAGCTAACTATAATGACTAACATACTAGGTTATGTATCCACATTGCCGAATAAAGCGTTATTCCCTAACAAATGTTTTAGTTCTACAATCCCAAGGTGTTCCTTTATTTCATTGATTTAATATCTATATTCAAACTAGGGCAGCTACAAGCCTAACCAGCTAGCGTGCGAGCATCAGAAGCTTACCGTGGGCTCGGCTGAAGTGACAGTTGGAGTAGAGGATCACGGAGGAGGGCCGGTCGTGTGCGACCAAGCCATGCGGTGGCACACCATGGTGGACATAGCCACGTTAGCGGCATCAGGGTAGCTAGTAGTGGTTTGGCTAAGGTGCGTAGGACTGAAAAGGGAGTCAAGGCAAAGCTAATGGCATAGTGGGGTTGGCCTCTCATGGCTTCATTGGGGAGTTGCCACCCGTGCCAAACGAGCGCGGCCTTAATGGCCTGGCGGCGGGGAAAACTGGCCAAATTAAGGCTTGGCAGGGCTCAACTCATGGTGTGATGGGGTTGGGCGGCTAGGTGGATTCCATGTCTAGCTACGGGAGCATTGAATTAGGATGTGATGTCGCGTGCAACACGAATTTAACTCGCTGCAGCGGTGCGGCTTCCGCCAGTGGCCATGGCATGAAGGCAGCGGCTCTCGAGGCTCGGCCAACATCAGCTAGGGCTATGACATAGAAGTGGGGGTGTCCTGCACAAGGGAGACTCAGAGAGAGAGTGTCGTGGAGTGCTTGAATGGGACAACTCAGTCTTAGCAGGGCAGCGAATGGCGACAGCGAAACAACGATCGCGCACTAGGTGGTCATGCGGGGAGGGTATCGACACCGCGTCAAGGGAAGCAGCGCGATGGGATAGTGGATGCAGGCAAGTGACTTGATGGTAGGTGGATCAAGCAGTCAAGACAGACGCCACGTCGGCCATACAGCGATTGCCGCGGCATCGGCTAGCCCCGTGCACGGCCTGTTCGGTAGCACGCGCATAATGGCCACGCAGTAGCAACCCTGCAGCTTAGTCCTAGCCCACTGGAGGCGATCAGTGGACAACCCTAGCCTGACACATAGCCGGCAGCCAGCAAAGCCAGCCATGGGGCATGACCAAGGCCAAGAACGGTAAAGAAGCAGCAGCGTGCGCGCATGGTGATTGTAGACATCGGCTGAGCAACAACGAGTGGTAACGTGCATGGATTTTAAAGCTAAGCAAGGGCTGCTGATTAACTCAACTAAGGTTCAACCAATTCTCTGAACCTTAAGTCGGTACTATCGACTAGCTAGGGAGCAACTCACACGTCTAGAGGATGACCGGAGAGAAAGATAAGGATACGCAAAGATAAGTTCATCGTGCCGAGCGCTGGTTCACGAACCGAGCACTAAATCATGGTTCACAGCAAGTTATAAGGTGGTTTGGGCAATTTTTACAACACCAACGCAAAATCAAACTAGTCCATGAACTACACCATGCTAAGGTACTCACTCTAGTGCAACCAACTGGTACAAAAACATGGATCTTGTGTTTAAGAAATTGAATCAAAATTTAAATGCTGAAATGGCATCGTCATTAGGTTTTCAGACTTAGGTCATTTTCATTCAAGAAGCTAAAATTGAATTCCACATTCAATTCTTAAGCTATCAAAAACACTATTGAGCAACATCTACTTACCAAAACAAAAGTTGCATTTTCATCTACTAAACTTGTACTTCAAATTTTATTTAAGTACTAAATACAAGTTATATTTTATTTTTGTTTATAAAAATTGTTTTTAATTGCTTAATCGAATACAACAAGCCATTCACTATTTACTTACTAGAATTGCTATCAGGCATTTTGAAGCACTTTCTTCATACTTTTCCAAAACAAACCATAAACAACTTTTGTTCTTGAGATTATTTAAGAGATTTTAAGCACCAAGGCAAATTGATTAGCAACACTTATTTGTTTCTTTATTCATGAAGGCGAGTCACACAAAGTTCACCTTACCATTTCATGTGAGAATTCATTGTAAAAACCTAGAAAAATATATTCACTAGGGTTTATTAGGCCTTAACATCTGTGCTAACTAAGCCCGTAACACCAGGGGTGTTACAAGCGCCTAGGTGAAGGTGGGCTGATCGAGGACTTAGCATCCCTTAGCTCGGTCCCTTGATACCAAGGATTTCCTTAGGTGTAGGCCGTTTGCAGGTCCACTGAGCCATCCCTTGTCTGCCAGAGGCCAATTTGTGTAGCCCCCGAGCTTCTAGTTAATTCAGGAAATCAGTTAGGGGGTTAAATGGACTATCATGCCCTTAATCTGAGGGTTTAATCTATCCCTTGTTTGACTCTCGTAAGCCCCCATGGCTTCCTAGGCCGCATCAGGGACGGCAATAAGGGTCTTCTTTCGATCATGACTGGCAGTCCAGCCAAGGGAGTTTTTGTCTTGGGTCGGTTGTTTGTCAGAGGACATGAGGAACACCTTCTTGACTCTTTGTAGGGTAATGCCCTTCACGTGCTTCGAACCGAAAAAGCCTAAGCAAGGGCTCGGTGAAAGCTCTAGTTTGGTTTTGGTGAATTGATGACACCCTAAGTGCTAACCTAGTTTATCAAAGTGCTCATGAGATAGGTAGCACATTCCAAGTGGCTGAAGCAAATAAAGATCATGACATGATGACGGTGATGCCATGGTGATGATCGAGTGCTTGGACTTGAAAAGAAGAAAGAAAAAAAAACAAAAGGCTCAAGGCAAAGGTATATGTGGTAGGAGCTATATTGTTTTGGTGATTTAGACACTTAGCGAGTGTGATCACATTTAGGTTTGATAGTTGTACTATTAAGAGGGGTGAAACTCGTATCGAAATGCGGTTATCAAAGTGCCACTAGATGCTCTAACTCATTGCATATGCATTTAGAATCTAGTGGAGTGCTAACACCCTGGAAAATATTTGTGAAAATATGCTAACACATGTGCACAAGGTGATACACTTGGAGGTTGGCACATTTGAGCAAGGGTAAGGAACTTCACCGGCGCCCTGTACAGAAAAGATAGGATTTCACAGAGTGCACCGGACACTGGCCTCAACTGGACCGGTGTGTCCGGTCAGTGGAAGTAGTGAAGACGCTGGCGTCGATCTTCAACCAGACGCTGGGTCACTTCATGACCAGACGCTGATGGGGTGCATCCGGTCCTACTGGTGTGGAAGCGCACTAGAGGAGACAGTGAGTGACCGGACGCTGGGTGAGTCTGGTCGGGCGTGACCAGACGCTTCCGGTCGTGAGTGGAACCTTATAGGAAACGACCGGACGCTAGGGTCCTACGTCTGGTCACTTTGAGCAGCACGTCCGGTCACAACTTAAGTGTACTGATGACCGTTGAGATCAGGAATTCAGTATTTGAAGCAGGTGCCATGTGGCGTGCATCGCGCGACCGGACACTGGGGTTCTGCGTCCGATCGATCTGACCGGCGTGTCCGGTCGCCTCATTTTTCAGTGGACTAAAGAGCCAACGGCTCTATTTCATGGGGGCTTCTATTTAAGCCCCATGGCCGGCTCAAGCTCATACTCTTGGCCATTTGCATTGACATAGCAACCTTGTGAGCTTAGCCAAAGCCCTCTCACTCATCTCCATCATAGATTCAACATCTTTGTGAGATTGGGAGTGAATCCAAGTGTATTGCTTGAGTGTTTGTATCTAGAGGCACTTGGTGTTCGTGTTTCGCTATAGGATTTGCTTGTTACTCTTGGTGGTTGCCGCCACTTAGACGGCTTAGAGCAGCGAGGATCATCGAGTGGAGGTTGGTGATTGTTTTCGGCTCCGATCGTAGTGATTGTGAGGGGTTCTTGACCTTTCCCTGGCGGAGAGCCAAAAGGTACTCTAGTGAATTACTCGTGGCTTATGTGATCCTCATCTTGTGTTGGTTGTGTGGCACCTTATTAAGGGTTTGGCGTGTGATGCCAATTAGCGCGTGAACCTCTAAGTAAGTGAATCGCCACAACGAGGACTAGCTTGGCAGCAAGCAAGTAAACCTCGATAAAAAATCATTGTGTCATCATTTGATTTCGAGGTGATTGGTCTTCATTGATATTCATTTTTGTGATTGATTGGTTCACTCCTCGACACGACGGTATAACTATCTTGCCCTCTTTCTTTACAATACCGCAAACTAGTTGTCAAGCTCTTTAGTGTAGCTAGTTGTGAGAGCTTATTAGTTTGGTTAGTGTAGCTCTTTAGTTAGTATTTGAGAGCACACTAACTTAGTGTAGTGACATAGCTATTGTGTGGATAGAAATTATATAAAGTAGAATTGTGGTAGGTGGCTTGTAATTTTAGTAGGCTAACGCAATACTTGCTTCGCCTCATAATTGTCTAACCAGTCTACTAAATGTTGTTATAGAAATTTTTAATAGGCTATTTATTCCTCTCTAGCCATTAGAATTTTTCACCGGACCAATCCCTTGAGGTATTGCTAGCTCTGGGCCTCTGTGAGGCACCCCACTAACCTAGCTTATCATGGTTCGGGTCGGCGTGGATTCTCTGACTTGCAGTAGTAAAGTCACCGGTGACTTTCCATGCCCTGGAAGCCATATATTTTCCATCTAATGGTTGGGAAGCTCTTCACTTTATTAGTGCTAGCCATGATGCAAATAGTAGCCCATCCACTTTATTAGCCATGGTTTGCGTACTGAGCAAGGATAGTTAGCAGAATTCTGTGTAGCTTATCTTTTCAAAACTTTTACATATAAACTTGGATAAATATAAAATTTATATGAAAATTCTAGTCCTAAAAATATCTACAACTATAGTATATGATTTTTTTTTCATTTAAAAATCATTTTGTGTGAAATTGCCTCAAATCATAGCACTTCAAAAAATTATATTTTTTAAAATAATCTCGGATGAAGATAAAATTTGTAAAATAATCTTATTTCTCAATAATATCTGCACCCTTTTAGTTCACAATATTTTTATTTGAATCTATCTTGGTACCCAAAGAAAAGATAAAAAAATTATATGAAAGTTATAGTTCACAGAACATCTACAACCCGACTAGTTGTTGAAACCAAACCGTAACTCGTCTAAGACCATGGACACGGCTATCTAGATAGACTATACACTCTGCAGATATTGTACACTTTTCCACAAGTATGATACTGTCACTACAATGCGCAGGATATATGTCTGGGTGAGGGGACCAGGAGTCCGAGACGGATATATGAGTTAAAAGGAGATTAAAATAGAGCTCAAATGATTTATAGTTTTAAAATAAATTTTAAAAATAATTTTGAATACGAGCAATTTTGAATTTGACTTTTTGGAATGTTACAAAAGTATTTGTAGATTAATATATTATATTGATTATTTCAGCGTCAAGATGGATTCAAATAAAAATATTATGAATTCAAAGGTTATAGAAAGATTATTTTATGAATTTTATCTTCATCTGAGATTATATAAAAAAATTATAATTTTTTCGAAGAAGTGCTATGTCACGGTAGATAATTTGAGGCAATTTATTCACACAAAATGATTTTAAATGAAAAAGTCATATACTATAAAGTTGTTGATATGCTTGGGGACTATAATTTTTGTATGAATTTTATCTTTATCCAAGCTCATATGTAAACGTTTTTTCTATAAAGATAAGCTACATAGAAAAAAGAAAATTTTGCCAACTATACATGCTCTGTCTGTGAATTGGGCTCTAAATAGGCTTCTATTTGCATCCGGGCTAGCATTAATAAAGTGAAGGCCTTTCCAGACCGTTAGATGGGAAATAGATGGCGTCCAGGTGATGGAAAGTCACCCGTGACTTTACTACTGCACGTCAGAGAATCCACGCCGGGTTCGGGTGACTTCGCTCAGGACCGCTTCACCGCCTGGTGTCCCAGCACCATTATTGGTTCCAAAACAGGCTTCCTAGGCTCAGGATGCATGTTGCGGCGGCCGAGGCGCTCTGAGCACCAGTGAGTGGAGACTACTAGTGGTCCCGTTGCGCAGTGCCCGTCACTCATGGTCCCCTGGTTCAGGGGCAGCCATGTGCTATCTTTCGGTTGGCATTCGAACCCCTTAGAATCATGGGCTAGAGGAGCCCCTTGGCACTTTGTGGGGCCGGTCTATCAGTGAGTGGGGCATTTTTTTGTGTGCGCCCTTTCCTCTGGCGCTTGTGGAGTCTTTTGATATTTCACATTCGCCGCCCTAGCTAAGGTGTTAATGCATGTGGTGCACTGTGCTTATTCGCAGCGAGCCAACTACCCTGCCATGCGGCGTCGATCTATGCGCGTGTTCAGTTCAAAAATACTTCAAAAAAAGTGTTACAGTACTCGTCACATCAAATCTTACAATACGTGCATGGAGCAGTCAATGTAGACGAAAAAAAAAACTAATTGCACAGTTTGATTGGAAATCACGAGACGAACGTTTTAGCCTAATTAGTCCATAATTGAATATTATTTATCAAATAAAAACGAAAATACTACAGTACTTAAATTCCAACTTTCCCCCCAATCAAACACAGCCCCTTCCTTGTGGCCGCTACATTTTCAATGCGCACATCCGAGGCATGGACCCTTCGGTTTTTTTTGTACCGGCGTTGGCATGGGAGGCGTCACAGGGGTGTTTGGTTCTTTAGTTGCTCCTAAATTTATATCATATCGAATATTTAAATACTAATAAGGAATATTAAATATAGATTAATTATAAAATCAATTACATAGATGGAGGCTAATTTCTGAAATGAATTTTTTAAGTCTAATTAATCTGTCATTAGCACATGTTTACTGTAGCACCACATTGTCGAATCATGGACTAATTAGGTTTATAAGATTCGTCACGCAAATTAGTCGCAAGTTATGCAATTAGTTTCGCAATTAGTCTATATTTAATACTCCATGCATGTATCTAAATATTTGATGTGATAGGAATTTTAGGAGTTCATGTAGAAACCAAACTAACCCCATAGTTTTTTTTGAGTGATGGCATTTGTTACAAGTCGGGACGCGACGGTTTAGGGGCGTCCCATGAGTCATGCCATTATGGCGTGTGGCTACCTCCACATAGCCAGTCCATGCCTGGCCCTTAGTGTAAATGGGCTTTGGCCGTCCGAGAAGTCGAAGAGTTAAACGATGGATCCACCATTTGCGACTAATTGGATGGCCACCGCTACCATGTGCCCCTCTGCCTTGGACTATAAATTGCCCTCGGTAGGGGAAGCCGAAGGGCATCCCATTCGAGCTCCCCACATAGTACATGCCACCTTGGGCAGGTCATCGAAACGGGATGGTGCTTTCAATGTTGACCTCCAGAGCGCCAAGGGTTCCACTATACTCTCGATGGTTGAAGGGATTTCAGCGAAGGTGGTCTGGCGGAAAGGTCGCGAGCAAGAAACGACTAAGTAGTGCAGTGCGAGGGGCATGTTCCCCTATACTCTCGATGGTTTGGGGCCTGCCCCCTGTCCCTCCACGCCCCCTTGCCATCATCGGCCCTTAGGGGGGTGGCGTTAGGCAGCCATCACCTCCCTCTCTATCGCCATCCTGGTTGGTCCATGGTTGTTTGGGGTGCTCCCACTTCAGCAATTTTGCGAGGTTGGGGGGATTTCAGCGACTATGGGTGCTTAAGTATCCCCCTCTAGTGGGAAGAAGGCTAAAGCGGGGTGGGTGCACCCTCTAGCCGCTAGACTCAGGTGCCCCAGGCTGTGTCTTCATACGACATATGAGGAAAGTGTATGGACCTACGGGAAGACCGAGTGGGCCAGTGCGAAGGCTATGCCTTCCATTAGCCTTCCCTTCTTTCTTCTTGTTGGTGGCCACCCTCCTTCTCCATACTAGAGAAGGGGCTCGGCTTCATTCCTTGTACACCAAGACCATTGCTGGGTGATGAGTAAGGAGGGCAGTGGATCAGGTTCGGTGCGGATATCCGCTGGTTTTAGGTCTGTGGATTTCGGTTTTGGTGCCTAGTTTTCGTCCATGATTTTTCAGGGTTTGGATACCTGAAATACTGTGGTTTTGGGCCGGATACTAAATTTCACCCTGAAAGATTGAGCCCATTAGAAGCCCAATTAGCCTGAAATCCTCGTTCCTCAGTCGCTCAACTCTCATCCGCATCCCTAGGCCGCATCCACCCGACGGGTCATGGCAGGCTCGTCCTCGTCTGCTTCCCCTGCACCCTGTTCGCGACCTCACCGGCTCCCCAGCCCCGCAGTCCGCAAGTCGGCAGCCAGCACGAGCGCTCACGGAGTCGACCTCGCCGGCTCGCCCCTCTCTATCATTTGCTTCCCTCACCTTCCTGCTTTGGACGCTGCACCCTCACCTTCCTGCTTTGGATGCTGCAGATCGATGGAGGAAGAGGAACAGAGGAGGTGGGATGCTGCAGGCCAGCGCCGATTGGGGGAAGAATGGCCACGCCCCGCACAGGCGGCCGCACGGCTCGACGGCGAGCGTGAGCGCCTGGGCATGCATCCTGGCGTGGATGAGGCGCGGGCGAGGCCTGACGCCAGCTGTACGCCACCAGAGCGAGCCCCCACCGCCGTCGCCCACACAGCTCCTAGTGCGGATAGCACAGCAACGCGCAACAGCGTGTTTATGAATGATGAATCATGAATCTAAACTAGATTTGGCTGCACTGTTCTGATCTGAACTCTGATTGTATCGAGGAGGATGGGGGGGTCGAAAAAATTCAGAGGAATGGGAGCGGAGAGCAGATGGAGACGCTCGGATTGGGGCTGTCATTGCTGGTCTGTGAAAAAATAATTCTGGGTTTCGGATTATCCGTTTTGGTTTCGGGCATGTTTCGGTTTCGGAGATGGATTTTCACCCGAATCAATATTCAGGGTAAATTCAGGTTTTAGATTCGGGTTTTGATTTTGGGTGCCCATACTCCATCTAATCCGAACCTGCCCGGTTGCCATCCGAGTGGTGCCCTTTCGCGTGCCATAGAGATCACTGCTACTCCCGCTTCAATGTCATTATCGAGCACAACGTTTGTCCTTGTCACACGATGACTTGGGTCAGATGCTGGGGTAACCTTGTAGTTTTAGCAGTTTTTGTGACGAGCTCTTTACGCGGTGTTTGTGGCCGTATATATTTAATTGCCATGGGTCGTACCCATTTTAATAAAGAGACTTCATCTCATCATTTTTACGAGTCGTACTCGAATTGCGTGTTCCCTTCATTGGAGGTGAGCTATATGACACTGGTCTCAGGGGCCATGAAGTCTACACTTGTGCTACTAACGGATAAGTCCGTGAGAACCCCAAATTTCCGGTCAGCCAGTCCTCGCTCTTGGGCCCCATGGGGCTATCCTCGGCTTTCCGACCGAGGCATTTGTTTGGATCCCGAGCATAGCCACCCAAACTTGGGGGCTCTTGCCTCCCTTCGGTGGGCCTCCATGAGCTGCTCTAAGGTCTTGTTTAGTTCTAAAAAGTTTTTTCCAAAAAGTGCTACTGTAGCCATCACATCAAATCTTGCGATACGTGTATGGAGCATTAAATATAGACAAAAAAAAACTAATTGCACAGTTTGATTGAAAATCGCGAGACGAACGTTTTGAGCCTAATTAGTCCATGATTGAATACTAATTATCAAATAAAAACGAAAGTGCTACAGTAACCAAAATCCCAAACTTCACCCAACTAAACAAGGCCTAAGTTGGTACTCGAACAGCGCTCCACAACCAGGAGGCCAGTTAGCCTCAAGGCATTTGGCTCAGGCCACTGTTGCCGCCTATGAACATTCCTCGCACCTTTATTTGCTTCAGGTGGCCTAGAAGCCATATACGACTGGCCTTGATCCCTCAGTTGGGTGCAGTTTTGGATATTGTTTGGAAAATGGAGTTTTAGATATTGTTTGGAAAATGCTCTGTTCTTACTTGTAATGATAGCTTAGCTTGTTTAACATGTTCAATTTATACCTGATGCATATGTCTATTTTTATTGAAGTACACATAGGGATACTGGGCACCATCACCAACATCTTGGGCTTTGGAGAAAGGAATTTGATGTAGAGTTGATGTTTTGCTTAGTTTGGTTAAAAAAAAGTATTCGACACTAGCACATTGCACACTCTTTCTTATAATTTATATTATGGGGAAGTTTTGAGTATTTTTTCACTCTTACAATTAGCAAGCATTGAAAATAATCATTTTCCATAGTGGCGTCGATCGCCAAGGTGACTCACAAAACCGAGTGACAGTTATGAGCCTTATTGGCTTATTTACAGAGGCACTTGCCTTGGCTAGCGAAATACTTTGTGCAGAGTCCAGAACCATGCTTGGTGACCGGAGTATACCTCATTAGTGGATCTCCATTTGTGGATTAGGTGTTAGTGTTTTAGCAACCGATACCACAGAATACATCACCTCATCTTAGGATTCAACACCTTTTTACTTGAGCTCTTTACCTACAGTATTTATGTATCTACATATGCTTTGATTGTGTGACTTTATATAAATTGTTTAAGCATCCTAATGACTTTATATAGAAAACTTGCTAAAATTTTCATATCTGAATCATCCCCATCCGACTCTATACGAAGAAGATATTTTTTTTCCTACGGTAGTCTCTTTTATATATATATTCTGTCTAAAGTTTAGATCCACTATTACTTGTAAAAGAACTCAAAACTATGAAATTGTTGACCTCATCAAGACCCGCATAACAAATATCTCCATTGGACCCTATATACTACCACCATCCGGAAAAGAAAACAATTTTAATTGCATTTTTTGTTAAAGTACCCAAATTTAACCAAATATATAAGTTAAAAATATTAATATTCATGACACCAAACAAATATAGTATAAAAATATATATCATGCAAATCTAACTTGAGATACTTTAACTTGCTACTGTGCTAAGACAAAAAGTGAAATTTACCCGTGCTCCTCAAAGTTGTTTAAAGGTGTCATCTAGGTCCCAATTCCTAAAAATGCATGTTTGGCTTCCTGAGTTTATAACGTGTCTCATCTAGGTGCAAATGGACATTTACTTGGCCCATTCTTCTACGTGGCATGCTGATTCAATGCTTACATGGACCTGAGAGATGAGCTCCACATGTCAGCAGCAAGGTTCCACCTTATCTTTTCCATACGCCCTCAGATAAAGATGATTTCTAAATTAAAATTGTAGCACTCTACGAGATATATAACTTTCTAGTTTTGAGTTGTTTCATTTAAGATTGCTAAGATGCTCAAGAAATAATATAAAATTTTAGCAGTATATTGATCACGTACCAATGCTTATCGCTTTAGAAAAATCATATCTTTCTTGTATGGTGCCCGATAAAGATACTTTGTATATGAATCTTGTAGATCCCATCGAACACGCTACAACTTTCGTATAAAAGTACCTTTATCCAACAACATACAAGAAATGTATGATTTTTCTAGGACGACAAACCCTGGTACCTAGTTAATTTGCTACACTTTATATTAGTTTTTAAAACATCTTAAGGACCTCAAATGGCAAAAATTAAAACAAGGAATTTGTACATCTCCTCATGGGCTACAATTTTCATATACAAAGTATATTCATCCGACACGTTATATTTTCTAAGGTGGCAAGCCAACTGCTCGAACCACTTCCGTGCAAGAAAAAAGCTGGGCCCGGGTATCTAACAAGCACCTGTGTTTTTTGTCGTATTTGGTCGCGCGTAAAGCTCTTGCTATCCCCCGAGGCAGTCACTCGCTTGCCAACGTCAGTACGATGTTATTCATCATCTGTCCTTTCCATATATAGCGTGTCGGCTTGTCTTGCAAAGATAGGCCTGGTTTAGTTTCTCAGCTTAAAAGTTTACTTTCTATAACGTCTGATATTTAGATACATGCATGTAGTATTAAATATAGACTAAAAAACTATTTGCACATATGACGACTAATTTGCAAGATGAATTTTTTAAACCTAATTAGTTCATGATTTGACAATGTGGAGCTACAGTAACATATGTGTTAATAACGGATTAATTAGACTTAATAAATTCACCTCACGAATTACTAAAATTTATTTAATTTATTTTATTATTACTATCCAAACACTCTGCATAATACATCAATGTGACATCCCTAAACCATACTCTCTCAGTTTAAACGCCACCGTAGTTCTGCGGAAGAACCTGCTGTGGCTGTGGCTGTGGCTGCATGCTCTTCTCTCTTCAGGCACTCTAGCTACTATAGATTTTCCTGCGGCAGCAACACTAAACAGCGCTGCAACTAGCGCAGCCGATCAGGCTAATATTTGTTTACGCACGTCAGTCAATTTTATTCACTTTTCTGTAAAATTAAACAGTGTCGATGTTAAAACTATATAGATATATAAATACAACTTTTCATATGCCGTTGTTTCAAATATAAACTTTTCATATGCCGCAGAAAGATGATCTGATCTAACATAGAATACGCATGAGCTCCACACTGAACCGGGGACCAATTAGAACTATGCATGTGATCAGCACTTAAACTAATTATGCACAGCTGTCTCGTTCAAAGTTCAAACACATATTTTTTTGCATAGGAACCCAACAATACTACAGAGGAACCGAAGTTCATTCATTCATATGGAAATTTCAGAGCATATATAGCGAACGTACGTCCACGAGTCTAGACGACTGAGGACGGTAATGGTACTAATTAACAATTCGACGTGGAATTTCGCAAGCATACTATCCCATAATATAAGCACACAACAAATAAAGACCCATATGTGTCGATGCTAAGAACCGGGAGCGATATGATTAAGCAGATGGTGGAGCAGTCGACCAGGAAGGAGCGAGTAGGACACGATAGTCGCTGCTCTAGTAGCCAAGACTGCTAGAGTCGGAGCTCAAGGTCAAGCTCCTCGCCGGTTGTGGAGCACATCCACAGTGTGGCCGCCGCGCCTGGTGCAGGGGCCGGCTTCCGCCGGGAGCAGCACGCGGTCCGTGAAGAAGACTGGCGCGCCTGCGCTACCGTCAGGGCTCTCGAGGTTCACGTCGGTGCTGGTGCTGGTGCCACCGTGCGAGCCGATTGTGACGGACATGGGAGCGGCGGCGGTACTGCTGGTAACGCTGCCGATTGTGTTCTCTGGCTCGGGCAGTAGTTCTTCATCAGCGACGTACTGGGGGCCGTAGACGTAGGGGTTCCAGGCGGCGGCACGCTCCCTCTTGTGCGCGTTCTGGTGGCCGCCGAGCGCCTGCGACTTGAGGAATTTCTTCTCACAGAAGAGACAAGGGAACAGCCGCCGCACCTGCTTCTTGTTCTTGTTGGCCATGTACGCCGTCGGCGCCGCCACCACCTCGTCCAGCTGCTCACCCTGTGCTGCCGCCGGCGCCAAGGCCAACGAAACCTTCACCGCTGCCGCTTGCAATGCCGGTGACAAGGGCTCCTGCTCCATGGAAACGCAAACAGAAACAGACGCTAGCGCTGTTCCAGTAAGTACAACGCTGCCCAAAATAAAATATTAGTTTCCGTCCTATATGGTGCTTGGTTTTTCTAAAATTGGAGATGGCGGCTATGTCCAGAAATGGGAGGAGCTAGGACGAATCGAAGAGAGATTTGTCAAGAACCGAGAAGAGCCAGGACGAATCGGACTGAAGCATTATGCTAGCGCTGTGTGTAGTAGTACCTGATGACTGATGAGGTGAGTACGTGATGGTCCTCCGGTCCTTTTGGTGGTCGAAAAGCGAGAGGGAAAAACACTGAGATCTGGTACTATATATACAGAGACCAAACAGCTATACTATTATATTATTCTCTGTTTCTAACTATTACTTTCATTAGGGCATGTACTGTACACTATGCAGGTGACTAGTAGCTTCATCATCCAGGATGAAGGATATAAGCAAGAACCAAATCCATGGAACAAGTGCTGACTTCATTTAGTGCCGAAAATTAATTAAGATTCACTACCACAGTTCTTCGTATCACCGTCGGTTCAAACCCCTCCATCACTGCTAGATTTTAAACCGACAGTGACATACCGACAGTGATAAGGGGTGCTCATCACTACCGGTTTAAAAAACGACAGTGATATGGTTTTCAGGAAATCCAAAAAATAGGCTAGAAAAATAGGGATTTTTTTAATACCAAGAGATACCCCACTGGACAGTGATATGGCCGTTCGGAAGGCATACGCAATGTCTTGACCCATCAGCTCGAGCGCCCACTTCGCGATTCTTCCCGTAGCATCTTGGTTTTGGACGACCTCGCCGAGGGGGAAGGATCACTACTGGAAACAGGGACTTTGCCGAGTGCCTATGGCACTCGGCAAAGGCCTAAAAACACTCGGCAAAGGCTTTGCCGAGCGCTGCACTCGGCATAGGCCACTCGGAGAAAAAAAGTTGGCAAAGCCTTCTTTGCCGAGTGTCATTTGTCGGGCACTCGGCAAAGCCTTTGCCGAGTGTCGACCGGACACTCGGCAAAGAAAAGTAGCCGTTAACGGTGCGCTATCATGACGGTTGCTTTGCCGAGTGTCTCAAGTACGACACTCGGCAAAGAATTTATATAATTTTTTCCCGAAATTGTTTGCCGAGTGTCGGCTCTCGGCAAAGAATTTTTTATTTTTTTAAAAATTCTCTTTGCCGAGTGTCTGCGGTGACACTCGGCAAAGCCTTCCCCTTTGCCGAGTGCCGTGGCCTGACACTCGGCAAAGAGCCCAGCTTTGCCGAGTGTCCTTGCCATTACACTCGGCAAAGATGGGAAATCTGGTGTTTTCCTCTAGTTTTTGCCAGCTTTGCCGAGTGCAGTGGGCGTTGCACTCGGCAAAGAGGCCTTTGCCGAGTGTGACACTCGGCAAAGAGTCTATAATTGCCTATTTTTTTCTTGTTTTTACATTCCAACACTTCCATCACACATTCAAACAGAAAATTTCACAGATATTCATCACATTCTTCAAATCCATGACATTCATCACACATCCATCCCATTATCACACATTCATCACTTACATATCACAAACACCATTTAGAAGTCACAAACATAAGTGTCTGAATATATCACATCGAAATTCACAAGTTCAAAAGTTGTTCATCATCTAACATCCAGTTTATTACCACAATTCCATGAACATGGACAAGTTCAACTCATTACCAAATACGCCTTTGATCGGGCTGTGACTGATACGGATCCTGACGATTAGGCGGATTATTGGAACCCGCCGAATGAGGCTGCACAAAGGAGTATATATTCTATGTGTTAGACATGTACTTGGCTAGCTAATTAGAAATTACTTGCATGTAAGAGACTGCAATTAACTTTCATACTCACAGGTGTAGGTCCATCCCAGGGTGAGGCTGCAGGTGGAGGTGGTGGAGCGAGCAGCTCAGGTGGCACAGCAAGACCCGTAT
Source organism: Miscanthus floridulus (assembly GCF_019320115.1). Classification (NCBI taxonomy): domain Eukaryota; kingdom Viridiplantae; phylum Streptophyta; class Magnoliopsida; order Poales; family Poaceae; genus Miscanthus; species Miscanthus floridulus. The sequence continues at coordinate 8,999,878 of NC_089583.1, read as the reverse complement.
GTTGCCCAAGGCTTTGAAGAAAGCCCGTGATGCTCGACAACCGAGTCTCATAGGTCTCCGTGATGCCCGTCAACCTACTCTCATAGGTCTGACGCTGGGAAATCAGCTGCGCCTGCAGCTCTTGATGCTGCCGAGCTTCTTCTTCGAGCCGGGCCTGCAACATTTCACTCCAATGTTTCAGTAATGCATAGCTAATTACGATGTGTAAAAGTCAATATACGATGAGTCAAACTGAAATTACCTCGAGGACGTCGACCCGCTGCTGTGCAACGGTCGGCCGTGTGCGTATGGCCGGGCTCTCGCTCGTGCTCCGGGCTCGGATCGTGGAGAGGTCGGGGACAGCGGTCGAGTCGATTGTGCCATCGGCAATCCACATGCGGCCGTGCTTCTTCCCTCCTCCCAACCTCATGACGAGCTCTGTATCAATCTCCTACGTGCACGGGTTGAAGTCTGGCCCATGGACTGACCTTGCCGCCGACGTGTACTCGCTGATGCGGGTGTGGACGCTCGGGTTCGTGTACTCCTGGGGCCCGTCCTCCAGGCTGAAGGAGACGTCAGACGTCGCCTTTCCCTTGTGGGACATGCACCATGCCTGGAAGTCCGAGCACTCCTGGCCTTGATGTGCCGCCCTCTACGAGAAGGACATCAAGAAGATTAGAAATCAGTCATAATTGAGCATCAGAATAGATAAATGAATTCGTGTACCCATGCGTCTCTGTATCTGGCGAGGTTGCGGCTGCCTAGATGGTGTGCTGATCCTTGCATCTCCAAACGCCGTTCCCTTGCAGCGTTGTGCGTCGAGGCATACCCCTCCGTAAATCAGTTGTCCACGATCTTCTCCCATGCCTCGGGATACGATCCGCACCACCAGGGAATCATCTACATGTCATCCGGTAATTGACATATAAGATGATCGAATTAAACCTACTTATTCTCAAAACGAATCAATCTGGATGTTCTCATGTACCTCAATGTACTGCTCCCGGGTTAGGTCCATGGTTCTGGCATCGGCCTTTTTGACCCTCTGTCCAAGCTTCGACCCATAGTAGGTGATAACGGCCTAGATCTTCGCCATTATTTGGATTAGCTGGATCATAGGTCTCATCATCGCTATCAACATTGTCCAAATCATCAACACTAATTGAAGGAGGAATGTTGTCTTCATTATCATTGCCTAAACGTAATCGCTCAAGCATTTGTAGGTCATCCACATTTTGGACCTCATCTCCAACATCCTCATCATCAACCCTTTCATTGTCTACTTCCATTTCTATCGCTTCGGTTAAGTCTATCACAAAGCTTCCTTATAGCCCCTCTTCTTGAAAGAACTCTCCCTCATATGTGCTTGGATTGAAGTTGTAATCTTCATCGTTTGGGGCAGGTAGTTTACCATGTGGTGATACCTTGTGCACAATAGCCCAACCCTTAAGCTATTCGTCTTGGCACGCGTATGGCATATAATACACCTGGTAGGCCTGTTGAGCCACAATATAGACATCTTTTCCTGGGTAAATGGAATCTGGTTGAATCTCCACTAGCCCAAGATTAGGGGTCTGTCTCGTTGCTCCAGGATCAAACCAGTGGCATTTGAATATGACAGGATTAAGAGCTTTGGAACCATGAAATGAAAGTTCATAGATTTCCTTAATTCTTCCATAATATTGGACCTCATCAGTGCCTAGTGTTAAAACTCTGCTATTTGTGGTCTTTCAATTGGGCCGACTCTGCTCGTAGCATGTTGTTTGAAAGCGATATCCATTCACATCGTAGCCGTTAAATGACTTGACCCTAATGGCACAGCTGTTTGCAACCTGTCTTAACTCGTCACTTATAGTAACATCAGTTTAGGCCTTCCGTTTGAACCAAGAAATGAAATCGGGCCTCCCTGGTCCCGCACCCTTTGAAAGAAGGGTATCAGTTTCCTACAGGGTTGGATCCCTTCGTCCTTGCCAGGTTTGATGAGTGAATTCCCTGTACCAAAGAGAAATAAGGGGTTTGGATGCGAAATAGTGTGACGGCATATCAAAACAAGGGGGTTGAGAACTTACCCAATGAACGGCTACACCTCGACAAGGTTGGTCAACACATACAGCATGATACTGTGCCACTCTTTATTTTTCAATTGCTTAGTGGTCGATGCACTTGCGCTTCCGAACTGCCCTTGGAAAAGGCTGAGCTTCGATTCATTTTCGCCAGCATTGTAATGAGGGGGTGGATTATGCACGCTAGGAAGGAGGTTCGGTTTGTAGTATTTCTGTGTGAAGGTTCCCACCTCCTCCCTAACGGTTTCCTCTGCAATGGAAGCCTCAATTTTGGCCTTATTTCTACATTTTGTTCGAACAGTCTTCAGACATCTCTCGATTGGATAGCACCACCGGGCCTGCACGGCCCCCCCATACGTGCCTCATAGGGGAGGTGCACAATCAAATGCTGCATCGGCAAGAAGAAGCCGGGTGGAAAGATCTTCTCCAACTTACAGACCAACACAGGTGCCGCTTTTTCCAAGTCACGAACGACGGACCGGTCAAGCTCCTTTGCACAAAGCTGGTGAAAGAAATAGCTCAACTCTGCAAGCACTTGCCATATATGATCAGGGACAAAGCCTCGAACCATCGCTGGAAGAAGCCGCTCAATCCAGATGTGGAAGTCATGACTCTTCATCCCGTTGACTCGCAGAGTGCCTAAGTTGACTCCCCTCCTCAGATTCGCTGCACACCCATCAGGGAACATTAGCGTTTGGATCCATTGAAGTACTTCCCTCCTCTGATCCCTGGTCAAGACGAAATCGACCTTAGGCCACCTCCATGTCTTGTTGCCTCTAGGAGGCTGCATCTCTTGCTTTGGTCTATCACATAACGTTGCCAGGTCCACTCTAGCCTTAGTGTTATCCTTAGACTTTTCAGTGTCCATGAGTGTTCCCCAAAGTGCCTCGGCGACATTCTTCTCGGTGTGCATTACATCGATGTTATGTGGCAGAAGAAGGTCATCGAAATAGGGGAGCCTCGTCAAGCCTGACTTATGTGTCCACATATGTTGCTCACCATATCCCACAAACCCACCATCTGGAGCGGACATGAGAGCATCTATCTGCGCATGAACCTCGGCACCAGTCATCATTCGCGGTGGAGGGTCTATCACTACGACACCTTTCATAAAGTTCTTGATGTCTTGTCTGAATGGATGCTCAGAAGGGAGGAATTGCCGATGTGCGTCGAACAACGAATACTTGCCACCCTTCCATAACCAGATGAACCTCAAAGCTTCCTTGCATACTGGGCATGGGAACTTCTTGTGAACACACCAACCGCTGAATAACCCATACGCCAGGAAGTCATGCATGGAGTACTGGTACCAAACGTGCATTTTGAAGCTTGTCTTTGTAGCTCTATCGTATGTCCATACCCCTACCTCCCAAGCATGGATCAATTCATCAATCACCGGCTCTATGAACACACCCATATTACTCCCCGGGTGTCCAGGAATTATCAATGACAAGAATATGTTATGTCATTCAAAGGAGACACCTGGGGGGGAGATTGAGGGGGATAACGAACATGGGCCAACATGTGTATGGGGCAGCCATCATTCCATAAGGATTGAACCCATCTGTTGCCAACGCAACACGTACATTACGAGCCTCTCCAGCTTTTTCACGATATATGTCATCGAAGTGTTTCCATGCTTCACCATCGGCTGGATGCACCATCTTCTCCGGACTATACCGTTTTCCATTTTTGTGCCATGTCATCTATTTCACGGATTCCTCATTCATGAATAGCCATTGGATCCTCGATAGGAACGGAAGGCACCATACGATCTTCACTGGGACTGTCGTCTGACTCTTCTGACCATCACCAGAATCTGTCTCCAGGTACCTAGACGATTCACACTTTGGACAGTACTTTGCGTCCACATGTTCTTTCCAGAATAGGACGCACCCCTTCGGACAAGCATGTATCTGCTCATACGGCATCTTAAGTGCCCGAAGGAGCTTCTGTGAATCATACATGCTCTTTGGCAGAATGTGGCCCTCCGGAAGTAGGGTGCCAATCACGATCAACATCTTATCAAAGCCGTCTCGACTGATGTTTAACTCGGACTTCAACGCCATCAAGCGTCCAATGGCGTCAAGTTCAGACACCGAGGACCGATCGTAAAGGGGCTTCTAAGCAGAGTTCATCATCTCGTAGAAAGCCTTTGTGGCTGCCTCCATCTCCTCCTTCTCGCGTTCGTCAACGCCGAGTGCTTGGTGAACATCATCTAACAAGTCTAGTACACCGGCATCATCATCAAAAGCTTCGACGCGTGGTCTCACCACCTCCTCTCTCGTACGATGGGCTTCACCATGGTAGATCCACCGGGTGTAGCCCGACATATATCCATTCTTCACAAGATGTTTACCCATGTCGACCCTATTTATCCTTCTCCTGTTTGCACATTTGGAGTAGGGACATGGCTCTAGCAGATGTGATGACGAAGCCTTGCCAAATGCCTTGTTCAAAAAAGCCTCGGTCTTGCGAAACCATTCATCTGTGTACTCCATGTGACTTTTCCAGCCCGTGTACATCCACTGACGGTCATCCATCCTCTAAAATGCCAGCGAGTAATGCAACCATCAACTACATCTACACGACTTTCATACTGTCTAATAGGTGAGGATAGGTCCTAATCCCACCCGCGGATGCGTAGATGAGGTTAGTTACCATGGTCTGCTCCTATCCCAGACATAATTTCGGCAGCACCTCCCCGCTATTCTCCTGATACACTGTCCTGGCAGGGAGAGTGTGTATCCAGGAGAACAACGGGGAGGTAATGCCGAAACCCTGTCTTGGATCGGAGCGGACCATGGAAACTAAACTCATCTATGCATCCGCGGGCTGTCCAAATAACATGGACAATCTGAAAAAGATACGGCTGTAGATATGCAAAGATATGCATACCACCAACCGCATCTCTTTCGGACGGGAGATGCCTAACTTGGTTACGCGATCTACGACCAAGGTACGCAAAAGAGGGGTTATACCTAGGGTGTCGATGGAGTTAGGCTAGCGGGGCGGTGGCGAGTCGGTGTAGTGGCGAGGCGACGTGGTGCAGGCAGACCCTGAAACGCCAAGGAAGACGATCGGTGTAGCCAAGGTGCTCCGGCTCCGCTCAGACAGTTCCTTCACCTGCATGAAAAACAAATAGATTTGGGTCAATTCTAAATTTTGGTAGCACCTCCCCTGCACGGGGAGGTTTCCAAAACCTGCAAAAAACACCGACACGAAGGCCGACAATCACAACGGCTCGAAGGCCGACAATCACAATGGCTCGAAGATCGACAATCACAAGGCTCAAAGGTCGACAATCACAATGGCACATCATTATACCTTGGCGGCAGAGGCATCGACGAGACGGGAACATAGGGAAGATGGCGCCGGGAATGGAACGGGAAGGCAACCTCCTCTTTCCTCTCCTCCTGGCCTCCTCCTTCTTCTCCTCCCCTTCTCCTCCTCTTTCCTCTCCTCCTGGCCTCCTCCTCCTTCTACTCTTCTTCCTCTCCTTCTTCTTCCTCTCCTTCCTCTTCTTCCTCCTTCTTCCTCCTTCCTCTCCTTCCTCCTTCCTCCTTCAACACCGGTCGTTCGGTGGGGCGTGGCGGGGCGGGGAGCGGCGGGGCAGCGGCCGGTAGGGTCGGGTGCGGCGCTCTTTGCCGGTCGCGGTGGCAGGAAGCGGGGCCGGACGCGGCGCGGAGCAAATCGGTGGCGGGGAGGGTCAGGGCGGGGCTTGATGCCAGTGTCGGGGCAGCGCGCGCGTGTAGCGGCGGCACGGGGCGGGGCGCCGAGGCAGGTGGCATGTGGAGATGTCCTGGTTTCTAAGCACCGCACGTGACAACGTGCACGAAACTTTTTCAAATTTTTACCATAGGCTCCACATGCCATAAACGATGCATCCACAAGTTTCGTGATTTTCTGAATTCGTTTGAATTTTATACAATTTAAAAACACTTTGGCCGCAACTTTGTCCTCTTGTTTCATTAACAAGATGTGAAAAATATCCCGCAAGTTCCTAGATATGGCCTCAAAACACACTCACTAGCATGACAATCATTTTTCAAATGATTAGATTTCATTATTCGATGCACCTACAGTTCAAACTTGCTTTTTGCGAAATAAATCAACAAAAGAAAAATAATTCTAAAAATATAGTAAAAAGTCACAAAATTCAACCAAATTTTAACATGTACTTTAAAGCACTGTAGCAACCCTAAAGAAAAAATCTGGGAGCAAAAATAAAAAAATTTCTTTGCCGAGTGCCAGACCTGGCACTCGGCAAAGGGGGTCTTTGTCGAGTGCCAGAGACAGGGCACTCGGCAAAGAAAATAATCAAAAAATTAAAAAAAATTGAAAAATTCTTTGCCGAGTGTCTGACGGTGACCACTCGACAAAGCCTAATGGTGGGTGGCCGCCGTCACCTCGGGTAGCCTTTGCCGAGTGTTTAGCTTTGCCGAGAGCCCAACACTCGGCAAAGGGAGGCTTTGCTGAGTTCCTGGCACTCGGCAAAGATGGATATGCCGAGTGTTTGGCTTTGCTGAGTGCGGCACTCGGCAAAGTCTATCTTTGCCGAGTGCCCGACATTTGGCACTCGGCAAAGTAGGAAACACTCGGCAAAGCCCCTGTTTCCCTAGTGGATGTCACAACTGTCACCGGATATGACTCGAAGTAGTGGCGTAGCTTCCTCTTGGCGATGAGGACAGCATACAGGAGCTTCTGGATTTGGGGGTAGCGGGTCTTGAAATCAGATCGGACCTCGCTAATGAAGTACACGGGGCATTGTACTTTGAGGGTGTGCCCCTCTTCTTCTCGCTCCACTACCAGGGCAGCACTGACCACTTGCGTGGTGGCCGCAATGTAGAGCAGAAGGGGTTCTCCGTCGATCGGAGGAACCAGGATCGAGGCCTTCGTCAGAAGCTGCTTGACCGTGTCAAGTGCCTCTTGGGCCACAGGCGTCCATTCGAAGTGGTCGGCCTTCTTTAGAAGCCAATAGAGGGGGAGACCTTGTTCGATGAGGCGCGAGATGAAGCGGCTGAGCACGGCGAGGCACCCTGTAACTCGCTGTACCCCACTCATGTTCTAAATCGGGCCCATCCTTGTGATGGCTAAGATCTTCTCTGGGTTAGCTTCCATGCCATGCTCGGAGACGATGAAACCAAGCAGCATGCCCCTCGGGACCCCAAAAACGCACTTCTTGGGGTTGAGCTTAATGCCATTTGCTCGGAGTTTTGCGAAAGGTCTGCTCAAGGTCGGTTATGAGCTGGTCAACCCATTTGGACTTGACCACGATGTCGCCTATGTAGGCCTCAACGGTCCGCCCGATGAGGTCCCCAAAACACTTAAGCATACAACGCTGGTATGTAACCCCAACGTTCTTTAGACCAAACGACATTGTGACATAGTAGAATGATCTAAAGGGGGTGATGAAAGATGTCGCGAGTTGGTCGGACTCTTTCATCGTGATTTGATGGTACACGGAGTACGCATCAAGGAAGCAAAGGGTTTCGCACCCTGAGGTAGAGTCGACTATTTAGTCTATGTGCGGCAAAGGAAATAGATCCTTTGGGCACGCTTTATTGAGACCCGTGTAGTCAACACACATCCTCCATTTCTCACTCTTCTTTCATACAAGAATAGGATTGGCTAACCACTCAGGGGTGGTATACTTCCTTGATGAACCCGCCCGCCAAAGCTTCACGATCTCCTCGCCGATGGTCCTGTGTTTCCCCTCATCGAAGCAACACAGGTGTTGCTTCATCGGCTTAGAGCCTGGGCAGATCTTCAAGTCATGCTCGGCGAGTTCCCTCGGAATGCCTGGCATGTTCGAGGGTTTCCACGCAAAGATGTCTCTGTTGGCGTAGAGGAAGCTGACGAGCGCACTTTCCTATTTAGAGGAAAGTGCAGTGCCAATGCGCACCACTTTGTCCTCGGGGCTGCCGGGGTCTATGAGGACCTCCTTGGCGCCCTCCATTAGCTCGAAAGACCCGGCCGATCGCTTGAGGTTGGGTGCTTCTTTGGCGACCTTCTTCTTGATGGCCGCGAGCTCTCCGGAGGCGACGATTGCCACGGCGTGATCGCAGCTCTCAACCTCGCACTTGTAGGCGCGCTAGAAGGAGGTGCCAATGGTGATGATCCCGTCTGGGCCCGACATCTTTAGGTTTAGGTAGGTGTAGTTGGGGACAACCATGAACTCCGCGTAGCATGGTCGTCCTAGGATGGCGTGGTAGGTTCCGTGGAACCCAACCACTTCAATGGTGAGGGTCTCCACCCTATAGTAGGATGGACCTCCGAAGGTGACGTGCAGATCGATCTGCCCAAGTGGCATGGCCTACTTTCCAGGCATGATGCCATGGAAAGGCGCTCTGGTCTATTGGACAGGGCGCTCGATCGATGCCCATAGCGTCGAGCGTCTCGTTGTACATGATGTTGAGGCCGCTGCCTTCATCCATCAGTACCTTGGTGAGCCATTTCATGCCGATGATCGGGTCGACCACGAGCGGGTATCTCTCTAGTTGCGGGATTCTCTTTGGGTGGTCGGTTTGATTGAAGGTTATGGCAGACTCTGACCATCGGAGGAAAGTAGGAGCGGCCAGCTCGGTCGTATGGACCTCGTGGTACGTGAGCTTCTGATGACGCTTGGAGTCGTAGGCTACCGATCCTCCGAATATCATGAGGAAGCCATCCGACGTCGGAAATCCACCATCCTTCCCCTTAGTGTCGTCCGTGGTCGGGTCGGGGTCCCTCCCATGATCCCCTTTGTTGGAGCCTCTGGACAAGAACCGCTTCGTAAGGTTGCAGTCCTTGTACAAATGCTTGACGAGGAAGGCATGGTTTGGGCATGGTCCCTCGAGCAGCTTCTCAAAGTGGTTTGGAGTGCCCTCCGTGGGCTTCCGACACCCCCTTGGTGGGAAGGCGGCGTTGAGGACGTGTCAGCCGAAGACCTAAGGCCCCGGTAAGCCAGGGCTCGGGCTTCGGTCTTCGCCGCTGTCGTAGCGTCTGCCACAACTAGGGTGATAGCCACGGCTAGCTTCCTCTCTTGGATCATCATGGGCACGTCTATGGGCGTCGAGGGTGTCGCGTGCGTCACAGTTGCAGCCAAGATGCTCATGCACTGAGACCGTGGTGCGCTGCCTACCGCCTTGTGTTGCCTAGTAGACTGATGTGTCCTTGTTGGGTCGCTCTGAGGGCGTGCGCTGGCTGGCGTCGAGCTCACATCCCTGAGACTGCGAGCTCTTGGCCTGCTGCGCCACCGCATGCTCGAAGCAGCATACGAATCTCATGGTGGGCCCGACGATCCACGAGCATCATAGGCCCCAGAAGCCCATGGAGCAAGGCCACCACAGCATCGATGTTCTAGCTCACCTAGGCAAAGTGTGGGAGGGCTTTATCGTCCACGATGATCCTCCGGTTCACGTCGCGAGCCATGGCGCGCATGCCCACCGTCTCCGTGGTGCTCAATCTCTCAATCGAGTTCCACGCATTCCCACTCGAGCTAGAGTTGTGCTTCCTCGAGCTCTTGGTGTCACGCGTTCAGCTACTCCACCCACATGCAAGGCAGGGCTAGTATCTCCTCCTCAACCTCATCGTCGAGGTCATTCGTCGGGGTAGCCTCCACTCCATGGATGCTTTCAACGTGTCCCTTGGGTGTACCTGCCATAAAACATTCACGAGAGGGGTGATGACTCCCTCTATTGGAGTCAGAGCCAAAGGGCGACTCTGATGCTCCCACGAGGAGGTCGTAGAAAGATTCCATGACATATTCGGTCATCCCCATGAACCTATCATTCATGGGGGATGAAGACGTGCGTTGCGCCATAGGGCGGTCATCAGTCTCTGTGACGTTGCGAAGACCGAACGGGAGCATGGTAGGGGCGCTCTAGATAAGGTATTCCAGAGAGAGCGGCTCCCCTCCGACAAGCTATGCAATGACGTTGGCGAACGAAAAGGTAAGGCGGCGTAGGTCCTCCCAGGACGGTCGGGGTTCCAGGAAGACGCCAAACTGGCGCTCAAGCCTCCTGTGGTTGAAGTTGAGGAGCTAGTTGTTTTCCGAGGGCATGGGCCTCTGGTGCGTGTAGCTGCAGCTCCTCAAGCGCCTCAGTGATTGCGTCGTGGCCGGCGGAGTGGAGAGGATGAACTGGCAGCGGGAGCCATTGCCAACTCTCCCTCCGCTGTGACGATGAAGTCCAGGTTCCTGAAGCGCACGTGCGCGCCCGGGACCTAGCTAAGGTTGTGATTAGCCATCTGAGGCCTGGTGTTGATGTCGAGATGTGCAAAAAGACCCCTACCTGGCGCACCAACTGTCGTTGTTTTGAGTTGCCACCGATGAGTAAATTTGTATTATTGCGTGTCTGGCCCGAATGGTGTGCTAAGAGGACACGAGGTTTATACTAGTTCGGGCTGAATGTCCCTACGTCTAGTTCATTGCTGCTTCTCATATTACTAGCACTGAAAGTTCGTAGTAGGGGTTACAAACGGTCGAGAGAGGGACTGGTCCCAAGTCTCTAGTGGTGTGTTGCGGTGGGCTCTGATTCGAGTCGAGTCAAGTCGGAGTTTGGATGTGGTGTTTTGATCGTTGATCCAATGCCCTCCATTTGGATGTCCTGCTTTCCCTTTTATAGGCCAAGGGAAAGTAGGGGTTACAACAGAAGAAAAAGAAGAGAACGAGAGAAAGAAGTCCTTCAGGATCGCCGGGTCCTTCCTCTCCTCTATACGGGTCCCGCCGACCCTGTAGACGTCAACAAGAAAAGCTTCTCGTCGTGGCCCTGTCCATCACTGACTGCCATATGCAGGCATCATCTGCCGGTCCTGGTGTCCCACTCTGTCTTGCCGGACGTCATGGTGAACCGACGCGCCTGTTAGTGTTCGTACGGGGGTTAGGCAGAACTGTACCGGTACGTCCGATGCTGTTCTTGATGTAAACCCTAGGTATGGCCCATCATGGGTCACAAGTGACATCGAGGCGTGCCAGTCACTTCCCTGGCATCAGAGCTTTGACCTAGGCCCATACGCTTGGACCTGGAGTGGTTGGCGGTGGTATAAGTCTCCGTCGGGCGAGACAGAGCCTCCGGCCTCAAGGTCGGGTGAGGCGGAGTTCCCCCTAGAGGTCGGGCGAGGCGGAGCATAAACCTAAGGCTCAAGCGAGGTGGTGCCCACCCTCGGGGGTCGGGCAAGGCGGAGCCAACCCTCAGGGGTCGGGCGAGGTGGAGCCAACCCTCGGGGGTCGGATGAGGTAGAGCCAACCCTCGGGGGTCAGGCGAGGCGGAGCCAACCCTCAGGGGCCAGACGAGGCGGAGCCTACGGGCTCGGTGTCGGGCGATGAGGAGCCAACCCTCAGGGGTCGGGCGAGGCAGAGCCCGCGGGCTTGGTGTCGGCCAAGGCGGAGCCAACCCACGGGGGTCGGACGATGCGGAGCCCGCGGCCTCGGTGTCAGTCGAGCGCAGCCACCCTCAGGGGTCGGACGAAGCGGAGCTCGCGGCCTCGGTGTCGGGCGAGGCGGAGCCACCCTTAGGGGTCGGACGAGGCGGAGCTTGCGTACCTAGGGGTCGGTAAGAGCAGTAGTCGCGCTCTTGACCGCTCAGATGAATCAACGTTGATGGTTATTAGCTCTTCCTCTTCGGGTACCCTAGTATTGGTCCCCGACAACTTGTAAAAGAATTCAAAACTATGAAATTGTTGACCTCATCAAGACCCGCATAACAAATATCTCCATTGGACCCTATATACTACCACCATCCGGAAAATAATACAATTCTAATTACATTTTTGGTTAAAGTGCCCAAATTTAACCAAATATATAAGTTAAAAATATTAATATTCATGACACCAAATAAATATAGTATAAAAATATATATCATGCAAATCTAACGAGATACTTTAACTTGCTATTGTGCTAAGACAAAAAGTGAAATTCACCCGTGCTCCTCAAAGTTGTTTAAACGTGTCATCTAGGCCCCAATTCATAAAAAGCATGTTTGGCTTCTGAGTTTACAACGTGTCTCATCTAGGTGCAAATGGACATTTACTTGCCCATTCTTCTACGTGGCATGTCGATTTAATGCTTACATAGACATAAGAGATGTGCCCCATATGTGGGCAGCAAGGTTCTACCTTATCTTTTCCATACGCCCTCAGATAAAGATGATTTCTAAATTAAAATTGTAGCACTCTACGAGATCTGTAACTTTCTAGTTTTGAGTTGTTTCTTTTAAGATTGCTAAGATGCTCAAGAAATAATATAAAACTTTAGTAGTATATTGATCACGTACCAATGCTTATCATCTTAGAAAAATTATATCTTTCTTGTATGGTGCCGGATAAAAATACTTTGTATATGAATCTTGTAGATCCCATCGAACGCGCTACAACTTTCGTATAAAAATATCTTTATCCAACAACATACAAGAAATGTATGATTTTTCTAGGACGACTAGCCCTGGTACATAGTTAATTTGCTGCACTTTATATTATTTTTTAAAACATCTTAAGGACCTCAAATGGTAAAAATTAAAATAAGAAATTTGTACATCTCCTCGTGGGCTATAATTTTCATATAGAAAGTATATTCATCCGACACTATATAAGAAATCTATGATTTTTCTAAAGTGGCAAGCCAAGTGCTCGAACCACTTCCGTGCAAGAAAAAAGCTGGGCCCGGGTATCTAACAAGCACCTGTGCTTTTTGTCGTATTTGGTCGCGCGTAAAGCTCTTGCTATCAAGGCAGTCACATGGCTGTCACTCGCTTTAAACCCATGCTGCCAACGTCAGTACGATGTTATTCATCATCTGTCCACTGTCCTTTCCATATATAGCGTGTCGGCTTGATAGGCTTTGTTTAGTTTCTCATCTTAAAGTTGATATTTAGACACATGTACGAAGTATTAAATATAGACTAAGAAAACTATTTGCACAGATGACAACTAATTTTCGAGATAAAATTTTTAAGCCTAATTAGTTCATGATTTGATAATATGGAGCTACGGTAACATATGTGCTAATGACGGATTAATTAAGCTTAATAAATTCACCTCATAAATTACTGATGACTTATTTAATTTATTTTATTATTACTATCCGATACTTAATACATCAATGTGACATCCTGAACCATACGCTCTCAATTTAAACGCCACCGTAGTTCTGCGGAAGAACCTGCTGTGGCTGTGGCTGCATCAGGCTAATATTTGTTTACGCACGTCAGTCAATTTTATTCACTTTTCTGTAAAATTAAACAGTGTCGATGTTAAAACTATATAGATATATAAATACAACTTTTCATATGCCGTTGTTTCAAATATAAACTTTTCATATGCCGCAGAAAGATGATCTGATCTAACATAGAATACGCATGAGCTCCACACTGAACCGGGGACCAATTAGAACTATGCATGTGATCAGCACTTAAACTAATTATGCACAGCTGTCTCGTTCAAAGTTCAAACACATATTTTTTTGCATAGGAACCCAACAATACTACAGAGGAACCGAAGTTCATTCATTCATATGGAAATTTCAGAGCATATATAGCGAACGTACGTCCACGAGTCTAGACGACTGAGGACGGTAATGGTACTAATTAACAATTCGACGTGGAATTTCGCAAGCATACTATCCCATAATATAAGCACACAACAAATAAAGACCCATATGTGTCGATGCTAAGAACCGGGAGCGATATGATTAAGCAGATGGTGGAGCAGTCGACCAGGAAGGAGCGAGTAGGACACGATAGTCGCTGCTCTAGTAGCCAAGACTGCTAGAGTCGGAGCTCAAGGTCAAGCTCCTCGCCGGTTGTGGAGCACATCCACAGTGTGGCCGCCGCGCCTGGTGCAGGGGCCGGCTTCCGCCGGGAGCAGCACGCGGTCCGTGAAGAAGACTGGCGCGCCTGCGCTACCGTCAGGGCTCTCGAGGTTCACGTCGGTGCTGGTGCTGGTGCCACCGTGCGAGCCGATTGTGACGGACATGGGAGCGGCGGCGGTACTGCTGGTAACGCTGCCGATTGTGTTCTCTGGCTCGGGCAGTAGTTCTTCATCAGCGACGTACTGGGGGCCGTAGACGTAGGGGTTCCAGGCGGCGGCACGCTCCCTCTTGTGCGCGTTCTGGTGGCCGCCGAGCGCCTGCGACTTGAGGAATTTCTTCTCACAGAAGAGACAAGGGAACAGCCGCCGCACCTGCTTCTTGTTCTTGTTGGCCATGTACGCCGTCGGCGCCGCCACCACCTCGTCCAGCTGCTCACCCTGTGCTGCCGCCGGCGCCAAGGCCAACGAAACCTTCACCGCTGCCGCTTGCAATGCCGGTGACAAGGGCTCCTGCTCCATGGAAACGCAAACAGAAACAGACGCTAGCGCTGTTCCAGTAAGTACAACGCTGCCCAAAATAAAATATTAGTTTCCGTCCTATATGCATGGTGCTTGGTTTTTCTAAAATTGGAGATGGCGGCTATGTCCAGAAATGGGAGGAGCTAGGACGAATCGAAGAGAGATTTGTCAAGAACCGAGAAGAGCCAGGACGAATCGGACTGAAGCATTATGCTAGCGCTGTGTGTAGTAGTACCTGATGACTGATGAGGTGAGTACGTGATGGTCCTCCGGTCCTTTTGGTGGTCGAAAAGCGAGAGGGAAAAACACTGAGATCTGGTACTATATATACAGAGACCAAACAGCTATACTATTATATTATTCTCTGTTTCTAACTATTACTTTCATTAGGGCATGTACTGTACACTATGCAGGTGGCTAGTAGCTTCACATCCAGGATGAAGGATATAAGCAAGAACCAAATCCATGGAACAAGTGCTGACTTCATTTAGTGCCGAAAATTAATTAAGATTCACTACCACAGTTCTTCGTATCACCGTCGGTTCAAACCCCTCCATCACTGCTAGATTTTGAACCGACAGTGACATACCGACAGTGATAAGGGATACTCATCACTACCGGTTTAAAAAACCGACGGTCACATCGGGAGATCCAAAAAAAACAGGCTAAAAAAATAGGGATTTTTTTAATATCGGGAGATACCCCACTGGACAGCCTCACGGTCACATCGCAAGTCACAAGTCACATCATTTTTCGCGTGAAAAACACGCGGTTCGCGGCCGCCGACGCTTGAACTCCCGAACTCCTGCTTCACATCTTCGTCCCCTAACCACTCTACCTGTAAGGCAAGAACTAAATTTTAAGAGGTGTCACATAGGATGTCACATGGGGTGTCCGATATTAATAAAAAAATAAATTACAGAATCTGTCATTAATCCGTGAGACGATTTTATTAAGCCTAATTAATTCATCATTAACGCATGTTTACTGTAGCACCATATTGTCAAATCCAAGGTTTTAAATCTCCGGCTATAGCTGCCGCTATAGCCCGCTATAGCTGTTTGAGAAAGATAAAGCTATTAGTGTCTATGCACAACTTAGCCGCTATATAGCCCGCTATATCCCCATTTAGCTCCGGTATAGCTGTTTTTCAGGTCATCCGCTAAAATGTCTTAGCCGGAGATTTAAAACACTGGTCAAATCATGGACTATAATTAGACTTAATAAATTCGTCTCGCAAAGTAGTCTCAATATGTGCATTTAGTTTCATAATTAGTCTATATTTAATACTCCATGCATGTGTCCAAACATCCGATGGGACAGCGACTAAAGTTTAGGAGGTTGAACCAAACACCCCCTAAGAAGCTTGTGTCCAAATAAAATTTTCATCCTAGCCATTTTATGTTCATATGATTTTGAAATGAGTATTTTGGATCCCAAATAAATTCAAATGAAAAATTGTCAACTACAAAGTTTTATAACTTTTCGAGAACTACAACTTTGGCTTTGGTCATTTCTTTATCCGAGGTCATTTGAAGAATTTCAATTTCAAATTTGAGAAAATTCAACCGTATTTTACACTACATAAATGATTTCAAATGAAAATATTGTCAACTATAAAGTTGCATAACTTTTTTTAGATCTATAACTTTTGTTTTGATCGCTTCTTCATCCAAGATCCTTAAATATCACTACACACTTAGTTATGACTATGGAACATATGACGTTAGTTGGTGTTAACTTATAAGAAATATTGCCAATCAAATAGAGGGACATCATAACGACTTCAAACAAAAAAGTTGTGAACTACGAAGTTGCATAACCTTTTGAGATTTACAACTTTTGTTTTGGACGCTTCTACATCCGAGATCCTTAACTACCACTCCACGCTCAATTATGACTATAGAGCATATGGTACTCCTTTGGTATTAACTCTATAAAATCTTGTGGTATATATTTGGACATTCAAACGATCTTAAATAAAAAAATTTAAACTATAAAGTTGTAGATCTCGTCGAGTACTACAACTTTGATATAAAGTCCGCCTTAATCGAACATCGTATGAGAAAGTTATGAAGTTTTCTTGCAGCATATCACTGTCGGTTCAAGCCACGAACCGACACTGATACTATCACTGTCGGTTATTGGCTAAAACCGACAGTGATGACCCAATAACATTGCCGGTTCTTGGCTAAAATCGATAGTGATATGAACCGATAGTGAAGACTCGAATATCAGTGTCGGTTGGTCCTATCACTGCCGGTTTTAGCCAAGAACTGACAGTGATGTGCTCTCACTATCGGTTTGTTAAAATCCGGCAGTGATACAGCCGGCAGTGAAAGTCATATCTGTCGTAGTGATTATAGATAACTTTGTATAGTGCTTGGAAAAAATAAGAGCTATCCATTCGGGTAGATATAGTCTAATGATTTAAATTAGGAGGAACTAATTCACTACCCCAGATCTTAACATCATTGTCGGTTCAAATAACACCTTTACTGTCAGATTTTGAACCGACAGTGATGTGGGATTGACGTCACTGTCGGTTCTTGATGTGGTTTCTTCAAAAGCCAAAAAATTCATTGAAAAAATACGGAATTTTTTTTAATATCGGGAGAGGCCTCACTGAACAGCCACATGGTCGCGTGTCGCAAGTCACAAGTCAAGCGATTTTTCGCCTGAAAAATGCGTGCTTCGTGGCCACCAGTGCTCGAACCCCTATCGTCCTACTTCGCGTCTTCGGCTCCTAACCACTCCACCTGCAAGCTGTTTGTGGCCAAATAAGATTTTCGTCCTAGGCATTTTATGTTTATCCAATTTTGAAATGAGTATTTAGGGACCCTAAACGAATTCAAATAAAAAAGTTGTCAACTACAAAGTTTTATAACTTTTCGAGATCCTACAACTCTCATTTCGGTAGTTTCTCCATCCGATGTCGTTTACAAAATTGAAATTTCAAATTTGAGAAATTCAAACGTAGTTTTTCATGACAAGATGATTTCAAATCAAAAAGTTATCAACTACAAAGTTTCATAACTTTTTGAGATCTACAAATTTCATTTTTTTGTTTGTCTATCCGAAGTCGTTTAAAAAATTCAAATTTCATTTTTTTTAAATTCAAACGTAGTTTTCCTTGAGACGATGGTTTCAAATCAAAAAGTTGTCAACTACAAAATTTCATAACTTTTTGGGATCTACAACTTTTATTTTGATAGTTTCTCCATCCGAGGTCGTTTACAAAATTTAAATTTTAGAAATTCAAACGTAATTTTCCTTAACAAGATGATTTCAAATCAAAATATTGTCAACTACAGAGTTTCATAACTTTCCGAGATCTACAAGTTCTATTTTGGTCATTTGATCAGTCATTCATCCGACATAATGGTAGTAATATTGTTCACATATGTTACATATCTCTCTTATTGTTTATGAAAATATAATAGAGATGTAAATTTTGTGAACAATATTATTACCACTTTATCAGATGAAGAAATGACCAAAATAATAGTTGTATATCTTGATAAGTTCTACAACTTCTAAGTTCATGATTTTTTTAGCTGAAATCATTTAGTATTCCAAAATGACGTTTGAAGTTGTCATTTTTTGAAATTCAAAATTCAAATAGATAAAACACAGTCACATAAAAAGATGGATAAAATAATAGTGATAAGAACACAATAAATTAATAGAGCATGATTTTAGAAATTTTTAGAAAAAAAATCATTAAATTTGAAGTTAGTATGAGGGAGAAAGACTAGTTACAAGTTTTAGCCAGATATTAGTTGTTCAACAATTTCAAATAGCATTTTCAAGTAGTAAATGATCTCAAATGAAAAAGTTTTCAACTATAAAGTTGCATAACTTTTCGAGATCTATAACTTTTGTTTCGGGCGTTTCTCTACCTGAGGCCTGTTTGAAAAATTCAAATTTTAAATTTTAGAAATCAAACGTAATTTTTGTTAGATAGATTATTTCAAATGAAAATATTTGGACATCCAAATGGTTTCAAATTAAAAAAATTTCAACTACAAAATTGTAGATCTCGTCGAGTACTACAACTTTGATATAAAGTTCATCTTCATCGGACATCATATGAGAAACTTACGAAATTTTCTTGCAGCATATCACTGTCGGTTCAAGCCATGAACCGACAGTGATAGTATCAGTGTCGGTTCTTGGCTAAAACCAGCAGTGATGACCCAATATCACTGCCGGTTCTTGGCTAAAACCGACAGTGATATGAACCGACAGTGAATACTCGAATATCAGTGTTGGTTGGTCCTATCATTGCCGGTTTTAGCCAAAAACCGACAGTGATGGTCTGCCACTGTCTATCACTGCCGGTTTTTTAAAATTCGGTGGTGATGAGGCCGGCAGTGATGTCCAATTCTGTAGTAGTGATTCAAAGGAACTTAAGATGTGACCGGAACCTAAAATTAGTGGACCAGGAACAAGTTTCAAATTAAATTTGATGGATATAATGGTAACTTCACATGAGAGGTTTTATTGCATGGGCCGATATAGTTAGGCCCACGAACGACACAAATCCAGCCCCGTTTATACTCGATGGGTGGGGTTTAGAGGAGGCAGTCACTTGTGATGCCTAATCCACCCCTTACTGGCACTCACCCATCCATCTTCTACCGCATGCGATGGGGCAGCGTAGCAGGCCAAACGATGACTACACTTGTGCCCTAGGAGGTAGTGAGACGCTCGGGAGGAGGTGGTGGAGGTTGGGGAGGAGGATAGGTAAGCGCGCCTACCAGCAGACTTGCTTGCGATGGTGTTGAGGCATGTGGAGGCATCCACCGAGGAGCAGTGATCGACACAGAAGGACGACATGGTGTCATGTTATAGTTGTGTGCCGGTGATCCTATTCACCTGCAAGAGAAGAGCGTGTCTAGGTTGGCGAGATCCCCAAGCTCTGAATCTCACTAGAGGCTGCGCAAGCAGTGAGCATGGGTGTCGGAGTGGCGAGCGGACGGTCAACAGGCTCACGTGGCCCTATTCGCTTGGCTTATCAGCCGTACTTTTTCAGTGAAGTAACAATATTGTTCTCTCACAACAAATTAGCGAACGATACTTTTTAGCCTGGCTTTTCAGCAAAGCGAATAGGCTTGTCCTTGACACTGACCGCATGCACACGTGGGCAGTGGTGACCGTACCCTAGAGGTGGTGGCAGTGCCTAGCTGCAAGTGGCGGCGGCGACATAGGGAGACGAAAAGAACTCAAAGTACTAAATCACTTAATTTGTTTTTTTCATCATCAACGGATGACAATTTTTTTAGAATGGAACCGGCGGCTCCTCCCAAAGTATTGGACTTTGCTTGTTCCTCAATGCCTATCTGATGAGGACATGACATCTATGCATACGACCATGTTTGGCGCATGGTATGGAGGGGTAGGAGACCATCAAGGGTGTCCAAGTCAAGAAGGAGGCCCGAGGCTAATTCGGTTCGAGTCCCCGAGGTGGAGGCCCAAAGCAACTTAAGTTCGAGCCCGTCTTAGAGTCCAGGAGCAGCACGTACTAAAAATGACGCCTAGGTCGCATACGGTGTCCGTTTTGGGCGTTCTTTATATGGATGGAAGGATAATTTCATGGAGCTTCCAATGGCACTGGTCCCACCTTAAAATTCGATCGGAGTCAACGGGAATCGTCGAAACAAGTGGATGTCCAGAATCTATCAGGATGCTGCTCCACCGTCTTTTGGGCCGTTGGCCTGTGTATCGTGTTGGAGCCCATAGGGGCGCATCCAGGGGGGTCTCCATGACCTAACCCTCATATATTCAGTAGCCGTCGCCACATTAGGGTTTGGGTTTTGCTTAGATTAATCTATCAAGAGTAATTTCGCCGTTCATCAGTTTGTGAGACCCCAACTTCATGAGATTAATCATTCATCTGCAATTTGGTTATTTCCTTTCTTGTTCTTGCTTATGTTCTTCATTGCGTAGGCAGGGATTAGCCTTCTTGGTGAGGTCAACCGGATCCGTGTCTCGGTTGATAACCAGAGGAGTTGTGGTGCTAAGATTGCAGGGTTCGATCTTTCGATTTGAAGCCGGATCGGTGTGTCATTCTCTGCCACAATGATAGTTACCTCTACCTGATGGAAGATTAGGATCCCCGTCCCCATTAAGTGGTAATAAGAGCTTCAGGTATTACCGTCAGGTTTATCATTACCCTAATTTTGTTTTGTCTTTGTCCTATAAATCCCAAAAATTGCCCCACAAAAATATTTGTGTTAATCTTTGTTTTCTCCCTATCCTATCACTTGTTGTGCCGTTGCAATATTTTAATTTCAGTTTGCTTTATTGAACGGTCGTCCCTCGCGTGTCATCGTGTTGCTGTGTTTAGGTCTTGTTCTTGGATTTCTGTTGTCAAGTATTGTTTTTCTTGTGTGACGTCCATCTGATCTCCTTGGTCGTTCTAGTGTGTCGCTTTCCTGTATTGTCCATCGTTCCCTATCTTTGATCAACAAAAGGACACGTACTGTTATTTGTTTGTGGCAAGAAAGAAGATTTTTTTTTCAGTCCGTGTGAATTGTGATAGAGGAAACATAGTTTTTGGTGAGGAATCAAATATTAGCCACCTTTGGAGGATTGTTTCTGGACGGCAGTTCTGCATCTCCTTTCTGTTTCCATGCGTAAGATTTCAATCAAGAGTCCAAATATCTTGTGTGTTCTCTCTGGTAGATAAAAAAGAAAGAAAAGGGAAACCATTAATTAGCAGTGGTAGTTTCCTTTGGAAATAATATGCGCACAAGATTTTCTATTGCCGGTTAGTGTTGATCCTTGTTGGGCATCTCCTTCGGATTTCTTGTGCCAATTGGAAAGGAAAGTTTCTATCAGGGTGTCCACACGCCTAGGCAGTCTACTCATGTTGCTCTATTGACCGAGAGTTTCAGATTGTGCTACAGTGTAGCTTCTTGATATCTTTATTTATAATATCTTTTTGTGGCACTTACTGATTAAAAAATAAAGCAAAAGGCAGAAGGTGCAAAAAAAAGAAGAAAAAGCTGCACCAAAAAAGAGAGAAAAGAAGAAAAAAAAGGAGCGAGAAAAAAAAAGAAAGTGAAAAAAAAAACAATTTAGAAGTGCTTGCATCCTTTGAGTCTTTGTGACGAGCTCTATTGTTGCTTTCTTGAACTAGGTCCGGGACGAGTTTAGGCCGACAACATAGACTAGCTTGGGACTACTTTTCAATCTTGCAATTTCTGAATTAAATTATTGCTATTCCTTGCTACCATATTTTAAGCCTCCCAAGCTCCACATATATACTTCAGATCAGTACAGAAAAAGGCCCATTGCAATCTCGGTGCCACTGCCTCACAGGTATCACGAACCAGTCGCCGGTTGTACCGCCCACTACTTGTGTTGGTAAGAACTTTGTAAGAGTTTGGTAAGACGCTTCCACTTGTAAGACGGTGTTAAGCTGTTTGAGATATTGCTTTCCACTTTCACCACCACCTAGTAGTTGCTAGTTGATAGGGATAATACTTTTGTGTTGTCTTTTGCTGTCTTCTAACAATGACAGGTTGTTCGTATCCATCGACTTATGATGGTCTAGGTGTTGATGAGTACATGGAGTGAGAAATTGCCATAGATAACATATTTGCTACTCGTTTTATGTGTCCAAGGAGGAAGGTAAAAAATGCAGCTAGTGTTTTACGACATTCTGCTTTATCTTGGTGGGAGTCTTTAGATCCTTCTGATAAACCTCAAACTTGGAATGATATAAAATTCCTTATGCAAGAAACCTTTATTAATCCACCTCTTGTTTTGACTTCATATGCTGAGGTGCACCATTTAGAGGAAGAGTCTATTGTTATTCCTCTTGCTATGACTAACCTTCTGCAGGATAATGTACATAAGTGAGAGGATGACATGGAAGAAAATGAGGAGCTCACAACCTCATATGCAAATTCAGAGCCATCACTTCACAATGCACCTATTACTCCTACTGAGAACACAGGTAATGCCCATGGTGCTACACTCAAGGAAGGTGAGAATTGTTTTAATGTACTAATTTTTTCCACAAACCATGCTATCATAGAGCAATTGTTAGTGGAACCCTCTCTTGATTTATCTTTGTCCCATGATAATTTGCTTGAAGTTCCTTGTGATAAAGATGAATTGGTTGATGATGCTTCAGTTTTACATGTTTTGGAACCGGTCACTTGTGCTGAAAATAAACATGTTATTCATATTGCTACTAAAACTGATGAGTTTAAACTGTTGTCTTCTTTACATACTTTGGGTTATATTGAATTTGATGTTTTATGTAACCTAGATTGTTTGGAGGAGAGCCTTTTTAAATATGCTGATTTGCCTTGGTTTTCTAAACACACATATCATGTTGTGGCAAATATAACAACAAAGGACAATATATGATACATCGAGTATACGTTCGTAGTAATATGAATTCTCCTTTTATTGTACAAGATTATGATCGTTTAGAGGGTAGCCATAATAATACAAACATTTTCTCATATTCCTCAAAGAAACAAGTTCACTTCCAAGAAGGGGACCATTGTTGGTTGCTACCAATGTCTGCTAGACCATCTATTCCTTCATTGTCTTTGGTTAGTTCTAATCTTTTATAGGATAGTGTTGACATACATCGTGTGCATTCGGATCATGGAGTCTACATGCTTGTTGAAATTTTTATGTGAGATGACACGCTAGAAACTTGGAAACATGGTCACATTCATTCTCACAATTATTTCAGTTCCCTTTGTCTTTCGCAACTCCATTCTCCTTTATGTTGTGTAGGATCAGTTTCAAGCACGATCGACGCCGAGGACGGCTTTTCGTCAAGAAGGGGAGGATGATGAGGACATGACACCCATGCATACGACCATGTTTGGCACATGGTATGGAGGGGTAGGAGACCAGCAAGGGTGTCTAAGTCAAGAAGGAGGCACGAGGCTAATTCGGTTCGAGTCCCCGAGGTGGAGGCCCAAAGCAAATCAAGTTCGAGCCCGTCTCGGAGTCCAGGAGCAGCAGCATACTAAAAATGACGCACAGGTCGCATACTATGTTCGTTTTGGGCGTTCTTTATATGGATGGAAAGATAATTTCATGGAGCTTCCAATGGCACTGGTCCTACCTTAAAATTCGATCAGAGTCAATGGGAATCGTCGAAACAAGTGGACGTCCAGAATCTTTCAGGGTGCTGCTTCCACCGTCTTTTGGGCCGTTGGCCCGTGTATCGTGTTGGAGCCCATAGGGGCGCGTCTAGGGCGGGTCTCCATGACCTAACCCTCATATATTCAGTAGTCATCGCCACATTAGGTTTGTGTTTTGCTTAGATTAATCTGTCAAGAACAGTTTCGCCGTTCATCGGTCTGTGAGACCCCAACTTCGTGAGATTAATCATTCATCTGCAATTTGGTTGTTTTCTTTCTTATTCTTGCTTGTGTTCTTCATTGCGCCTTAATGGGGAATGGGGATCCCGATCTTCCATCAAGGTAGAGGTAACTATCGTTGTGGCGGAGAATGACATACCGATCCGGCTTCAGATCGAAAGATCAAACCTTGCAATCTTAGCACCACAACTCCTCTGGTTATCAACTGAGACACGGATCCGGTTGACCTCGCCAAGAAGGCTAATCCCTGCCTGCGCAACGAAGAACACAAGCAAGAACAAGAAAGAGAACAACCAAATTGCAGATGAATGATTAGTCACACGAAGTTGGGGTCTCACAAACCGATGAACGGTGAAACTATTCTTGACAGATTAATCTAAGCAAAACCCAAACCCTAATGTGGCGACGGCTACTGAACATATGAGGGTTAGGTCATGGAGATCCCCCTGGACGCGCCCCTATGGGCTCCAACACGATACACGGCCCAATGGCCCAAAAGACGATGGAGCAGCACCCTGATAGATTCTGGACGTCCACTTGTTTCGACGATTTCCATTGAATCCGATCGAATTTTAAGGTGGGACCAGTGCCATTGGAAGCCCAATGAAATTATCTTTCCATCCATATAAAGAACTCCCAAAACGGGAACCGTATGCGACCTGGGCGTCGTTTTTAGTACGTGCTGCTTCTGGACTCCGAGATAGGCTCGAACTTGAGTTGCTTTGGGCCTCCACCTCGGGGACTCGAACCGAATTAGCCTCGGGCCTCCTTCTTGACTTAGACACCCTTGCTGGTCTCCTATTCGTCCATACCATGCGCCAAACATGATCGTATGCATGGGTGTCATATCCTCATCACTAAGTTTGCTGGCCACTATATTTTTGTACTCTTAGTGTATTCTTCTAATCTATAAGATTTTGTAAGTATTTTCAAGGGTAAAGTCAAATTTTCACCATCCAACTTGCACGTCAGTTTGATTTTCTACCTTAAACTATATGGAACTGGGTATGAGACTTGCTCCAACTCTGATAATACCGGACAAAAATCTATTTAACCTATAAAGATTCGTACCAATGTATCTTAAATGAAAAAAATATGGCGCTAGTGCCCAAATTTTAAAAAAGGTTATCTATCCATTCATGACCTGTTTACTATTATTTGGATCTTATTTATTCCTATTCATATTTCTATTATTTTATTTTTAGTTTATTTAGATCATTTTTTGCACTGTATCAGACTTTCAGATTGACTCGAGAAAGATCTGACAGACTATGACAACATACCGAAAGATATGGAAGACAACACCAACCTTATATATGACATGCTCGACTATATGTATAGATCTTATCTAGACAATATATTGCTAGCGTTGTAATTTTCGTTGATTTCTGAATTAGGCTATATATGTTTCAGACATGGTAGCACGCCTCAAACTTCACGCAAATTAGTTATGGACACCTCAAACATAAATAGAGCATAAAACAATAATTTAAATAAATAACAAGGGTGACTAAAAGTAATTAAACACGACAAACATGAACAAATAATAAGATCTAAATAACTATAAAAAGAGCATAACAGATATACAACAGTTCTAAAAAAATTGTACTTAGTCTCATATTTTTTAATGCAAGACAAATTAGTTATGGGTTTTAGAGGTCAAACATGATTCTTAGTATATATATGTTCAGAAAATAGAAAACGCATCTAGTAGGACATGTTTTGTCTTGCTTGGAGGGAATCTGATACCCGGTTTTGCTGGTCAGGGTTGAAAATCAGACTGTCATGTATACAAGGGAGATTGTGGAATAGAAATCTGCACTTACATATTTTCCAATGAAGTAATTAAAAATGAATGCTGTTTTTAGTTTTTAAGTTTTGACCAAATTAATCGTATCAATGACATGTATATATTTTATAACCCAAGGGTGTATGTGAAAACGTCATGTATGTATGTAAGGACTCCAACAAAAAAACGAAATCTCTGTGGCCAGGATTCGATCGGACGTTGGCGCTTTTAAATTGACTGCAATATGGCATCCGCCTGTTGCACAAAGAGCACCTCTCGTCACGGGCTGAAAGCTGAGTGCGTGGACCGTACTGGCCATTTGTACAGATGAAAGCTAGAGAGGCCCACTGAACAGTTATGTGATTCGTGGTCGATGGAACGGATGATCGGAGCCATCATCTATCAATGACCAGTTGCCATCAAATAAGTGACCCTGCATCCCGGTCGATTTGGCCCTGTACCTTTTCTGGTGTCGACGACTGTAGATAATATGTGGGTTAGACACCTGTAATCCTTTTTTTCCTCCCCCGAATATACTCACTCCAAAGCATTGAGAATAATAAATTTCCCTCTTGCCTTCCGCTAACTGGCATAGGGACTACTAGACTAGAAAGCGATACAGTTTCCACAAACCAACATTTCCTCATGGTTTAGAACACTCCCACCATTAGCCCGTTAGGCTACAAACTGTCTATCACGGGAGCCTCATCTTCCCTTACAGGTTCACGTCTATACCGAGAGGGAAGCTTCTCTCTCACACTGTAATGGAGGACCCCACACGCTCGAATCATTTGTTTTGGAGATTTACTCAAATGCAGTTGTCCTAATATTTTATTTTCTTGTCAGTCAATTTTCTTAGAACATCACATATATACTGCTAGAACATCACAACTTGCATCACATAATATTATAAAATACATCAAGAACATCACATGTATTTTAGCAGCCGTCTGAGAACTATCACAGAACATTAAACTATATTATAGAATATAACAGAATATCACATGTGTATCACTTGAACATCATAAAAAACATCATAGGAACATCACATGTATACTACAGTGAACATCACAACTATTATAGAACATCATGTGCTACAGTGAACATTACATGTATATTACGTGAACATTACAAAATACATCACAGAACATGACTGATGGTTAAGCAAACCATCAATCACCTGCCACAAAGACAGACCCTTTGCTTTTGACCCATGCATCATAAAGCCAAGTAACAATATTGGTGCAGTACCTCATTTAGTTAAACATTTGATGTTTAGAATCTAAATTATATACCTAAGTGTTATATGCATGACTAGCATATAAATGATATGAAGTATAGGAATGTACTAAATATTTATACTTTCTAATTTTGAATCCGTAGCACCTTTCTTAAACATGTGTACAAGCCATGTGTTAGTTTTGGTAGACTAGATGTCATCATATTCATAAGAAGGATAATCTCGGTTCCTATATTGATATGAAGTATAGTTTCAGGAAAGAGCTATGAACAACACTTTTCACTACATTTGTAAATGTTTTCAATAATTTTGAAAGTGGGCTACAACAAGGAGTTATAACAATATCCGTGTCACGCCCCCAAATAGGGTCCCCATCAGCGGGCCTAGCGAGGCTGGTGGGAGCCCTGAGATCCGGTAGTGGTCGAGGCCAGAGGTGCCCCGCACGCCAGATGATGGCGCGGCTAGGGGGCAGTGGCGAATACTAGAGTAAATTAGAGGGGGTGCCTTTCTCTTATAGGTGTGAAAATTTAATCTAGCAACCATGGTGAAAATTTATCCCTAATAGTGGTTTTCAATTTGTTGTGGGTGCATGGGCACCCACAAGCTACTACATAGCTTCGCCCCTGCTAGGGGGGGGGCGCCCCACCTCCTCCACGTTATCCTTGAATTTTAGATGAATTAGGAAAATAAGGAGATATAGGGAAAAGGAATAATAAGTAGATATTTGTTTAGGAAAAAAGTTGAATTTTTTCTAGGAAAGAAGTGAGTTTTGCTTTAGGAAAAAGGAGCTCAAATCTATAAGGACTCCTCCATAGTTTTCTTGGTGCAAGTCAAATAGGGACTATAAATATAGGGTTATTGTAACTATTTGAATTCAAGAAGGAAATAGAGCATTGCTCTTTAAATAAATCTCCCTCGTTATCAAGCTCTCCAGCGCCACCGCCATCTCTCTCTTCCCTAGCCGCCACCGCCAACCCCAGTAGCTGCCGACATAGTAGCGCCACTGCCGCCCCTAGCCCCAGCCATCGCTCCAACCGACCACCCCCAACAAAGACCATGACATCTTGTATCTGTAGACCAGATCGATCCCATGGCTGCCTCCACTGCAATCACTGATCTTCTTCGTCAACATGAGTAGTCGTTTCGACAAAGTCAATGCAAACTTCATGAAGCTTAACGCACGCCTCACAAACATTGAGCGCCAATGCTCCCCCAAGGCATGTGAAGCTATAGCTAAAGAACTCGAGGAGGAAACCAAACACATCATGGAGGACACCGACCGAGCCTTCCTCACCGGAGGCAACAGGACCCCACCATGACCATGCCAACCGATCTTTTGGAGGTCGTGGTGAGCAAGCTGTTCACCACAGCTTCTCCACCCTTGAAGTTACCGAGGAGCATCGCCAACACCTTTGCTGTTGGAAAACCGGGTTTCCAGCAGGTAGGATGTAACGGGGCCTTCGCCTAGACAGATGCCCTGGACGAAGGTTAGGATAATGGTAGGTGGGCCCTGGCAAAGTCTGGGTTTCATTAATAAATGCACCAACCTCCCTTACATAGGGTTTCGCTCCCCCTTTTATAGAGCTCTGTTTACTATCGTTCCTTTTTAGATCTCTACCCTGCACCAGCTAAGGTACATTCCTGGAATATCCCAACACCTATACTAACCGCCAGGGGCAACTGAGGGTTTCTCTTCTTGCACTGCCTCTACTTCCTAGGCCTTGGCCTTTGGCCCATGGGAGGCCCATCTCTGGCCCGGGACCTAGGTGCCATGGAGGTCTTCTTCCATAGGCGAAGACTACCTAGCTTCGCTCATGCTGCCTTTGCATCCGCCTTGTTGTCCGAGCCACCAGGGCCTTCGCTATTATTCCTCGGGCCTCCACCTTAGACAACGCCTGGGGGCCTTTGCCACCTTCGCCGCCGCGCTCGAGTGCCTTCGTCGCACTGTTGATCATGGGCGAAGGTTCCTTTGGGGATTCCTGCACATCATCACTTGCACGATCTGTCAGGGTAAGTTTCTTTTGTCCGAAGTGGAATCTAACCTCCGCTACTCACATATCCATGCCCCAATAGTTCCCCCCTTGAGGGCATGGTCTGATGCGAGCGGCCCGTGACCCTCAATTTTACCATTGATATTGAGTTGTGGAGGCTTCCCCCCTTTCCCCTGGGTTGCTCGGATCAGACCACTGTGGCTCTGACATGTCATTTTCTTATTGGTTGCGGTGGCTTTAGAACTGACGCGACGTTGGGCAGATGTGACTATTGATATTTATTAAGTGCAAATAGAACATGAAGGATTCTATAAGCGCATAAAATACCATTGTAGCATTTTACCTAGAGTACTCTAGGTATCGTTATTTATATTTTACCATAGGGAAACAATGGAGTAAAGATTTATTGGATAACAAAGGAATGTCTACTAATCAACATACCAGCATAGCTAAAGCAGGGGTGAATGTAATGATAGGAATAAAGCATAATGACACTCAGGGGATAGATCAATAAGATAATGTAAACTATTAAACTTAGGAGAACAACGGGTGAGGTAGATTGCTATGATATTCCTTTTACATGGTCAACGTATATATACATCCAACTATAGCTAAGACTGACTCTACTCTTGTGCACTTTGAGACTCTGCTTAGACGATAGAGCGCCCACAATAAATAACTCTACTGACGTGACTACGATCCTATAATTTAAGAGCCTGCTTAGTTCGGAGTGGACTACAAAAGAAAGACGGGGATGTCATCTCCCGCTGCTACCACCCAACTGGAGAACAGGGTGCACTCATAGGCAGAGCATCATATAAGCACCATGCTTACACGAGACTCAGCTACTTAGCCTAACCGGTAAACTAGCAGGCTAAGCGCTCTATGAACCCACACATAAAAGTAATGATAACCATAACTAAGCAAGATATATATTCAAAGTAAGCATAGCCATGTAGATAAGAATATGATAAATTGATAATGTCTTACAAGATGTAGAAGTGAAGATACAAGGCTTTGCCAAGCCTCTAAGACTAGATCCAGAACTTGAGCATGAGCCCAACTCGACCCTCACTCCTGAGCTACTAATCTACTATATTGGAGAGCTCTAGATCTAATCCTCCTAATGTGTGTTGATCTAAATGAGGGATATGAATTAGGGTTTCAGGGATCTGTTGAGGGAGAGGGGTAGGGGCTGATATATATAGGCCAGAGCGTCAATCCAGTGCCCTCGGATCAAACTGACTTGAATAAATGGCGAAGATTGGATCTCAATGGTGGTGTGGAACTGACTTACAAAGCAAAGGTTGACTGGTGAGACCCATATGCTAGCCGGCTTGCAAGTGGGGCCGGCTGGCCCCACATGGCAGCCCATCGGGGTCTGCTTCTGTGGAGAGCCTCCTAGAGTCTTCTAGAATCTTCCCAAGCTGTTTACGCGATGAAATTCCATAATTTCCTTTGACGAATAGGTCCCCCTTAATGGTTTTCTAGATAAACCCTGCTAAAAACATAGATTCACCAAAACTCGTGGAATTTATTAGTTTAAAGCCCTATACCTATGTTTGGTGATGGAATTAAGTATAAATGCAGGTTATGTTGATGGTTTATAACTGGTGTTAGTGACCGTCAACAAGCTCCCCCAAGCTTAACCTTTGTCAGTCCCTGAGCAAAGCTAAACTCAGCAATGGATCAGGAGTTGCTACAATGTTTTCACTCCTCAAAAGTACACATGTGTTCAATCAGAAATTCTCCTTTAGATTAGAACAAATTGTTCTGAATTTCAAACTTTCCCATATTACCTTCAACCATGGGGCTTCTTAGCCTTCACTTGGGTCTTGAGCAATTGAAAGACAGAACAATCAAGTCAAGCACTATGTCTCAAGTTCTTTGTTCCACCATTGTTCCAGAGTTTTTATAAGTTTTCAAAATAAAACTCAGAGATTCCATTGTATGACACTCTCAAGTCTCTCAATATATGTGGTTTTTGGGGATCCTCACCAAAGGCAGTAAAGATGTTATGCCTTTTTTCTTCCTACTACTAAGGCTTATGTTGAGTTCTTAGGTAAGGAGAAAGCTAGAGCATACTTGCAATGCATATATTGTAAAGTCAAACAACGGATCCAAAGAGAGTTGAGTCATACAATCAAATCAAGATATGCATATGTGTGTATGTATGGTGGATATATATATGGTGGCTAACCTAATTCTAGTTTGCTCCTTGAAAACATATCTCTCTTTTGAAACTTAGAAATATTTGCTAGAGAACAGGGACCATCTTATTCATCCCTCTTTTTTTTCTGGCGGGCATCTAAGTACCCATTGTTTTCAAAATCTCAGACACTTTTGTGTTCATTTTTTCTCAACTCCTTTTTCATGAATAACTTTTGCATTGCCCCATGTCCTCTTTTCTACAACAGAACATTGAGAGAGATATCAATAAGAACTTTGAGCATTTATTTGGTGGATGGAAAACCTAATAAGCATGTTTTTGTGTTCACCCCTAGTGTAGGAGTAAAACAATTTTGGATGGATCTAGATTGAATGGCATATTTTTGCGCCTAGCCCCAGTGTAGGAGTAGTGCATATGTGGGTGGAGTGTACGTGATCTTGATTTTAAGAGTATGACAAACCTCTCATAAGGGTCAACAAAGCTTGACAAAACTCAATGCAAAACAAGCAGCATATATGTGAAAGTTTTCCTAGCCTAAATAACATGTATGGCTCTGGTGGGTATTCAAGTTTTGTCATACAAGAACTCATCATATAGTATTTTTGTATTTTTTAAAAGATAAATCTCTAGAACTTTAGTGTCACTTGGAACAAGATAAACAGTAGCTCAGACCTTCTCATATCATATCCGTCAATTACCTAGACTTAGAGCAATCATATGCTACCCATGAGTTTCAAGTTCAGAGTAAAACCTTATATCAAAACATTCTTATCCAAAATTCGGGAGAATTTAAGACTGAAAACTAGGTACTTGAAAGGAATTACAACAGAGAAAGTATTCATGATTTCCATTTTTGGAGATTATGTAGAGAGTCCCTTATTATTTATTTAGCTCTTAAAAGAAACTAAAGCAAACTAGACACACTCTTTTTATTTTGTTTTCATTTTTTACATCATACATTATAACTATATATATTTCTACAAAGATAACTTTTTATTTCATTTTTAGTTATTATTATTTTTTATAATATATATCTAAAGCAAACTAAGAATAATAAAAGAAAAAAAATACTTATCTAAATACACAGGGGATGCCTTTTCCCCCAAGCTGGTTGTTGTCGTGGTTGCTCAACGGGGTGGCTGGATGTGGAGGTGCTAGAATAGAGCCTCCCAATTTTGATTTTGTTGTTGCTGTTGTTGCTGGAGGCTAGCCATCTCGTGTCCCATGTTTACCTTCCATTGTGTTTGACCATGTATCATACCTTGGATGGTAGCTATCCTCTCATCAATGGTTGTGAGCCTATTATCGATTTAGAACTTTCACTTATAGAATTTGGGTATCGACTCCCCCACACTTTACTCGTAGTGTGTTCTACTTATAAAGACAAGGTAGAGATCAAGTGCATGGGCTCTGTTGGTGGGAAAACACTAATAGAACCAAAAACCTTATTTATTCTTCTCTATCCTTAGTCACATTGGATCATGATAAGTGTTGATGTTATGTGCATTGTTCATTCTTACAACATGGGTGATAAGATCAGAGGGATGAGCATGAATGTGGCATTTAGATATATTTGTCAAAAGTGTGGAGTTGCTTAACCTATGGAAGGATTGTCCATCTTTATAATGTATCAAACTTTACATGATTATGACTATCATCTACCAAAGATAAGATATACAATATTTTAGCTCATTTGGTTAAGACTAAGATCAAGAAAGTGGTGATATGAACAAACTTAAGGAACAAGATATGTTAAGTTAATCAGGTTGGATCAAGCAAAGTTGTAACTCAAACATGTTTGTGTCTTCATTAATGTGCATACCAAGATCAAGAGGAAAATAATGACCACTTACCTTAAGATGTTACCTTCATCATTGGATCATGATAACACCATGTGATGAAGGGTAGACAACTTTCGGTGGTCCTTTCCTTCCTTACATCTTGAGTTGTTCATGAGCATCTTGTCTCATATGTTGCACTCCTTTCTCACTCTTCCATCATGCCATCTTTTGTTCATTCTTGGCATTTTGATTGGACCTTCTGCTCCTTTCATTATTTCTTCTCTAAAAGGGATTAGTAGACAACATATACCCGAAGGAGTATACAAATGATTCAAAGCAAGGATAGTGTTGTCATAGAGCTGAAGGTCATCCTCAAATGATGGAGTTTGTGAGTAGTGCAACGTCTGTATTCGTCACTTGAGATGTGATTTGAATTCTTGTGACGTCGACCTTTTTCTCCAATCTACACATGTTTAGAGAATATATATATGTCTATACAAATCTGTGAGATGGTAGGGTTCCAATGTTGATGGATCTTGAATGTTCAGGCACCTTGGGGTTCTTCAATGTTTCTTCTTTTCTTGTGGAAGCTTGCCGGAAGGTCGAAACAACATCTGTTGTCCTGTCTATTTTCGCAATATAACAGAATAGGGGTAATCCTATTAAAGCTAGTGGTATGTTAATTATCTAAATCTTTACGCCAATTGTTTCTCTGGCAACGGCACCAAAAATGCTTGTTGGTATTTATTAAGTACAAATAGAATATGAAGGATTCTACAAGCGCACAGAATACCATTGTAGCATTTTACCAGGAGTATTCCAGGTATCGTTATTTATATTTTACCATAGGGAAACAATGGAGTAAATATTTATTAGATAACAAAGGAATGTCTACTAATCAACATACCAGCATAGCTAAAGCAGGGGTGAATGTAATGATAGGAATAAAGCATAATGACACTCAGGGGATAGATCACTAAGATAATGTAAACTAGTAAACTCGGGAGAACAACTGGTGAGGTAGATTCCTATGATATTCCTAGTACATGGTCAAAGTATATATACATCCAACTATAGCTAAGACTAACTCTACTCTTGTGCACTTTAGGACGCCGCTTAGACGGTAGAGCACCCACAATAAATAACTCTACTGACGTGACTACGGTCCTACAATTTAAGAGCCTACTCAATTCGGAGTGGACTACAAGGGATAGATGGGGCTGTCACCTCCTGCTGCTACCACCCAACCAGAGAATAGGATGCACTCATAGGCAGAGCATCGTATAAGCACCATGCTTACATGAGACTCGACTACTTAGCCTAACCAGTAAACTAGTAGGCTAAGCGCTCTATGAACCCGCACACAAAAGTAATGATAACCATAACTAAGCAAGATATATATTCAAAGTAAGCATAGCCATGTAGATAAGAATATAATAAATTGATAATAAGTCTTACAAGATGTAGAAGTGAAGATACAAGGCTTTGCCTAGCCTCCAAGACTAGATTCGGAACTTGAGCATGAGCCCAACTCGACCCTCACTTCCAAGCTACTAATCTACTACATTGGGGAGCTCTAGACCTAATCCTCCTTATGTGTGTTGATCTAAATGAGGGATATGAATTAGGGTTTCAGGGATCTACTGAGGGAGGAGGGTAGGGGCTAATATATATAGGCCAGAGCATCAATCCTGAGCCCTCGGATCAAACCGACTTGAATAAATGGCGAAGATTGGATCTCAATGGCGGTGGGGAACTGGCTTTCGAAGCAGAGGCTAACTGGTGGGACCCACAAGCTGGCCAGACTATAGGTGGGGCTGGCCGGCCCCACATGGCAGCCCCTTAGGGTCTGCTTTAGTGGAGAGCCTCTTAGAGTCTTCTAGAATCTTCCCATGCTGTTTATGTGGCTGAATTCCATAATTTCCTTAGATGAATAGGTCCCCCTTGACGGTTTTCAGGATAAACCCTACTGAAAACACAGATTCACCAAAACTCATGGAATTTATTAGTTTAAACCCCTATACCTATGTTTGATGATGAAATTAAGTATAAATGCAGGTTATGTTAACAGTTTATAATTGGTATTAATGACCGTCAACAGTGACCGTTGGGCATGGAAGCTGAAGCACCCGTCTGTGGCCTATATAAGGGGGCGGTAGGTGGAGGTCCCCTCACCTCTGTATGAGCTATTGCTTTCATCTCCTAGTGCCTTCTTAGTTTTCTTTCACCTAACTAACCTTCATTCAAGTTCGTTGTGCCTTCGCTTCTCTGGGCTTGCTTTGGTGCTTAGAGGTGGCTTCTTCTTTTGGTTCCCATCCCCGTTGGGCTTCCCTGTTTGGCCCTTATTCTCACCTACTTAGTGTTAGGGCTAGTGGTTGGTCCCAGTGCTTTGAGGAGTGTATGCTGGCTAGTGTGGAGGCTATTGAGTTGGAGGAGGATCTTGCTTGTGTGGAAGCCTTCTTTGGTGATCTAATTACTGCCTAGGAAGTAGAAGACATGGTTGGTGTGGGCAGGACATGGGATTTTGGGCCTTCACTCATAACGAAGGATATGATTGTGAGTTTGGAGAAGGAGGGTTGTTTTGATGCGGGGAAGGTGAAGCCTCCGCAGGGTGAGATAGTGCCTAAGTTGTAGGCTGCTGACGCTGTTGTTTTCATGATTTCTTTCCCTACAACCTTCGCTTCCCCTCTGCACGGTTCCTTCGCCATGTTCTAGAGGCTTTTGAGGTACAACCGCACCATCTCACTCTAAAATCTTACTTTGAGTAAGTTTTGCTAGGCTTGTCTGTCTTATGGTGCGAACCGCATATGGTTTTCCTAACAAAACACTAACTGGAAACAGTCGCGTCACCTACCGTTTAGCAATATTCGGGCAAAACGTCCCATTAAAGGGCTAAACGGCCAATTAAACGGGTAACGGGTGATAAACGGAAACGGCGCACCACCGTGTAGCGTTTACACGGTGTTTAAATGGGCTAAACGACCGTTTAGGTGAACAGAGACCGCACATTGGCACATTTTGTGAGTACTATGAGCTCCAACGACAACCCAAGAAAGTGGGCGAAGACCAACTTGTTGCCCAGTATGGGAGTTATGCTTTTATGCCTAAGAGGCAGCAGAAGGGTGAGAGGTTGGAGATCTCCTTTGCTCAGAAGAATAAGTGGAATAATGACTAGATGCAGTATTGGTTCTATGTTAGGACTGGTGGCATGACTTCCACGGATAGCGAAGGGAAAAAGCATACTCGCTATCCGTTGGTTTTGGTTATGACTCCAATGAAGCCTTCGACCCAAGGGACTCTTGGGGCAGAGGTTGTTGAGGGACATGAAGCTTGTGACAAAACCTTTGCTTTGGCGTGCCATTATTCCAGAGGCCACGACCTGGTGAAGGAGATGGTGGTGTCCAAGTGTTGGCCGCTCGGCCGGAATAGACCAACAATGAGGATTGAGATGGTTAGTTTGCCTATTTTTGGTGATGGGGTTGGGGTCCTGTTTGCCCATTTCGATGTGAAGCAGGCAGAGGATGTGAGCATTAGCGATTTTGTCGCTATCATGGAGGAGGAGAAACGCGAGATCCTTGGAGAGATGTCCGACAAGGAGTACCTAGCCCAAAGGTCCATTGCAGGCACCATGCCTCGCCTTAACCTTGTGTTTGAGGATTTGGGTGTACATCATGAGGAACACAAGGTTCCTACAAAGGTGTTGAAGTCCATTGAGGACAAAGCTAGGAAGGATGTTGCGAAGAATGATACCGCAGCAGCTAAATTAAAGTAGAGGAAAGGTATCGGTGTGGTGAAAGCCGTTAGTAAGAAGCGGAAGATCGATGCTGCCTCCGCTGGTGCTTCTACAGATGCCGCTGAAGAAGTCACGGAGAATTTTCATGGAGGCTCTGCTTCTACGGCTACCGACACGGAGGGCGAGCATTCTACGACCTCTGTTGACCTTGGTGCGATGACTTTGTTCAGGCCGCTCTTGGAGGCATGGTCGGTGGCACTGCCACTGAAGCCTCCGTCATGGCACCTATGCCTAGTGTGCTGGGCGACGAGTAGTCCAATTCTAAAGGCGGGGATGGTGGAGGAGGTAATGCCTCCACTCCAAATGAAGTAGAGGCTAGGAGTGCGGGTCGCCGTCCTTCGATGGCTTCTTTGGTTGAGGAGTCTGAGGATGAGTCACCCCCAACGTGGCCAATAAATCCAACATCTCCGATTAGCTCATGGCGAGGGGAGGACGTAGAGATGGATGTTACAAATGGTACTTTATTTTTGGGTAAGTGTTCTCTTACTTTCTATTTTTACATTGTGTTTTTCCTTTTTATGCTTGCCATTGAACTTCTTTTGTTTTACTTTATGTAGGTGATTTGACTAAGGCCATGTGGACTCCTTTGCCTGGGTAGGTACCTCCACCAGATGACCTGGACCATCCCGAGTTGGGTTGGACACTAGTCCAAAAGAGCCGCTGTTGATGGGAGGGGTTGAGCCTTTGGGTCCTGGTCGTATCGGCAGTGAAGGTTTGGTTGTTTCATTCTTTCCTATGTTTTTGTTATACTGGTTTCGTGTTACTAACATATGTTATTCATTTTTCTCTTCAAGGAGCTCCGCGAATACACTAAGTGGGTGGGTGGAGCATCTCCATGCTCTTTACATGGAGATAGGAGGTTGATTGTGGCCTCCCTCTTTTTGTTCTATGTTTTTGTCTTATGTTGTTTATGTTTGATTTTTCAATAGGCTGAGCTCACCATCATTTTGCGAAGGTTAAGCTACTGCGGTACAACTTGGAACAACAGTGCTTGGTAAGTGCCCCCCCCTTTTCTCTCTTTTTTTTTGTTTTGGTTACTTTTTTGGTTTTGGAGTATTGAAACTCCCTTTTGCAGAGTCACCACATGGTTGAAGCTCTTGAGGAGTGGGGAATGAAGGAGATTATTGATCACAATGTCACCATTGAGGCGTTAAAGAGAGAGGTGGAGGTGGTGGAAGCCAAGAAGACCCGGCTTGCGGAGGAGGTCACAGGCCTCCATGTGGCTCGTACTGATTTTGAAGACCTATAGGGAAAAATGGAATCTCTGGGCAAGGATCTTGAGGGTGCAAAGGCTACCAAGCGACTTGCTGCCAAACATGCCCTCAAGGCCCTTGAGACAGCCGAGAACCTCTACAAAGAGGTGAATGTGGAAAGGGAGTCCAGTGTAGCCTTGAAGGCGCAAGTGGACCTTTTGACTAAGCGCTTGGAGGACACTAAGGCTTTTGGACTGGCTGCGATTGAGGTCTACGTCAGTGCACTTGGCCAGTTTAGGGGGTGCCACATCTTCTTTGCCTGAGGAGCCTTCGGCGCTCAACATCTTGGCTTGGTTAAAGTCCAATTTTGCCAAGCTGACTGACTTTGTTGGCGGGGCGGTGGACTTTGGGGCGCTGGCCTCCATTTCTAATTTTCCCTGATGCTAAATCAGGATGGCTGCTCACACGTCGAAGGCTTGGAGGAGAAGGACCTTGAAGGCCCAGCCGAGCTTGGAGTGACTTCCTGAGGCATCAGAAGATTGGTTCATAATTTTATGAAGTCGTTCTAGGTGAAGTTTGGTCGGGCGGAGGCGCAGCGTGCTATGGTTAGTTTCATTCCTTTGTCTATTTCTTGGCCTGCGATTCTTTGGTACATTTATGCATCTTATGTGATGAGGACATGACACCCATGCATACGACCATGTTTGGCGCATGGTATGGAGGGGTAGGAGGCTAGCAACGGTGTCCAAGTCAAGAAGGAGGCCCGAGGCTAACTCGGTTCGAGTCCCCGAGGTGGAGGCCCAAAGCAACTCAAGTTCGAGCCCGTCTCGGAGTCCAGGAGCAGCACGTACTAAAAATGACGCCCAGGTCGCATACGGTGTCCGTTTTGGGCGTTCTTTATATGGATGGAAATATAATTTCATGGAGCTTCCAATGGAATCAGTTCCACCTTAAAATTCAATGGGATTCAACAGGAATCATCAAAACAAGTGGACGTCCAACAGAATGATTTTGAGTCTACCTCGGCCTCCAGGATCAGTCTGCCTTAAACTAGTCACCCAGGATGCATCCAGACTCCGGTTTTGACGATCCACATATGGATGGAAAGCTAATTTAATAAGGAAGCCAATCCATGTGGTCTCACATCAAAAGCTCTTCGGAATCAATGGTAATCATCGAAACAATTCAGCATCTAGAATCTGCCAGGGTGCTGCGACACCTTCTTTTGGTCCGTTGGACCGTGTATCGTGTTTGGGCCCATTAGAGGGCGCGTCCAGGGTAGGCGACAACCCTAAGACCTTTATAATCATACGCCGCCACCATCATTAGGTTTTTGGGTTTTGCTTAGATTATTCTGTCAAGAACAGTTTTGTCGTTCATCGGTTTGTGAGACCCCAACTTCGTGAAATTAATCGATCATCTGCAATTTGGTTGTGTTCTTTCTTATTCTTGCTTGTGTTCTTCATTGCGCAGGCAGGGATTAGCCTTCTTGGCGAGGTCAACCTGGTCCATGACTTGGTTGATAACCAGAGGAGCTATGGTGCTAAGATTGCAGGGTTCGATCTTTCGATCTGAAGCTGGATCGGTGTGTCATTCTCCGCCACAACGATAGTTACCTGTACCTGACGGAAGATTAGGACCATGTTTCCAAGTTTCTAGCATGTCATCTCGCATAAAAATTTCAGCAAGCATGTAGACTCCATGATCCGAATGCACACGATGTATGTCAACACTATCCTGCATTATGTTTTCGTGTGCTTATAGTTTCTTTTGTATTTTCAGGAGTTGCAGAAATCGGAGGCTGCGCGTAGAGCTTTGGAGGTGCCAAGTTCGAAGTCTGGGGAGGTGTAGACCTCAAAGGCTCCTTTGGGTGGTGTTGATGCTGAGAAGACAGGGGAAGATGCCTCTGCTTTTGCTAATCCGGAGGTGTAGTATCTAGGTTCTAGTTATTAGCTTTTTAGGTTTGGTCTGTATAGAAATGTTGCAAACACTTATCCTTTGTGCATATCGTGACTTTTGTTACTTTGTTGGTGCCTTTGCCCATTAGGTTTTAATTATAAATTTGTCCTGCACAAGTTTCCTCCTTTAGGCCTGTGCAGGACGGCGACCTTTGACCTTTTTCCAAGATGGTGTTTATATTAGTGGTGCACTGTGGGATTATTGGCGTCAAAGTTTCCCTAGACCTTCTGTTGTTGAAATGTTTGCCTTCATATTGTACGATATTGATGATGAACGCATAGAGTTTACTAGGTCAGTGGCATGGCAAGGACCTCGACCACTGGTTTAGTTTTAAACTTGTACCAAATTGTTTGGTTGGCCTTCGCGCCTTTGTAATTTTTGCTTTTGAGGCTGAACGCCTTTTGTGTTTTTTCCTTGTTATTGCCTTCAGGTTTTTCGTAAGACTATGTTGGTGTTTTTATCATTTTTGCTTGTAGTGCGCTCTGTTGTAATGTATTTGTTTTCCTTGAATAAAGTTAGGTTGAAATAATTGGTTGGATACTTGTTTCATTGAAGAATCTGGTTGCAATCGCTACCTATGCCGAAGGGTTCTAGTAGATAGCACTTATTTTCTCGCTCTTGTCTCTGCTTCTCTCTTCTCTGGTCGACGCTGAGTATGAGTCTGCGTGTCTGCGCGGAAAAGTTTAGGCGCTAGTTTTTGACCTTGTGCGCCTTATGGAGGCTTTAGAATCTGCTTTGTTGCTTTGGCCTCCGACTTTGTGCTTGCTTGGAATTGATAGGGATGCTCTAGCACATCGCAGCGAAGAAGCAGAAGTGCTCGTATTTGATCATGTTGATGTCATGAGGGCTTTGGCACAATTTGAGCACTCATCGGAGGTGCTAGTATTTAATCTTGATGCTTCTCCAGAGGCCATAGAGCAATTTGAGCAAGCAACGGAGGTTGATGAAACATTTCTTGGACATTGCCTTCGCTTGTGCCTGAATTGCTTTCTTGTTGCCTTCGGGCATGCTAGAGCAGTTGCGCTCCCATCGAACATGGTTGATGCTAGGCTGTAGTGGTTGGTATCTTCGGTTGTGGAGGGATGTTACAAGTCTTCGTGCGATACCCTTCCACAACTTCTAATACTGACTGCTTGTTTTCGGACTGTGGTTATGCAACACCCCATGGAGGCTATACAACACCATGTGGTTGATGCGTACTACCTCTCCGTGGCCTTCACCGGGCTGCGCGAGCTGCTGTGATTATGAGTCTTCGCATAGTATCTTTTTGTTCTCTGGTTTCTAAGGAAACTCTGGCCACCATGGCTCTCTTGTCTTGCTCTATAGTGTGGTGGGTTTTGGTTGCCTTGATTTCCCCCTAGCACTCTATATAGTTAGTGATGTGGTAATGTATCGACTGAGGATAGCGTGGGGGGATGGCGTTGCATTTTATAGTCTAATACTTGTATGATTTAATAAATTTCGGTGGTTGGGCAAGATTTAATGCTTAGATACTCTTTAAAGTCTTATAAAATTGATGGATTTCTTTGTACTTGGCATATCTTTAGTTCTTTAATTTTTGTGTACTTTGGCCTTTAATACACGATTGTCACCTAGTGCCTGATACGGACAGGTCTTCGACATGTGTTTTCCCACCCGATGCCTACGTCGAAGGTAGGTCTTTGTCGGGTTTTTATGACCTTTTAGCCATTTTTGAGGAATCCTTGATGCTTGATTGTGGATAGGGCTTTGTCAAGGTTGCAGGCTGATTTAGCCACGGAGGTTGTTCCATGCTTTTGGAGCCTTCGTTTTAGGCAGTGGAAGGTCCTCTTTGTAATGATTGTTTTTGTCAAATGTTGTGGCTTTGTTGCTAGCCACTTTCGACCTTTTGATTTGCATAGCATTCCTGGGGGAATTCCTCTTTATACTTTAGAGGGTTTTTACATGGGTCCTACCTCATCAAAAACCTCACCTCCACTAGGAGTCCCCCTTGTGAGGAAAAGAGTTCAGACCCCCCTTTTTTTGCAAAATGTAAAGAAAGGGCGACAAACTATGAGAAGAGAGGTGGGGTGACCTACGCTTATAGTTTCACAGAGGCCACCCCTTTACAATTATATATAAAACCTACGCAAATTGTCGATGTTCCAGGTGTGGGTCATTGTTTTACATTCGCCATCTGTCAGGTGGAATGACCCCAGTCTTTCGGCGGCCTTCGCCGTGTATGGACCTTCCCATTTAGGTTAGAGCTTTCTTGTGTTGGCTGCATTAGGCTTCCTTCTTAGGACTAGGTCTCCGTCTTGAATGAGCTTCTTGATTACTTGGATGTCTCTCCACTTCCTAGTTTGTTCTAGGTACTTGGTGATGTTTTCTATTGCTTCCAATCTTATGCCTTCGATTGTTTCTTTTGAATATTCTTCATCTTCTGCCAAAGCCTATTTCATCATCCGGAGGCTCTGATGTTTGACCTCCTTGGGTAACATTGCTTCTTCACCGTACAGGAGCTTGAACAGTGTAAAGTATGTTGTCCTTGATGCTATGGTGTTGTGGGACCACACTACCTTCGGTAGTTCCTCTACCCACTTGCCTTTGTGGAGGTTGAATAAGGTCTTCAAAATTGCTGAGAATATTACTCTGTTAGCTCTTTCTACCGCTCCATTTGACTCTAGATGATAGACTGATGCGAAGGCTATTTTCGTGCCTATACTCTGGCAGAATTCTTTGAATTTGTTTGAGACAAACTATTTCCATTGTCCACTGTTAGGGTTCTTGGTACTCCAAACCTACAGATTATGTTCTGCCAGAAGAACTTTTTCACTATTTTTGAGGTGATCGTTGCTAGTGGCTTAGCTTCAATCCATCTTGTGAAGTATTCGATTGCTACTACTACAAATTTGTTCCCCCTTGCGAAGGTGGCAGTGGCCCGACAAGGTCCATACCCCATTTTTGCAATGGCCATGTGGGTGGAATGAGCTGTACTACAGCTAAAGGCCTTGACTAATGTGGGGATGTGCTTTGGCATGCTTCACATGTCTTGACAATTTGCTCTACATCTTTGATGTGTCTGGGCCAATAGAATCCCTACCTATCAGCGTGTAGCTTTTTGCTCTTGCTGCCATTCTTGATGTGCTTGCTTCATCTTCTTGGTGTTTGTTGACGAAATACGTCTGGCAGTCTACCGAGGGTATGCCCACGATAGTAGATGAATCGGTGGAGGTGCGCATGAGGGAACCGGATGGTGACACAGAACGCAAGAGACAGCGATTAGGCAGGTTTAGGCCATTAGCTTGACATAATACCCTATGTCTTGTGTCTTTGTGGATTGTATTATGAGAGATTCGATGAAAATTAGGGGGTCCCTACCC
Organism: Miscanthus floridulus; assembly: GCF_019320115.1. Taxonomy (NCBI): domain Eukaryota; kingdom Viridiplantae; phylum Streptophyta; class Magnoliopsida; order Poales; family Poaceae; genus Miscanthus; species Miscanthus floridulus. The sequence continues at coordinate 8,956,911 of NC_089583.1, read as the reverse complement.
ACCTTATATAGTTCGAGGGGTAGGGTTACATGTCGGTTGTTTCTATCCTAATCATTTTACAAGATAGGAATTACAGAGATTGTGGAATCTAGCACATCTGAATAGATCATCCTTGATCACCAAGGATCTTCATGCAGTCTTGCGAGGCACGCCGACCTACACCATGCTCCATGTGGCATAGTCTTGTAGGCTCGGTCTCCCCTAGCGGCTCTGCCCATGTATAGCCCTATGGTTATCGGGGGGTTATAACCCCCACAGCTAGTCCCCGAGCACCTTGTATCCACCGAGCAACACCATCTTGAACTTGTCCGAGCAGTTCAGCTTGTCGCTGGTCATTAGGAGCGGGCGTCCGACCAGTTTTACTGGGAGCCAAGCTATTGAAACAAGCATTCGAGCTATTGAACACGTCGTCCGAGTTGCTAAACACACCGTTCGAGCTGTTGAAGTAGATGTTTGAGCATTTCAACCAGGAGCCAAGCTCGGACTCACGTAAAGTCAAGGTTTGTCGGCAAGATATAAGGAGCTCAAGTAAAAATTTTTGAAGTCTCCATCTTAGATGATGTGTGCTCACTTAGGTTCTAGGCAGCGAAGTTAGACGCTTAGCATCCCTGACTTAGCGTGGAGGAACTTAGTTCCTCATAAATGAAGAGAAATGCTTAGCATCAATGCCTTGGGCAAAATTGACTCTTAGAGCCAAAATAGGGATCTTGAACTATTTCAGCGTATGACTTAGTCGTTTTGTAGAAGACCATGTCCAAAAATAAGCACATTCACCGCTAGGTGAAGTGTGCACACTTAGTATCTGAGCCTAGCAATAGGTGAAGTAATCACATGATGCCAAGGACCAAAGTAGTAGTCATCATGTGCTAACCCAGCCTCTAGCTTAGCTGAAAACTAATCCTCGGCATAGCTGAGATAAGCAGCGTGGAGATAAGTACAGTCATCGCAAGATGATGCGTACACACATAGACACCGAGCCTGCTAGAAGATTATGAAGATATCTTATAGTGGGGTCAGAGAAGAAAAATATCTTGTCATAAATATATAAAAAACTCCATCGAAGCAATGCATAACATTGAATTTCGTTTCATTGGCCCACGTTTGACGCGGTGGCCCACCAGGCCCATTTAGTGACCAAGCGGGGCACGCGGAGATTTCGGGAGACAACATGGCGGGGCAGGCATGGTTTCCCAAAAACCCTGGGAGGCAGAAGGTCAGGGGTCGAACCGTTATAAGAGCACTATGGTGTCGGCGCATATTCCCCACTATCTCCACCGCTTCATCGTCCTCCTCGTGCCCACGCCACTACGCCCGGCAACTGCTCGGTCATTAGAGCAACCGCAAGCGCGTAGTCTCCTCCAAGTCATAGATCTATCAGATGGCACCAAAAAGAAATTGTGGCGGCTCGAGTAGGGGATCGTGCGAGCTCAATCGTGCTAAAGAGTGGATTGAGTCCATCAGTAATGAGGCAGCGCTCAATCAGTTGGTGGTGCACAACATGTTGTTTGATAGGGTGATGACAGGATGGCGTCTAGCTCAAGGTGAGAGCTTTCCTACTCCTCGTGGTGATGAATTAGTAGTATTTGAAGATTACTTCTACCATGGATTCAGTGTTCCAATCCATCCATTTCTCCATGGGTTGAATGATTATTACGGGATCAGTCTTTGCAATCTCAGCCCAAACTCCATCCTTCATGTCACTGTCTTCATCCATTTCTATGAGGCCTATCTTGGCATTCTTCCACATTTTGATTTCTTTTGCCACTTATTCTGCTTGAAAGCCTGGGAGGGATCTAGATCTAGGATCGTAGGCAGCGCGTACTTGCAGCTTTGAGATGGGATGGTGGGTCAATACATCGCCACCCCTTTGAACATGAATGTGAAGTATTGGGCGCAGTGATAGTTCTACATGCCACAGGTGGAGCCATATGTGGCATGCGACGTTGATCAGATCCCCATGAGCAATGCTAAGTGGTCAGAGAGGCCTAGCACCAACGGAATGGAGCAAGTGATGAAGCTCTTCATGCTGATAGACTAGAGAAGGTTGGATGGGGTGATTGTGGCAACAAGTTTCACCTTTCGGTGGGTCTAGCCTAGCAAGGAGAGGGAACATCCTAGGTATGAGTTCTGGGGGGACCGATGGAACCCATGAGGTGCATGAGGGGATCAGTTGGGACAAAGCTAAATGGCGCATCTCGATGATGTTCAACCTTGTGGGGCATCTTAGGATCGACAACCAGTAGAGGCCCTTCCATATAGGGAGCTTCCCACCATAGGTAAGAGTCTTATTTTTTGGTTTCACTTGTTCTTTTATCTGTTGCAATGTGCTCATTCGTGTTCCTAAAGATTCATGGGTAGGACCAGGCAGTGTACTTCTCGGTGGTGCCATTGGTGGATTGGCCAAGGGGAGTTCATGCCTAGTCAAGTAGTCCCTAGTGTTAAGCTAGCATGGAGATAGGTGGGGACAGCTCGGTTGACCTTGCCAATGAAGATGAAGATGGGCGAACGCCGTATGTGCATGAGAAGCTTCGGGGGAAGTGACCTGCTGACAAGGAGTCATCCCCAAAGAGAAGAAAAACAACAGGGTCATCTCATCATGAGGAGAGGCCAGTGAGCATTGGAGCTACCGTCTAGCCCCGAAGATGGCAGATTTATGCATCGAGCTCATCAGACATTGATGGAACGGTGGTGCCTCCTTCCCTAAGGGCCATGATGCCTCCGTCATCTGCGCCAGCTAGGGCAGAGATGCGTGAGAGGCGGTGGATGCAGGAGACCACAATGTCGGTGGCTGACAGTACTTGGGTGACACCTATAGTGGTAGCTCAGGCGGCATCGGCAACTACAGCTTGGTCGACTGTCACAGTCCCTGAGACCTCATGGACAACTCTAGTGGTGGCAACGTAGATGGCCATCGAAGTCCCCGGGACCACACGAGTTACTTTGATGGCATCCGTGGAGATGTCGGGTAGTTTAGGTGCTGGAGTGGGTAGTTCCAGGCGAACGCGCCGGTTTCGAACAGCATGGCGGGAGTCCCAATTATAAGTTCCCCTCTTTGTGCACAATTCTTCTTGAGCACGGTGTGTTGCTTCCTGATGAGTTGTTTATGTGCCAAAGTGCGGAGTCAAATGAGGACCTGTAGGATGCTGCTGCTGATGGCGTGGGGCATGTGGCAGAATCGGAAACTCCCCACGCCCAGTAGGGACAAGGGGGAGCAGATCCAGTTGCCCCCACCATGGAGCAACCACCATCTATAGAACTAGCAGCCCCTGCAATGGTGGAGCCACCAGTTACTAGCCCAACCTCGCCTGGAGGTGGGGCGCATGATGATGGTGATCCGAGCGATGAGGGATTGTGGGGTGCAGTAGCGACATCAGCTGATCCTGTCAGAGCAGGAGCAGAGGCCGTAGGGGATATGCCGAGCAATGCGGTGTGGGATCCACCCATAGTTGCTGAGCAAGCGACAGCACTGGCAGCGTCAACAATGGAGGCAAGGCTCAGACAACCTGTCTGAGCATAGCAACGACCAAGGAGGGCACCTCTGTAGGCGGATGCTGTGGAAGTTGATGAAATCACGTAGGAGCCCTCTCTGCATTCCTAGCTCCTCCACACAGTTATCCAGCGTGGTAAGGAGTTTGAGATGCTGAAGGAGGGGGAGGCGAGCGCAGATACAAAGAGGCTGAGAAATGACCTGGCGACAATGATCGTGTGGTAAGCTTTGAAAATCCTTCTATTGTGTCCCTTGAAGATCACAATCTTTTTGACCCCTTGCTCATTGCAGAACGTCATGAAAGTGTCCGAGTACCGCCGGTGGCAACTAGAGGAGATGGACCTAGTACTGGAGGAGAACAAGAATCTGCAGACATCGGTGAATGACCTCTAGGCGTGCCTACTCCAAGAATGCCACCGCTGAGAAGATTTGGAGGTAAAAGTCCTAGCATTGGAGACAGAGCGCCAGCAGATGGAGGCAGAGAAGCAGTCGCTGGCCAGGCCACTTAGCCGTACTGCCAATCAGCAGAAAGTTATGATTGTTGATCTTGTCTTGTTAATGCTCAGCATTGTGAGACATCTGGCTCTGATATGTAGCGCTGGAAGTGGAGCTTGGCCTTTCCAGAGAGGCCATCATGCAACTGTCTGTAGGAAAGGAGGAGGCCGATGAGAAGGCAAAGAAGATCGTTGAAGATCTTTGATGTGAGTGTTTGGCATTTTATTTTTACCTATGCAGTGTTGAACGCATACGACGACTTTTTTGTAGAGTATCGGCACCAGGCGCACGCGTAGTTCAAGGTCTTTGGAGAACAAGTGAAGGCGCGGGACAAAGAGATTGAAGCGATGAAAGCAGGGATCAAGCTCGTGCTTGACTGCATTGGCTTTGAACCATCTAAAGGGAGAGAGTTGCTGCCTGGAGACCCACCACCTCGATCGATCCTAGACCGGTGTCGTATGGTGTGGTTGGACTTCAAAGAGTTCACATGCAGCGCCGCCCATGGAGCCATCGTCTATGCACTTGCCCAGCTACGGTCACACTACCCTACAGTGGATCTCTAGCGCGTGGTGACTGGCTATGCCTGAGGAATAGATGTGACAAAATCGCTAGGCTAGAGGATGAGGCAGAAGAACTAGTGAAAAGGTTGGCTGGAGACGTCGACCTATTCGGCAAAGGAGGAAGCAGTACCCAGTAGATTAGGAAAAACTTATGTTGCAACATTATGTATAAGCGCTTAGCAGCTCTTGGAGAACACTTATTGTTATGGCAGATTTTGTGTTTTTATTTAATATAAACCATACGAGCAGTTTGTGTGTAGCTGAGCCTCCAGCCTTAGCTAGCCCGTTAACCGTAATGTAGAGCGTGGAGCCCGTGTGCATGTAGGAAGAACAAAGCTTTGCCAAGGAGCTATTGTCGGCCACCCATAATGCAGAGGGCAGACGCTCATGCACATGTAAGGAGAAACTAGAGACAGGGCCATCTCTGGAAACATCCAAGCGTCAACTTGACTATTTGGGGATTTGCCTTAGGCATAGTTTGCATGTCATCTTTAAGATGTTGTACATAGAAAAGGATTCGCTTAGCGAAAAAGCATGGAGAAAACAACATGGAGAAACATCTAGGGAAAAAACTTTATTGAATACACAAATATGAAAGGTACATATCATTAAAATGAATGCTTCAATGGTAGAAACGCCTAAGGACGTCGATGTGCCAAGAGTTTGGGACATCTCTCTCATTCATGTTGCATAATCAGTAGGATCCTGGTCGGGTGACCGCCTTGATGATAAAGGGGCCTCCTAGGGTGAGGAAAGCTTGTACATCCCATCAGTCTTCTGCTTCTCGTGGAGCACTAAGTCTCCGACCAAGAAAAATCGATCGTTGACATTGTGGTTATAGTATCTTCGCATGCTGTCTAGGTACTTTGGTGTCTGAACATATGAGACCAGGCGCTCCTCTTCTAAGCAGTCCACTTCAATGAGTCGAGCTTGCTCGAAGTTCTCCTCATTGTAGTTCTACACCCTAGGTGCTCAGAAGCCAATGTCAGCAGGTAAAATGGCCTCGGAGCCAAAAACCATGAAGTATAGAGAGACACTGGTTTTGCGACTGGGCTCGGTCCTTAGTCCCCAGAACATAGCTGGTAGTTCCTTGAGCCATTTGCTTGGGTGTTTCTGCTCCCTCTCATAGAGCCTCTTTTTCCACACGTCTAAGATCATGCCATTGGCATGGTCGACCTGGCCATTAGCCCTAGGGTGTGCCACCGAGACATACTTGACCGAGATGCACCATTCATCACAGAAGTCCTAGAAATCAACGCCAGTGAATGTAGACCCTAGGTTAGTGATGATGCTGTTCGGAAGGCCAAACCAATGAATGATGTCATCGAGCAGCTCAGCTGGCTTCTTTGCTATAGCTTGGACCAGGGGTTTGTATTGGATCCAGTTGGAAAATTTGTTGATGTAGATGTAGACCCAGCGGAATCCTCCTAGGGCGGGCTTAAAGGGCCCAATCATATCTAGTCCCCAGCATGCGAAGGGCCAAGATGCAGGAATCGTTTAAAGGGCCTACGCCAGGACATGGATTTGCTTAGCAAAAGACTGACAGTTCTCACACCGACAAACGAGTGCCTCCGCATCAACGACCGCTGAAGGCCAATAGAAACTATCTCGGAAAGCTTTGTCGACCAGAGTTCTAGAGGCTGTGTGGTTGCCTCAAGTGCCGGCATGGACCTCCTTGAGGATATTCTTGCCCTTTTCCACGGAAACACACTTCTGGAGTAGCTCCTCCTTGGCATTCTTGTGATATAGCTTAACTTCAACTAGGATGTAATGCTTGCTGTGGTGGGTGAGGCATTCTCTCCTAGTGTTGTCAGCTAGGATGTCTATAGTGGTGAGGTACTTGATGAAGGGTTTGCTCCAATCATGGCTTAGCCCAGGGACCGCTGCTACTAACTGCTCGGTAGGTGGCTTTTCTTTGACACCTTCTTGCCCTTGCTTGATAGATGGTGCCATAAGGTTCTAGATGACCATTCCGGGTGGAACTTCGGCCTAGGTCGACCCTAACTTTGATAGCTCATCAGCTACTTGGTTGTCAGCATAGACCACATGGTGGTACTCGATGCCATAGAACTTGTCTTCTAATTTTCTTATCACAGCGCAATAAGCATCCATCTCTTTGTTGGTGCAATTCCAATCCTTGTTGAGCTGATTGATAATGAGAGTGGAGTCGCCGTACACCTGGATGTGTTTCACTCTGAGCTCAACTGGTATATAGAGACCATGAAGGGCCACCTCATATTCAGCGGTGTTATTGGATGCTCAGAAGTGTAGGCAGAGGACGTAGCGAAGCTTGTCCACCGATGGAGAAATGAAATATATGCCTACCCTAGAACCGTTGAGGTTGAGAGACCAATCAAAGTACATGGACCAGTGCTCGGGGTTCTCAACCGAGACTGGAGTCTGCATATCCATCCACTCAGTGATGAAACCGACGAGCGCTTACGACTTGATCGTGTGGCGAGGCCTGAATTTGATGGTGTAGGTGCCGAGCTCAACCACCCATTTAATGATGTGGCCACTAGCTTCCTTGCTACGTAGGATGTCGCTGAGTGGGTACTCAGTAGCCACTACTATGTGATAGGCATTGAAGTAGTGGCAAAGCTTCTGAGATGTGATTAGGATGGCATACAACAGCTTCTAGACCCGGGGGTAGCGAGTCTTAGACTTGTTTAGGACCTCATTGATGAAGTAGACTAGGCGCTGGACTTTGTATGGGTGTATGGCCTCTTCTCGTTCGACAATAATGGCAGTGTTGACTACCTGGTTGGTTGCTGTGATGTAAATTAGAAGGGTTTAATCCATTTGGGGAGCGGTCATGATCGAAGGTGTGGTGAGGAACCTCTTGAGCTCGGTGAATGCCTTGTCAGCATCCTCTAACCAGACGAATTTCTCTTGAGCCTTAAGTAGCTTGAAGAAAGGGAGTCCCTTTTCACCCAAATGGGGTATGAAACGACTTAAAGATGCCATGCACCCTATTAGCTTCTAGACGTCCTAGACGTAGGTCGGTGGCTTCATGTTGGTCACCGCTGGTATCTTCTCGGGGTTGGCTTCAATGCCGCGGCGGCTAACAATGTTGCCTAGCAGGATACTAGATGGAACACCAAAAATGCACCTAGTGGGATTTAGCTTCCATTGGTATACTTTTAGGGCTTTGAAAACTTTGGTGAGGTCAGCGATGAGGGTGTAGACGGTCTTAGACTTAATGACCATGTCATCGACGTAAGCCTTAACATTCTTCCCGATCTAGTCCTTGAGGTAGTGCGGGATGGCTCTTTGATAAATCACACCCACGTTCTTGAGCCCAAAGGACAAGGTCATGTAGTAGTAGGCACCGAAGGGCATGATGAAGGATGTCTTGATCTACTCTTCTTCCTTTAGTGTGATTTGGTGATAACTAGAGTAGCAATCCAAAAATCATAGGAGCTTGTAGCTGGCCGTGGAATCTATGACCTCATCAATGTGAGGTAGGCTGAAGGGGTCTTTAGGGTAGTGTTTGTTGAGATCAATGTAATCAACGCACATTCTCCATTCTTTTTTCTTTTTTCTTACAAGAATCTGGTTGGCTAACCACTCTAGATGATACACCTCTTCTATAAAATTGGCAGCTAAGAGCTAGGTTATCTCTACCCTAATGGCCTCCTTTTTTGTCCTGCGTGAATCATCGAAGCTTTTACTTGACCGGCTCGGTGGTCACCGAGACATTCAAGGAGTGCTCGATTAGCTCCCGAGGAACGCCAGTCATGTCCGCATGTTTCCATGTGAACACGTCGACATGCTCCCTGAGGAAGCGGATGAGCATGTATTCCTATTTGGAATCGAGGTCAGCCCCGATCTGAGCAGTCTTAGACTAGTCACCGGGGATGAAGACCACTTCCTTCACCTCCTTGGACATGGTTGATGTTCGGGCAGCCTCCATAGTTGGGATCTCTAGGTCTTTTAGAGAAATCTGCTACAAAGTCATGAGGCAGTCCTACAAGCAGATGGAGATGTCAGTAGCTTTGGGGAGCATGAAGCTTTCCTTCTTGCAAGAGTAGGCAACGTCGAGGTTGGCACGTATGGAGAGGACCCCCTGCTCTATCAGCATCTTTAGCACCAGGTATGTGTAATGTGGCATAGCCATAAACTTCGTGAGAGCTGGTTGGCCAAGGATGGCATGGTACGCCATGTTGAAATCAACAACCAGGAAGTGGACATAGTCAACGCGGAAGTGCTTGGCGGTGCTGAACTATATCGGCAATGTAATCTATCCTAGAGGTAGCGACGCTTTTCTAGGAACAATCCCCTAGAACAGAGAGTCCATAGGGGTGAGATCTTCCTTCTTGAGCCCCAGCTCCTTTAGGGACCCGATGAATATGATGTTGAGGGCATTCCCTCCATCGATGAGGACCTTCTGGAAGTGCATGTGCTTGATGATGGGATCCAAGACAAGCGGGAAATGCCCTGGATATGGGATGTCTGACCACTGGTCAGCCCTTGAGAAGATGATCAGGTCCTATGACCAGTCGAGGTACTTGGGATCAGCAATAGGACCATTGTATGTAGCGACCGACAAGGCGCATCGAGCTACAAGCTTCTGCTCATGCTTGTCCTCGAAGACGGCTCTCCCACCAAAGATAGTGGCGACAGTCTTGGTGGCATCCTAGTAGGAAGGGCCCTTGCTCTTATCTCGATCTCTGCCTTAGTTGTCTTTGGTCTCATCATCATTGGGCCGTTGCCTTTTCGCTGGTTCACCGTGGAACACCTTGTTTAGGCCTCTGCACTCCACCATGGTGTGCTTGGCATCCTTATGGATAGGACATGGACCATCCATGAGCTTGGCATAGTCGGTGTTGTAAGTGCATTTAGCATAGGCGTTGACGGCATTGATAGAGTTGTTAGGCCACCGGTGGCGGCCTTGTCTGCTTCTTAAGCTCTTCGGGCGGTCATCGCGTTGGTGCTCGAGGTCATCTTGGTAGCATACACGATCATCATAGCGACGGTTGCGATCGTTGTGGCAGCGGTCACGATCGTCGTAGCGCCTCTCCTCGCGGTGATTGTCGTCGCGGCGTGAGTGGTGATCACGACGGGCAACCCGTTTGGCTTCCTCAGCGTCAGCGTAGCTGTTTGTAATTTGTATTGGTTCACCGTGGAGCTGCTCATGTTGTAGACCTTTGGTGAATGCAGCGATGGCCTCAGCATCGCTGATGTTAGGCACGAAGTTCCTCGTCTCCGAGAAGCTCCTAATGAAGTTACGCAGGGACTTTCTGGAGGTTTGGTGAAGCTTCTCAAGATCATACTTGGTGCCCGGCTGCTCACACATAGCCATGTAGTTCTTGGTGAAGACCCTTTTGAGGTTGTCCCAACATCGGATGGAGTTCTCCCATAAGCTAAGAAGCCAGTTGTTCACAGATTGGTTCAGCATGATAGGCAAGTAGTTTGCCATGATGTCTTCACTTCCGCCCGCAACTCTCACGGTGATCTCGTAGAGAGTTAGCCACTAGGCCGGGTTTGCATTCCCATCATAGGTGTTCACCCCCACGATCTTGAAGCTCGTAGGCCATCGGATGGCTCGAAGCCTCGCTGTGAAGGGTTAGAGTTTGAAGCCAGTGACAAGGGTGATGGGTGGTGCTTGGGGTGCAGCAGGTGCTTCATGCTCTTCATCGAACTGCTGCCGACGTTCCATCTCTGCCTCATACCATGTGGACCTACTGCTCTCGATGCAACCTCGTGCATCGAGATTGGCGTTGATGAGCTCGCGGGCATCGTGTGGGGTTGATTGACCTCCTAATTGCCATCGTGGTTGTCACCCCAGCCTCCCAAAGGGTGTGGAGGGCACCCATCTTAACATGAATGTCATTCGTAGTTGCCCCTAGATCCTTTATAGAGAGAGGGGCCACTGCCTTGGTGTTGGGGGTGCTCGGCGCCTTGATGTTGACTTCCTCCGTCGTAGCGGGAGCGATAGCTGTGAGCCGATGCTGTCGAATAAGATGGGTCAGGGTTCTAGAACTCGTTGACCTAAACTTGAGCTGCTATGATATGTGCTCGGACCTTCTTGACCATTGGAGTTCAAGGAAGTTTCTTGACCACTGGCATTTGGGGTCTGGTGGACCGGCTGGTCGCCCACCATGTCGAACTCCTCCTCTAGATTATGCCCTTGGTGTGGTGGGTCATGTCCATCCACGTCACCCTCATGGGCCGCCTCTATGTCTCGGTGATGTTGGCGATCAACGTTCTTTGCTAGGCTAGCATTGCGCTCATCAGAGGTTTCACTGTCCCTAGTAGCGCTGTTGTGGCTGATGTGGAAAATCATGCCCCCAAACCCTAGAGGGAAACTAGGGTAGCTCGATGTTGTCTTGGTTAAGCCCTCGAAGTAATCATCAGAGCTCTCCTCCATGATGTCGTGGAGGGAGTCATCCGTAAGCTAGCAAATAGCCACCATATTGACCACGGGCGTGGGTTGATCGGACTTAGATCAATCATGTAGAGGTTGGTGACGCAATCACACTCGATGTGGTTGGTGAAGAGGTGGTGGATGGCGTTCTGATACGTGGATGCCGCACCCTCCAACCCAAAGGGATAGGGCTTCGATGGGTTCTCCTTTGGGGCCTCATAATCGGCCATGCATAGGCCTGTAGCAGGAAGTGGTCGGCACCGCACCGTGCACCCCTGTAGAGTGGTCATGATCACCATATCAGAATCTAACTACCTCAAACGATATTGCCGAGCAGGTCGCTCGGTTGTAGCGGCTTGGTGATCTTGGACTATAGGAAATTCATCGCTCGCTCTAGATTGATCTAAGACTAAATCCATGAGGAGCTAGCATTCCGCTAAGCGGTTTGTGACCCGATCGATGGATGCGATTAGATCATCATTGCTGATGGATCTCCTAACCCAACAGCAAGGCTCCAAGATTGGAGATGTCTTTGTAGGTGTTGGCGTGATCAGCGTAGGGTGATCCTGTACTGCCTTCACGATCTCCCCATTGCTGTAGGGGCCGATGACCCAGGTCATGGATCCAACCGTGAAGATCTAGCATGGCTCGAGAAGGGCCATGGAGCTCGAAAAGCAGACCATCTGGCTCGACACTGTTGATGAAATACATCTGGTAGTGTACCGAGGGGTATGCCCACGGTAGTAGATGAATCAATGGAGGTGCGCGTGAGGGAACTGGATGGTGACATAGAACGCAAGAGACAACGATTAGGTAGGTTCAGGCCATCAGCTTAACATAATACCCTATGTCCTGTGTCTTTGTGGATTGTATTATGAGAGATTCAATGAAAATTAGGGGGTCCCTACCCGCCTTATATAGCTCGAGGGGTAGGGTTACGTGTCGGTTGTTTCTATCCTGATCATTTTACAAGATAGGAATTACAGAGATTGCAGAATCTAACACATCCAAACAGATCATCCTTCATCCCAAGGATCTTCTTGTAGTCATGCGAGGCATGCTGACCTGTGTCGTGCTCCGCGTGATGTAGTCTTGCGGGCTGGGCCTCCCCTGGCGGCTCGGTCCATGTACAACCCTATGGGTATCGAGGGTTATACCCCCATAGTGATGCACATTGTTCTAGCAATCTATTATCAGCTGCCTCCAGTCTTTGGACTCAGTGACTAAGATTGTTTTGAATGCCTTCACTATTGTTTGCGTTGCTAGTGCTTGCAAAACTTGGTAGAATGTTCCTTCTAGAAGGGGCAAGTTATTTGCTGCTGCCTTCGCCAGCTCATCTGCTTCTAAATTTTCTACTCTTGGTATGTGCTTTAGGGTGAATCCTTGGAACCTCCATTCAAGTGCCCTTACTGTGTTCAGATATTTGACAAGCTCGAGTTCTCTTGTCATATACTCCTTTTTTACTTTTCCAGACACAACTTGGGAGTCAATTTTTGCTAGTACCCTTTTTGCTCCGAGTGCCTTCGCCTTGTTGAGGCCCCATATGAGGCCTTCATATTCTGCTATGTTATTTGTTGCTTTCAATTCTAGCCTTGCTTCATGCTTCATTCTGACGCCTGATGGTGTTGTCAATATGGCGGAGGCTCCAGCTCCTAGATGACCCCAGGCTCCATCAGTGTAGAGTGTCTAGATTTGGACTTGGGGTTATTTTGGTTGATGTGCCGAAGGTATCCAGTCTACCATAAAGTTTGCTAATGCTTGTGATTTGATTGTTGTTCTTAGCACAAAATTGTGTTCAAACTAGGATAGCTCAGTTGCCCATTTCCCAATTCTTCTGGATGCCTCTTTGTTGCTAAATATGTCTCCGAGTGGTTGTGATGAATGTACTGTGATCTCGTGTGCTTGGAAGTAATGCTTCAACTTTCTTGAAGAGATGAGGACAGCATATGCTATTTTTTCAATCTCCGTATAGTTCAACTTAGCTCCTGATAGGGCTTTCTGAGATATAGTAGACCGGCTATTGAATGAGCTTCAACTCTTCTTTCTTTTCTTGAACTAGCACCCCACTGACTGCATGGTCAGGGGCTACGACATATAACAATAGTGGTTCCTCTGGGTCTAGTACTGTCACCAATAGTTTGCTAGCAATGTAGCTTTTGAGTTGCTAGAAAGCCTTCGACTGTTCTAGCCCCCATTCCACCTTGTCTTCGCTTCTCAAAGCTTTGAAGAATGGGAGGCTGCACTCTGCCAATTTTGAGATAAATCTGTTTAACGTTGCTATCCTTCTAGTGAGCTTTTGGACCTCCTTTTTGGTTGATGGTTCAACCATCGAGATCATGGCCTTCGCTTTTTCTAGGTTTGCCCTTATGCCTTCGGGCCCTATGATGTACCTTAGCATTTTTCCTCTGCTGACACCGAAGAAGCACTTCTCTGGGTTGAGTTTGAGGCCTGCTTCCCTGAGATTGGTGAAGGTTTCTTTTAGATCTGCTATGTGATCCTCATTCTTGCTCATTACTACAATGTCATCAACATAAGCTATAATGTTCTTTTGCAGCTGAGGGCCGAGAACCGCCTTCATCATTCTAGCGAAGGTCAAACCTGCATTTTTGGCCCCTTGGGCATTCTAATGTAGCAATAAGTTCCAAAGGGAGTAGTGAAACTTGTCTTCTCATCTTCTTTGTTGAGCTAGATTTGGTGATATCCTGAGAAGCAATCCAAGAGTGAAAAGTGCTTGCATCCCACGGCCATATTGATGGAGGCATCGATCCTTGGTAGTGGGAATGGGTCTTTTTTGCAAGCTTTGTTTAGGTCTGTGAAATCTATGCACATTTTCATTTTTCCCATTTTTCTTTGGCACCAGTACTACATTTGACAGCCACTCTAAATATTAAACTTCTCAGATAACATTTGCATCTAGCAATCTCTAGACTTCTGCCTTCGCTGCCACAATTCTGTCTTCTAGCATTTTCCTTTGTCGCTGCTTTCTTGGCCTTACTTTAGGGTTCAAGTCGAGTGAGAGTTGAATTATGTCTCTGTTGACTCCTTGCAGATCAGAGGCTGACCAAGCGAAGACATCTTTGTTTTTGGCTAGGGTCTCTATTAGTTATGCTTCTTCTTCCTTTGAAAGGTTGCCTCCGATAATTACTTTCCTATCCGGTACTGCGTTCTCTAGGGGGACTAATTTTGTTTCTTCTTGGTCCTTGAGATCTGGTTTGCCCTTCGGCATATCCGGAGGCTCTGGCACATTACTGGTGGCCATTTCGATGGAATTGATGTTGCGCTAGGACTTGTAGATGGCTCTTTCTATGTTTCTTGCCTCCTTCTGGCTGCCGTGGACTATGATGATGTCATGCAAAGCAGGTATTTTCATGCTCAAATATCCCATATGGATTGCTGCATTGAACTTATTTGCAAATCCTCTACCCAAAATGGCATTGTATGGGTACTAGAGGTCTACTACGTCGAAGGTTACATACTCAGTTCTTGCATTTTCTTGACCTCCGAACGACGCTGGTAGAGAGATTTTCCCCAATGCATCGATTTTCTTTCCTTTGAAACCGATCAATTGGGAGTTTGAAGGCTGTAGTTGGCTTCTGCTTAACTTCATCTGATCGAAGGCATTGACAAAGATGATATCAACTAAGCTCCTAGAGTCTATCAGAACCCTATTCATTTCCCAGCCTGCTATATTGGCCTTGATTATCATAGCATTAGTGTGGGGATAGCTTTCCAACTACAAGTCTTGCTCTGAGAATGTGATGGGTGTCTTCGACCAATCTGTGCAGCATACTAGACCCTGCACTGCTATGTTGTTGACAAGCCTGAGATGATCTTTATTTTGCTTCTTTGTCTGGAATTCCATTGAAGAGCCTCCGGCTATTGGTAGTATCATGCCAATGGTGGGTAGCGGTGTATGAGGGTTGAGTTAGTTTTTTGGGTTGGGCTCGTTTTTGGGCACAAGTAGCTGCGGTGGAGGCGGTGGTGGTGGAGGTAGTGCTTCATGTTGTCTATTATGAATCTGCGTTGGCTAGTTTGTCTCTAAAAATGTTATGTGCGGAGGCCTTGGGTTTACATAAGTGAGGTTGGCTTCTGTGCGTGCGTTACTGGCCTGCCATTGCTGTTGTGTAGTTGGTCGCCAAGCGGGTAGGAAGTTAGGGTAGTATGCAGCTGCTAAGGTGGATGGGTGGATTTGGCTAGAGTTAAGGTTTGGGTAGATTGGACAATATGGCTATTGTGAGGGTGCAGGGAAGGTATGGTTGACTTCCCTAGCGGGTTGTTGTTGCGGAGGTTGAGGGTTTGCCCTATTCTTTATCCTCTCTTGAGTTTTCTTCGCATCTGGGCAATCTCTGATGATGTGTCCTTTGTTATCTCTATGAAAGAAATAGTACTGCCTTCGCTATCTTGGTTTCTGGTTTTTGTTCCAGTTCTTCCTTTGATTGTATTTCTTATCTTCGTACTACTTCTGTGGTGCTTTATTCGGGGCTGCCTCAGGCATTTGCTGTCGTTGCTGGCTGTTCCCTTGCTACTCTATATTAAAAACTTGTTGATCTAGCGCTTGTTGAGGCTGTGACTGGCCTCTACTTCTGTTGCCCCTCTGAGTATTTCTGCTATTTCCTTGGTACTGCTTGTTCTGATTTTGCTCTTCCAGCCTTCTACGAAGGTCGTTATATGACCTGCAATACTTCTCAAACTCTGTGTATAGTTCTTCTATGGTGCTTGACTTCTCCTGAGCTAGATAAGCTGCGAAGGCTCTGATGTGGAGACCTTTAATTGCGGCCTCGATTGTCACATCCTCTAGGACATTTGGTGGCTTTGCTTTAAGCTGCACAAATCTCTGAAAATAATCCCTCAGGGCTTCACCTTGGTTTTGTTTGCACTGAAATAAGTCCATTGACATCAAGGATTTAGTGGTAAACCCTTTGAAATTAGCGATGATGTTGTCACGGAGGTCCTCCCACGAATATACTGAACTTGGCCTCAACATTGAGTACCATGCCAATGCATCACCTTCGGCTGCAATAACAAACGATTTGGCCAAGACAGTGTCATTCCCGCCTGTGGAGGCTACAACTACCTCGAAACTCATGATGAACTGGCGTGGATCGGATCTCCCATTGAATTTGGGTAGGGTAATGGGTTTATAGGAGGGGGGCCAGGGTGAGTTTTGAATTCCTTCGGACAATGAGGATTTGGAGTCTATAGTTGTGTGAACTGGTGGTAGGGTGTAAGGAGTGTTGAAGGTTGGTTAGGCAGCCGTTCGTGGCGAAGGGTTAGGTTTGGTAGTGGCACAGAGCTTGCTTGCCGAGGAGCCTGCTTCACCATCCCACTTTGCATCGACGGTGAGACATTCCGGATTGATGACTTCCTCCTCACCATCGGCAACGACATCAACATCATCTTGGGCGCACCATGGCTTTAGAAGACGTTGGCAACACCCTTTGGAATTTTACATCCCTAGACATGCAATTCTAGCAGGGCAACCTCAAGGTGACCTTCACCAACATTCCAGACCGTCGAGTGCAACTACAGCCCCTCACCCTTCCGGCACCGCCTATACCGACCCCGGCGCCACCAGCAGCAACGCCGGCAACATGGGCAACGGCACTGACGGCCCAGCTGCCGCGGCTCCTCTTCGCCAACCCCGACTCCGGTGATAGCGGCCACCCATCGGTTATTTTTTTTACATGGACAAAATTGTTACCAACACTATTTGCATAGACAAAATTGTTAGCCAACGGTGATAGCAGCCGAGTTGGACACAACACTATTTGCTCATCTAAATAGATTCAATTTTTTGCATTGCCAAAATTGTTGATCTTATCAGGAGACATAATTTTTTGGACAAATGATTTTTATCTGACTCTACGAATATTTTCCTACAATGTTGTTAACTAAGTACAACAGCTATTTACTCTGGCTTCGGCAAACAAACTGTAGCATTTTTCCTTATGTAAATTCTATATATATTAGATATTATTACTATTTCATTACAAAAAGAGAGATTACTATTTGTTTAACATATACATATTTTTGTTGGCAATCCACATTCGCATTCATGAGTAAACTAGAATGCCTGATTCCAATAAAGTATTGATACCAAGTTCATTCTAAAGATATTTGGATTTCAAATAACTTTTTTTAAGAATTGGATTTCAAATAACTTAAATAGATATGTTTTCAATTACCAAGTCATAGATCTCATCAGGGGTACAGTTTTCATATAAATTGGTCTTCATCCCACTAAGTCAAAAAGGCAGGTATTGATTTTAAAAACAATGTGCAGACCAATAAGAACTTTAATTTCTATTTTCAATGAGTTTGTTGGATAGAACTATGATAAAAATAATCAACGACCGTTGTAATTGGTTTATGATAGAAAGTGATTGTAAAAATGTCGTTTCGATAGAAGGTTTGTTTTATGGCTCCGTTCGCTTCGCTGAAAAAATAAGCCGAAACACTGTTCCGTCTGATTTGTTATGAGAGAAAAACACTGTTCCGGCTGAAAAGACGGATTATAAGAGAAGCGGACATGACCTATATATAAATGAATGAACTGTGTTTTGTCTAAATTTATCATACAGATCGAAGTATTTCCATAGTTGATTCTAGCCCCAAAGCCGTTAGTGATGGTTCTCGAGGTTCAACAGCAATCAGTCTCAGTTTGGCACAACATACCTTGGACAGATCGTCCAATGGCTCTATATATATCTTTTCAGATAGACAAGCTAGATATGGGACACACATATAAGACAACCCACCTTTGGTTTGGCCACATGCATAAACACTCTTTCTAGGAAAACTAAGTAATATTGCACAAAATTAATTATACTTGTAAAATTTAAAAAATGTACAACAAAATCGATGAGCTTCATTGTTCCTAAATGTATCAAAACCAAAAAAAATAATAATCTATTATTATCTACACATATTTACCTCTGAATACATACATGGTACACATATATATACAGCGGAATATAATATGATGAGGAATATGGTGGAATAAACAAAATTGATCTCACATCCCACTATTTGTGCGGACAATTAAGTCACTTATGACTCGAAAGGTGCACAAAATGGAAGCAACAACGTCAAACAGTGAACCAAAGTTTGCCTAACTTCCATCACGATCAAAATGCATGAAGATGGCCATCACGATGGCATCATCAACACCCGAAGGATATCCACGTATAGATGTCTACGCCGCCGGTGGACCATCAGCTCTGTTTTATAGAAATATCACAAATGTAAGGTGTTTAAACTCTTTAGGGAGAAATAACTCCATTTTTTGCCATAAAACTTTGGCATTTTTTTTGTTATCAAACTTCAATATCAAAGAAATATGAACCCTCGACTTACTATGGCCCTGTTCGCTTCGTTGAAAAACCATGGCTGAAAGTATTGTTCGCAGATTTGTTGTGAGAGAAAAACACTGTTTCTTCGCTGAAACAGTACGGCTCATACACTAGTAGAGAACAGACCTTTCATCCGAAGCCAAAATGGGCTCTAGTCCCGGCATTTTTTGCGCCCGGGACTAGAGAGACCTTTAGTCTCGGTTGGTGTCTTCAATGTGATATGCTCCAGAGCGATGTCTTCAATGTGTTGATCATTCACTACTCCGGATCTATGAATCACTATCGGGTTTAAACCCGACAGCACTACCAGAACGGATATGGTAGAGGGCACTTACCAGTGATGGGGTTTATCGACCATATCACTGCGTTGGTTCCCAGATAGTTCGGTGGATTCAACTGGCAGTGATAGTATCATACTCACTGATGGTTCAGTGGATTCAACTGTAGTGACCTTCATTTTTTCCATTTTTTTTATAAATACTTTATTATTACATTTAAATAGAGGTTACTACCTCATATTTTACATAATATTTTAAATATGACCCATTTAGCATCTTTCTATGTAGCTCATGGATCGATTCACAAAGGATTGTGACACCTTCTGTGCCACTTTATTTTTGCAAGTTTGCGACCTTGGTAAAAATCTTGAAGCTCATGTACGTTTAAAAGCCGAATTAATGTATATCGTTGAACTCTGATCGCCTCTTGACACTTTGGTAATATATAGTGTAATAATATCAAAATTAACAATCCCACGTCAAAAATAAGTTTTCAGTTATAGAGTTTTCAATCTCAGGGACATCTACATTTTTAATATAAATTTTCCTAAAATCATTTTTGTAATAATGACCATGAGTTTATTCCATTTTTTTTTGTAAAGGAGTAACTCTATTTATTGTGTAATTATTAGCTTACGAGAGGATTGAGATGGTAATGGGATTAACTCATCCATTTAATAATCCAAACAAAAAATGAAGTGCGAGAGAGTGGACCAACCATCGTCCTGTAATTTCTTAAACCAAACACCATGCATATCGCTGTCCTAATGTTCTAATAATGAGAAGAAAATCGATCCCAAATAAGCAAAACGACAACACATCGCGTATGGAATTAACCAGCTGAGCTACCAATGCCCTGCAGGCGGGTGGGCCAAATCAAACTGTCGAGGGCCGGGCTTTCCTACTGGCCGGTTCTTGGTTAAGATTCTCACCGTACGTACAGATCGGGTCAGCTAGCTAATGTGTTGCTCAAATGGCGCTGCGACAAGTGCATCCGTGCCGATAATTGGTGACACTTGACCGGTAGTGATTGGTGATACACATCAGGGGAACCGAGGAAGTCGCCGTACATTCGCGCACGAGCTGTGTTTCCTCAATTATTCATGAATAAACTGTGGTTTGTTACGTTTCCATATTCATCCAAGATCGATCGGTGACGTATTTACACACAACATACAATAATTAATTACAATAGCTTTTGTTGGGCCACTTGGATTTCTTCACACTTCTGATCATGTGTCACTCTCAAAAGGAAAATTCATCCACATCTCACATAATCGGGCACTGTAAAATAAGCGTTTGGTTGAGAGACAAGGTGGGATGGGATAGTCCCGTATCTAGTTTCTAGGATGGAATAGAACCATTTTTTATTTGTCCCGTTTCGTATTTGGTTTTAAGGCATAAAAGATGGGATCAAGCACAAGATAAGCGGGGCCGACCTGTCATTCTTCTTTCCCTTTCCTCTTTGTCTTCCGCTTCCCCTCCGTACAGACGTCGGCGCCCATGTCCTCGAGCCCGCGCGCCGACCACGCACCGCCCTCGTGGTCATCGGGCCCGCTCCATTCACTGCGCCTGGAGTTCGCCCAGCCGCGGCTCTGCTCCGTCCGTTCGCAAGCTCGCCCACGGGGCTGACTCGCCCGCTCGGCGGCAGGGCTGCAGGATCTCGGCAGCGGCAGCAGCGCTCGGCTAGATCTCATCGGCTGCAGCTCGGCTACGGGTTAATGCAGATGGTCCAAAAATTCAACCGTCTCCTAAAATACCTGAGGATTTCAAGAGACGGTCATTTTATTTACGGAGGAGGTCACAATTGCCTGTCTCACAAAATTGATTTACGAAGGCAAACATTTTATTTATGCAGGCAGTTAGATATTGCACACCTCCTAACATGTACTTATGGAGGCGAGACACTTAAGAGGTCCGTCTCCGGAAATGAAGGCTATTTTCGAAGGCGGGCCTCTTAAGACAGGCCCGTCTCAAGAAAAGGGTCCAAGATCAAAAAGGCCCAAGAGGCCTGTTATTGGTGCTCACGTATATGTACGAGAAGTTAGGGTTTGGATGCCCCTCAGCTCTCTCTCTCTCTCTCTCTCTCTCAAGTCTGAATTGGCTCTCCTACTTGTCTCTCTAGTGTGGGGGTGTTGGCGGTGCTTAACGATCAATTTTACCCACCAATTAAGACATAAAAAGAGGAGAAATGAGCAATCTTGTGCACATATGCATTTACTATTGACCTAATTCCACATATATTTGGAGATTATTGTTTTGCGGGACTTAAACTCGAATACATGGGAAAATATACCAAAAGGCGCATTCCGACAAGGCGTAATGCTGAATTGCGCAAAGGAATAATGTAAAGGCCGAACCAATCAGATAATCTAGGCACGAAACCACCCAAGGAGCAGCCCACGACCAGTCAAGAATCCACCACGCGAAGGCAGTGGTGAGGCGGGCTGACCAAGGTGCGGCTGCACCCTTGGTGCGCCCACACTGCCCGAGCTCCTCTCGACCACTCCTTCAAAAGGCGGTGCCTAGACAACATGCAGAGGCAGTGGCATGCGGGGTTCCTGCCAGATATGCTCCCCATACTGACCTCTAGCCTATATAAATAGAGGGGAAGCTCCCTCTTCAACACACACCATTTGAGCAACACCCCACTCTCCCTTTGTACTTTTACCTTTTTAGTCATCTAGAGCTAGGCAAAGCTCCTTTGGAGAGCTTGACACCTTGGAAGAAGAGATTCTTAGTATGAATAGAAATATGAGTTCTTCCAAAGTCATGGTCCTATCTTATAATTATAGTCATACTTATGAACTAGAGTATAGTCTTTATGTTATGATCTTGACATATGAACTAGAGTATAGTTTCTATGTTATGAGATTAGCATACATGACTTCATGCTTAACCATTCTTATAACTCATATAATTAGAATTAGAGCTAAGTTGAGGTGGTGGTTCATCGTGCCATTGGGTGTGCCCAAGTCTTTTACTTGTTGATCCATAGGGTCGAACACTCAAGGGAATTTTGGTAGTTTTTGTGTACACAGGCGTGGTGCTCCAGTATGGAGAGATAGGTGAATGCATTGTCCTTCTCCACGGTTGAGGGATGGACGGCAGGTCGTGATAGCCCTATCCGTTCCTCATATCCCCCCACGTTCGTTTAGGATGTAGGAGTCTAAATTGTCACATGAGGTTACTGGCAGACCAGTACTCGGTGGCCTCCTGACCTGCTTCACACTTAGCATTAAAACTAATTATGTAACTTGTATGACTATCAACTGTTCTTTGCATGGCTATATTAGAACAATGCATGTTCTACTTAGGATTATTCTTTTATTCTTTATTTCTATTTTTATCCTAGAGGAATACCTAGGTGTGTGTCTACTACCTTGAGATTATCATATTTACCCCTATATTAAACATTGGTTTACTTTGCAAGTATATGATTTATTCATATCCATACTAGACTCTTAATCAATTATGCCTTCCTTTGGAAAAATATAAATAATGATACCTTGAATACTTCCGGGTGAAATGCTACAATGATAGCTCCGTGCGCTTACGGATAAATATAAAAAATTATTAAGGAACTATCAAGGCTTTACCTAGTGACATTGCTAAATAATAGTAATGTTGCTAAGAATTGCCAACACACATTTCTGACACCTTTGCCGACGATGGATTCTATCTCCATACTTAGTGATTGCGTTGTTGACGGCCACTAACATCAATTATAAACCATCAACATAACCTATATTTATACTTAATTCCATCACCAAACATGGGTATAGGGGTTTAAACTAATAAATTCCATGAGTTTTGGTGAATCTGTGTTTTTAGCAGAGTTTATCTAGAAAACTACCAAGGGGGACCTATTCATCAAAGGAAATCACATAATTCCACAGCGAAACCGACATGGGAAGACTCTAGGAGGCTTTCCACCGAAGCAGAGCCCGAGACACTGACATGTGGGGCCGGTCAGCCCCACATGCAAGCCGCCTGGTCCCTGGGGTCCACCAGTCAGCCCCTCGTTGCTAAGTCGGTTCTCTACCGCCTCCTAGGTTGCATCTACACCATCCTTTAAGTCAGTTTGATTCAAGAGCTCATGTTGAACGCTCTAGGCTATATATACTAGCCCTTGCCACCCTCCCTGGAGCCATCCTGAAACCCTAATTCATATTCTCCTCGTCAGGATCAGAGCCAGCTATTAAGAGAAGATTAGTCCTCTATAGGATCTAGTCTTATAAATAGAAATAGTGAGATAGAGAGTGAGGGAAGAGAATGGAGGAGGTGCTGGCCTATCGGTGATCTCTCTATGACTTATACCTTGGTGGATTTAAGTTCTACCTGAGCTTGCTTCTAAAATTTCTCTGGTAATCAACTTCTGATTCAAGTAAGCATCTTATTTATATTATTCATTAGGTTTGTGACTCTTTTGAGTGCTTTATTCTCTATATAGGGGGGGTAGAGTATTAATCATAAGTGTAAGCATGGTGCTTAGACTTGGGTTAATCGTGGATGCACCCTGTATTCCGAAAGATGGTAGATCGCATGAGTGACATAAGTTCTATATAGCTTGTATTATATAGCTTCGTTGATCCTTTGTAGTCCACCTCCTGTCTGTAGGCACACGTAGGACACGGTTGCGAAGGAAAGCATTCTCTGCTAATGTCTTTCCCTAATAATGTCCCTAGTTAAATAGTAAAAGACATAAGCTTACCCAAGTCAAAACTAGAGAACCTTAGTTATCCTCTCTACGCTCCTATTTATCCTAACCATGTTGCAACCCCTAGTTAAGATAGATCATAGTTAGTCTCACACATTTTTCTGTGGATACGATACTTGGAATACCTCCGGGTGAAAGCTATAGCAGTATCCGTGCGCTTGTGGATTTATCTGTGTGTGTTAATAAATACCAACATGCGTTAAGAAACGTCAACAAGGGGCTGCGCAGCGTGAGGACGGCAACAACGGTAGGTGTGTGAGCGCATACGTAGGGTGCAGCAACCTTCACCCTGGTGGTGGAGCAAGCGGCGCCACCTACCCAAGTGGCGGCCCGTGGGACGCAGCATCCTTCCCTAGCTAGATCTGGTCCTAGCGATGGCATGGCAAGGTGGCCTCCACCCCGGCAGTTGTGGCAGAACCTCCTAAATTATAGGGCTCACATGCACATGTCAATGTCCAATGACCTCTGACGACTATGCATATGTTCTCGGTAACTTAAGAAGTCTGTCGGGTGTCCTCGGGAAACCCGAATCATCCACGATTTCTTCCAAGCAGGATCCATTACAAAGTCATTGCAGTATTACAACAGTTTATTCATTAATATACATCAGAGTAAAATAGCGAAAGTCTTACAATAACTTAGTTACAAAATAGTTGTTTCACAAACTAAGTACGATTATTATTACAAACCATAGTAGTGGAGTAGCTTAGTAACATAAAACAAAACACACAATAAAGTGCCATGCCCAAGGGCCACACATTTACTTGTCATCTTCGATTTGAAAAACCGTCATGTAGCACGGTCCAAAGCAGACCTGCGCATGAGTCTCACCTGCAACGAGGGTTTAACGAACCCTGAGTACAAAAGTACTCAACAAGACTTAACCTAAGTAACAATAGAGAAGACTCAGGAATGCAGGCTCGGGGATTCAAGGTAAGGCTCTAGCAAGAATCAAAGTTCTTTTGCATAAAAGCTCTCTAATAGGATTCTTTCTTTCAACATACAAACCTTCATAAAGATCATATATGAATCTGCCATGATCCATATTGAGATCATGAACTTCATATCAAACTCTTTCTCAAATCTTACTCAAATTTCATTTGTTAACTATAATGATGAACAGTGAGTTGAGTCTCCATAACCGAGGAGCAACGACGATTCAAACCGATTATAACCCAGCTGGGGATTCCCAACCACATGACATATGTAGGTCCCTGACCTACATATACCAACCTACCCTCAGATCCTCTCAAACAAGAACGGGTCTGCACCACCCGAGAATACAGTACTCCACCAATCCAGCCCATGGCCACGTGGGTACACGCTACTCTCGCCATCTCTCCACTCCTAGTGCGTGAGTAGCCATTCTCGTAATAGAATAGCCGAGTTAAGGCTTACCGGAGTATGTGGCTAGTACTATAAAGTCTCACCTCATGCAATTCAACAACGGACGGTTCTTAACCGACACAGGCGGAAAGAACCCGCTCACAAGACATCCATGTCTTGTGGCTCTCATACACCAAGTCCGCCCGGTCTAGAATTATTACTCCACAAGATTATATCTCATGATAACATAAATACCCAATCGTACCCAAAAATTCATTTATATCTCATAGGTGATAGATAATCACCCGACTTCTATTGGTCTAAGCATGGCTAAGCATAAGTAGACATTCCCAAATTGAAACTGGTAACAAGGTTGATATGGAAAACCAAGGTTGGTAATGCACCAATTAGGTTTCCACTCAACTCCTAATCGCTTAATGCAGTATTTAAAAGCAAAAGCATTATAAATTTGTAAAACACAAGGTAGGTTTAAATGCATCCGGGGCTTACCTTGATTGTCGGAAAAGTCCGGTTCCAGAGATGTTCTACAGATATCAAACCCGACCTCAATAGGTGGATTAACTCCCTCAACAACTTGGTTGATTACCACGTTCTCACTTTCGTTCACTACACAAAGTAATAATGCCATATTTAAAATGATGCAAGATATAAAACATGATGCTTGACGATGGATGCAAAAGTTAATAACTTGAATACAACTTTCCTTCGCGGTATAGTTACAAGCCAAAAACTAACTAAACCTTTTTATAAACTCAAACACTTACTTTAAATGCCAAGGATCATTTTATGCTTATGACCCAAGCTCATCACTCAATCCCCAATTCAAACAAAACCTAAGTCATTAAGAGTTAATATTTGTTTTTATTAATTAAACAATTAATTCAAAATTATGAAATAAATCAACTTTCTCCAAATGAGCTCAAAATTTTTGTGAAGGCTCATAACATGATAACTAAGTGGCAAAACAATTTTCATAATTTTTGGATTTATATTTAAGCCTAGAAAAATCATGGAATCTCATTTATTAATTAATTTGAGCAACTTTTATCACATTCAAAATGTACTGAAAAGTGACATTTAAATTTTTTTTCTAAATAGTTCTCATCTTATAGAGGTTACACAAAACTTTTCATAATTTTTGGAGCTCTATTTATTTCTACACAAAATAAACAAATTATAGCACTATTAACCATTCCTAAAAAAATAGAAAATTCATTTTCAAACAAACAGTCACTGACATCGGGGTCCCACCCGTCAGTGAGAGCAGCGCGACGGTGAGCCTCTGACCGGCGTGTTCTCGTCGGTGGTGAGGTTTCTGGGGGCGGGAATCGGACCAACATGATCTTAGCCATTGCGCACCCACCGGTGGCACAGGTTGAAGCTCTAGGTCACTGGAGTGACCTTGCCGGCGACGATGGCGGCTCAGCGGAGCACGACCGACGTGCACTCGGCGATCTATGACTTCACCGGTGATACAAAGGTCTTTGGTGTACTCAGCAACTCCTAACGGACTCAACCGAGCCCTTAATAGAACCCCCAACGCTCTACAACGCAAGCAGCGACGAGCGCAGCGACACAGCGGAGCAAAACTCGCCGGCGTCCCGCGGTCCGATGGTTACGGCGTGGTAGAGGTTAAAAAGACCGCACATGCATGATCAGTGGCTCACCCCAAAGCTGATGCGCCCGAGAACGACGGCTGCGGTGAGTCAGAGCTAAGTCGTCGACCTTGGAGACGATGGCGGCGGCGTGTACTCACGGTGAAGCTCCGTTCTAAGTAAAGCAGTCGACCAAACGATCAACGATCAAGCTCATGAGCATCATGAGAGAATGAAGATCTAGAAACAGGAAAAGCTGAAGCAAGAATCCCACCCAAACTCCCTATCCACGGTGGAACTGATCTCGGCGGAGCCTTGCCGGAGTTGGAGAAGACAGGATTACGCCAGGCAAACCAAAGGGAAAGAAGCTAGGCAAGTGGGTGATCTGGAGGTGCTAGGTGATGGCGATCATGGTGACATGCTCGGCTAAGACTGGGAGGGCTCTACGGCTCCGGCGTGAGCTCGTCGGAGCAAGGCGGTGCTGACGGGAAAAACAGAGGAAGGAACGGATGAGGACGACGACGGCATCCCGGCTTTATAGCGTGGCCAAGGAACACGGAGATGACACGCAGCAGCTTCCCCATGCCAACGCAAAGTAGGAGGTGGCACTCGCGGACACGCGTAGAAGCCGGTGGAAGCATGGCCGGCGGCGAGAGCTGCCTGCTTGCACTGTTCAAGCAAATTACCGAATTGCCACTCACTCAATTTCTCAAATTACTCTCAAATTTCTATGGAAACTCAAAAATCTCCAAAAATAAAAGTTGTTCCAAATTCAAAGTTCTACAACTTTGCTTTAATAACCATACCCAAATTCTATCTAGATTTGAAAATGCAAGTTTGAAATAAAAAAGGGGCACTTTAAGAATTTATCCCCTTTCAAATTACTTCAAATTTTATATAACAACTTTGAAAACTCTAAAAACCAACTTTGTACACCTTGACAAGCTCTACACTTTTCCTTTTAGGCTCAACCCCAAAATATGCTTAGATTTTGAATTAGGTTTTCCAGGGCAGAATTTAAAGGCTGGAAATTAGGGTTTTGGAATTCAAATTTAATACCAGAGTTGTGAACTTGATTCATCCATACAAGTCAACACAAATAATCATAAAAGTAAACTTGTTTTAGTGAATGCATTATCAAAGTTTTCACTAACTCGAAAATGATGTGCAATGCATATGATGACATGGCATATTTTAGTGTTTAAAACACCAGAGGTGTTACAGCAGTGGCCCATACGAGGAGCGGCATGCACGTGCGGATCCGGTGGATGGTGGCCCCGACGAGAGGATCAAGTGGTGGAGGGTGGCCTCGATGCGTGGATCCGGTGGACGGTGGCCCCGACACGCGGATCCGGTGGACGACGGCCTCGGCGAACACATTCGGTGGGGAGGGCCGCCCCAACGAGCGGCGGCACGCGCACGCCTCCAAAAAATCTCGCAGGGCTTGGCGGGCCCGTCGATGGGCTTAGTAGGCTCATCGATGGGCTTGCCGTTATTTTACTTTTTTAGTTGAATTTCGCAGGCGAGCGAGTGTCCTTCTGTGTAAAATTTGGTTTTTGCAGACGTTGCCATGCAGGCGGACCGTTTTGCCTGCCTCCAAAAAAATCCATTTCGTCCGCCAACAAAAAGAATACTGTAGTAGTGCCTGCCGGACCCCTCCCATTCTCCTCCTCTCCGACGTGACCATCCACGTGTGCGGTCACAGCAACGCTGTCCCACTTATCTGACTTTGTTCGCTCAATTTCTAGGGGCAGAGTTATTCCGAATCTAAGTGGAATATACCCTACTTTCATCATCCCACCCCTCCCTGACTCTCAACCATGCAAACAGCACCTATACATATATCGGTTGTTTGGATGCATCTCCCTAACTACTTGTATTAGAACCTTTGACCAAATTCCAGTTGAGTTAATTATATTATTGTAACCAAAATGCCCGCGCTGTGTTTCGTGACTTGAATTAATTTAGCCCCTCGTGTGTTGGTGAACACGAAAGCTGGCGTCCCATATCCTCTCGCAACGGATGGCACCCATCCAAGACAATGTAGCCTCCAATAAAATGAAAAAGGTTAGCAGTCTAATGCTTCAAAATAATTTTGAAATGCTCTCATCAAGTTGTCGACAATTTCAATTTCAATCACGCTCTTAAAAAGGAATACGTACGCAAGAACACCAGCCATGCATGTGAAAGGTGAGGCTGGTACTATTCATGCTTCAAATTGATTGCAATATATTGCATTGCATCCGTCTATGGCCCAGAGAGAAATAGACAGCAGTTCGTACGGGGCCTCGATGCAAGCCATAGAAGCGTCTGGCGACAAGAGGAGCAGCTTAATTAAATTAAAGGTGCACGTCGTCCGCGACCGCACCGTGTGCGTGTATTCTTTGGTTGTTTCTTCTCACTACTAGTAGCTATATACAAATGGATACAAAATTACATATGAATTGAGAAGATTAAAGTATTGCATACAAACGATGGTTGGTATTAGACGCCATGCTTAGTCTATTCTACGGAGGCCAACCGCACAAGACATGTTTGTGGTGGCATTGTGGCGCGATTGGCACGCACTGTTAACTGCGAGCAACAGTCTACACCAAACACACGCGTGCACGTCTAATGGTAATAAGTTAGGTGTTCCTGTGCGCCCAAGCCAGTGTGCGTGTTGAGGACGTCTTTTGCATGCATCCTCCTTTCTGTGCCTTTAAAGAGAGAAATCACCATATGATCCTTGGCCATAGCAGCCTAGCTACCAGGGGACGAAAGAAACATGGTACGGGACAGAGGTTGGAAGCGGAGATTGTAGCTTGCTGCCTTTTCACGTGTTCAAGCAGCCAAAGTAGCTGACACTACGCTTGTGCCTTTGCAGCTGGCATTTTTTTTTTATTATTATTATTAACATATATGGCACTAGTCGCTAAAGACAGGCCACCAAATGGGAGAAGCAAGCCCAGGCCCAGCCCGTGGAACGCCAAGCCCAGCGCAACGATGAGGCAAATGTGCTCGGCGTCGTTGTGCTTGCGCCAACAGTCGTCCGTACAAACCTAGTAGAACACAAGGGCCCACCCCCACATGAACTGCTTGCCCGTGCGCACACAGCAACGAGGACTGATGACCGCGGCGCACCGGCCTGGCCTGAGCTGAACGATGGATTCGAACTTTCGAAGTGCGGATCGCCCCTCAATTTTTCTTTCAGTGAAGTACTGAGGTGCCATTCGAAATTAACCACCACTGGCTGAACAGTCGCTGGCCGGTAGAGCCACTCAATTGTTAGAATTTATATAGCCTTAACAGGATCTTTAATAATTACGCCTAGCTCAATAGAACACCTAGAACTTAGGGATTAACAGTTTTTAGGTTTGTACCTTTGTCTGAATAAGACCGACGCGTGTGCAATCACTAGGGTGTCGAGGTGGAAGTCACGGAAGACTCGTGGTACTCCGCGACCGGAAGGCAGTAGACTCGACATCAGGAGGAGAGAGATGCCACTACTGGGATGCGCGGCGGCTGGAATCTGATGTACAGACCAATGCCGTGTTACCTTGATCGATTAGGTTAAACAGTGGAGAGGGGTTAATTAGGTTAATGACTTGGAGAGATGAGACCTGGCCCTCTTTATTCTTATAGCACCGAACGAATTAGGACCAGGCCTGCCCTGATTGGGGGGGCCATTCAATTAACTAATGGCCTGGTAATGGGTTGTTGGAAAAAAGATTACGTTCCTGCATATGTGTAAGAAGTTTACGATAGTGACAACAAAATTCAATCAAAGTGGTGGAAAAGATTCGAATATGAAAAGTATTAATAGAGACGATAGAATTGGGATGCCTGACTCTGATAATGATTAACAGAGGCGAACATCATTCTAGCGGTGCTACCTCTATTAAACGTTAATAGACACAGACGTCTCGGGCTTGTTGCCTCTGTTAATGTTAAACAGAGGCGGGCTTCATAAAAGAGACTATCTAACCGAGGTGGGCATTCCAGATGCTTCTAGAAACAGTTGAGACACAGACCATTTCCCAAAGGCACGGTCGGCTGCCGAAAGATTGCCTCTATTAATGGTTCCAGCATGCAACTGTGAAATTTGAGTGTCCGGATTTGGTTGGTAATAGAACAATGAGTATCTAGATTCATATACGAAAGGGCACTGCTAGCGCCCGGACGTCCGGGCGGATGCTGTCGGCTGTTGTCGGTTTCTACCTCCGTTTCGCGTGTCTACGCGTGGGCCCATGCTACCCGGACGTTGCTCGACGGCGCCTGCGTCACCCGCGCCCACGTGGGGGCCTGCGCCACCCGAACGTCGCTCGCAAGGGGACCGCTCGCCCCCCCTCCCGCTTCCCACGCGCACCTCATGTGCAACACGCCAACACCCGATCTACTTTTGAAACTATCTAGATGCAACACTTCCAACATACAAAAAATACAGATGAAACACTCGAAACATGCATCTAAAACACTTTAAAAAATTGAAAACCATTGCAAGCATGCATACACAATATGTAGATAAAACACTTGCAACATATGTGTGAAATATATGCAATATCCACATAAACACACTTGCAACATACGTCAAAAAATAGATGAAACATTAGGGACAGGTGCTTGCAACATACGTGTACAACCATGGTAACATATGCAACATCCTGATCTACTTTTGCAACATCCATGCGAAAATAGTTAAAACATACCTCTAAAGCATCTAAAACATTTGAAATGTATACTTGCAACATGCATCATATCCCAGTGCGGCCTCCTCTACCATCTGCATTAGGGCACTGTAGCCGTAGCAGGAGGCGAGGTCGGAGGGCTTCCGCGCCAAGGCCCGATGCTTCTCCTTGCGTTGGTGACTCCTGGCGGCGGCGGCGGACAGGGCGGGCAGCTGGAGCATAGTAGGGTGGGTGCACTAAGTATTGGTAGGAGTAGCAAGCGCGCGAAGCCACGGCAGGAGCAGTGGGGCGGGCGCGCGGGAGCGGTGGCAGGAGCAACGACCGGAGGAGCGGGACGTGTGGCAGAGTGGGAGATGGACATGTGATGAATTAACTAGATATTAAATAAAGGTTGCAGAACGGGGCGTGCGGCGTAGTGCAAGATGGATAGGTGATAAATTGACTGAATATTAAACAAATGTTGTCTTTATGGCCCCACATTCATGTCCGTCCAATACTTGAGTAAAGAGTCGGACGTTTGGATCACAGCGTTACCGTAATAACTCTGTTCAATATTTGACCCCTTAGATTCGAATACAAACTACCTATTTGGTCTCTTACCCCTTCGCACGGCCGGACTGAAATTATTTATTGAGCCATTCGTTTTTCAACATAGTAACCTAGGCTCTATGTTTAGCGGGAGGAATTTGGATTTTAGGGTTACTGTAGCACAGTTCGTTTTTATTTGGCAAATAGTATTCAAACATGGACTAATTAGACTCAAAACGTTCGTCTCACAATTTCCTACTAAACTGTGTAATTAGTTTTTCTTTTCGTCTACATTTAATGCTCCATGCACGGGCCGTAAACATTCGATGTGACAGATACTAGTATCAACTTTTTAGGAAGTTGGGGTAAAACTAAACAAAGGCCTATACATCCAAACCGTTTTAATAATGATGAAAAAATCGAACACGCAGACACTGTCACAACGTACGTCTGGTCCCTGTACCTGGTGGCACGCACGCATAGATCCACGATGTTGTTTTCCTGTGCGTGGCCACGTGACGTGCTTGTCCACAGTTCCAAGGAAAAGTCAGCAGCTGCTTTGAGAAGTCTAGAGGTCGGTTCGCTTAGCTGAAAAAAAAACTGAAATATTGTTCTGATATATTTATTATGAGAAAAAAATAATATTTTGATTAAAAAAATAAGTTAAAAAAGATAGATTATAAGAGAAGAGACTAGAGCTAGAGTCGCACACAATGAGATCAGCAGCAGCTGTCTCTGGAGCTGACTGGTCACGATCCAGTTTTGTTGCCAGCCGGTGACAACATTAGAGCAACAATCAAGAAATTAATAATAAAGCTCCAGCTCCGACCTGTGTGCTAGCTAACTGCAAGCTACTCTTCTCCACTGGAAGCAATGATGTTGTACTACTTAACGCACATGATGTTTTGATTTATACTTCTAACCATATGTGCAGTGTTTAGAAAGTGAAGTACCTGAGTCGTTCTCGTAAGTTATTCTGATTTTTCGAGATATATGATTTATGTTATATATATATATATATATATATATATATATATATATATATATATATATATATATATATATATACACACACACGGGAACGACCCAGGTGCTTCACTTTCTAAACACTGCACACATGATTAGAAGTATATATATATATATATATTATGTCTAGATACGTAACAAGAACTATGTATCTAGAAAAGTCTGGACGAATTTAAAATATATGTGATGTCTATATACATAACAACTATGTATTCATATACAGAAAATAGAAAAGAAAATTCAGGTAGATGACATCATCATCGTCATCATATTATATTAATTGATAGTGTACAGTATCAAGAAAGCAAACGGCTTTCGGAAAAAAAAAAGAAAGAAAGCATACGGCCGGTACAAGCATACATATATCAAGCCACAGCAGGCAAGAATACAACAGGAGTACGGTGGGTAACGACAACACAATTTCAGAGATGGGTGATAGACGATTACAGGTCATGTTCGCTTATCTTATAATCCGTACTTTTTAGTTTTTTTAAGGTGGAACAAGCGTTTTTCCTCATAAAAATTAATCGAAACAGTATTTTGACTTTTTTTTTCAGCGAAGCGAACGGACCTATTGATCAGTACACACATACGCAGGCACTCTCATCATCGTCATCGATCGAGGTCGAGCTAGAGCCTCAGCTCGAGGTCGGGCTCTTCCGTCGTCCCCTTAGCTGGAGGCCTCCTCCGTGGGCGCCATGGTGCTCCTGGACCTGGTCCAGTTGAGCACGTCGACATGGATCAGCAAGTTGTTGCCGCCGCAGTCCAGCTGATCCGGCACGCAGCGCACGGACGCCGGCGGCGCATGGACGCTCCACCATCTCCGAGGGCAACGCGGCGGCTGCCACAGCCTGACAGCCCAGTGCGGCACCTCCCGAGACCTGCAGGCGCCGCCACAGTGCGGGGAGCTTGCCACGAGTGTCGACGCTGCCGACCACGCGCTCATTCTTGTGCGCGTTCTGGTGGCCACCCAGCACCTGCGACTTGAGGAACGACCTTGAGGAATTTCTAAAATTTAGTTGTAATTGGAGGCTCCATGATAATCCTTACCGAACGTGCTAAAAAAATAAGTTATAAAATTCTAACAATAATCGGAAACATCTAACATTTAATTTGGTAGACTTTAATCATCATCATCATAGTAAATAGTAACCATTTGATCTATTATGTTTATAAAAAAATTACACACCCCTGCTGTTATAAAAAAATATATTAAGTAACCCAACAAATTTTATTTTTAAATTACCCACCTCTTCCACTATGAAAGATAATCATAAACGCTCAAACTTTCTATCTAAATTATCCACCTTTATTGTTATAAAAGATAATTTCAACTAACCCTTGTAGTTTTTATAAATTATCCACATTTGCTATTATAAAGATAAAAGCAAAGTAACCCCGAAAGTCTTCATTCAAATTACACATATATGTCATTATGAAAGAAAAAAAATATAAAGTAACATGTTTTAATTTATATCTAAGTTATCCACCAGAGTTGTAATAAGAATTGGAAAATGTCTCACAAATTTAAAATAAATACTAATTTAAGCAATGACAAAAATAACTCGATATCCATAAAGTATGTTATATATATTTCTAAATTATACACATCTACAACTACTAAGTAAAAAGTAAGCATATTGCTATGTTCCAGTATATAGACGAAGTAAACATATATTTAGGATCAATATTTATTTTAATATATTATCAAGCATGGAAAATTATTTCTTAACAAACCGCATAGGAATGACACTAATAATTCAGTTTAAGTTTTATTGTTACTCTATATGGTAATAAATTTCATAAGTTTATACATTTTAATTGAAACTATCAATATTGGTAATTTAATTTTAAGCACTATATATTTTATAAAACAATGCTACTACAGGATATAACAAATTCAATGTGTTGGGTACCGCAGTGAAAGCTAAAACAACAATTTAGCCATTGTAAGAACCAAGAGGATAACCTAGGACCTACATTATTTTTAATTAAATAAAAAGTAAAAAAAAATTGAATCAAAGATCTAGTAAACACTAGGGTTTTAACTTGACAAGTGGATAAAAATTACAACAAGTAGACTAAAATTTAAAAGCAAAATTATGGATTCATGGTATTAGAAAAAGGGTTGCAACAAAAGCTTCATAACTTGGTTTAAACAAAATACATATCACACTTGGTAAAATATAAATCCTAAAAATGGTAACTAGATGTTCTTAATGGAGCCTGCATGTTAATCTTTATGAGACCCGCTAGAAATAAAAAAAAATAGAAAGTCTCACAAAAGACAAAAGAATCTGGCCATCAATTCTGTTGACTAATCACCATTGACAATATTAGGCATTGGATCTATACTATTTTATATTAATTACCCCACTTTGCGATCATGTAAATCAACAAAAGGTAACCCATGAATCTATACTTTAATTACCCATCTATGACATTAGGGAATATGATCTAAACTAAATTTAAATTTGCAACTAATTACCCACTTGATATTGTGATAGATAATCGATGTAAGCCCTTAAATTTTTATGTAAACTACCACTTTTGTTATTACTAAAAATACGAAAATGTCTTCTGAAATTTATAACTAAAAATGTTTAATAACCATAAAGCATATATATATGTAAAATTTTAAATAAAGAGTGTCTCCCACGCCAGCTCCCGCCGAGAAGATGAGGTCGCCGACTTCGCCGCCTCCCTGTTGCAGCCGCCGGCGACGGAGGACGGTGCCGGTGCCAAAGACAGTGGCCCCACGGAACATGACGCTGCGGCGGCGGCGGCGTCGAGGATTGACTGGGCATCATGCTACGTGCACTTGCACGACCACACGACGCGCACTTCGGGAACGGCAAGCCCGGACGTCCTCGGCGTGGCGGACGGCCGGCGTCGGCGCGTACGTGGAGTACGGCGTGGACACTGGCGCCTTCTGCCGCGGTCTCATGACAAGCGCCTCTGCGGAGGTCGTCGGGCTGGAGCCCAGCGCGCGTGTCTGCCCCTGCGCGCTGCTGGAGTGGGCCAACGACGAGACGACCGCGTCCGGTGTGCGGGGGCGTCGACGGCCGTGATCCTGTCGCTCGACGGCAACGCTTTGGAGTGGGCGTACATCTGGCGAGTCCGCGTTGATCGCATAGGCGCCGCCCGGCCGGTCGCTGGCCACCTGTGGGTGGTGCTCCTGCTTCCCGCGCGCCGGGTGGCCACGCTGGTCGCGGAGCTCGTGCTGCGCCTGCCTGCGACGGAAGCCCGGAGTGGCCGCGAAGGCAGCCGCGGACTGCCCCTGCCATGGTCTTCTCCTCTCCTCCAAGCGGGGCCTCTCCGTGCTGTCGCACTTCGCGAGAACCACCAGCAGCAGGACCGGAGCTCTAGGCTGCGGGCCTTCTAGCTTGACAGGAGCCTCTCCGCCGGCTCCCCATGCTGATCTGATAGAGGCCCCAGGCACATGTATATGGCTTCTGTTAGTACACCATGCACATGCATGGCTACTTATCTTGCAAGACTGTACTGTACGCTCCAAGTACTTTGCAAACGTTTAACAATTGCAACATGCTGTGATTTGGTCTTAAATGAAAAGGAAGAAAAGGCGTCTTGTACATGTTCTGAACTAATGACATTGTTCATATTACATGCGGCATCAGTAATTCAGTATGAGCGAATTAACAAGCTACTCCTTTCTTGGCATGACATGGGGTTTGATCCGAGACGAATTGGATTTGAACACGTGATCATTGAATAAATCTTCGAGTCATAAATCATCCAAGTAATTGTATAATAATTTATATATACATGTTGCAACGCACAGACATGTTTGCCAGAAAGAAAAAAAAAAGAGAGAGAAACACGTAGCTACCCGGGAGTTCGTTCACGTCGTACGTGAACCGCACGTCCGCACCGAACGCGCTGAGTGAAACCGCGCCCACGTCGTACATACCTGGGTGGGCCGTGGGCCATGCTTGCACTGATGAATCGCGTATGGGCCGAAATTGTATAATCGCGTGGATGCACTCGTGGGGGGTCGGCAGCCGGATCCTGTCCGACTGATCGGTAGGGATGGTTTCCGCGCTCCCTCGGCCTGTCGTAATTGATCACTCAGTTCACTACAGTTCTCATGAACTCTTTTATTTTTAAAAACAATGAACTTGCTTCTTATTTCCAAACACCAAATCGTAAGCATTGACCAAGTCACCAACCCGTGTCTGGTTACCATTTTTTCCCAGGAAAACAAATTATAAGAAAAGGATTATAGTTCAAAACATTTTCATTTGAAGTCATCTTAGTGCCGAAATAATAAATATAATGTTCAAATCTATAAATACACATTTGAACATTGTATCAATTAAGTTTGAATAAACAAAAAGGTTGTGAACTATAAAATTATAGTAACTAGCAAGCACTATGATGTTTGTAGAAATTTATTTTCATACGAGGTCGTATAAAGAAGTTATGATTTTCTAAAGTTATGCTCCTTCCATCCCAAAATAATTCAACTCCTAGAGTTATTATCATAAGCCAAACTATTTTAATTTTCATCAACTTTGTAGACAAGAATATCAACATCTATGATACAAAGTAAGTATAAAATGAAAATGTATTTCATAATGTATCTAATGACACCATTTTAGTGTCATAAATATTGGTGCTCTTTTCTACAAATATAGTCAAACTTAAGATAGTTTGACTTTAGATAACTCTAGAAATTATTTTATTTTAAGACAACCGGAGTACTATGTAGAGAGATGAATAAATATCCATCGTTTTATCAACTTGCTTACACATGGTACCTCTAAAAAGTCAAAAATTTCTTCATATATCCTCATATGAAAATAAAAGTTATAAGAAATTGTAGTACTTGATAAGATCCAAAACTATTTTGATGCCAAAATATTTGATAAAATGTTTAGATCTGCATATCGTATCAACTATTTTGGTCTGTATAAACTATTTTGGTACCAAGACGTTGACCTCAAAAGTTCAAATAGTAAAGTTGTGAACTACATACAAAGTAGTTATAGATCGCCTCTATAAATTTTATTCTCATCTAAGCTCATATGGGAAATTTATTATTCTTTTAAGGGTCGTTTGGATACTTTCATACATTTTGGAGGAGTTGCAATCTACTTAATAGACTAGGCTATTTGGTTTAGAACTTGATATTCTACAACTTTTTAAAGTTCACATATAAGCCTATCTCAAATTCATATGGTGGAAGATGGAAACTGATTCTCATGTTATGTTTCTATTTTGTAGCTTATAATAACATGCTCTTCAACTCGCTCCCCTATAGGGCTATAATAGAACTGCAACACATAAGTATTTCTCTCATATGGCCCAACGGCAGTATACAAATATATTTCATATACAACCATATTAGGTTAATTAATCTATGTCTAAATTATAGTTATTAAAATAAATTCAATTCCAAAAATCCAAGCGGCCCCTGATTTTGTACGAGAAAATTGCAATTATAGGACGCGAAACAATGCGCTTCGCTATTATAGGACTTCAAACGTCGACTTCGCTAAAATGATCCATGAAACGTTGACACTTTGTTATACATGACATTTGGTTTTTTTAATCACTTTTCTCAACTAAAATACATGTATTTTGCCATGACGTTGCGAGGAGGAACGGAGCGTCGGACGTTGCGAGGGAGAGATGAAACGTCGGGAGATGAAAAGATACGATCGATCAAGGATACAAAAGTCAGAAGGTCAATACGGTCACATCATGGTAAAAATACATATATTTTAGTTGAGAAAAGTGATTAAAAAGACCAAATGTCATGTATAACAAAGTGCCAACGTTTCGAGGGTCGTTTTAACGAAGTCGGTGTTTGGAGTCTTATAATAGCGAAGCGTATTGTTTCGCGTCCTATAACTATAATTTTCTCGATTTTGCACAGCAAACGAACATTCTGCCGATTAACTCTACTGTGAGTGAAGTTCCGCCGGTTAAATTTTTGCAACTTTGTGACGTGTTTGTTTTGCGTTAACAACTCTTTGGGCCGAAGTATCCTAGTTCTTCTTCGCCTTGGTCTTTCTCCACCAAGGCCCAAACAGCCCATTTCCTGACAGAGCAGCCGACAGGCCGAAGGCCTCGTTCCAAGGATGGCAGAGAAAAAAAAAAGGAAACATAAAATAAAATTCCGTGAGCACAAGCGAAGAAAACTTTTGATCAAGCTGGTTATTAATAAAAATGAAAACGGACGCGTTCGCAACCTATACAGTTTTTTTTCCGTTCGTTTTCATTTTTTCGGGATAAAAAAACAGGACCAAAAATGGGACAGAGCGAACCGGGAGTGGAACTAAAACGTGCGGCTTTTATCCGTCCGTATTTACGGTATGCCCTTTCTGAACCGGATATCCCGTTTTTCTTCGATCCGGGATAGGCTGCCTGGAGCGTCGCTGAAGGATTGCGCCAGTTTGACCGGAGAAGAAGCCGATTCCAGGCGGCTGAAGCTCGATCCAGGCGGAGGGACCGAGAGAGTGACGGGTGGCGGCGGTGGCGGGAAGCGTTGCTGCCGGATGTAGCAGCAAGAAGGGAGGCAGGCTTGTCGCCGGCGGAGCTCACTGTGCCCCCGGATCCAGTCGGGACTCGGGAGGATGGTCCCTGTGCTCCCGCGCCGCCGGACACCGAGAGCACGAAGGGAGGCAAAGCGGCGGGGCCACAAGAAGGAGGGAGCAAGGAAGAAGGAGCCGGCATGGTACCGCCGCCGGACGTCGAGGTCGACGGGGAGTGGAGGAGAGCCGAGCCTGATGAGGAGAAAGAGAAACGGATGGACACGGTGTGCGGCTCGGTAGTTTCGATTTGGATGCGGTGTTTATTTTTTTTATTATTATTGGGCCCGTCTTTATCGGTGCACCAGACACACGTCCCGCTTGCACACACACGTTGACGTGTATCTATACCTGGCCTCGTTTAGATTGCAAATTTTTGTAATCTGGACACTGTAGCACGTTTCGTTTGCAAACTTTGTTCGATCATGGACTAACTAGGCTCAAAAGATTCGTCTCGTGATTTACAACCAAACTGTACAATTAGTTATTTTTTTTACCTACATTTAATGCTCCATGCATACGTTCAAAAATTGATGTGACGGAGAAAAAAGTGAAAAAACTTGGAATTTGGAAGGTGATCTAAACAAGACCTTGTTACGTGTTATTAGCTTCTTATAAGCACACGCACAACCTTTTCATTTACAGATTAACTTCCGGGTTGAACACATAAGTATATGCATATAATTGAGAACTTTAGAACAAAATCTCGTCAAACAGAGAATGTTATATGCGCATGCAATTCCGGCTTAAGTTCCCGCTTACCATCCGTTTCCGTGTATTTTTCGATCGTATTTATCCGTTTTCATATTACCGTTTATCCCGCTACCATTTTCGCTCTCGGCTGTTCCGCTCCCGTTTCTGTTTCCCTAAAAAGAAATATGAAAACGAAAACGATAGAGGTATTTTCCGTCCATTTTCATCCTTAGTTATTAAGGCATGTTTGGTTTCCAGAAATTGAAAGGAATTAAAAAATAATTTAATAATAAAATGAGAAGTATTTTTCTAGATATTAATTTTAATTTATGAGATCCAAACAGACCGTGAGAAATGCTCAATTGCCAGACACCTCAACCGCAAAGGTGAACACAGTGACCTGAAATGGATTTTGCATTCAAGTGAGAACTTACCAACCAGCGCTCGCTTCTACGTACTAAAGTGTGGCTGCTGCTTTGGCGGAGAAGTAAACGCTCCCACGGTTGACGTGCCCGTCACGCGTAAAGCCTAGTGGACTTTGGATATCTCTCAGTCACGTGCAGCCTCTTCGTATAAGTGTAGGTCTAGACGTACACACTAGTGTGGGTGTGTGTGAGTTTGTGTGCGTGTGGTGGTGTGAGTTGATGTGTACGTTCAGATACTACAAGAAAAAAGTCTACTCCACCCCCTCAACTATGGGAGGTGGTCTACATAACCCCCTCAACTATGAAACCGTCTGTTTTACCCCCTGAACTTTCCAAAACCGTCTAATTTACCCCCTGGGCGGTTTTTCAGCAGCGGTTTTACTACAGTAACAGCAGGTCTGCTACAGTAGCTGCGATTTGCCACAGCACCGGTGTTTTGAATTTTCTTTTTTTTTCGGTGAATTTTTAAAAAATCATAGTAAATCATAGAAAAATCATAAAATGAAAAATCTAATTTTATTGGACTCCACATGAGTAGATCTACACAGTGAATATATAATACGGTATGTTTTAGTATAAATTTTTTTTGTAGCTTTAGATTAATTGGAAAATCTAATTTTGTCTGTAATTAATTAGAATTTATCTATAACTAAGTTATACATAGTCCAATGAGTACGAAATTTTTACTATAGTTCAATCATACAATAATTAGCGTACCATAAAAATTTCACCACAATTGGACCATAGAAGCTGCAGCTATGAATTATTCTAATTAATTACAGACAAAATTAGATTTTTCAATTAATCTAAGGCTACAAAAAAAATTTGTACTAAAGCATATCGTATTATATATTCACTGTGTAGATCTACTCATATGGAAGTCCAATAAAATTAGATTTTTCATTTTATGATTTTTCTATGATTTTTCAAAAATTCACCGAAAATAAACAAAAAGGAAATTCAAAACAATGGTACTGTAGCAAACCCGTTGTTACTGTAGCAGACCCGACGTTACTGTATCGAAACCGCCGCTGAAAACCGCCCAGGGGTAGAATAGACGGTTTTGGAAAGTTTAGGGGGTAAAACAGACGGTTTCATAGTTGAGAGAGTTATGTAGACCACCTCCCATAGTTGGGGGTGGAGTAGACTTTTTCCGATACTACAAGTTGTACTCGAAGAGTTGAGCATAAAAAAAACACTCCCAAGGTTTGCCCGGGGAGCTACGAAACTTTCGGTATACCTCTGAATCTCTGATTCACCAAGAAATGCTTTCGGATGAACCGGCAGTAACGTTTTGTTCAAGAAGGCAAACTTCAGTCCATGATGACATCGTTCTATTCACAACCAAAAACTTCCTAATGCAAGAGAGTACTGTTGTTGTTGTTTTTTTGGAAGATTGGGAGTACTGCTGATTGAAGGTGGATGATACTCATTTCGATTAGAAAAAAAGCTTGGCATTTATTTGCCTTGGCGTCAAGGTGGGATGGGATGATCATGCCCTCATTTTGTGTGATGAGATTATCCCACTTATTTGTTTGATTGTAGGTTGTAGGGATGGATCTGTCCTAGTCTGTTGTTTGGTTCCATAAATTAAACAAGCCGAGGGAGGATGGAATGGCATTTCCAGTGACCACCAATAGGGGAGGCAGGGAGTTTCGACGTAGGGAGGGGATTAGCTCAGCCATGGTGAGGACCTCAGGCCTGGTAGAGTAGGACTATCGGGCAAGGTTGGCGTGGAATGTTTTAAAATAGATGCTCAAGATCAAGAACAAGAAAACCCCATTTTGCTCAAGATAAAAAAAATACCCATTTTGCTCAAGATCAAGAATAAGAACAACCCATTTTGCTCAAGATGAAGAACAAATCATTTTGCTTATATCTGGAATATTATGTTTTGAAGTCTTCAAATTGAAATTCTTTCACATAATGCCATATTTGAGTTTACGGCTAAGCTATTTAGCTCTAAGATATTTTCTAAAAAATCATAAAAAGCTCGTATAAATTCATGGGTTTAAATACAGTACTTTATCATCTAATTTCTAAGCATACATGCGCAAAGTGAAATCTAGAGTTTCTTAGCAAAGCGCACGCTCGTAATTACATTTGCACATATTTTTTTTTGTTCAAAAAATCAGAAAAAGAATCATCCAAATTCATGGCTTTCAATGAAAATATCTTGTTATTTCTAGGTATATGTGCTGAATTTTTTTTATTAGCATTAAAACACTAATGTTTTAGTAACGACACGTCCGGAACTAAATTTCTAGAAAGTAGTAACCATTTTGATCGCGCTAAAGCTTTTGGTGGGACTTCAGCTGAAAAAGAAAAAAAACTAGTTGATTCTTAGGGGATGTTTGGGACTGCTCCACAGACTCTACTCGACAAACTCTATTATGGAGCAGCTCCCAAAAAAAAACCTGAAGTTTGTGAAGCACCTCTTTAGGTGCTCTCAGAACTCCACTATTTTTTCTCGAACAGAGTGCATAGAGCTAAAGCCAGGAGCAGATCTGCAGCCCAGGCCCTAGTCGTTGGCCCAATAACATTACATACCCCGTGTAGTTTTCAGCCCAGTAACAAAGGTCTAGCAGCAAACCTGTAGTCCTCCGGCCTCACCCATCTCAGTTCGCCTGTCCGTCCGTCACTCCATCTCCCTCGCACCGCACGAGCGCGCGGCCGCACGGGAGGTGGCAAGGTCGCGACGAGCTAGCTTCCTGCCGGCCGCCGTTGCGCCGCACGCCACCGGAGGCTGGGCCACCCATCTCGCCGCGCACCAAGCTACATATCCCGCCGCGGCGCCGCTCATCCTGCCCGGGCTCCCGTTCCGCTTCCGCGGCGCCGCTCGTCGGCTGTTCTGCAGGTGCCGCGCTGGCCGCCCATGCCCTCCAGGCTCCAGCTCCAGGTCATTGGCCCGGCGGCCCCTGCCCTCTAGCTCCAGTCCTGTGACCCCAGCCCCAGGCGCGCTGGCCGTCGGACCGTCTGCCCGTGCCCCCCTGGTTAGTTTCTACGCTGAATTTCTTTTCGGATTCAATATTTCAATTGGATTGATTTGAAATTAGAAACATGGATGATGGGTTTACATAATCTCCACAATGAAGAGGTCAAGGACATTGCAATCATATTTCACCCTGCTCAGCGTGTTGGTCCAGATCAAGAGAACTACCTAGTAGAACTCATTATAATGGTACGATACATTCAGATTACAAATGTATGTTTAGTAATTAATCTTTTTTATGACCTTTTCATTTATATTTTGATCTTGTTCATACGCATAGCCTGAAGAGAACATAGATGATGCGAATGCACCATCACACCATGCGTATTGTACACATTCATAGCTTCTTAGAGGCCCTAATCTTTATTAAAACCCCACAGGCTGAAACCGTTTAGCTAAAAAGTATTGAGCGAAGCTGAAAAAAACATGGAGCGGAACAATCCCGAACACCACCTTAATACAATACAGCTAAACTATCGGAATATTGGATTCTCTGGAAGCACAAAAAAATTACGTCGTGTTCAATGCCAATATGCCATGCACCACCATCCACGGGTCCTTTTAACGCTGCTTGCAAGAATATACATACGGTACAGCGCATTTGTGGAAGTTTCGTCTGTGGGAGGCTGATCATTGTATAGTTACACCTGTGGAAGTTTCCCCTCCGTTTAACATTTGGCAACAGAGGAGAGGAGCACAACAGGGGGCTTGCTGTCGAACAAGGCAGGTCGAGGTTCGGTTGGGTTTGGTTTGGTAGCGCGACCCTCCGTCCACGTCATCACCAGCCGGTAGCGGCTGGCGCGACGACCGCTCGAGTCGACGTCGATCTGGGTGTGGTTGGTCCGGCCGGCCGGCCGGCCGGCCGTCGTGGTCAGCGAGCTAATCGACGACGATGACTGTACTTGGCGCGCATGCCTACCACGCACACCCAATGAAACAGAAAAAAAAAATGCCTTTTTCTGTACTCGTAGAGACCAGTGAGAGAAGAGAGGAAGCAAAAGAGGCAGAAAAGAATACTCCTAGATATGGAGGAGCGTGGGTCCCGCCCACCGAGCTGCCGCTCGCTGTTCTGTAGTGACAGGGACACTGGCCACTCTGCGTGAGGTGGGTGACTGACTGGGGAGGAGGCCTTTGAGCTGCCACTGCCACCCCGTCCCCACCTCCACCCCTATTAAATGCCCTCTTTGACCTCACCCGTCGTCGTCTTCGGCCGGTTGGTTGCTTCCCCTAACTTCGGCTCTGCTCTGGCGTCGCGGCGGCCTTGCTGCTGGCGCTGGCGGTGGTTGGAGTTAGCAACCGAGCAACGGCATCATCAGCTGCTGGCGTCTGCCGAGGCGACCGAAATCAATGGCGGGGAGGTGACGTCTTTTCCCCCCGCTGCACTAGTCCTCGGCTCCGATCCTCCGTCCCCCCTGAGCGACCACCTGCCGTCAGCCGGCCGGAATGGGGGAGAAGGCGTCCCCGAGGACGGGTACGTACGTCTGCTCTTGCTGGGAGCCGTCCAGCAGGCAAGTTCCCCCCACTCTCTTCTTTCCGTTCCATCTTGCTTTGGGAGT
This sequence comes from Miscanthus floridulus, assembly GCF_019320115.1. Lineage (NCBI taxonomy): Eukaryota > Viridiplantae > Streptophyta > Magnoliopsida > Poales > Poaceae > Miscanthus > Miscanthus floridulus. The sequence goes on along the minus strand of NC_089583.1, from coordinate 8,912,263 downwards.
TTGGGGTCATGGTCATCGCCCCCCGGCCTCTTGTTTTCCACGACCTCGGGGCCAAGGATTAGGACCTGCTGTTCGTGTTTGCGCCCATCGATTTTGTACAATCTTTGGAGTCTTGCTGCGAGATGCTACGAACTAGGGTTAGAGTGTGATGCCCTTCAGCTGAGATTGGCATTGATTCCATTGGTTAGTGTAAATCCGGAGTTTCCACTTCCAGTCTTCGGGGCTTACTACGTCATCCGTCTTGTTCATTCTACAGCGGTTTTTTTTTTCTTTGAGTCAAAGTTCTACAGCGATTGATTCCTCTGTTACTTATTGTGTTAGGCAGGCTGTTCAACTCCAGTGATTGATTGATCGAATTCCTTCGCGAGGCCAAGAAAGAAATTGGGGATTTCATTTCCTCACTGGCCTAGCCGGCAGCAGCTTTTTTCGCGAGGTTCTCGGCTTGATTTCCTCCTGCGCACACAGTGCCGGCCGGGTGCCTCGGACGGAGCATGCGTCGCGTCCGGGTGTCCTCCCAGCAGGCCCCCGTCCACAAGCTCGGCTGACGCCCAGATGAAGCTCACGCCCAGGTTCCGCCTCGCCGCCACCTCCACGCCGCCGTCGCCGTCGCCGGCCTCAGACCCGGAGCAGCAGCAGGAGGAGGCATCCTCGTGGGAGGAGCAGGCGCCGCTGATCCCGGGCCTCCCGGACGACGCGGCGCTCAACTGCCTGCTCCGCCTGCCCGTGTCGGCCCACGACGCGTGCAGGCTGGTGTGCCGCCGCTGGCGCGTTCTCCTTGCCGACAAGGCGCGCTTCTTCGCGCAGCGGAGGCTGCTGGGCATCCGGACGCCGTGGCTCTTCACGCTCGCGTTCCACCGCTGCACGGGCAAGATCCAGTGGAAGGTGCTGGACCTGGGCCACCTCACCTGGCACGCCATCCCGGCCATGCCGTGCCGCGACCGGGCCTGCCCGCGCGGATTCGGCTGCGTCGCCATCCCCCGCGACGGCGCGACTCCTCGTCTGCGGCCGGTCTCGTCTCCGACATGGACTGTCCCTTGCACCTCGTGCTCAAGTATGACATCTACAGGAACAAGTGGACGGTCATGACACGGATGCTCACTGCCCGGTCTTTCTTCGCCGGCGGCGTGATTGATGGCCAGGGTTTATGTCGCTGGAGGGTACAGCGCGGACCAGTTTGAGCTCAATTCAGCTGAGGTTCATGATCCTGATAAGGGTGTTTGGCAGCCGATTGCAAGTATGGGGATGAACATGGCGTCGTCCGACTCGGCGGTCATCGGTGGAAGGCTCTATGTCACCGAAGGATGTGCTTGGCCGTTCTTCTCGTCGCCTAGAGGCCAAGTGTATGACCCCAAAATCGACCGGTGGGAGGCGATGCCGGTTGGAATGCGTGAAGGGTGGACGGGCTTAAGTGTTGTCATTGAGGGGCGCCTGTTTGTCATTTCAGAGTATGAGAGGATGAAGGTTAAAGTCTATGATCCGGAGATGGATTCATGGGACTCGGTCAGCGGCCCTCCGATGCCCGAGCGGATTATGAAGCCCTTCTCCGTCAGTTGTCTCGACAGCAAGATCGTCGTCGTCGGACGAGGTCTCCATGTCGCGATTGGCCATGTTCAGAAGGAACCTGCTGGTTATCCTGATAGTAGGAGTTCAGGCTACTCCATGTGCTGGCAAGATGTGGATGTTCCTAAGGAATTCAGCGATCTTACACCTTCAAGCAGCCAGATTCTGCATGCTTAGCTGCTCGCTGATAATCTGCAGAACGACCGCAGCTCATCAACCAGGTTGGTCTCTATGATCGGTCAACTATTGGAACTGCCCCTCTTTGACCTGCACAATTGCTGTGTTCTGTACAGTAGGATGTTTTCCAGTCAGATCTCTATGTATTGGAACTGCCCCTCTTTGACCTGCACAATTATCTGGAGTTGTAGATGTAAAGAAATAAATTGAGGTTCTTCAAATCGGAGAGACAAACTCATCAGACCTTGTTGCAAGTAGTAGATGCTTGTCAGATTCTTGAACAAAGGCCATGTTCGCTTGTCTTATGAGCCGTACTGTTTCAGCGAAGGAACATTGTTTTTCTCTCACAATAAATTAGCGAACAGTACTTTCAGCGATGACTTCGAACAGGGCCAAAACTGTTGCTCTATTTCATTCTTTGTCTTTGGTCTTTCATTGATCAGAATTCAGAACTGTTGTTGAATGCACCTTGCCAAGTGTTCCTTGCTTTGTTGACAAGCCGATGGCATAAGTTTGTAAACCGTTCTTCCTTTGTGCATTGCATGACTGTGGTGTGCTTATTGATATGTGCTATAAGAAGTATAAGTACTTGTTCTGTCACTCTGCAAGTGCAACGCGTCAGATTGCTTTGCTTCCTCACACGAAGTGGCAACAGTTTTCTGAAAACTTTGAGCTTGCAAAATTTCCTTTTGTATGGCCCCATTCGCTGGTCTGAAACTGGCTGATTGTTGTGAGAGGAAACACTGTTCAGCTGTTTTGGTGAACAGTAAATTAAGGGAGGGGGCCGGGAGCAGCCGGCTGGTCTGATTTTTTCAGACCAGCGAACGCGTATGTAGTAGTATATCTATTCAGATGCCTTTTAGCCAGATAAAGGTGGATTGTGTTACTTTCCAAAGGGTCAGTCAGAGAGAGGAGGAGCAGAGATTCGATCATCATCATGCTTTTACTATTTTTTTCCATGCGAAACAAATTGATTATCCTGTTTATCCATAGTGACATGACCTCAGATGGAGTTGGAGACGTGGAGTGTAGTCATCCAAGAACCAGAGTTAGTACAAAACTCCTATCTATAGATGGCCTCTTGTGGCCAGTGGGGACTGCAGAGCATCAAGTCATACTGAACAGAACAGGATAGCTTCTTGATTCCTTGAAGGATTAGCTGCCAAGAGAAAATTATTCACCCGTTTGAGCTCCTTTTCAGCTGTAGAAAAGTTTTTCTCTAATAATATTTTAGCATAAACATCAGCATAAGCTAAATTTCAGCGTAAGCTCACAGAGTGATTATCAACTTACACGGCAATGATTTACCGATCACTAGCTTACGACATCATGCTGTAATAAAAAAAATATCTAATTTCAGCATATATAAAAAAAAATTCTAATTTCAGCAAATCCGAGCAGCAGCCAGCCATGGAGGCGCTCTACTTGCTCGGCTCCCTGGCCGCGACCCTCGCTACCTCCGCCTTCCACTCGCTCCTGCTCCTCCTCCGCCTCCTCGTCCGCTACCCTGGCCGCCCTGCCCCTGCTGCCCCAGCCGATGGGCCCGCCGCGGCGGCGCGGCTCTACGAGGGCCGCGTCCGGCACTCGCGCCGGCGCCCGGCGGCGCACGCCTTCGAGTACCCCGCGCGCTACGCCCTCGTCGACCTCGACCGACTGCCGCTCCCCGGCCACCTCTCCGCCGACGAAGCCCGCCGCGTCGCTTCCACCTCCGGCCCCGTGTGAGTCCCTCCTCTCCGCTGCTGCTGCTTATCGATAATTTCGCACCCTCCTTGTGAAAATAAATCCAACATGTCATGCTCTCAAATTTGAAGGGAAGCCACATTTTTGCTCTAGACAGTCTTCAGTTTGTTGTTCAGTTTGTACAGTTGCAAAAGCAGAGCAGTCTGATTATAAAAAGTCTCTTTGACGAAATGGCTCTTGAGCGCTGACTCGCCTTGTTCTTCCCTTGATGAAGGCACCTCCTGACGATACCCAATAGCGTGGGGTACGAGCAGAACCCGCTGAGCATTTACTACTGCTACGATTCTGCAGGACGGGGACAAGATGGAGAGCTCAGAGTGTGCATTGCCGAGGTGTGATTAGTGTGCATATGATTCATCTCCATTGGTTTGTTGTTGATTATTTGCAACTGTCTAATCTCCTGCTGTTGGCGTCAGGTCACAAACACTCCCTGGGGAGAGAGGGTGATGTTTACCTTCCAACCGGGCTCTGATCTCGTCGCGAAGCCCTTGCATGTCAGCCCCTTTATGGTATGACCTCAGTTAAGAATCAATTTATCAGGGTGTTTAGATTCACCTCCTAAGCTTTAGTCGCTGTCCTATCGAATGTTTGGACACATGCATGGAGTATTAAATATAGACTAATTACGAAACTAAATGCATAGATTGAGACTGTTTTGTGAGACGAATTTTTTAAGCCTAACTAGGCCATGATTTGACAATGTGGTGCTACAGTAAACATGTGCTAATGACGGATTAATTAGGCTTAATAAATTCGTCTCGCGGATTACTGACGGATTCTATAATTTGTTTTTTTATTAGTATCCGAACACCCCATGTGACACCTCCTAAACTTTAGTCACTGGATCCAAACACCCCCTAAAGCCAGCTAAAAGAATGCGCCCTTGTTTATTCAGAATTCAGACAATGTGATGTGTTGACTGATGAGTCTGGAACACATTTAGTACAAAATGTTAGTTTGCTCAATTCACTTCTGTCTTTGATCTCATTGCAAATTCTATTGCACAATCATATAATGGATGTTTCTGCGCGTTGCCTAGTTAATTTTTGGTAACTCTGTGTACTGTGTTCACCTCTGTTGCTTATTCTTAGTGGGCTTCTTTTTGTTGGCATGAGTCTGTAGGATATGCTCAGCAACTGGAGTATTCGTGCTGATGCCCCTGGTGATAGACTCTATGTTGTTATATCAGTTCAGCATCCGACACTTGGGGACTATTTCACTGCAGCTTTGGATGCTAAATTGGTTGGACAGACAAGTAATTCTCTGAGGCTGGCAACCTTCTTCTGGCTGATGCCACACAAAGTTGCTGCATGGATATACTGGGAGGTAAGGATCCTATGTGTTATGTAACTTTTCTGATTCCATGGCTAAGTTTATGGTTGCATTTTCCATACTGAGCAATAAACCCTATCTGATAACTCTAAGGAAAAGGCTATTAGTATGTATAAAAAAATGAGATAAACATAAACTTGGTGGCTGTTTTTCGTTATTCTTCTTTCCTCTATGTTCGTTTTTGAATATCTGTCAGGGCGGTTGAATCAACATATGCATGAATACTAGTGATTCTTCACTGAGTTTTTGTTTGATCTACACTCTACATAAAGCCTTGAGTTGCACATGTTGAGAAAGTTTCTAGGATTTGTTTTATGGGCTCCATCGTTGTGTTCAAAGCCAGGGGCAGATCTCCCACTAGGACCACTATGTCCGTGGCCCTAGTCTTGAGCCCAATCATAGCAGGTACCTCTGTCTAGTGCTCCCAGTCTAAAAGCCCACTAAACCTTGTAGTGATGTAGCCCATCATCAATTCCATCAAGAAACACACAAGATTGCATGCCTCAGCGTCTCACTGCATTGCTCCTCCTCCAGGCTCCGGCATGTGGGTGCCGCTATAACAACCCTGGCTGCTCCACCTCATTGGCAGCAGTCCAACTGGCCACAGCCTGTGTTGCCTGGCTGCCGCTTGCTCCTCATGTCCTCCCAGTTCACGTTCTTGAATCTAGATCTTCTGCTCCATACCTTTGGTTCCTCATGGCCAGCACATCACTTTACAAGCTTAGTAGCCACCATGCCCGAGGAGAAGCAAACTGGACTACCAGAGGCTACCAGCCTACCACTAGGCAAGTAGGCATCTGGTACGAGCCTAGCACATTCAATTAGATTTTGTATCACACTGTTAATCCTATGTATGGCACATTAAGCATGTAGATCAAGTTCACCTGAATTTCGGAATTTGTCATTTGCTTTTGCTATGTCTCGATTTGTGATTTGTGATCAAGTTCTATCTTTTATGCGTCTAAATTTTGCCCAGTCTTGGCCAAATCGTATGTCTGCCACTGTCCAAAGCTCTGTGTTTACTTCACTAGTCAGACCAATATCAGTGCATTTATACATGTTTCTTAAGATGAAAATGGCAACTGGTTTGGACTAGGGATTATGAAACCAGAATAACTGTGGTCCATTAGGGTTTATTCTTGCAAAAAGAGCACAGCACGTTGGCACAGAGATTATCAAAAACTGGACCTGCGAGGGTATGACTACCCCCATGCATTGCATTAAGAAGAAGACCTTCTCACGCAGGCCCTAGAAAACCCCCGAACCCTTGCCCCACCCTTACACAGCGGCACCGTCGTCCTGTGAGAACGGACCGGTCCTTAGACCTGTGCTTTGGTGTGGGACAGACGAGGGGGGTTTTTTAACCCCAGCCTGAAATTCGCTCCCACGGGGAGTCGAACCCAGGACCTGAGGAGTGCCGCCGGGACGCTCTAACCAGTTGGACTAGAGGCCATTATAGCTCAAAGACACAAAATCTTGTACCAGTCATACTAACAGCCCATGCATGCACTCTGAGGGGAATGGAACTTAGGAAGACTGAATGCCATGTCCTAGGTAGCACTCCAGGATAATTTTATTAGTCTATTACTCCCTCGCACAGTGTTCTTCAGCCCATTTCTGGTGATAGCCTTCCTATCTTGAGAGCAGACACCATGCACAGAGCTGATAAATCTGAAAACCTACCATGTAGAAAGGTTGAAACTAGCCTAACATGTGCCCTGAAATGGAGACCTTCATTTTAGATACAGAAGCCTGTCAGATTTGCTTAAGAGCACTTTAACCGACAAGGTGTAACTGAGCCTTGAGGAACTCAACAACTAGCTCAAAATAGAATTCCTGCTAGTACATACTTGGAAACCATGCCCCATCTGTTCTTTTTTGTTGCATTGCATGTACTCGCTACCTCCAATCTTTTCTTTCGAGAGCAATATTCTTGCAAACATGTAATCTTTTTAGCTTCTAACCAGCAAACAAACCATAATTTCATTGGCATCGATGGTTGGTTTATCTTTTGCTTTAACAAAGGTTTGTAGTTTAGTAGATGAGGCATCCCCTTTAAACACATACTTCAATGCTGTGAACTGCTAATAGTTCAGAAGACTTCTGTACTGGGTATATACTATCAAAATTTTGAAGAAGCAGCCGAAGTAGCAAAAGTTGAAGTGGACAGTGAATATATGGCATTTCATTTGTTGAAATATCATCACCAACTGATAACTGATGACTGGCAATTAGAACCTGCTTCGGTTGACACGTCATCATCAGCATCTCAATTGGGCTTAGAATTAATTCCTGCATAACGTGTAGTACACGCATGAGCTGCTGATACATTCATCTCATTTGTTAGCCCTGTTTTCTGACTAATCTTTTACTGGTGCTCTGCTGCTGTTTTTTTTTAACGAAATTGCTCTGCTGCTGTTATCCAGGCCCTCAGACTTTGGCTGAAGAACGTCAAGTTCCTAGACCATCCCAGGTATCTGAACCCGAGTTACAGGGATGAAGCACTGGAGCACGATCTCGAGCTCCGCACCTCCTGCAGCTACCTTCAGAGGCAGAAGGTGAACAACCAGAGAAGCAGAACCGCAGAAAAGACGGCTGGAACCCCGAACAATGTAGGTGGCAAGGGCGACGAGAACATCACGAAGAGGTGGTGCGTTTGGAGGGACGCTCAGTGGCCTTGGTCATGAAAAAAACTCAGATGTGCCATGCATTTTGTGTTCATTCAGATACCGTCTGGTGCTCCCCTGTGCGACCAAACATCGTAATTTGATTTGGTTGATACCTTTGCAGACACCATAAGTTGCCAGTAGGTGGTAATTGTTAACATTGTTCACTGTTAAAGAAGAAGAGAGTACTTGGGACATGTTTTCCTCAAAAGATACATTTTCTTCAGTATGCGTTGTATCTAGTTTTTGACCAGTTATTCAGCTTCAATGTGTCCTATGGAATGTGCAAGTAGTGCGTGTGTGTATGCTACACGCCTACACCTTCAATGCACATGTGTGCCTGATGGCTGCAAGATATTTTAAAACGCCGGATACTTAGCAGCCGGCCAGGCAAGCAAAGACGTATGTATGTCTGCTTTTCAGTAGTCAGGTCAGATATCTGAAGTTGGAGAAGCTTTGCGTCTCCTCTCTCTATTTTTATATTTTTCCTTTTGAAGATTGCATCACCTGATTCTTTTCCATTCATTATACAACTACCTATGGATTATTAGTAGTAAACATTTCGTTGGTTCACACGGGCTGCCTAACATCCGACATGTGCCCATCCTCGGAGATATGAATACGATGCTGGATGATGACCGAGCTGTTCCTGCTCGTCCTCGACTCAAAGGTTTCGTTCTCAATCTTCTGAACACGACAGTAGTGGACTTTGTTGTAGCAGTGCTTCACAGCTCAAAACTGCTCTGTTTGCCCGCTGGATTTTGCAGAGGGATTCACATGGATTTACTTGCACGTTTGGGCGTTGTTGGAAAACCGTTGGAATTAGCAGACCTGCGTGCTACGCCTGCACGAGATTAGGGATGGACATGGACCCCACAAGTTGGCAAGTCGTAACTAACTGATGTAACGAACACGTGGTTGGAGTCATGCCTGTGCGGCTGTGCCTTATTTTGCACGTGCCGGGACGAAGCTAGCGTGAGAACAGCGACATGAGTAGTGGCGTGCAGACATGGCCCATGCCCATCGATGAGATACGGCCTCGGCCTGCCTGCTTCCATTTTCCTTCCGTAAAGTCACATCCAAAGTGCAGTGCAAGCTCTCTTTTCTGAAAATATTAGATAGTATATAAATTATTTTTAACTCGAGTATAATTGTAGGGATTTTTTTCTCAAAAAACAGTACTTTTAGGCTCCTTTGGAACACTACAATTTTAAAGGAATCATATAGAAATTTTACATGAATCATTCATTTTCATAGGAAAAACGCAGCAAAGAATAAAATTTCCCGCGTTATAAAGAAGACCTTATTCTTTTTTGTGGAGTTAGGCATATTTTAATGCGCTATTATATTAGTAGCCCCAACGTGAGATCTTGAGAACGTTCGCAAAAAGTTTATACACGCACGTGTAGATATTAGAAACTTGCTAGCAAATGGAGGATAGTGAAGAAGGAAAGGAATACTACAATACAATGATTCAAATGCCCGCTACTTTTCTGAACTATCAAGCGTCTCTGTATCCTTTTCCCCATTGGACGGTCGATCTTCCGATGGTTTCCTTGCGGCTTTTTACTACAAAAGCTGTTGTCACCATTAAAAAAATACTTAGCCCCTTCTATATGTAGTAATTCATTTAATATCCTTCTAGAATAGAGGTGTTTTGTTTCGTCAATTTTGAATTATTTAAACTGTTCACACTAAATTGTACTACGCCTACTATTGGAGTTTGTACCTTTAAAAATCTGTCCACAGATATAAGAATTTATGTCATTTAAGTAGTGCCATCTAAGCTATAATTGTGCCAATAAGAACCTAATTGTCTAATAGTTCAATCAGATCGAAACCTAGGTTAGCCTAATAGCGTGACATGTAATTGCATGAGTGTCTTTTTCCTTCCTGCCTGCTCAGTTTACCCTAAAAATTGTTGAGGTGCACTTTTTTTTTACGGAGGCAGTATTATGTAATGTTTTTCCCTAAACCCTAAATCCTATTTACTTTCAAGTAGCAAATATTCTAAAAGCTGATGGCATATTTGGTAATAAGTCAGGTTGGCTGCAGCTGGTCTTTATCTGCTACAAAACACTGCAGCTGAAAGCTGCAGCGAACGGGCCCAATGTCTATCATAAATGTTGCTTTCTTGGAGGAGTTATCCCTCAACTTGTGGAAAATGGATTGTCCATTTTGCAATATGCAAATGATATAATTTATTTTATTGATCATAATTTAGAGCAAGCTAAAAATATGTGTTGGGAGGCCCTCGGACCTAGAGACCCCAGCAGAGCAGCCGAAAGGTTTTACAGTCCTTGATCCAATGCAGTGGAATAAAGTCAGAAGGAATAACAATAAAAGTAAGGGAACGTCAATGTAATTGTTACGTAAGATTACACAAATCTAACAAAACAATAAGCATATTCTTATTAGTACGTTATAGGGCAAATTAAAGGGCTGTTTGGATCCTCTCTAAATTTTAGAGCTCTAAACTTTAGAGCTGAAGATGGTCCAAAGTTACTTCTAAGCTTTAACACATCTCACATTAGAGCCTTAGACCTCAAAAATGACCTAAAGTGCTCTAAAATTTTTAAAACTTTAAAGTTTACATGAGGGAATCAAACAGGCCCTTACCTCCCTTGAATCTACCTACTCTATGCCACTATGCCACATGAGTGTGCCGGTGTCCGTAGGGACGCACTCCCATGGGTGGGTCCTAAGGGGGTGTTTGGCACGGCTCTCCCTAAAGAGCCGGAGCTATTTTGGAGGAGCCACAAGAGTCGGAGCCGTTTTGGAGAAGCCATATCCAAAACGGCTTTGGCTCATCTATTTTTTACTGAAAAATGATTCCTCCAGAAAAACATTTGACAGGGCTCTCCTAACGAGGAGCCGAAGGCGTAGAGGAGTCATGCCAAAGAGGTCCGATTCATGTCCTCAGAAGCACCTTCGGGCCTCTCCTCGTGCGCTGACACCTCCACCGGACACCACCTTCGCAGGTTTTCACCTTTAGGTGACCTGCTTTTAGGGTGAACATATACTGGCTCCAGTTTTGGCCTATGCTACTACATAAATACGTAAGCCATACTATCCACTTGATAGGAAAAGCATTAGACGTCATTGCCTTGGACATTTTCGCCAAAGAATAAATGAAGAGTGATAAAAGACTTCACTTGTGATCATTTTTTCCTCCTTATGTTGTTTCCCTTTTTTTTGATAAGTTGATTAGATGAAAACATTGTAAAAATTTGGCTGCGTGCGATTGTAGAGGCCAAAAACAACTCCTTTTTCTTAAAAAAGTATGTTGCTTTTTTTAGAACAAGTTTTTCCTAAAAATCTATATTCATGAATGAGCAGAGGCATATTTACAATTCTATGTACGTTGGTCGCTAACATTAGGTACCAATTCAAAAGCAGGCGCATGTGTGCCTACCTTTATTTTTTTTTCTCTGGATTCAACATGGACAAGTTGGCAGTTGAAAGAATTAAGGAGATTCTAAGACATATATATTCGATATTCCATCAAAGAAACCGATTGCAGCTTTCTGACACTTACTACTAATTATTAAAGCAGTACAAAAGGTAAATATAAATCTTGATATCTGCATGATTCGTACGTACGGTAAGTATGCCTTAGGCCATTCCAATTGTTTTCAAATAGCTAGTCTAGAAAGAATTTTATTGGCTATCATGGAGAAAGATCAAATAGCTAATGACTTCTAAATAGCTAGTCTAGCACGATCTCTTTGAAACAACTCTCTCACAGCTCAAATAACTGTCCACTATAGGGCATGTTCGCTTGAACTTATCAGCCGGCTTATCAGCCAGAATCTATAATATTTTTCTCTCACAATAAAACAGCTTTAGCTGGCTTTAATAATAGCCGAATATGCCCTATATTGTTCTTTTTTTATTATTTCTAAGCCCAATTTAGCTAGCTATTTGAAAGTTGCCATTGAGAACGTCCTTACATGCATGATTTCACGCATTGAAATTTGGACGCATATGAATTGCACATGTTTTAAATTACTTTATTTCTTCTCAGGCCGACAAAAACCAAGAAAAATCCCTATCTGGCACAGTTAACTGACGTGCATATATATATATATATATATATATATATATATATATATATATATATATATATATATACACACACACACACACGATTATATTATCGTTAGGAAATTGAAGGATTGCACTTCGAAGCGAGTGTCACAAATGAAAACTTCGTTTCCAGAACATTCAAATATTTGAAGCTTATATATATACGCACGTGCATGTGTATTAAAGCATATGATCGGAGCATGAAGAAAGTAGGACTGTCAAAATATTCGCCACTTTTCCAAACTGTCAACTGTCGGCGTATTTTTTATTTCATTTTGGCTATATTCAATAACGCTCCCTTGTGTTCTGCGGTCTTTATAAAAAGGTTGTCTGACTCTGACTGGGATAAAGAAAATACAGCCGTTACGCTCACTGTCACAAAATACTTCTAAAACTTTGTGTGTCCAAACTCTCTCCTTATTTTTTGTTCTAAATCACAGTGCAGATGCGTACAGTCATATATACATGCACATTCACTGCTATGGCACCATTCGTTAGTCTGAAACTTGGCTGAAACTGGCTGAAAATACTATTCCAGTTAAATTGTTGTGAGAGAAAAACACCGTTCCAATTGAAAAAAGAAGTCGAACAAGCCGAATATGAGGTAAGCCGAACATGACCTATATGAATGCTCACGACAGACACGGTACCCCTATGAGCTGGAAGAAGACTAAGACTGAGTTAATATATATATATTTTGGCATTGATGAAGTCACCAGAGACTTCTCATTGATAAAAAAGCATGACACCAGCGTTATATCTTGTGTGATCACTTCAGAAGAAATATATTAGTGAATGGAGTGTAGCTCAGCTAGTTGAGTTTTTTTGTTGTGTAATTTGCACATCCAGGCTCAGGTACTCGACTTGACGTGGATGATTGTATTTTTTCCTATATTTATTTTGAGAATTAATGATGTTGTTCTTTCAGTGGTGAACTAGTGATGACGTACATACCGACCCGTCGAGAATGAAGTGCATATGGTGACTTTGTCAATCTTGATATATGCTAGCTCAATCTTTCAGAAGTGCTTATAGAGGAAAGGTCCCGTCGACAATGAAGTGCATGTGGTGGTTGTATCAATCTTGAGATATGCTAGCTCAGTCTTTCAAAAATACCCACGGGGAAGGATCATATGTGTGTTCATAAGGGTGAGTGTATATGCATGAACGATGATCTACGTGTGGACCAAGGGGCAGAGCTATGTATACACCTGTGGATGCGGATGCAACCACGACAAAATGAAAAGGCAGTGACTATGATCAAATTTCACCATCTATACACCTCATAGTAAAAACCTATGTACCCACAAGGTAGAGGCATGTTTGGTTGGAAGCCTGTCAGACAAGGCAACAGATCATGGCCCCAGGCGTCCAAAATCAGAGGCTTGGGAAGCCTGCCTAGCCTCGGCAACATTTTCCAGCCACCAACCAAAACAGGCCCTAAGTGTGCCCATCGAATTTTCTCTAGCTCCACCCCTAGTTTGTAATATGATTCAAAAATATAAATATATTTACCTTTTTGACTTTCAACTTGGTTGCCTACTATTCATTTTTTGAAGGGTCAATGGGGGAGAATTTCCCACATGAATATATCTCATTGAAGTAAAATTGCCACTCAAAATTATATAATAGAGTATACACTGACATCACACACCACCACCAACACACACAAAAGAGAGGACAACAACACCATACAACTCATAAGCAGGAAACAAAAACTCCCATGGCAAAAGCATGCCGTTGTTCACCTACTAACACCACTCTCAAGTGGTTGTACTCGAGCAACCTCCATTCCACATGCGAATGTTAAGATTTGAGCTGAGTATGACATATGGCCATCGTGATTTACTTTGTCATCGAAGCACATCTTGGATCCTATAGATGACCACCAATGACAATTGAGGAGAGAAAGCCTCAAAGGAGGGAGGCCCGACAAAAGGAGAACAAGGAGATCCAACAAAGAGGATCATGATCTTGTTAACCTGACATTTGGTGAGACAAAGCAATAAAGGATCATGGATGATGGTGGAGTAAGGACACTGACGGGAATATTTGCTAGCTAGTAACTTGTGTAAACATCGCATGGGTTTGAGCACCGAAAGTGGATTTTAGCTGTGTCCAAGGATGAACATCCATGAGGTGCAAGTGGTCTCCAAATGCGATGCCTCTATGAAGGGAATGACATGAAAGATGCCACCATCGCACATCTAGGGACACCGGATTTGGTCTTCACCTTGAGACCACACACATGGAAGAGTGGCAAGTGGTTCTTCAACGACACCTCCAAGGAGGAACATGGTGCATGAGGACGCCACTGTCGTTGGCACTGCTGTGAGCTGAGCTAAAATTCACTGTAGAATTAACGTGACTGAAAACATGTAGTTACAAATACTCGAGTGCTTTGAGTTTGGCAAAGTAAAATGATACATCTCCGTTCAACACGCTGAATGAAAGGTGTATGTGTAAACATCCAAAAGTTCAGATGTCATAATTTAGATGAAAGTGTTGTTTATACTGAAAGCATACCTGCGATGTTGGTGATATCGCTTAGTGCATCGCGTGTATCTTCGGGCGTAGACATTGCGAAGTACCAGCGAGGATCTTTAGCCGGCAGTAGCGGCGGGCAGCGGGGTTTCCTCCAAGATAAGATAACTGGGTACAGATTTAAGTGAATATTTGGTTTGGCACAGAACTAATTTGACATTATGTGCCAAATACAAATTTAACAGACTCGTAAATTGGCATACCTTGCATCAAAATTAAGCCGGAAACATATGTTATTTGTGTTAGCTATAAGTTGTGCTAGTAACTAAATCTGTAACTAGAGTACCAGACAGAGCACATGACTGGAACTTCAAAGCATGAAAGTCAAGGAGGACCGCATAGCAAGATCTTAAAAAAAACATGCAAGGGAGGTATATCTTTTTCCTCTTTCCTTCTACTTATTTTTCTTTTATATAGACAGACCCCAAAAGTGAGTACTGATATGTAGCTCAAGCATTCATCATAGTCATGCAATGAAATTCAAAACAATTAGAACAAACCAGGATTATTGATCATGGGATAGTTACTTTTGTCCCATTTGAATACTAAACTTTTGGTTTTAGTAAATTGAGTTGTATATAGAATTCTATAGTACTTCAGTTCACAAATAAAAGGAATTCTGACATTTGCAACACATGAATATTATTTAGTATTTTTTATATCAGTCAAGTTGCAGTGTTACACATTGGCACTGGTACATATTGATCTAGAATAAAAAAAATATTGTCGACATCTAAAACATTAAATGGTGGAAAAAAAAGAAGTGACTTCTGATATGAAAAAACTTGAGAAAGAAAAAGGCTCCATATTTGCGAAGATACTTTATTTGAACTCAATGCAAATTTTTTTTTTGCATATTATTAGATTCTAGCACGTGACTAAAACTGAAACTGAAACCAGACAAAGCACATGTTTTCTAGTTTTTTTAGCAGTAACATAGTGTGTTAACTGCAGGCCAGGCTGCCAGGGTCAAGCCATCAAGCTCCTTTGGTTCGCTGCTAATGTTTTGCAACTTTTCACTCCTAGAGTTTTTAAAACAAATGCAGAGTATTTGTCACATTGGAAATCGTTCATGATCAGACTTCAGAGTCCCTATGATACTGATAGTAGACATTGTGAAGTACCTGCGATGACAATGAGATGTGGCCGGCTAGTCCGTAGATGCAGCCGGGCCGCCCGAGTTTAGTGGCCTGCTGCGCGTTCGTCGCGGCGCCGGGGTTATGGCCGGCCGGCCGGCAGTAGCGGCGGGCAGCAGGGTTTCCTCACCACGTTTGACAAACTGAGGCAATATAGCAATGAAAGTGTGCCATCGTTCAGGCAGATGGAGGTTGCACGTTGTGCAACGACACGAGGTCGGCGCTCTGAGTAGCAAGATGCTATTGCAAATTGCAGTGACTAAGATTCATGGCATATATGAGAGATTTGCACTAATAATTAAGTACCTGGGCAATGTTGCGGACGGTCACATGGATCTCACCGTCGTTCCGACCCAACTCACCAGTCACCGCGGCTTCCTCCTCCCCTCCGCGAAGGGTGTGGGCGTGGGCGATCGGCGACGCCGTGCCACGACATACGGGCACTGCAGCTTCTCCTCCCCTCCGCGAAGGGCGTGGGCGCGTATGGGCACCGCGGCTTCCTCCTCCTCTCCACGAAGGGTGTGGGCATGGGCGCGGGCGATCGGAATGTTTCAACGTCGAACGACGTGGCGGCGGCCCGGAAGGTTTTGAACGTCCGTGCTAACGCTACGGGACACAAGCTAATTGACTTTATGAACAACTTTCAAAAGACATATGTAACTAACAAACTAATCAATTGACATAAAAAATAAACTAATCAACTAATAATACAAAGTTGCAGATCGTGCTTATTTGCTTATTTCATTGAAATTCTCATTAGCACAAGCTAGTGGACAGAAAGAAGCAAGAGAGGCAGCATACCCATGAAGTTGATTCTTACAAAAAAATCAATGTTGCTATCTGAATGGACAATTGATACTTCCAAGTAAAAAGATCTTATAAAATTAAGAATTGAACATATTTTAACAAAGTGAAATGACTTAAAACACAAAATAACGTCATGTCATTTTGTTTCCGTGGGTTTCAAATCCTCATCGCTGTTCTAGAAAACTGGGGCAGAAATCCAAGTGAAAAAATGTCCTCAGAAAATAAAAAAGACAACATGTTTCTTGAAAATTGAAGTAAATAGTGAGATAGATACAACGGAATAGAGCCCCTCAACCAAAAGGCACCTGTTCAAAAAAAGATCTATAGAAAGGAATTCACCTTACTAATGCACCTTTGGAGGTACGCAGAACACACAGAATTGAGCCCCTCAACCAAAAGCTGCTGCCATGCTGTATAAAAAAGAGATTGTCAATAATCTAAAGTGAAAAATGATCTATAACTGAGCTAGACATATATAAACAATGATGTCAAACATTGCAAGTAGACAATATTGCAGATAAGCACAGGCACAACTGAGCTCAAATGAAGTTTTTTTTTCTTCAAATTATATGGTGGTTCTTGCAGCTTAACATAAGTTGAATGGATCATTACAACATCAGTCAGAATAAAACAACTTATAAAGAACAAATTAGTAAGTTATCCTAGCATATAGTTAACAGTCAAGCTCCTTGCCACTTGGCAAAAAAAAAAAAATTAGTCATCTCCAGTACATAGTTACGCTTGTACTCTTTGCCATAAGGCATTGGACCTTTTTGTGACTTATAAAACGCTCCCCTGACCATCTTCAAGATTAAATTATACATGTATTTGCTTATAACATTCAGAATGCTCTTACAAATTTGTAAGTCCTCTGAGTGCTGAAAATATACTGGTATTTCTCCAACCAAATGATTGATGTCAAGAATTAAGAATTTGTGTTTCCTTCATCTGAAGACTGATATTCAGTGCAAGTGTGCAACCCCTATCAGTGCAAGTGTGCAACTCATGGAGTTTTTCTCACTATAGATGTCTATAGGCTGTAGCAAAATGAACACTAATCAGTACTTCTTGAGAATGGAGATCGAACGGGCAATTAGTGACGAACTGAAACTATGACAGGGCGAGCAAGGAAAAGCAAGCTTTCTTTGAACCATATGCAGCAGCCATCAGATGTCCCATCCATCTAACGTTGAAATCAGAAAGGAGAAAAAAAACACCTGGAGATGTCCGTTATGACTGCTAGGGCCCTGTTGAGATTGAAGTTAGGAATCCGTATTTAGCACTGTAGCACTTTCGTTTGTATTTGATAATTATTGTCTAATTATGGCCTAACTAGGCTCAAAAGATTCGTCTCGTAATTTACAATTAAACTGTGTAATTAGTTATTTTTTTATCTACATTTAATACTCCATACATGTGTCCAAAGATTTGATGTGATGGAGAGAGAGTGAAAAACTTGCAATCTAAACAAGGCCTAGATCTGGACGAACGGTGATGGCCCCACGCAGCCGGCAGCAGGGGGCCAGGGCGACGCGGTGACGGGGTAGGGTGGCACCACAGCCAGGTGAGCAGGGCGGCGCGGTGTCTGCCGTGGCCCAGCCCGGAGCGGAGACTGGAGGATGGACAGGCGGCGGGCGACTGGTGACGGAGGAAGATGGGGAGGGCACCGGCGCTGGCTGCAGCCTGGGGATCCACCTTCGTCGTACGCGCTTCGTCGGATGGAGTGCGCGCACGGGTATTCGTCGCTCGTCGCGACCGTCCACGGCCTGTCTTCCGCGCGTCGCACCCGCCTGCGGACCTTGGTTCACGCGCGCGTAATGCGCTCGCAGGCCGCCCATCGCAGGGAGAGGTGCCGGTCGCCTGCCTCTCGTGGCGTGCGGCGTGCGAGGAGGGCACGTGGGCGAGAAGTCTAGCATCCCATGTCTAATTGTGGTCATCGGATTTAGTTTATGTGTCTTATTAGCCTTTGATTTTAATACAGATGAATTACTGTGTGTATTTTTCTGAATGCACAATGATTGGAGGCTCTCAGTGGAGAACTTTTTTCTAGAGACCTAGTATAATTTTGATTAGTCCATTATAGTAGAGATAAACAAATACGTACATGCTAATAAACGTTAAGAAGACTGACTTCATCTTTTTTTTCCCATGTTGTTTCCTGACCTAATCAATCCCCAACGTGCCAGTTCAGTAATACACATGCGTGCCTACCTTTTTCTCTCTAGATTCACCAGCATGGGCAACTTGCATTGGCAGTTGAAAGGACTATAAATGGATCACATTATTCTATCATCAAGAAAACGATTGCACAGCTATTTTGACACGTACGTACTACTAAATATATTATACTATTCGTAGTAGTACAAAAAAGGGAGCAAACAAATATCTCGAGATATCTGCAGAGATTCGAAGAACGCCCGAACTAAATATAAACCAGTCCATCACGCGTGCCCTCACGCGCGTCGTCAGTCGTTTAGAAATATAATCGCAAATCTAAATATGTCTACATATTTTTTTTTTAAGATCAGAGCATGGAATCGTAGATGTAAACATAGATCTCTCAGTTTAGACATTTAGAAAATCTAACCATGAGATAGTTCCCCTTGCCTTTGTTAAGAGAGGTAAAGACCATGCCCTTTAGGGAGGTACTAACTGTACTGTGAGCAGCTGGGAGTGTAGACAAAAAAAATAGATTACACCAGGCACGGACCAACTCAACTACTTCATTCAGGATATGGAAAAGGAAAAAAAGGCAGAAGATAAGGTCAACAAACCAGGTACACAGCACTAACAAAATCATTTTTGGACACTGCATTGAACTCTAATGTGAATATATCCAACAGATGAATCATCATTTTCTCTTTTCTACAAACCATAGAAAGATGTAGTTGTAACAACCAGTCGTCTCTGCATCTTCATTGTATTAACAGGAGCGCAGTCACCATGTTTAACCTACAGATAACATAAGGAAGATCACAATAGTCAGATAGCTAGTTAAGAAAGATCCTGATTCCTGAGATAATCCAGAAGACAGAATTTATTAAGATTCTCCATTACCTTCATCGTAACCAACGTCTCGTTTGGACCTTGCAGCATGGATGAGGCGTGAAATGCAGATTTACCTCTTACATCAACGCCGCTGACTGATAAAAGCTGATCACCCTGATGCTTGATCAAATAACTTGAACGTTTATCTAAACTGTGCACCTTATCCAAATATAAGAAGTGTATCATTAGTTGACCTATACATGTATATAGAATCAAAGATTATAAAATAGACACGTCCAAAGATCTATACGTACTACATTATTGGGCAGTCCAAGCAACCAAACTCAAATATACCAAACAAGAGTTCGCTGTGATACTAATATCATCGATAACAAAGTACGAAACAACTGTCCGCAAAACCGACAGCTGAGAGCAGTAGAAACTAAATTGGCCCAAAGCTTAGAAGGTAAACTGCATGCAAAACCAACAGCTGAGAGCAGTAGAAACTAAACCGGGCCAAAGCCTCTAAGTTGAGAGACCTGTAGGGTTTAGCAGCGAGGCAAAACAATTGGCCAGTCCAAGCAACCAGACTAAAATATACCAAACAAGAGTTTGTTGTGATAATAATATCATCGATAACAAAGTACAAAACAACTATACGCAAAACCGACAGCTGAGAGCAGTAGAAACTAAATTGGCCCAAAGCTTAGAAGCTAAACTGCATGCAAAACCAACAAACGAGAGCAGTAGAAACTAAACCGGGCCAAAGCATCTAAGCCGCGAGACATGTAGGGTTTAGCAGCGAGTCAAAACAACGTGAGCTGAAATTAGGCAGGATTCACTGTAGCTCATTGAACTTCTTAGAACTTACTTTGATATAGACAAGGGTCGTCCTTTGTAGCTTCGTTACTAACCTTTCTTTAATGTAATTTAGAGGCAGACATGCGAGTAGTTTCTTTAATCAGTTGGACACCTTAAATGAGAGTGCAGTGGAATGCTGCCCATATCCAACTATATTAATTTTAATTGGAAGCCGTGGGTTGACCCTAACTATTTTGTAGGGGCATCACTGTTGCAACTAGACCTGTTTTTTGACCAGTAGATGGCAAAGCACAGAGCAATTTAATCTTAAAATCACAAATTATTTTAGAAAATACCAAGAACCAAACACAGAAATAGTAAGTAAAATCCCGCTGCAATA
The DNA here is from genome assembly GCF_019320115.1 of Miscanthus floridulus. Lineage (NCBI taxonomy): Eukaryota > Viridiplantae > Streptophyta > Magnoliopsida > Poales > Poaceae > Miscanthus > Miscanthus floridulus. The sequence goes on along the minus strand of NC_089583.1, from coordinate 8,892,023 downwards.
ATATTTGGATTTGGGGCTGGGATTGGAGACCTGAGGATGCAGCGACCGTGAATTATGTCAACATTGTTGTCCTATACTTTGCCTGCATGGAAGAGATTTGGGAACCATAAATTAGTGGCACAGAGGGTCCTTTTATCACAACTGCAACAAAACCCATGTACACCTAGAGCCAAAATCAAGTTATGCAATACAAAGGCGGAATCGGACAAGATACGTAAAAGGTATTCATACATGGAATCATAAATCCAAACCTAAGGGGTCTGTGAAGCCAGCAGAACTCATCAGACTGTAATGCTATAGAAAAAATTCTCGCTCTCAAACACTGACATCCTATTTTTTTAGGTTACATACATAATCAGGTACATACGTCAGGCCAGTTATAGGATGAAAATATTTATGTCCATCTTTCCAGAATTCCCAATGGGATTGAATCCATACATAGTTTACATCAGGGTGAGTAGCCATCTCTCCCAAACACATGACTAAGAAGTAAAAATATCATGTAATGTTTCATGTTGTTACGTCCGCTGACAATTTGATTTAGTATAGCACTACAAAAGATAATCTAAGATTGTAACGGTGAAGTACACAAACCAGCTAATCTGATGACAGAGACTGCCTAACCAATTTTCATTCATTGAGCAATCGCATACTGCATATGACTACTATTAATAGGTTTAAAATGATTCATGGCTTGTCAGCGAATTGCACCTGATGCAAGCTGTCCAACAGTTAAAGGGGTGTTGGGCATTACTCTAATAATTCACCTTCCAATAGAAATGGAGTTTACTGGCCACATGTTCCTCCTACCTATCCGTGATGAGCAAACCCACATAAGAAGACTTGGAAAAAGTTCATACATAGAATGGAAGTAGAGGCAATAGGAAGACACATAGAAGCGATACCTGAGAAAACTACTTTTTTATAATCTCCAACTGATCCTGAAGAAGCTTGTCGACGATCACTATTTGTTTTTTAAGCATTAGCGTCATACGGCATGCCCTGGAAAATAGAGGATTAATTTGCTGAAGCTGGAGCCAAACTCAAAAGAACAGCGAAGAAAGCACCAATTGGATCTAGTGGAGACGGGGACGCCTCGCGCTGGATCCGCTTGCTCGGCGCAGATCCACCACCTCCGATGCCGGCGTGAGGTCCACGCCGTGCTCCAGCTTCAGATCCTCCTCCGGGAGGGGTCCCACGAGTGGCCGCTTCAGATCCACCACCGAGGTTGCTAACGTGACCTCCCCATGTCCATCCACGGCTACCACGGAGGCCCCTCCGCCGCCAGAGCCGTCCGCCGCGTCAGGGCCTCAGGTGGTTGGCCGCGCGGCCGTGGGGATGACCGGCGACGGAGGGGCCAAACCCTAGGCCCCGCGACCTGCTGGCTTGCTTCGCGAGTAGGAAGTGGCGTGGTGGTGGTGGAGGAGGAGTAGGAGCAGGAAGAGGAGGAGTGTGGCCGCCGCCGCGCGGAGGGCCGTCGACCGCCGAGTTCGGCCGGTGCTGTCGCCTCAGTCGCGTGGCGACTCGCGAGCGAGGGAGGGAGTGTAGAGGCGAGAGGATGAAGACGGGCACAGCACCGAGACGGAGAGTAAATGCAGTGCGCCGGTCCTGAGATTTTTAGGGCCTAGAGCAAAACTAAATCTCAGGACCCTTTAGTATAAACATCAAAATAATATATTAATATTACTAAACACATGTATAAACAGAATATTACCTATAAACAGTTAAAGAGTATCAAATGCAATATTCATATCAAATAAATTATAATATTAAATTACTTTAAAATTTTCTTCAATGTCTTCTACATGGTTGATTATCTACATTAATAGCAATTATATCTAATTCGTATGGATTTCTTGATGTGTTTATATGACTTTTAAAGAATTTATCATTTGATACTCTCTGTGACTGCAACAATTCATTGACTTGTTTTCTCTTTATTTTCTCACTGCCGAAATTTGGTATGAATAAACTAATTGCAATTGGAAGAAAAAAAACGATGCTATAATTTTAAAGAGAGAAATGAAATGATTACTAATGCAACTGGAAAGGCACAAGCTCTCAGTTTATACCTATAGTCTTCTTCCTCGTTGAGGGGCCGTTTGCCAGGCCCAAATGGCCAATTGACAATGAATTATAACTAATAACTACTCCCTCCATTCATAAATGTCTGTCGTTTTCATTTTTCGAGAAACAACTTTAACTAATTGTATATTAAAAAATATTAATATTTATAGTACATAATTAGTATCATGGGATATATATTTGAATCTAGTTTTTTAATAAATTTATTTGGAGATACAAATATTGCACGTATTTTTTATAAATCGAGCTAAACTTATTGGCACGTAAATCGTGGCGATACATATTTAGGGACAGAGGGAGTAGTAGCTAGCTTCTTAGGTGCTACAACAAATATATACTAGTAACTAATAATACGTACATATACATACTATATACCAAGTATATTGCTACCTACATCACTACATGTACTAGTATCGGAGGGCCCTTGGTCCCAGGGGGGCCTAGAGCGGCTGCCCCGCTCGCCCCCCTCCAGGGCCGGGCCTGAGTAAATGAAGGAACGAAGGCTCCAGAGCACGCAGACAAGAACACTAGAAGAAACGATCTCTGGACGTCGAAGCAAAGATCGAAGGGTTGTAAACGACGGTGGCGACGTGGCCACCCTGAGCGATGGCCGAGGCTCGCCGGCTTAATGATAGTAAATTTGGTGAAGTACTGGAATCATTCGGTGATTTTCCCTAGAGCTAAATGTGGTATACGAGGCACATGCATGCATGTTTCTTCTCAGGTCGATAAAATCCGTGTTCGCCCGAACTATTTATTTATTACTATATACACGTCTTCTTCTTTTTTTTTGTCTACTATTCATGTTCGCTTCACTGATAAGCCAGACTAAAAAATGCTGTTGACTAATTTGTTGAGAAAGAAAAATACTATTCGTCCACTGAAAAATACGGCTCATGTCAATATTGGTTTTCGAGCGCCGCCATCGTCATGCACCTGTGCACTGTGCTAGCTAGCTCCTACAATACTATTATTATTTTGTGTATAAACAATTGATTCGTTCGTTGCACGCATGATGCATGCACGTTTATTCCAAGTGTTTTTTTTCAACAATGCATCGATTTCTCAACCCTGTCGCTGTAAGATGCATGGTACAGGGAAATTTGCCTAGTTTGACGGAAATTATATACTTTGGTTTTCTATCTATCGTGTGTAATTCTTCACGCTGGTATACTCCCTACATATAAATTTGCCTTGAAAATGAAAAAATGATTGGAGCTGGGCTAAAACCAACAGTGAAGGACCACATCACTATCGGTTTGTGGCTTGAACCGATAGTGATTTAGACTCTATCACTGTCGGTTCTAACCAAGAACCGACGATGATAAGCCTACAACACAAAAAGGCTATAGCCGTCTTCTCCTTCCTCCTCTCTTCCATCCTGAGAACAGAGGCGCGCGTTTGGACCCTTCCCTCCATTATTGCCGTTGCTCTTCATCATGAAGCTAACGCTTGGATTTTGAAGAATGGCTTGATCTTTTTGCTTTAAGGTTAGTAACAAATATCCACTCCTTTAATTTTATTGCTTAATTAGCTTTATTTTGATGGCTACATTGCTTGATTCTCATTCTAGTTCTTTCTCTAATCTAGAGAGCACTTTTCTAATTGGACATTTATGCAAGGCTCAAATTATAGTGAATCCATCATCCAAACGGTTGGTGTCTATGAACACATTTAAATTCCTAGCTAATTATTCCATGGTGGTCAAGATCATCATTGTTAGTATGTGATGCTATAATTAGTTCTTAGAAGTAGAGTAGAATAGATGTTCTTCATTATTACGCAATAATTATTTTTACTACGATTTTTAATTTACAGGGCCGGGGCTACCAATTTCAATTTTTCAATAATTAGTGTACAATAATGTTTTCCAAAAATGGTACTTTCAAGCTACAATTGTTGTTCATGAAGCTCGATTTCTTATTAATTCTTTATAATTACTGTCTTAGTATTTTTTTTGCAGAGATGGATCGAGAGTGGATGCATCTGTCCCGAACGGACAAGCGGTACATGCATGGCGTCAACCAGTTTATCACCGATGCCAAAGCCCATACTGGGAATGGGAACCCTGTCTTCTGCCCATGTAAAGATTGCAAGAATCATAGGAACTTTCGTCAAATTGAGTCTATACGATCGCACTTGATTATCAGGGGTTCATGCCAAACTATACGATATGGACTATGCATGGTGAGGTTGGTGTGAATGTTCTGCAGGAAAATGATGATGATGTGTTCAAGCCTGATGTAGCCATCCATGATGCTGACAAGGAACCCAGTGTCAATACGGAACATATGGCCACAACTAATAATGTGTTTGGAAACACGCTAGCTGACGACACCAAGGATAACGATGGTATTTCTTAGCTGCTCGTAATGTAGAGACCGGATGTCTTAGTGAAAGACAGCTGAGAAAGCTAGAGAAAATAAGACAAGATGGCAAAACACCATTGTATAAGAATTGTCCAATGAGCAAACTGGAAGCCGACATCATGCTGTTAGAGTTCAAATCGACAAACGGATTGAGCGATAAAGGCTTCGATCAGTTGTTAGGTATAATAAGAAAAATGTTCTCAGAAAAAAATGAGTTGCCAGAAAAGACATACTTGGACAAGCAAATGATCTGCCCCATCGGCCTCGAGGTTGAAAAAATCCACACGTGTTCCAATGATTGCATATTGTACCATGGAGAAAAATACAAAGACTTGGACAAGTGCCCCAAGTGTGAAGCTCCACAGTACAAGGAAGGGCCGTCAAATGAGGGTACTAAGACCAGAGGAGATCCCGTAAAGGTCGTTTGGTATTTTCCTATAGCTCCCGAGGTGCATAGGCTATTTGTATGTGCAAAGTTAGCCAAGCTATTGTGCTAGCATGGCGAAGAGCGTAAGAAAGATACAATAATCAGGCACTCCATCGATGGGCAAGACTGGAGGACTATTAATACTATGTTCTATAAGGACATCGGTGGAGAGGTAAGGCACTTTTGGTTTGCTTTGAGCATAGATGGGATGAATCCTTTCGACCAAGTTAGAAGCAATCATAGCACATGGCCAGTGATGCTCTGTATATACAACCTTCCACCTTGGGTCTATATGAAGCGGTTGTACATCCAGATGCCACTACTGATCTAAGGGCCAAGACAACCTAGGAATGACATCGATGTGTTTCTAGAACTAGTGATCGATGAACTAGTGGAGATGTTTGGGACAAGTACAAAAAGGAACATGTCACGATCAAGGGAGTACTTATTGCTACAATCACCGACCTGCCAAGTCGAGGTTTGTTGTCCGGAGAGAAGACAAAAGGCTATACTAGATGTGTCGAGTGCTTGGACGACACCAATGTGGTAAATCTACCAAATAACTCAAAGATAGTTTATATGGGACACCATAGGTTCCTACCTAAGGACCACCCTTACCACAGGAACAGAAAAGATTTCAATGGTACTATTGAGAAACTCTTAGCTCCATAATATCAAGATGGGCCTGTGATACTTCGAGAACTCAACAAACTAGAGGTTGTCCTTGGGAAGGGGGACAATGCAGTAGCAGCGCCTGATGGGAGCGTTTGGAAGAAAAAAATGGTTTTCTGAAAACTATCTTACTAGCCATTTCTGAGTGTACACCACTGTCTTCCCATGCACATCACTAAAAACGTGTGCGCTAACACTCTTAACACCTTGATGGACACTAGGGGAACATCGAAGGATTCACTAGCCACACGCCTGGACATGCAACACATGGGAATCAGGAAGGAGCTGCATCCCATGGAGCTAGAGAATGGCTAGTTCGAACTTCTGGTTGCATCATGGACATTGAAGAAGGAAAAAAAGTGTGCACTTATTTCTTTCTTCAATGAACTCAAAGTCCCGATAAGCTACTGTGCGAACCCAAAGAGGCTAGTGAACATGAGAGAACTCATGTTCAACTATGGCCCTATGAAGGCCCATGACTGTCATGTAATTATGACTCAGCTGCTCCCTGTTGCCCTGCGTGGTATCCTCCCCCCAAAGGTCCGCGCCCCAATCATAAAGCTTTGCTCGTTCTTCAACACAATCTCAAAAAAGGTCGTTGATGTGTCCACGCTAGAGCAGCTGCAGCGGGACATAGCTGAAACTCTCGTTAGGCTTGAGATGCATTTCCCGCTGACTTACTTTGATATCTCATTGCATTTGCTCATTCATCTTGTTGACCAAATTAGAGCCCTTGGCCCAATGCACCTGCATCAGATGTTTCCTTTTGAAAGATTGATGAAAGTTTTTAGAAGGTATGTTAGGAATAGATTTAGTCCAGAAGGGGGCATGGTTGAAGGATGGTCAACGGAGGAGGCCATTGAGTTTTGCATATATTATCTGGACATCAAAAGGGTCAGAGTTCCAAAATCTCGTCACGAGGGAAGACTACGTGGCAAAGAAACGATTGGGGAGAAATCTGTTATAGTAGACGACCTTGTTTCTTTTAGACAGGCACAGTTCGCTGTTCTTCAGCAAGCCGAGGGTGTAATGTCATACATTGATGAGCATAGACAATCACTGCAAACTCTGTATCCGAGCAGGTCACAGGCTTGGCTTGATAAAAAACATAAGGAGGAATTTATCAACTGGTTGCGACGTCGCTTGCTTGGAATAAAGTTGGGTAATTAACTAGATGCCATAGCCAAGGGACCTTCGAGTACATATCTTAAGTACCAAGGGTATGAGATCAATGGATTCACATTTTACACAAAAAAGCAAGATGGAAAGAGCACATACCAAAATTATAGTGTTTGTTTTGATGCTCATGACAAAAATGACAACGTGCAGGCGACATACTATGGTTTCATAGAGGAGATATGAGAGCTAGCCAACGGTCCATTGAAGGTAGCTCTTTTTTGCTGCTAGTGGGTCCGGCTCGAGAAAATCAACATTGACAGCGAAGGGTTCACTGCCGTTGATCTCACTAAGACCGCATACAGAGACGACCTCTTCGTCCTTGCAAAAGATGTTATGCAAGTCTTCTATGCAAGAGACAACAAGACAAAAGAAAGGCTAAAAGTAGTCCTAGAAGAGAAAAAGAAGATTGTCGGTGTCGATGGAGTGTCGGATGAAGAAGACTACAGGGGCTATCAGGAAATGCCTCTATTCGGTACCTATCCTTCAAGAGGGTGACGAACCTGCTTACGTACGGCTTGATCACAATGAGGCCTTCATTGTTGATGCACATAAAGATAGTTAGATTATTGTTAACTATGTAATTATTATGCACATAACCGTGAAGGATGTTTGATCCTGATGAAACTCTCATCTCCTCTCTCCTCCTCGTTAATACTCTGCCAACTTAGCAAATATGCCGACGTATCATAGCAATTAATGAGAATGAAAGTTATTTAAAACTACCATTGAGAATGACTTTATTACTATTCAAACACTCGATTAGACACCGGACGTAACATTTCTAAACTTTACTCTCTGAATTTAAACACCAACTAAATATAAATATATATGTCCAGACTTCCGATAGAAGGACATTGGGGCGGCCATTCTCTTTTGAGCTACTACTAGTAGTGAGGGGTCCATAGCTCCTCGGTGCCACTGGTCCCCAACTAGTTTGTAGTCCCTGCTCGCAATACTCGAAGGAGCCCAGCCCACAGTCGGCATTAAGCAAAGGTGTACTAGCTCAATTCCTCCTCCAACCTTCATTGACCATTCATGTATGTGCTCCTGGAGATGTGAATGGGAATGCCTGTGGCTTTTGTGTTGACTGTTGAGTGGTCCATTTACTTGATGTGTGTACTGTTCTAGTCTCTAGATCAGGCCGACATGAAGAGGAACGCTAAGAAGGCCACAGAGAAAGAAGGTGCACAGAGAAAATTCATTTAATAAATTATAAAATAGAACAAAAAATTTTGGGCCGCCTGGGACTCGAACACAGGTCTTGGAGGCTAAGTTGAGGGGTCTTAACCATTGCGCTAGTAGGAGGAGTTCGAAAGAAATCTAAAAGTTGTCCCACTTAACACCTAACTGCTACACCACATCACTGCCGGTTTGGGGAATGGCCTGGCAGTGATGTACCCCATCACTGTCGTGTTACAATCAAAATCGGCAGTGATGAGCTATTTTCAAAGTAAATTAATAATTTATTAAATAGAACAAAAATAATTTTGCTGCCTGGGACTCGAACATGGGTCTCGGGGGCTAAGTTGAGGGGTCTTAACTGTTGCACTAGTAGGAGTTTGAAACAAAATGAAAAGTTATCCTACTTAACACCTAACTTAACACCTAACTGCTACACCACATCACTGCCGGTTTGGGGAATAATTCGGCAGTGATCTACCCCATTACTATCAGTTTACAAGAAAAACCGGTAGTGATGTACCCCATTCACTGTCGGGTTTTAAACTAAAACCGACAGTGATGTGTAGATAATCCTCACATGCCAACAGTGCTCCCACTGACCACAACAGTTGGAACACTACTCCCACCTACCCTGACAACTTTAGTTTAGAAATAAAAATATACCACGACTGCTAGCCCCTATAAAATGGCCCTCGGCCAGGAGCTAGCCTCTCCATGCATGTTGGTTTCAGCCAGGCCTTATCAGCCATGATATAATGTTTTCCTCTCACAATAAACCACAAATATCGTTATGCGTCATAGTCCACCAAAATGGTGCACACAAGAGGTACTAGAAGAATGCTACTGAAGATAGAGCAACGCCGAAGATTGAAGATGCCACGAGGTTCACAGAGCCATCCGCTGTGGTGCGCATCTGGAAAAAGGCCATGTACAGATAAGGCGGATTCATCGATGCCACCTTGTCATCTCCAATCGGTATAGCTTGTAGACCAAATCGATGCTGTTGTTTGCCCTTAGTTGGTGCTAGAAGAATGCTACTAAGGCGGTTATATTATAATGTGTTGATACACATTGATTGTAACATTGATCTATACACAAATAGGTCTTTGTTATCATATATGGAATTTTAGTGTAAGGTCTTTGTTATCGTATATGTAATTTATTTCTAATATTTTTGTTATTTTTTGATGTATTTCATTACTATCTAAATAAATATATCATTGTTGTTAAAACTTTCCCACTGTACTATCTAAATAAACATATCCTTTACATATATGCACCTTCACTGTCGGTTCTACTTAAAAACCGGCAGTGATGTCCATGCCCCCCTTTATAAAACAAACCGCTGGCCACATACATCGATCCCATCCACCCACGAACTCTCACTATCTCATTTTTAATTTTTCACTCTCACTTCTCAAGAAATCCACTCTCTCTACATGATTTGGTCACGGATCCTGCATTTTTTAATGGTATTGATATGTTGTCTTCTCCAATATTCTATCTATATTCATTTGATCTATATTTATATTCATGTTTCTTTACATTCTACATTTATATATATTCTTATTCCTTGCATTCGATCTATATTTAATTATGTTGCCACATTTTACTTGGAAGAATTTTTTGTGCATATATTTTATGTTCATATTTTTTTGGCATTTTATCGATCAGGTGGTATGAACAACGGACCTCCCCCACCACAAGAACCAGGTTTCCACCTTGGCGATGAGCCATTCGCTCCTAATGTGGCTATTCCATGGTTTCCTGTTCTAGCTATTGTATGAAATATTTTCCAACATCTTTTGTTTTTTATGCTAACAAATAAGTGTAATTAGTTTAATATCATTGTTGCATACATATATGTCGCAGACTATATCCCCAATAGATTGACTACGAACATCACTTAGCTAGTTCTTTTATCTCGGACATCATCGAGAACACGGCATCTAATGCAAGTGGTCGGCTATGGACGTGTGAACTCAGTTTTTCCATCCTTTTGAGGGGTGCAAATCATCAGAACCATATCCACGAGGTAGGAAGACAGAGCCCGGACGTGATAAGCACCCAATTCAGTGTCGTGCGCATTTATTTAGAGGCACTTCGACGTGTTTGCTATGATGTGCCTGATTTCTCACACTTCAAGGCACTTGCTTTGAATGCTGGTGATATCCCCATCCCGCAAGCAAGCGAATGGTTTATGAGCTACAACCGTGCGGATGTGGTAAAATGGTCACTTATACCTGAGTCATGGTTATTTATTATTTATTATTATAATAACATTCTCTATTTTTTTCTTTTTCTCCGCGTGTAAATTGCCCTCCAGGACCTTACCTATGCTGCATGTGACTTGTGGGTCGTTCTAGACCAAGCTACGAAGCAACTCGGGTACGATTGGGACTTCTGTAATGGTAACATCGGCTAGCTCACTATAGAAGGACGCCAGTACTATATAAGGATTACTAATAGAGGCAGTGGTCGTTCAGTAGGTTACATCTATGGCCAACTATTCTTTCGGTATTGTGAGGCACAAGAGAGTGCACTCATACGGGCATTGGACTTAATAGATACAAGCGAATACATAATCCGTGACATCAATTACCATATATGGCTATAGAGACATGTTAGTGTGCGTGGCCCGATCGAACCCAACAGTGATTGTGATAGTAATTAATGTTTATTAGATTGTTTTCAAGGTCATAGTTTAATTGTGTTCTAATTTTAATTTGTACGGCTTTGTGTGTTTAATTATTGTCATGCATGTAATTCGTGTAACATTTGTTGGGCAACTAGAAATATATATTCTGGTGTCGTATTTGTCTCAAACTTTTTCTTAGGCTTGCGCGTGCCACGTGTGAAGGAAAGACCAAGTTTGGGATTTTCTAGAGATGGTTTGCTACTTTCTAAGGTTTAATTGAATTTTTGCGCGATGAGACCGTTTAATTATAGGTTGAATTGAGTCTACCCACGAAAAGACCCAGAATGGTGCCAAACTTTTACACAGGATCTAATGTGCCCTAGGGATAAGAATTTTATGGAGGTGGATGACAAAATCTATTGGGTCCAAGATGAAATTCACCCTCTTTTCTCTCATTCGGCATAGAGAAAAATATAATAAATAAAAAACTAATCAGCAAAACCTCAGATCCTGTGTGGGGTCTTAATTTAGGTGTACATGCTTGCCAAAACGATTTTAAGCCATTTCAATATAGGCGGAGTATACATGCTTCATAAAGTACATATGCCCTTTCATCGAACCGTGACTATACACATAGGTTATCAAGGTTTCTGTGGTTCATAGGTATTCCGGTGTCGTATTTGTCTCAAACTTTTTCTTAGGCTTGCACGTGGCACGTGTGAAGTAAACACCACGTTTGGGATTTTCCGAAGATGGTTTGCTACTTTCTAAGGTTTAATTGAATTTCCATGCGACGAGACCGTTTAATTATAGGTTGAACTGAGTCTACCCACGAAAAGATCCAGAATGGTACCAAACTTTTACACAGGCTCTAATGTGCCCTAGGGATAAGAATTTTATGGAGGTGGATGATAAAATCTGTTGGGTCCAAGATGAAATTCATCCTCTTTTGTCTCATTCGGCATAGAGAAAAATATAATAAATAAAAAAAAGTTGATCAGAAAAACATCAGATCCTGTGTGGGGTCTTAATTTGGGTGTATATGCTTGCCAAAAAAATTCAAGACATTTCGACATAGGCGGAGTATACATGCTTCACAGACGTACATGTGCCCTTTCATCGAACCATGACTATACACATAGGTTATCAAGGTTTCTATGGTTCATAGGTATTCCAGTCTCGTATTCGTCTCAAACTTTTTCTTAGGCTTCCATGTGCCACGTGTGAAGGAAATACCATGTTTGAGATTTTCTGGAGATGGTTTGCTACTTTCTAATGTTTAATTGAATTTCCACGCGATGAGACCATTTAATTATAGGTGGAACTAAGTCTACCCACGAAAAGATCCAGAATGGTGCCAAACTTTTACACATGCTCTAATGTGCCCTAGGGATAAGAATTTTATGGAGGTGGATGACAAAATCTATTGGGTCCAAGATGAAATTCACCCTCTTTTATCTCATTCGGCATAGAGAAAAATATAATAAATAAAAAAACTTATCAAAAAACCTCAGATCCTATGTGGGGTCTTAATTTGGGTCTACATGCTTGCCAAAAAAATTTCAAACCATTTCAACATAGACGGAGTATACATGCTTCACAGAGGTACATGTACCCTTTCATCGAACCATGACTATACACATATGTTATCAAGGTTTTTGTGGTTCATAGGCATTTCAGTGTCGTATTCGTCTCAAACTTTTTCTTAGGCTTGCACGTGCCATGTTTGAAGGAAACACTAAGTTTGTAATTTTCCGGATATGGTTTGCTACTTTCTGAGGTTTAATTAAATTTTCGCACGACGAGACCAAGTTGAACTGAGTCTACACACGAAAAGATCTGGAATGGTGCCAAACTTTTACACATGCTCTAATGTGCCCTAGGGATAAGAATTTGTGGTGGATGACAAAATGTATTGGGTGCAAGATGAAATTCACCCTCTTTTGTCTCATTCGGCACAGAGAAAAATATAATACATAAAAACTAATCAGAAAAACCTCAGATCCTATGTGGGGTCTTAATTTGGGTGTACATGCTTGTCAAAAAAATTTCAAGCCATTTCGACATAGGCGGAGTATACATGCTTCACAGAGGTACATATGCCCTTTCATCGAACCAGGACCATACACATAGGTTATCAAGGTTTCTGTGGTTCATAGGCATTCCGGTGTCGTATTTGTCTCAAACTTTTTCTTAGGCTTGCACGTGCCACGTTTGAAGGAAACACCAAGTTTGGTATTTTCCGGAGATGGTTTGCTACTTTCTGAAGTTTAATTGAATTTCTACGTGATGAGATCGTTTAATTATAGATTGAACTAAGTCTACCCATGAAAAGATCTGAAATGATGCCAAACTTTTACATAGGCTCTAATATGCCCTAGGGATAAGAATTTTGTGGATGTGGATGATAAAATCTATTGGGTCCAAGATGAAATTCATCCTCTTTTGTCTCATTTGGCATAGAGAAAAATATAATAAATAAAAAATCTGATCAGAAAAACCTCAAATCATGTGTGAGGTCTTAATTTGGGTGTATATACTTGCCAAAAAATCTATTGGGTCCAAAATGAAATCAAACTCTTTTGTCTCATTCGGCACAGAGAAAAATATAATAAATAAAAAACTAATCAGAAAAACCTCAGATCCTGTGTGTGATCTTAATTTGGGTGTACATACTTGCCAAAAAAAATTCATGCCATTTCGATATAGGTGGAGTATACATGCTTCACAGAGGTACATGTGCCCTTTCATCGAACCGTGACTATACATAGGTTATCAAGGTTTCTATGGTTCATAGGCGTTTCGGTGTCGTATTTGTCTCAAACTTTTTCTTAGGCTTGCATATGCCATGTGTGAAGGAAACATCAAGTTTGGGATTTTTCAGAGATGGTTTGCTACTTTATGAGGTTTAATTGAATTTCCGCGCGACGAGACCGTTTAATTATAGGTTGAACTGAGTCTACCCACGAAAAAATCCAGAATGGTACCAAACTTTTACACAGGCTCTAATGTGCCCTAAGGATAAGAATTTTGTGGAGGTGGATGATAAAATCAATTGGGTCCAAGATGAAATTCACCCTCTGTTGTCTCATTCGGCATAGAGAAAAATATAATAAATAAAAAACTAATCAGAAAAATCTCAGATCCTCTGTAGGGTCTTAATTTAGGTGTACATGCTTGCAAAAAAAATTTCAAGCCATTTCGACATAAGCGGAGTATACATGCTTCTTAGACGTACATGTACCCTTTCATCAAATCATGACTATACACATTGGTTATCAAGGTTTCTGTGGTTCATAGGCATTCCGGTGTCGTATTCATCTCAAACTTTTTCTTAGGCTTCCACGTGCCACGTGTGAAGGAAACACCAAGTTTAAGATTTTTTGGAGATGGTTTGCTACTTTCTGAGGTTTAATTGAATTTCCGCGCGACGAGACCATTTAATTATAGGTTGAACTGAGTCTACCCACGAAAAGATCTGGAATGGTTGCCAAACTTTTACACAGGCTCTCATTCAGCACACAAAAAAATATAATAAATAAAAAAACTAATCAGAAAAATCTAAGATCCTGTGTGGGGTCTTAATTTGGGTGTACAAGTTTGTCACAAAAATTTCAAGCCATTTCAACATAGGAATACATATCCTTCTATTTATTCAGTATATAAAAGAAATCTTTTAATATATATAAATGTTATGGTCAGTTTCAAAAAACTGGCATTGATGAGAATAAACCGACAGTGATACTGGTTATTACTGTTGATTTATTTTAAAAACCAGCAGTGATATTTAAAAAAATAAAAAAAAATTGTGCCAGCCCTCGGGTTCGAGCTTAAGTCTCAGGCTACAGAGTTCAGAGACTTAACCGCTGCACTAGTATAGGATTTGTGCTTAGGGTCATTTACTTTTTTCTTTTGACCTTTAGGTCGCTTAATAAATTATAAAATAGAACAAAAAAATTTGGACCGTTTGGGACTCGAACATGGGTCTCGAGGGCTAAGTTGAGGGGTGTTAACCGCTACGCCAGTAGGAAGAGTTTGAAACCAAATGAAAAGTTATCCTACTTAACACCTAACTGCTACACCACATCACTGCCGGTTTAGGGAATGACCCGACAGTGATGTACCACATCACTATCAGTTTACAATTAAAACCAGTAGTGATGAGCTATTTCTTAAAGTAAATTAATAATTTATAAAATAGAACAAAAAATTTGGGCCGCCTAGGACTCGAACACGGGTCACGGGGGCTAATTTGAAGGGTCTTAACTGTTGCGCCAATAGGAGGAGTTCGAAACAAAACAAAAAGTTATCCTACTTAAGACCTAACTTAACACCTAACTGCTACATCACATCCCTGCCGGTTTGGAGAATGACCCAGCAGTGATGTACCCCATCACTGTCGGTTTACAATCAAAACCAACAGTGATAAGCTACTGGTATAAAAGAGGCACGGGTTGAAATTATCCAAACTCATTTCAACCCTACGCCATCCCCTCCCCCCGCGCCGTCGGACACCACCCCACGCCGGAGCACCGCCCCACGCCGTCCACCGCCCCAAGCCGGAGCACCGCACTGTCCGTGCCCTCGTTCCTCGTCCATGATGCCGGTCGTGCCCCTCCTCCTCCACGCCTGCACTCCCACCACTGAGGCCTTTAGGAGCGCGCGGACAACTGCTTTCCCACCCCCACGGTGAGTGTGTGGCCCACTGCCCGCTATGTGTCTGGTGAAATATCCCACGGTGTCCCATAGCTACTTACTTGAATCAATAGAGGCTTTTCATTTACCAAGTACTGCAACTTATTGTTTGATATGATAATTTACTTGCCATAATTTATGTTACTACTACTTTATTGCAATGCTAGCATACAGTTTGATCATGAATGTCTAGTCTGTACTGCCACCGATGCTCAATGTTTTTGGATGTGAGAATGGAGTATATATATTTTAGACCTATAGAACTAATATATGTATATCTGGTTAAATAATATCTGCTATACTCTAGTTTTTAAAATGCAACAGCCCCCTACACCCATCATTGCTAAAGAGCCTCTTGTCTAACTTGCTTAGGAGCATGGTACATCCATCTGAGTTTGTCAATCAGGCAATGTAACATGCATATAACTATCATGTCCCATTGTTTCTGTACAAAGCACTACTGAGCATTTGAGGGATACAGTTGCAAAGCCAGCTAACAGAGAAGTAGCTTATCTCTTAGCCACATGAACTGAGGGCCTAGGCCTTCAACGCTAATCGGTCTTGCCATGGAACTACCCTCTTACCTTCACTTGCAAGAGAGTTTCCTGTATCCCTACAAACTGATAATTTGACATCAGCTGTCATCATATCTTCGTCCACCCTGACCTGATCAAACTTTTTGACTTCTAGATGGCCATGTTGCCCCTGGCGATCATTCCCCATGTCATTCTGCAGACAAGAATGCCCTTTTAATTGCCATAAAAATACTTTTTCTTGTACAGATTATGTTAACTCATGAACTCCATCACTTTAGTATCAAATTTGACTTCTAGCAATAGAGATCATATTTACGCCCTTTTCCTTCCATTGTCATGAAATGTCGAACCACGGTCTCATTGGTCACTTTCTTCATTTCTTCTTTCTCTAGATAGCAAATAATTCTTTGACTCAAGTGCTGATCACCCATGCGATTAGACAAAGTTGTTTTGACAATCTTCATTCTCGAAAAGCATCTCTCAACTGTTGCATTAGCGACAAGCAATACTAGCAAAGCAATGCACATAATAAGTTGTTTTACTTTCTCTCATGGTCAATGATTGCAAAGTGAGTATTTTATGTGCATTATGTGATTTAGTAAAATAGACTTTGCAGCCCTACAAAATTTTTATTTGAAATGTCACCTGGATTGCTTGGAGGATGAGTAACATTAAATAGATTTAGTTTGGCCATATAACTTGAATAATAACTCTTGTTCAGTGAGTTACCATTACCACTTACCACATGCCTAATTTACTTAAATGTATAGGCAACCATGACATGGTATGTAGTGCATGTTGGTCACATGCCTAGGATTTATCGAACCTGGGAAGATTGCTATGCTCAAGTCAATCGCTACCATGGTAATTTGCACAAAAAGTACAACACAGAAGCTAAAGCTTTGAGGGCCTACTATAGTCATCCGGCCTACCTTGCAAACCATAGGCAACTGGCCAACTATGGTCCAATGAATGCAAACCATGGCCATCCGCTGGCACCGGAGATTGAAGAGAAGCCACTCGCCGGAGATGTGAAGATTAGGAGAATTGCTCCTTGGTCTTGGAAAGATGTCATATTTTTATTTATGGCGATGGTCATTGCTTTTCTTATTTGGAAGTTGATGTAGGCTTAGTTTCATAGAACAGTAGGTGGACTTTGTTGTATGTGGTCAATCAAACAATGAATTTGTTCTAGGTGAACATGTGCTATTATTTGATTTTGTTGTATGTGGACTTATTATTAGACTTTACATTAAACATATTATATATATATATATGAACATATGCTATTAGTAGTTGTCCGTAGCCAAAACTAACCACGATCATGTCACAACCATGACTCATCATCACCTGTTATCCCGTCGCCCAAGAACAGATCAGCAATAAGAAGCGGCTGATATCGTTGGGATGGGAGAGCCGCATGATCCGATAAACGGTGATGGTGCCAATCAGGACGGTGAGAACGAGCAGCCATGGACCCCATCAGGCCTGCTCGATCTAGGTCAAAATGACCAAGATAGCCAGGTAACTTTGGTATTATGTGACTATGTAGCCACACACGCTAATCAATTGAGAGGGTCATAGCTTACTTGGTGTCTCTAGTAGGAGCCTCCGCCGATCGAGGAGCCAAAGGGTTCAGGTAGAAGGAAGGCCAGATCCAAGTGAGGCGTGTCAAAGATTTCTATTGGTAGGAATGCACAGTAGCACATTACTAAGTTCGATGAATTCAGGGATCCACTCTCACCACCTATAGCTTTGACCAAATACAAGACTATCCTTGGGTTACTTGTTCAGGACTTCATCTCAATTAGGTATAGAAAGTGGATTGGGAAAGATGATGACCCATGGAGGGTTCCTGAAAGTGAGAAGGATTACATATGGGATATCAAGATCTCAGAGTATTTCACTTTCCCAACAGAGTATGACAGGGAGTTAGTCAAGAAAAAAGCAAAAGAAATCATGGGGACATGCTTCAAGAATTTCAAGGGGACATTGTACAAGAATTTTATCCTCCAAAATAAAGAGCCAGATTTTGATGGTGGATAGTTTAGCAAACAAAAGGACTTCTGGCAGGATTTCAAGGAATACAGGTTATCCGAGGAGTACTTAGAACTAAGCAGGAAGAATAAGGAGAACTCATAGAAAGCGACGAATCCTCATCATCTCAGCTCTCGTGGCTATGCCAAAAAGATGCTAGAATTTGAAGCAGAACTTCAAAAGATGGATCGCCTTGCTGAGGAAGTCATTCAGGTTGAGACCGCCGATTGGGAGCCCAGATCGGTAACTATATGGGGAGGAATGTATGCCACGCAGAGGACAGGAGCTTTAGCTTCACAAATCAACCCATGAGCGAACTCATCTAGAGGATCTCCTAGGTAACTGAGGAGGTGAGGCAAGGGACTCACACTTCTAATAAGGAGAAAGACGTGCTCACCCAAGCACTTGGAACTAAGGAGCACCCTAGTCGCACTAGAGGAACTGGTGTTGTTCCTTAGAAACTAGCATTCCCCCAAGAATCTAACACTTACTGAAGTCACTCGAGGGGTAGAGCGGATCAGGAGGCAGAGTATTTGAGGTGACTAAAAGAGATGGAATAAAGAATGGATGCACGGATTGAGGCGACTGTTGAAGCATGAGTCCAATAAATTTTGCTGTCCAAGAGATCAGGAGTACCATAAAACCCTACTCCTACTGCCTTTAGCCCACAGTTTAGGGGTCACAACAGCTGTGGATCGACCCCGCTCGATGAAGAAGATGCGAATGTGCCTCATTCGGTGGACGACATCACTGAACCTCGCAATGTCAAGTTGTACATCTGTCAGGAATGGACAAAGGACAAGGTGGCGCTCGGCCAGGCCTGGCCTATGGGAGACGGGACCATTAATGGCCACCCAATTCCACAGGGGTACGCTCATATCACCATTGATAGAATACTTGATAAGAAGTGTAACAAGATACACATTGAGTACCCAATTGTCCTCTGATGATGAGGACGATTGGTCATAACAAGGGCTCTCAAGTGGCCTGGCGCAAGCGCTTCATTAAGCTTGATGACCAATTGTCCTCTGATGATGAGGACGATTGCGAGTCTTTGCCCACCCACGATGATCACTCACCATCTCCCAACAGAGATCACTCCCCTCCTCATCCCTTGCCATCACCCCCGAGAAGACAGAGGTCTCCTTCTATTCCTCCTCGTTCGACTCCATCTTCATTAGCCCCGAGAAAAGAGACTCCTCCTCCTCTTCCTCCATCTTCATTAGCCCTGAGAAAACAAAATTTTCATCGTCATCCTCCTCCTCCTCCTCCACCTCAGCCCAAAACAAGATCAAGGACATCCTCGCAGTCGCAGAAAAGGTCCTTGGATTTGGTCGCTAATGCTCCCAAAGTGGACTAACAAAAAAGAAAAAGGCCGTTCAGTGGCAGCGTTACAAACTTGATAAAACAAAAATTTACAGCACATATTTTGAAGGAAGATTGTATTAGTTTCTTCAATCTCTATGCCTCACTGCCTCTATTTTTGTTGAAGTTTGAATTCGAAAGGCAAACACAGAATCAGTATGCTACAACAAGAGTCGATGAAATACACAATGAAGATTTAAAGAAGATACAGAAGTTCATCGACAACCTTGAATTTACCATGGAAGAGGTCGCGACCATCTATTACGATGTACAAGGGACGGCAACACCGGCAATGAAGTATGAAAGGGGCAATCTTTTGGTTCCCGATGACGAGTATAAAAATTTGATAACATATATGCGCCAGTTGCATGAATATTACATGGCTCAAACAATAGAGACGGAGAACTTTGGTTTTGAGGTTATTATCCGTTCACCACATGTTTTTAATTATCCTGAAGAAGAGAAATTCGATGTTGAGTAGGAGTGCTTGTTCCAGCTATACTAGAAACGCACTCTCGATACATAAATGTTGACGCTGTGGACTATGTAAGTACCCTATACGCATGATATTACAATTAACTACTCTCTCGGGACACAAAGTGTTAACTTTTGAGTATTTTCCATGATTTTATGTCGGTGTATAGCAAGATTTTGCATTCTAAAAAGCAAATGGGATAACATAGGCTTCTTGGACCCCTTGCAAGTCAATGAGAAGACATGTCTAGGCCTCCATGGATGTGACATGGAAGACCTGAAACAGAGATTGGTTGCTGTTTTCGACGAATTCAAGATGAAGAACAAAACCCACATACTTCTAGCCTACAACTGCGAGTATGTGTTCTCGGCTTTTAATTTTATGCTTCTTTTTTCGTTAAGATTATTCAATAATTATGATTCTGTGATTGCAGCCACCATTTCATCTTCATTTGTGTTAATCTTGCCAAAAATTTGATCGAGGTGTGGGACTCGAAGAAAAAACCATTTCATCATCTGGATGCACTGGTGGCAGTGCTGAATTAGTAAGCGATCCTAATAACATATTATTTTCTAATCACACATATCGCTTTCTAACGTTTCTCCTTTTAATGTTGCTTAGTGTCCGAAGAAGACATATCGGTGGGACACAGGTCCCATTCAAGGTTGTTGAAATGGAGGGTAAGTGGCTAAAACAGCCGACGGGAAACAATGAATGCGGGTTTTATGTAATATGGGCAATGCTTCGCTACATCGGTGGGAAATCAGAAGAAGCCGATAAGTTGGTGTGTATAATTCCCATTTCATTTATGTCTGATAATCATTCAACAAAATGATTTACTTATTTTTCTTTGGATATTATCTTTTTTGAACGACAGCTCAAGAAATATAACCATGAAAGGCTGTTAGACATGGAGATCGTCGCATTGCAATCGGAGCTGGCAAAATTCATCTTAGCCGAGATAGTGGAAAAAGATGGAGTCTTTTCCATTGCACAATCCGTGAAGTTCAAGGACCAATATGACCCAGAGCGGCTCGCCAGATTATTGTAACAAGTCCGAAAAGCATGCTTTATCTTATCGAATAATTTCTTTTTTATTTTGAGGGATCGAGATCTTGATAAGAACATTTGAACTGTAATCGTAACATTTGTGATGTTTAATATTGATGGACCTGTCGTCTACGTAGCGTATATAAAGCGAAACCCGATTCCACAAAAAAATATAAATTAAAATAAATTATAAAACAATAAAATGCGAACGGGTCATCACTGCCGGTTAGTAACAAACTGACAGTGTTGTCGTAACCATCACTGTCGGTTAGCAACAAACCGGCATTGTTATCGTAACCATCACTGCCAGTTAGCAACAAACCGACAGTGTTGCCTTGCTCAATACTGCCGGCTTGAGCCATAAACCGACAGTGATGGTTACGACAACACTGCCGGTTTGAACCATGAACCGACAGTGTAGGCTTGCTCAACACTGCTGGCTTGAGCCAAGAACCGACACTCTTGAAGCAACCTTCACTGTCGGTTGGGACTATAAACCGGTAGTGTTATTTAACTGGACACTACCGGGTGGACCTAGGAACTGACATTGTTGTCTGTAGATCAGTGTCGGTTTTTAAGAACCGACAGTGATGTCAACCCCATCACTACCGGTATGCCACTGTCGGTTCAAAATCCGACAGTGAAAGGGGTTTTTGAACCAATAGTGATGTCCAGATCTGAGGTAGTGGTAGATAGATATCAACAAATCCATGTGTCACAATTTGGCCACTTCTTTAACCTCTCCGATCTTAAAATATGTCTCAATTTCTTGTCCTACCATATCTTGAGCTTCAGACGCTGGCGAGCAGCTCTTTAATTTCCAAGACAACAATTGCGGCTGTGCGACAAAGTTCTCTGCTGGTCCTAGGCATTTGACAAGAGAGCCAAAGCTTGCGTACCATGCACCTCAACTCTCCTGGTGAGATTTAAAACGAAGTTGTCGGTGCATCAAACTCGATTCGTATCTATTTGTTTCAACTTATTAATTGTCTAATATAATGGAGGGCAGCTTTGCTTCGAACGTTAAATATGAGTTAATCTCACTCTCAATCTTCGTGGTGGACTTGCTATCTTTAAATTGGTTTTATCACTCAATTGACATGTCAGAGGGAGATATGGGGCCTGCTTGGATCACCAACTAAACTTTAGCCGGCTAAATTTAACTGCTAGGGATCCAAATAGCTCAGCTGAAAGATCAGCTAAAGTTTAGCTAAGTTTAGCTGTTTCAACCCAACCAAACTCAGCTAAAATTTAGCTGAGTCTATTAGCTAGATGATGCAAACACCCTAGCAAAAATTTAGTTGGGAGAATTTTTAGATAGCTAAAGGGCCTGTTTGGATCCACCTATAACTAAAGTTTAGCTAGCTAAAATTTCAAAGCAAACTTTAGACGCTTGAATATGAGTAGCTCAATATGGAGATTGTAGTTGCGGCTATTTAGGGTGTGTTTGGTAGGGACTAGATTCTCGTAGAAATATTTCGGATCCAAATTCTCTCAAAAAAAACCTCTTCTGGTGATGAATTAGATCACTTCATGAAACCGTTTGACTAGTCTGGATTCTGATTTTAAAAATTATATAAATAAAAAATATTCAAAATAATTTAGAACTTTTTATGGGCAATGTAAATACAACCTATTTTAACTTATTTCACTTGAAAAGAATTAACTAAAAAATCATGGTTGCTAATACAGAAGGGGGCAAGATTTAGAATCACACAAGACCAACTAACACACATTTTTCCTTGCTATGCATAAAAACGAGAAACGTTTCTAGTGATTCTCAAGTGAAACGTTTCTCACCTGACCCATCTGGCAGCGATTCTACTGATTCTAGCCAGAATAATCATAAACATTTCTGGTTGCCAAACGGACACCTTGATTTAATTAAGTGCACATAACAAAAACAAGCTTAATTTGCTGGTCCGGGTGTTTGCAGGAGAGCCAAGTTTAAAAACATGGGTATATGTAGGAGTATATATGTCAACCGCCTCAACTCGCCAAGATTTTAATCGAACTTGGTGGCGCATGATACTCGTTCCAATATCACTCTTTGAATTTCAACATTACCGGAGAGGGACGACACATTTTTCCCGTCGAGCAATAGATATACGAGGAGGTAATCTCACTTTCAAACATTATTCCTGGTGGACTTGGGACCTTTTAATTGGTTTTATTTATTGCATACGACTTTTTTTTTGGTGTAGATTGACTTGTTTTGTGAGCCCCAGGCATCAGATTCCGCGACATGCACACTGCACGTCGGCCGGAAAAGAGCCGGCGAAATTGGGGGAACAAATACGTAATAACGACAAAAAGAAATAAATGAAATTGAATCAAAGAGCAGTCTCATCTTAACTAAAATGGTCCTCGCCGGCTCACCGTCGTCTAAACGTGACGGGCACGTATACCGGACAGGAGTACGTGACGGTGGACACAGAACACGTTTTTTGTTTTTTTTTTCTCAAAAAAAATATATGTAGCTCCGAAAAAGAAGACACAACACATTAACTTTACCTTGCATGCGCCTGTTACCAAATACCAACCAACCAACCGTAATCCACCCGTTCAGGTCACGACACGTGTGACTTTACGTCGCTAAACCCCATGACCACAGATACAGAGGCAAAAGAAAAAACACACGCACATGCATATGCATATATGTCTGCGTGCGTCTTCCTGCCGACAGTAAAAAGAAAAGGGCGGCGAAATAATATGGATTTTTTTACGCCGGGAGAGGAAAACGCACGTTTGTAATTAATTAGCGAGCTGTTAAGTCTTTGGTTTTGATTCGGATTAGCCTGTGTGTGTGTGTGGTTTGGACGAAATGGAGCATGGAAATCGCTCGCAGAAACCAGCCGGTAGCTGAACGTTGAAATAAACGGACAAAGCAGAGAAAGAAAGAGAGACCAAAAAGGATTGGAAGCCAGGCAGGCAGCCCGCGCCGCGCCGTCTCCCTCGGGCGCGCGCGCGCGTTCTCCACGTGCGCGCCGTGACAAAACGTTTGCTTGCCGGTGACCGAGTTGAGGGGAAGGGAGGAGACGACCAACTGATGAAGGCTTGTTGGCTCCATCTGCATATTAGTCGATCGTCGAGAGGAGCCGAGGAGGATCAGCTAGTTGCTAGCTAGAGCTAGTGATGGAGGGCGGGAGGGACAGTGACGACGGTGGCGTCGCCGGAGCGGCGGCGGCGGGGCAGGAGCGACGGTGGTGGCGCGGCGCCGGGTGCGGTGACGAGGAGGAGAGTAGTCACGGGAGCAGCGGCGGCGTCGAGCTCAGCCTGCGGCTCAGGACGGGGGCGGCGGACGACGACGATGGTGCCGCTAGTGCTCCGCCGCCGCTGCCGCTGCCGCTGCCGCCGGCGGAGGCGAGGAGGAACATGACCATCTTCTACAATGGCCGGGTGTGCGCCGTCGACGTCACCGAGGTCCAGGTAATTCATTCATTCATTAATCATCACTACTGCTACCTCGCCTAGGCCTTGTCCTCTCCTCATCTCCTGGTTAATCCATTCATCAAAGCACACGCAAGCATATATCAGTATCAGTTGGCGATCCCACCCGATGCGATGAGGATTAATCTGCATGTTCAAGTAATTTGCAACAAGCTAGCTTGCTGCTCTCTCAAGTCTACGCACGCACGGCATGTAGCCCTTATTCTTGGTATACACACCCGGATCACGAAGTTCGTATGAACTCGTCATTTTCCTACCGTTCAGTTTGTGCTGGTTTTGTAAAATAATAATAAAAAAAACAGCCGATTTTCATGCACACAACTCATCTGCAATTTGCCTTTAAATCCCCGGCGTGATCATGCGGTTCAGTTCAGCCTAGAGACATGAAAGTTTAATAATACTTCAACAACCCTTTTTGGGTGCTACAACTTACAAGTAGTAAATTGGATGACCTCTGTGCTGGTTCTGTCATTTTCGTTCACCACGTACTAATTTCTTTTGATCAACCTATATACATACATACATACTGCTGCCAGTAATGACATAATACAACATTATTATATTATATTGGTAAAAAGAAGAATGGTCGGTTGCAAACACTAGAAATTCATACAGATACCCCGAAAGAAAAGGAAGAAGAAAGATTACATGTTCAAAGAAAAAGAGTGACATAAATCTCCCAAGAATTAGTGTTCAGACCAACCCAAATGTTTGTTGGACAAAAACAGGTTAAATCTGGTATTGAGCTAGCCTGACTTAGGACTTTTTTTTTTGGTAAAATACTAAAGACAAAGGTACTCCGCACACATATATACTTTCACCTCTATAAAATGCACGCACACGCTATTTCTATAAGCACATCCGAGAGATTGAGCCAACATATCTTAAAATTGACAACCACCACACTCGACGTTGTTAATAGGCAGGCCTCTAACCACTAAGAAAATAGTCTTGTTAAAAACAAGGCATTTTCCACACTCTAACTCTCTCCATGACAAATTGCATGTCATTCTGACTTTTCTAGACATATAACTTTTAGTATTCAATTTTTTTAATAAATATTATCTATTTTATTATGATTTATTTTATCATTAAAGATACTTTAATAAAAATATATTTATTTTATAATTTTTTTTAAAAATAAATAAGACAAATTGTCAAACACGATACGTAAAAGTAAAGACGTCAGACGGAAGGAGCAGGTGTTTTGACTGCGATCGAGGTCTCAGTCGGTCGTCGTTGAAAATTCTCACAAAACAATTCTGCACGTGCTGCGCCAAATCAAGGGGACACACATATACGCGCCGCATTCATAGCGTCAGCTGGTAGCTGGGTCGTTGACCAGATAACACCGCATGCATAGCGTCTTAGACTTCGCCTCCCTCCACAATTTGTCTTCGTCTCCATCTGCCGCCATCTTCCTATCTCCACACACGCAAACAACGCGCGCTAACGACGAACGAACTCGCACAGAACCAAACCAACACGTCGAGGAGGAAAAAAAAAAAGCCGTGCCTTCTTTCTGACTTTGACGACTGACGATTTTTATGCACGTCGATTTCTGCAACAGCATGCACGCACGTCGGCATTAGCTCAACTCTGGTTAATACAGTAGTTAATTAAACTGAACACGTGTAATTACTGCTCCAAGTTACTGATCGGTGTGTACGTACGGTTTTACTGCTGTGTTGGCGCATCAGGCAAGGGCGATCATATCCATGGCGAGCGAGGAGACCCTGGCGGCGGACCACCGGCGGCGGCAGCAGCTTATGCGGGGAGACGGCGACGACGGACGCAGCCGCCAGCAGGACGGTGACGGTAACAGCAGCAGCATCAGGAGTGCCGCCGTGGCGCGGCGGTGCGCGCGCGACAGAGGCCTCGTGAGACCGGCGGCAGTGGCGCTGACGCCGTCGCCGCTCGGCGTCGTTGGTTCTCCTCGGCAGGGTGGCTTCGCCGGCGGCGCCGTAGCCGCGCCGGTGCTCGAGATCGACCCGGCGGCGCCCACCGGGCTGTCCATGAAGCGGTCGCTGCAGCTGTTCCTGCAGAAACGCAAGGCCAGGACGGCCGCCGCCGTCGCGCCGCCCTACGCCGCCGGCGGCCGCCAGGCTCAGGCTGTCAGGCGATGAGGCACTAACCTAACCGCCCGGCCTTGCTGACGTCGTCGTCGTACTCTCTTTTTAAAAAAAAAAGAAATCTGGTTGACATGAGGGGCATGCATGCATCGCTCACAGTATAGAGTATATATAGTTGGTTTATTCCCTTTTTTTCAAACATAAAAGGAAAAGATAGTTTGTTTATTTTCGACGAGATTGGAATTTGATTGGGTTTAACAGTTTGTTCTGTTTCGTTCTTCTGATGGCAAGCAAAATGTTGTTTTGTTCTTCATTCACTCGCAACACAAAAAGGAAGATGTGGAAGAAATGTTTGGTGAAATACAGCGATCATCATGCGCCATTATTAAGATGCACACCACACCTTGTATGCAATCTGTACAGTGATCGTTCATTTCTGAAACGAAACATATATGGGGTCCAAGATTATAGTATCATCATCGAGCATCTATGCACGAACTGAATATCCCCGATCGGGGTGATAAATCTTCGTTCGCGGCCGGCCGGCCGGCGGCGAGGACCAACGGTGAGCCTCGCGAGGAGCGAGGGCGGCCGGCGGCGTAGCGAGCGTAACAGGTGATTCATTGATCGATCATCTACAACCGCGACGGCATGACGCGGAGCCTGTCGGACTCGGTGATGACGTGGTTGCGGGTGATGTCGGCGAGGGAGGTGCAGCCGCTGAGCGCCATGGTGAGCTCGAACTCGTCCCGCAGCATCCGCAGGACGTTGGACACCCCGGCCTCGCCCGCCGCCGCCAGAGAGAACACCACCGGCCTGCCGACCTGCAACAACCAACCGCGCGCATGCGTGCACCGGTCAACAAACAAACTCCGACAGCAGGAAGACGTTAGACGTCTGCGTGTTCACTGTTCAGTGCTAGCTAGCTTACGAATACGCCGGCGGCGCCGAGGGCGAGCGCCTTGAAGACGTCGGTGCCGCGGCGGACGCCGCCGTCGAGGAACACGGGGATCTGGCCCCGGGTGGCCTTCACGACCTCCTCCAGCGCGCTGATGGTCGCCGGCACGTAGTCCAGCTGCCGCGCGCCGTGGTTGGACACGATGATCCCCGCTGCGCCGTTCGCCACCGCAAGCCTCGCTGCGATGCAATGCAATGCAACGACATTATATTAGCCCACAGCATGCATCGATCATCAGGTACTTCAGTTAGCCATACAGCTGCCTGTGTGTGTTTCCACCCACCGACTGTCTGATGAAACAAGCAGAAGCAGAGAGGTGAGGTGAGGTGAGGTGACAGAAAGAGAGAGAGAGAGAGAGAGCTCTTACTGTCTTCAGCAGTGATCACACCCTTGACGAGGATCGGCATCGTAGTGATGGTCTGCAGCCACTTCACGTCTTTCCAGCTCAGGGTGCGGTCGACTTGGCCGGCGACGTAGGAAGCCAGCCCTGAATCAGCAGCCTGCTCAGGCTCGGGGTGCACACAAAACTCCATCAGAGAGTGTCCATAACTCCATATCCATACGGAGGCTATCTGCAATGTAGTACTGCACTGAAACTTGAGCTCAGTTGAGTTCACCTGGTCCATTTTGCCGAGGTCCAAACCTTCGAAGTTCTTCAGTGTCAGGTGTGGTGGCAGAACAAATCTGCAGCAATAGCAGCCACATTTAGCATACCATGTCTGAAACCCTGCCATATGCGTCTTTTATAGCACTATCTTTCTGATGATGTTTCAGTACATTGTACTAGACTAATATCACCATTAGTCCGTGCAGCTGTGTTGAAGCAAAGCAAATGGTTATTGCGAAGCTAGCCCAGCTCACCTGTTCTTAATGTCAGCTTCCCTACGGCCAAGGCGCGGGGTGTCGACGGTGAGCGCGATGGCCTTGAACCCAGCCCTTTCAGCTCTCCTCACAAGCTGCTCCACCACTTTCCTGTCCTTGTAGACCTACAAAAGGTTCATGGCAATGTGCATTCATGGCCATTGGTAAGGTAAGCTGGTATACTTATGTTGTACAGTAGTAGTGAAGTGTCAATGTATTTACGTAGAGCTGGAAGAAGCGGATCCCTGGCCCAGTTGAGGCAACCTCCTCAACGCTTGAAGTTGCCCAGGATGACTAATGTCTGAAAAAGAACAGGCCATGGAGGTATGTTCAGTACCATCAGCAGTAGATACATCACTCTGTTGTGTATGGTACAATTCTGTTTTTAACCACTGTGACATCTACAGACCATTATAGTGCCTGCTGCAGCTGCGGCGCGCGCTGTGGCGTACTCCCCTGAAAGCAGGACAAAGATGGTTTCAGCACAAAAAATGCAGGATGAGAGGCGAGAGGAATTCACAGGCTTGTTGGAAGGTGAAGCTTGCCAGTTACTAATCTACTATTATACATGTTTTCTTAGAGAACTACTCCTATTAAACATGTTATGCTGTTGTGTGGAGCATATATATAGGTGTGTCAACCGATCCAAAACGAAATCCTACAAAATTACAGCGGCATACCATCTGGGTGAGCCATCTTCTGCATAGCAGTGGGGGCAACCATGATGGGCATGGAGATCTTGAATCCCAGCACGGTGGTGGTCACGTCGATCTTGGACACGTCGATCAGTATGCGTGGACGGAACCTAGCGAAAACACAGATTTTCACAACAGATGAGCAACGGTGCAGCTCTGAAGCGATATATTTGAATGAAGGAAGCGCAAGAGATTTCACAAATGTTCACGTTCCAAAACAGAGCATCTGTGAGAACTCGTTGAACAATCAACTGTACAGTAACCGGAGTGCCATTTATTTGTGTCCTTCAAATGTTTGCACCCTTGGTCCTTGGACATTTGCAATGAATGGCTCTGACAAGACTTTCAGTATGTTGAATAACAAAAAAAAAAAACAAACTCTAAAGTGCAGATAGCATGAAAACTGACTGAGAAAGCTTAGGCTAGCTGTCCTTTTCCTTTGCTACTAAAGTTGTAGCTTTAGGATGAACTTGAGCTGATGAGTAAAACAGTGAAGTGTCGATCGAACCCCCGCTACACAGTTTGTTTTTATCGAATGAAGATAACAGTAGCGAAGCACATGTTTTCCAAACAAACTTGTACAAAAAATCCACCCTAAATATATAAGTAAGCAGCTGAAAGAATAGTAGAGCCTGATCAATTAACAGAACTCTTATGGCCCTTTTTTCTCCCACCTTCTAATTTATTAACTGTCATGGTTATCTTATCTCAATAACTGCTGGATCCTACACCAGCTGAAGCATAGGAAGAATATAGGATAGCAAAGTGAGATGAAGGAGACGGAGCTCACAGGATCCTGGAGAAGGCCTCCCTGTTCTCCTGCAGCGTCCACTCGTCCTCAGCGCCGGACGCGTAGTAGTCGTAGGCCATCTTCGGAAGCTTCTGCTTCGCGATGGCCTGGTACTCCATGACATTGGTGATCTCTCCCATGCTGGCGTCGTCGATAGGCAGGCTCCGCGACACCTGCGCTTCTTCTTCCACTGTATAACAAGGAGCCAAACCAGTTACTACTCAGTCTTGACAGTGAATGCTTGCAGCCCAGGTGCAGCAGGCTTCATCTGAATGAAGAGAAGAAACAGGGAGCTAGTCTGTTGTTACCTTGCAGCAGCAGAACAGACAAAGCGTGTGGAGACCAGACCAGCGGGAGCAAGAAATGAAGGGTGTGGTGGAGGTGAGACGTGAGAGTAATATAAGAGATGAGGTGCTCCCTCTTGGAGCCTTCTGCAATCTGCATGTACAGACAAAGCGACCGGATTTGTTTGTCCATGGAAGTGCTGGGAAAAAGATGTGTTTGTCTGCGGAATGGATGAGACGCTGGAGGTAGGAAGCGAGGGTAGCTCTCCTACACTACTTCCTCATCCGCTTCTGCACCACAGCTTGCTCGCATTCCGTCACCAGGAAAACAAACAGATTGATTATTCTGAAACTGAATTTATGTTATCATTGCCTTGTCACACAAAATGCTCCCATTTTTCAGGATTTCTTTCTTTTCAGAACGTTTTTACTTCCGGTTGTTATACGTGGCAGGCAGCATGTCACCTTTTTGCTACTTTGTTGGCATGGGACGGCCAGGATTGAGGGTCAAAAATGCTTCGGCAGAGGCAGATACTTGATAGTACATCGCAAGCTGGTCCAGTAAGTTCAGGAATTCTGTGTGTGACCTGACCTATTTAATTTTCTTTTTTTGTCTGCAGTCATTTTTTTTGGTCTGCTGTCAGTTAAGTTACCAAGCATTAGCCTGTTCGTTTGGCTGTGGCTCGTCGTAAACGATCGTAAATTTCCAGCCGGAACAGTATTTTTCTCTCACACAAACCAACTAGCAGTACTTCTTCACGAACCAGCAACGATACGAACCAGCCAACCGAACAGGCTGATGCATATTCACAGAAGGTACCATCACAACAGAATTTGATACTTGCATGGGGGACTCACATCAAGTGCAAATTCAAAACCAAATTAGACAAGACTGTAAACGTACACAAACATTTGCTGTATTCTTTTTGAAGGCGACTACTACTATTTACCCAGAGAGATATACAACCAATACCCACACTGATATCACAACAGCAGCTACCATATCAGTGCACTGTGAAACCGTTCATCAACCTTACAGTTGCGATTAAACCCTACCATACCAGTGTCATTGGCCACGGCCCTCACAGGTACATCAAGGCAAAGTTGTGAAAAGCAGAAGAGACCCAGCAATTTCTTCACAACTTCCCCTAGTTGTTGCCACAAAAGGATATCTGACCACACTCTTCTTCCTGGTGATCCAAAAGGCAGGCAAAACTCCCATAGCCCTTGCTCCTTAAACTGTATGTTTCTATATGATAGTATGTTTCTATATGAAGAACTCATTCCACTCGTAGGCATCTTAGTTTCCCCAGACGTTGTCCCAGTTGTTTGCTTTTGGTGCCTCGATGAACTGTTGGCTAGGTCCCTCGAATGCCTGCGCTTGTGGTCCCTGAAGACTGCCCTTCTTTGGCTTTCTTTTGACTCCTAGCAAACGCAACACAAACCGTGCAAGTTCGCCGTAGAGCATACCAGACCGATCGAAGAGCTGGCCAACACCATGATACCAACAATTTTAGTACGAAGATGAGTGACTTATTTGATTCGAATACTGACAGCAGAAAATACATGTAAGGAAAAAAAATACCTGCAGCATTGCTGTCATGAAAAAATAGGATGCTTGAGTGTTCTGTTCAACAAGGAATGAGATTCGCCCAAAGAAATTGACAACACCATGCATCTGCAGCCATTCAAGCCAGTTTAAGGTGTTAAGATTAAGCATGACTTAATGGCAATAAACAAGTGGCTGTTCTTGCTTCATAAGAATCGTTGTGTACCTTAATTACTGTTGCATATTGCAAAGATGAAACCAAATACTTTCACTAATAAAACTAGTAAATACACCAGTATGATATGAGCATATTAAAGCACACAGATCATATAGCAATGAAAAACAGTGCATACATGATAAGTACTGGTGGAAATAACTTAAGAGACCCATGTAACTAAAGCTAGTAGTAAATCTGCTACTCTCAGAATTTATAACAGTCAGGATTTCTGATTTCATGGTAAATAAAAGATGGTCGTTTGGATTCACAAGGTATAAGTTTAAAATTGGCTTGCTTGGGTCCTTCTGGAAATAAAAAGTGCGGTGATTGGAAATTTTGTAAGTGTAGTGGCACTGCAAATGGTTGATCAATACCTCATGTGAATGGGCATATTCATGTGCTGTATCATAATTTAACATGCACTGGATCAACTACAACAATTCTACATAATGATCAATTATAAATTCCAAATAACAATTAATGGGCATGTGTGGTAAAAAGTATCTTACCACTCGTAGGAAGGACACCCAGAAACCTGGAGGGGATGCAGGAGGGCCCATTGAATTTGGATCCTGATTACCGTATGGACCCATGCCCATACCACCCATGCCACCCATTCCGCCCATGCCATAACCGCCATAACCTCCCATCCCGCCATACATGCCTCCTCCATACATCCCACCACCATACATGCCACCACCATAACCTCCTCCGTGACTCGAATACATGCTATTTCCATATAGTCCACCGGTACCGTAAGTGTTGCCGAATCCACCATATGAATTATACATGTTGGATCCACCATATCCTGCACCCAAAAGGCAAATTGCAAATGTCAGTCTGAGACTGAAATCATGTCCCTAAGACAACCACAATCACGAAATAAGTGAAAACATTGAATACCTCCATAGGTGTTTCCATAGCCTGTCTGCTGCCAAGGCCGCTGTGGCATAGGCCTCGAAACAGTGCTATTTACATTGGGAAGAGACATTCCTCTCCGTCGCAGTAACATTTTCGCCGGGTTTAGCGGTACCAGAAGCTTCGAACAACATCACTGGTGCTTCCACCAGATGGGGGCTTGAAAGGTGCTGGACCGGATGTTCCTTCGGCTCCAGAACGCTCCCAAGGCTTTGGTGGAGAACCTGAAAAGTGCATTTACAAGTTAATAACATCAGAATCCATTACCTTTCAGAGAAATCAAGGGCTATGTGAAGAACAATTCCAATAACTAACAAGCACAGATGCTGTACCTGCCTACCCCCAGCAAAACTGTGGATCACAAGCTTACAGCCATTGATTTAGCAGCAAAGGAAAGGATGCACACACAGAGCAGCTAAGGGCGCGTTTGGTTGCCTGCTGCGGCCCTCAGCCACGCCTTCCGCATGCGAGATCGTTGGTTTGTTTGGTTGGTGCACCTGTCGGACCTGGCCCATGCAATGCAAAAGTGAGCTCCCGG
This sequence comes from Miscanthus floridulus, assembly GCF_019320115.1. Classification (NCBI taxonomy): domain Eukaryota; kingdom Viridiplantae; phylum Streptophyta; class Magnoliopsida; order Poales; family Poaceae; genus Miscanthus; species Miscanthus floridulus. The sequence continues at coordinate 8,858,981 of NC_089583.1, read as the reverse complement.
CCTGGCTCTGGTGATGCGGAGCCAACTCGGCCAGGCTCATGCGGTGCAGAGCAGGCATGTGAGAGCGCGCATCTGTGAGAGGAAAAAGTCACTGGATGGCTTGCATGCGCTTAACCATACAAGAGCCCACTGCAACCAGGCTACGCACGCGCGGACAACCAAACAAAATGTGGTGCATGTGCTCGGCCCGGCTGCCGACCTGGCTCCTCTGGCACGAGCCTGGCTGACTCCATCATGAAACCAAACACGCCCTACAATGTTCTTGACCGCCGTGCAAGACACAGGAGCAGAATGGTGAGTATAGTTTAAGCCAAGATCTTCATTTGGTTGGAAGAGAGCACCAAACTATAGCTTTTCACGTTGTGTAATAACAAAAAGGAGCTGAATTCGCTACAGAACATTAGTGACGGATGTAGGATTTGATAACTATGGGGCCAACTTGTTGATTTTTAAGTCAAATAACACAATCATTGCACAATCAACATATGATTATAAAATTTATGAAGGGGGTTAAATGTATTTGGCAAAGCTTATTGCCTAGATCCTCCCACTGCTGAACATGAACAATAGAAATCCAAAGGGTCAGGAGTGGATGAACCATGCAGGGCAAGAGGATCCTCAGAGGATATGTAATTTGCCTGATGCTAGCATATTCCCCAGGCGAAGCAAGCAAGCGGCGCTGTGCCGCGCCAGAACAGCGTGGACGCTACAGCAAGCAAGCGCAACAGAACAGAGTTACCCGGAGCCTAGCAGAGAACGGATCGAGCACCGCCAGCAGATTAACCAGCAGCGCTGCTGGCAACAAATCCGCGCGATTCCTCAACAAATCCATACCCATACGGCCGCGTCCCCCCGGAACCGCCCTCTCCACAATGGGGGAGAGGGGAAAAGGAGACCGACCGTTCTGCCCCGCAGGTTGCGGGCGAAATCGGGTCCCTAATCGAGCTCCCCAAGGCACCAATCGCTCGAATTCTTCGCGGGAGGCAGGTTTCGGGACGAATCGAGCAGTCCCATCGAGAAGTTGTGCGCGGCTTGGGGATGTAGGGATGCAGGGGACGGGGAAGGGGAAGGGGAAGTGAAGCGGCGGACGAACCTGACATGGCGTGCGCGTCCTCTCCTCTCGTCTGCTATCCCGTTCCTGTTCCTCCTCCTCCTCCACCACCAGGCCGGCCGGGTCTGCTCTGGAGTCCGGTCGACGCGCTGCTACGAGTCAGCGCCTCAGCGGAGGAGACCTGCTCGTGTATTTCGTGCGTGCGCGTCGACCCGCGGGCGGTCGGGCTCATCTGGTATGGGCCGCTGATCACTAAGCCCTGCGTCCGCAGTAGTACATCAAGAAGGCCCACGAACGGCCCACGCTACAATTCCCCTCATCATTTTTTTTTTTTTGCGAATTCATCGTCATCAACAACCCATCCCCCTGCGGGCTGCGGCCACAACCCGTCCACCCGCGTCCTTCTCTGTCAGTTGACTCGGCACGACTGGGCAACCGCCGCCGCCTGCTCTCCGTCGGGCCGGCGACGAGCACGCACCAGGTAGGCTCAACCCTTCTCTTCCCTTCCTGCTGTGCGAAACCGAGCACCCAAACCCTAGCTTATCCCACTTGTATTCGGATCTGATCGAATTACATTCCATTGTGCCTACTAATTTCATTACAAAGAAAAAAGAAAAAAAAACTATCAGGCGTACAACCATGCGGGCCGCCACTATGATGCTTCAGTTTCGATAGGTGTCCATTTTGATAGCTGAGGATCACTTGGTTCCTGTGAGCAGGCGTGGTTAGTTGCTGCCTGCCTTCAAGCATGCAGAGATCTAATGCACCATCGGCTTGTGCTACCATCACCTTCGAGGAGGCTCTGAGGAGGGAGATGGAGTACCACAAGTGGGTGGAGAGGACCCACCCGCATCTGCTCGTCGGAATTTGTGGAGCCCCTGAAATGCAGAGGGTAAGGTTCTGGTCTGATGAACTTTGTATTACTACTAAGCGTTACAGTTAGCAAACGTGCTTCAAGGAATTTAGGGGTATGTGACCCGTGGATGAATTTCACATTGGCATAACTGGGCCATTTGTTCTCTAAGTTAGTGCTCAGTTGAATCCCACATTTTTTTTTCCAGATGCAAGTAGGCGCACACGGTGATGGATTCAGTTAGATGCCCACGCTGTATTTACTGTTTGTTTGTTCTGAATTGCCACTTCAAACTACCTGGAACTCATTAACAGTGCCTAAGTTATGATCAATTTTGTATCAACATTTTTAGCTCCATAAGTTACTGTCTTACTTGTTCTCTCCAGATTTTTGTTTTTTTTTTCTGTCTCTGGAGTAAGCCACACAAGGCTTGAATCTTCAGTAGTTGGAATGCGGATGGTTTTGCAAATGACATTTTTTCCCACTTTATTAGGCCTTTCTATATCAGAAAACCATGAATGAAATGGTTCTGGCCGTGCATTTTCTTTTGGCATACAGTTGTTTTTTCCTTAGTGTCTGTTCAGCTTTTGATTGCATAACTGGGCCATTTGTTCTCTCAGTTAGTGCTCAGTCCCACGTTTTTTTTTTCAGATGCAAGTAGGCGCACACAGTGATGGCTTCAGATCGATGCCCGCGTTGTATTTACTGTTTGTTTGTTCTGAATTGCCACTTCAAACTACCTGGAACTCATTAACAGTGCTCAAGTCGTGATCAATTTTGGGAATTGGGATCAACATTTTAGCTCCATAAGTTACTATCCTGTTTACTCTTTTCAGATTTTGTTTGTATTCGTTCTCTGGTATAACACACACAAGGCTTTAATCTTCAGTAATTGGAATGCAAGGATGGTTTTGCAAATGACATTTTTTTTTCCACTTTAGGGCTTTCTATATCATAAAACCATGAATGAAATGGTTCTGGCCATGCATTTTCTTTTGGCATACAGTTGTTTTTTCTTTAGTGTTCTGTTCAGCTTCTGCTTCAGAAATCTTTACTTCAGATAACCAGAATACTTCAGCTTCCGTAGTCCCACAGTTGTGACAATCTAGCCTGTAATAGCTTGCAACAGTACAGTGAGTTGGTACAGCCCTGATGTTTAGAGTTCCAATGGTCCTGTGGGAGGGATGTGTTTTAGTTTTCATTAGTGTTTAGACATGGAGAGCCAGGGTCTAGCTTGGTTTGGTTCTCTTTTTTTCTCCTTTCTGTCAACACATAGTCGCCTTTACTTATTAAAAAAACATTTTCCATTTTATTCCGTTATGAATAATTCTGGAAACCAAAACCTATCCATTATGGAAAACAAATTACATACTTATCAGTTGTAGCTATATTCACTGTTTTATTAGGTGTTCAAAATCTGTGTTGTCTGGAAGAATGATATTTTGGCCTATGATGTTTTTTTGTAGGATTCTTCATGCTAAGTTCCCATTTTTTGTAACTAATAAATACTTTCAATTTTCAGGATGTCAGTACAGGATCAGTACCTGATGTGATTAAGAGAAAATTAGCTCCTGAGACCAGTGTGCCTCCACAGCAGTCTAGTTTCAGTTGTGTAACTGGACAGAAACAGCCTCAAAATTGGTATCCCTCAAAGAAAAAGGTGAAAGTTCCGCATCTTCCATCACAGATTCTGCAGTGTCCCAGACCAAATGTGGTGCCATCCTTTTGGTGCAAAATTTGCAAGGTTGATTGTGTCACTGAGTTCAATTTTGGCGCTCATATTGGAGGCAAAAAACATAAGGCCAAAAAACTAGAGATTCTAGGTAAAAGGAATGCTGGAACACCTTCTAGCCAATGTGCAGCAGGTAACGGAAACCCTGGACAAAATGGCCATGCAGTTTCTGGAAGCAGAAACAATGAACTGAATGTGGCTAGCAGCATTACTGCTGGACCAAACTGTGACGTGTCATCTGAAAGCAGAACTAATGGAACAGAAGAAAGTTGATGCACTGTCCACCTGTGAGCAGCTTGGATTTCACTCCAATCTGATATTCCAAGAAAAGTGCTCCTTGCACATTTCTTCTGAAGGGCACAGTAACATATTTCTATGTCAGACCACTAGGACACTATGGAGATTTCATCTGATAGGTTGGACTGAACAACACTAGTCAGGAAATAAGATGAAATGTATGCAGTGCGCTATTTGAGAGCAGTAAATTATTTGGAGATATTTCTGACAGCAGATCCTTCTTGTTTCCTTTTCCTTCCTTCTCGAAAATGTACAGTATCACAACTTTGTTCCAGTAGGAGGTGAAAGTTCAGGACACTGCTCAGTATGTACTGGATAATTATAACAGAAGTCATGAATGAATACTGTTTAACCTTTGTTCCTATTCATTGGTTTGTCAGGTTGTTCAAAACACCAGTTTTTTTAGGTGCTTGAAAGGTGTTAGCTGTTTTTGTTATTTGTTCCAGACTGATGACAGTATTTTCATTTATCAAAAGTTTTGTGGTATTGTAGCTTTGGGTCGACAAATGGTGTGTTGGGCCATCATGGTAGTTTGAAGCTGTAAATCACTTCTGTCCACTTGTTTGCCGTCGTGAGTCATAATTAACCACACGATTTTCCTTCTAGTCAGTGATGTTTTACAGTGGCATTCCTGTCTGGTCAGTGTATCTTCAGTGCTGCCGCCTAGGGTCTGAACCTGAATTGCAACTTGTGTTCTGTGTGTAAGGATCACTATCGTTGTAAATTTGTAATGCGAACTTTGTGGTTGTATCACGACATGCCTAATAAATGCCTAACAATATCTTTTAGTACATAAGGATTAGTCTCATGGATGAATTGTGATGGACTTGGGTTAGGGGCATCAAGCAATGCTCCTATCAGCTAGAGGACGACTAACGGCAGACCGGGGCTGTTTGGTGGATTATTATCCCGTGGAAACTGTCCTTTGTCACAACTCTGAAACTCCTTTATGGTTTTTTTTGGTTCTAATAAAACTCTGTTCCATCATGTACAATTTCTTGTAATGGATCATTAATGAATTCATTCACTTCTCCCCAGCCTGGAGCGCAGACAGAGTTTGGTCTGCCTGCCGAGGCTACGCCTATGCTACAGTGTGGCTGGTAGTCGTAGAATCTATATTGACATTATGGGCATGTTTGGTTGGGTGGCTAATCTTCAACCAGGCTTCAGGTAGCCAACTTTCAGCTGTTTGGCTAGCTTGGCTCTAGAAAAACGAGTTGGGGATCCGTTTTTCGCTGGTCAGGCTTGGCTAGCCTGTCGGTGACCTCAGATGTGAATCGCGTCACCTCCCTCGCTTCTTCTAGCCTCCGCCCCCTTCCGCAGCCGTCGTCGTCGAGCACTCCGACCATGTCCCCGACATTGAGGTCCCATGGCGCCGGCGGGATTCGGACTCTAGGAGTGCGACGGGATCCGGAGACTCGAGCAGCGGCAGCTCTACACGCACCCACACGCACCAACAGCTGGACTTGACCACGGCGCCGGAGCTCCGGCGAGCGCTGGTCCATGCGCTGGCCGAGCTCCATGTGTCGCGCGCCGCGCACCAGGCGGAGCTTCGGTGTGAAGGGACCGTGACGCCTAAGAGGGGGGATGAATTAGGCAACTTAAAAACTTCAACTCTAAAACTATGGCCTCTTTTTCTAACTCTAACAAAACCTATGCAATAGATAAACTATCTAAATGTACAACTACGGTTTTGCTAGTGAGTTGCTATCTCTACCGCAAAACAAGTAATGTAAACAATGTAAATGCGGAAGCTAAAGAGCAAGGTAGAGATATGCAAACTCCCGTCGACGACTCCGGTATTTTTACCGAGGTATCGAGAAGCGCGCAAGCTTCCCCCTAGTCCTCGTTGAAGCCCCTCACAAGGAATCCCTCACAAGGGCCAAGCTCCCGGTCGGGTAACTCCGTGGATAGCCTCGGGCCTTCCCCACGCGCAAGTGGGTCTCCGACGTGCCTTCCGGCAAGCCTCTCCCGGATGCTCCCCGCCGTCTTCACTATCAAGCTTCTGGCCAAAACGCCGCGGGCCTTGTTCCCTCTGGTATACGGTGGCGGCCACACCACAAACGCGGTTGGTGTGATCTCGCAAGATTTCAAGTCCATCCGATGTACAACACTTGTGCTCGCAAGCACGGGGTAGCAGGAGGTATGCAAACCTCACTAAACACTAGGCCTAAACCTAGAGCAAGCATATAAGCGGTGGTCTAATCAACCTAAGCACTTCGTAAAGCACCTACGCTAATCACCTAATAAAACACTAAGCACTATGCAAGTGGAGATCGCTAAAATGGTATATCAACACCCTTAGTATGTTTCCTCAGCTCCACCCTTACCAAATGGCTGGTTGGGGGGGTCTATTTATAAGCCCCATGGAGAAAGTAGTCGTTGGGGATGAAATCCCGCTTTTCTGCTACTGACCGGACGCATCCGATCGTCCCAACCATTGAACCGTGAACCACTGATCGGACGCTGCCAGCGTCCGGTCACCTGCCACCGGACGCGTCCGGTCGCAGTTTCACCGTTCTGGAACCTCTCTGTACTCGATCGGACGCTGCTTCCCTGCGTCCGGTCGGTTTCGCCGCCAGTGTCTGGTCTAGCGATCGGTCGTCCCGACTGCAGAGCCACCGATCCAGCATCCGGTCGTCCCGACTACCGAGCCACCGGTCCAACGTCCGGTCGCCTGTCTGCCGAGCCACTGGTCCAGCGTCCGGTCGTCCCGACTGCCGAGCCACCGGTCCAACGTTCGGTCGCCTGTCTGCCGAGCCACTGGTCTAGCGTCCGATTGTCCTGACTGCTGAGCCACCAGCGCCCGGTCCAGCGTCCAGTCGCCTCTATGAGCTCATTTCTTCGTGATCTTGCATACAGCTTGGTTCCTATCTTTATGCTTGGACTTTGCTTGATATCTTGGGTCTTTTCTTGTGCTCCTAAGGTCTTGCTTAAGGTGTTGATCATCGGATCATCACGTCACCTTCGTCCAAGTCATGTCTTGCATCCTATTGAACTACAAAACAAACACTTGCAAATTCATTAGTCCAATTTGGTTGTGTTAGTCATCAAACACCAAAATCCAAAGTAAATGGGCATAGGGTCCATTTTCCTTACACGGTGCATGGAGTCTGTGGCCGTGCGGCGCTCATGTCCTCCACGGCTACCGAGCGGGATGAGCTCCGGTAGCACTGCCACTCCCTTCTGTTGCTCGTCCACCACCAGGCCGCTACAAGTCCAAGCCTCCATACTGCTAGTGTCGTGTCAGCGGGAGGAGGAGGATGCTTTGCTACTATTGCTGTCATGGTCATCAAGCGAATAGGGGATGTTGATGGTGTTGGTGCGAAAAGTGACCAACTACATTGTAATCGGATGTGGCCTAGCACTCAATGGCATAGGGTTTACACTGGTTCAGGCCACGTGCCCTACGTCCAGTCTGAGTTGGTAGGAGACTTTATTCCTGAGCCTAGGTGCTTGAAGTTTGTTGTGGGGTTACAAACGAGAGAGAGTAAGATTGGGGGCATCAGAGGTCCAGTTGGACTCCGGACTAAAGGGCCAAGAGTGACGGGAGCTCCGACGTGCACTAAGTGTTCGAACGTATGCTCTATCTGGCTTTAGAGTTCTAGAGCCAAGTAGAGGGAATCAGAATCAACCGTCTGTTGGTTTGTTTGGGTCCTATGTGAATCGATCGTCGGTTGTTCGAATTGTCCCCCTTTTGGATAGAGCACATCCTCTTTTATAGATGAAGGGGACGGCTTTATAAGAGAGAGAGTGTGTGTGTGTGCTATCTAGTCTTGTTGCCCATGCCATCGGGTACAAGGCGATTTGTCGGCGCCTACAATACTGTTGACACCCTGATGCATGTGGTTGGTTCCATCATGTTCTTCTGGTATGGCCAATGTCTACTGTAGGGCAAATGTCGGCACCCATAACACTGTTCATGTTTTGACACATCTGGAAGGTTGCGGACCACCCTTCTAATATGACCTGACAGTACTGTCCTGTAGGTGTGCAGGGTAGGGTCCTCGGTATTGTGGTTTGACTTCAGCGCCCTTCCTTACTTGCTCCGGCTGACTCTTTGGGTCCTTACCTAGTGGGCGTCCCCGTTCGGTTGTTTTCTAGTTGGCTCTGACCGCGACGGATGGAGAAGAGCTGTAAGCAGAGGTTCGGTGTCCTTCCGATCGGAGAGGTGAGTCAGAGTCAGAGGTGAGTGTCGTCCCTCCTTGGCCAGGCCTTTTGGTTGGAGAGGCGGGCCAGAGTCAGAAGTGAGTGTCGTTCCTCCTTGGCTAGGCCTTCTGGTCGGAGAGGCGGGTCGAAGTCGGAAGCGAACATCGTTCCTCCTTGGCCAGACCTTCCAGTCGGAGATTGGATCGCCCTTTCGGCCTATTATTGGATATCTAAGCCAACCCAGGAGTTGCGCGTTGTTCTCAATGTCATCTGCTGGGCTAAGCTTTTGCTGGGAAGAAGGTCCATTAGGGACCCCGGGTTTATGAACCCAACCGGAGCTCCTGAACCCCGGGCGATTCGGGTAGAATCGTCTGGGGGATTTTTTGTTTTGAAAGCGGGTGCGCACGAGTGCACCCACGGGTGTAGCCCCCGAGCTATTAGGCCATTCAGGTATAATCGTATGGGGTGTTTTTTTGTTTTGCCAGCGGGGGGATTCTTTGTCTTGATAGCGGGTGCGCGCGAGCGTACCCGCGGGTGTAGCCCCCAAGCCTGCGTCCGATTGGCAAGTCGGTTGGAGGCTAAGCATCTTGGTACTCTTTTCCTAGGGCCATAGACTATCGTTGGGGGTGTTCGCCCATGTTTGTCCCACCCGCGACCTACGCAGTTGGTTGATTTCTCGAATCGGTGTCGGGCGACCTAAGCCCCTGAGCCCCGTTGGGCTCAGTAGGGGTTGGTCTAGTTTTATGCATTTACCCCATCCATGGTTTCTGCAACCAGAGGGGTTGAGCTAACATTGCTTGCATCGATGGCTCGAGCGACGCGCTCAGTGTGCTCGCTAATGGGCACGTTTGAGTGGAATCCAGGTTCGTTATTCATGATGGGGTCGACATAGCCCTTATGTGGCACTCCACTGCTCCTTAACCCACATCCCAGCAGATGCCTAGGTCATTCTAGAGACTGACTCAGGTGGCCCGCTGGCCTTCCCTTGATGGAGATTTTGTGGGCATGGCTCGAGGTTAGGATCGAACGAGAAGGTTGAGATGACACTGTCTGCTTTGGAGCAGATTGGGCGAGGGCTGCTGGGGCTCATCTACATTTTCTCCCCTGGCTCTGCCTGACGCGAGGCAGCCTTGAGTCCTTCACGGGCTGGCCTTCGAACCCTAGTTGGTCGTTGCTCATGTTGAATGAGGCAACTACCGCTTCATGACGCAACACGAAGTATTGTGATGCATTAATTGCATATGCGATGCTTCAGATGTATGGGATGAATGAATGACTATATGAATGAATGTGTGAATGCATGTATGAGAATGGATGAATGAATGATCACATATTAGAAAAATAGAGTATGGGGGATTGGTAGAGTTACCTTGTCGACTCGAGTGACAGGCTTGAGGAGTTTTTATCGGATATGTCCAAATGGGATCCGTGTTCGTCGTTCATGACGGAGTTGGCATGGCCCACATGGGAATCCCTCTGCTCCTTACCTGTCTCTCGACATTTGCCTAAGCCACCCAATCGACTCAGGAAGCCCGTTGGTCTCTCCTTGGCGGAGATCCCATTGTTGGGCCCTTCTAGGTCCTACCTAGGAAGGCGGAGGGCCGCCTACGAGTGGTTGTGCCTTGTTTCCCATGCCCAACATGCGGTAGTGGTGGGCCATGCCTAGGCCACATCCCGTCTTACCAGGCACCATCTTGTCGGGTAGGGCGCATCCCATCGGTCAGGAAGCATCCTATCGCGCTCCCATCTGCATTGAATAGGGGAAGGGAGAGGATTTTTTGCCCCAACCCTTCGCCTTTCTCCAACTGCTGCGTCTCCTCCTTAAATAGGGAAAGGGAGAGGGTTTTCATCCTGTTCCTTCGTCTATTCTCCAACTATCGCCTCTCCTCCTTCTTCCTTCTCGCCAAGAGTGTTCGTGTGCCATGGCGGTTCCTAGGAGAAAAAGGGGTAGAGCGAGGGATAGGAGAATTCATAGATCTATCTATGAGTCCCGAGCACAATGTCGAGCTAGAGGCCATCCAACATTGATGAGACAGTGCTGGCTGCCTTCATCGAGAAGGGGCTACTCCCGCTGAAGGAGGTGGCGCACTGGAGGGCTCCTATGGGGGAGGCATTTCCGTGGCCTTAGGCCGATGAGGTCGTTTCCTTCCTCGCCATCCATGAGTGCGGGCTAGGATACCACGTGCACTGGTTCCTTCACGGGCTCCTTAATGAGTGGGGCCTAGAGCTGCAACACCTCAATCTGACTAGGGTGCTACACATCACTGGCTTCGTGACCGTCTATGAGGCCTTCCTTGGGATGGAGCCACACACAGACTTTTTTCGGCAGATCTTCATCGGGCAAGCCTTGTCGGAGGGGAAGCCACCTAGGAACGCGCCGGTTGGGGGCTTCACCCTACAGAAGAAGCCAATTTCGTCGGGCTCCTACCCCATGTACACCCCCTACATCTCTAATCGGGGGTGGCACGGGGAGTGGTTCTACATCCGGAACCCAACGGAGGTGTCATTCCCATCGTTCACCGGTAGAAGGTCAGAGAGGCGGGAGAGCTGGTCGGGGGGCCCTCCAGCCAGTAGAATAAGCTAGGGATCATCGAGGCGGAGCTCTAGAAGTTGTTGCAGCATGGCCTCGATAGGGTGCGGGTGTTCCACACCTTCTTCCACCGTTGGGCCAATGTGGCTATACTCTAGCCCAACAGACCCCGACCGCGCGTCGCCGGTGGAGTTGGCGAAGGACAAAGTCTAGAGCTGACTCGACCGGGTGCTACAACTGAAGGCCCAGGAAACCCTCAAAGGAAAGCCTGGACTTGTCCACGCCAGGAAGCTGCCCAATCTGGTATGTTCTCCTCTCCTTATTCTGTGTCCCTTTCAATCTTGCTCTCCTATAATTTGACTTCAAGTCGTCCGTTTCGCAGGGACTCACCGGTTATAAATCCTGGCCACATCTTCTAAAGGGGCCAGAGGGCATGGCTCAGTAAGCCACCCTAAAGGAGGCGATGGTCGTGAAGAAGAAGAAGAGAGCTAAGAAGGCTCGGAGGAAGCATGGGAAGGAGATGGAGATCACCCGGCGGGTGCAGGCCAGCAAGAATCGGAGCGACATGCAGGCGAAGCTTGAGTCGGAGGACCCCATGGAGGTGGGTGGCGACATGAGCTCTTCCGAGGATGAGGGTAGCCAGAGCATTGTCGTGACTTTGGTGGAGCGTTGCGAGCCTATAGCCACATCCATAGGCGGTGGGCAGGAGGTCGAGTGGTGCGGTGATGTTCCCACACCAAGGAAGCACGTCGTGAGCTTGGACGCCATCAGCGAGCAAGAGGCAAAGCGGAACGGTCGTCACGCCCTTTGGAGGCATCGCTAGCCTTGCCCCCACCTGTTGTAGGCATGGTGGGGTAGGCTGGGTGATCGGAGGAGAGGGCTCACACCCCCACGTCCTTAGGGTCGGTGGGTGCATGCGACCCATAATGGGGGGATGCCCCGCTAGCTGCTCCGGTGGGCACGCCTCGAGTCGGCGGGCGCGGCGACTCACGGGCTGATCAGTAGCCGACCGGGTTGACTCCCCCCGTTTGAAGTGAGGGGGTGTGGCTCACGAGCTATGAGCAGCCCTCGTCTGGTGGCCCATTGCCAGTAGGTTGGGGCTTCAGAGCCCTACCACTTACATCCCGATATGCATTCTTTGTTTCTTTTCGATCTCATAGTTTGAGTTTTTTTAGCGCGACTGACCTGTACTTTCTGACAGTGGCTAGATACTGATGGGACTGAGCATCGACCCCCTCCCATGCAGGAGGAGTGGAGGCCCAGCCTACAGCGGGTTGCGACAAGCGGCGGGGAAAGAAGGGTGGCGGCGGTGCGACCTTCCCCTCCAGGGGCTATGCCCTCCCGGTTGGTCGCAAGTACGGCGGCAACAGCGGTGATGGTGTTTACGGCTATCTCGGCGGTGATGGCAGAGGTTGGGTCAGAGGTGACCCTTGCGATCCCTCCCCCAATAGTTGTGGTGGAAGAGAGGAGGGAGACCAGGCTCCCTGCCTCGCCCGATAGAGGAACGCGTGGCTTGCCCTCCTGGTCGGAGCTGTCGGGGTCAGGAGGAGACATGGCTAGACTAGAGGCAAAACAACCATCGACTGGTCGTGAGGTCGAGGAGGTGGAGATCCCCTACCCCAGTGAGGTAGGCACCAGGGTGGAGCCGCTGGCCATCCCATCATCGCAAGAGCTGGCGGAGGTCTGGTCATCGGCTAGGCCTTCCAGCGGGTTGGGGGTGACCACCGACCTAGTGTGGCCCTACCCTGGTGACCCAAGGAAGGTGTGGTTCATCCATCAGGATGAGGAGGAGGTGCATCTCTAGGATGTACTTGGGGTAAGAGGACTCGCGATGGAGTCTGATCTCACCCAAACCAGGGCGAGGCTCGAGGAGACCTTAGAGCAGGTCAAGGTCATCCATCAGGCGGTTATGATCAACCTACCCTGCATCATAGAGGTAAGTTTCCTACATTCATCCTTGAATCCTCAGTCTTTTGCTGGTTGCCTCAGCATGCTTGCTTCTCATTTTGTAGGGTCTAGAGGAGATGTCGAGCCACAAGTCCTGTTTCCTCTAGGAGGAGCACGCTCGAATGGAGCAGGAGGCCACGGTGTCATGGAGGGTCACCGAGCTCAAGCACTAGCTAGAGTCCGCCCACCATGAGTCCCAAGACCGGGCGACCGAGGTGACAGAAGCGCGGGTGGTGGAACTGCTCGTGGTAGAGCAGGCTACTGCTGCTGAGCGAGGGCTTGACGTGGCTAAGGTCCACCAGGCGAAGACCAAGGTGGCACTCTAGAAGTCCCTGGCAGAGACCGAGGCGGTGCTCTAGGGGTCCCTAGAGGCTCTGGTGTCAGAGCAGAAGGCATGGTCGGAGGTCGACCAAGAAGTGCTCGTGCTTTGGGGCCAGGTGCTTGGAACGGAGGAGTCGAATGCTTAGCTGCGTGAGTAGGTGACTCAGCAGGAGGAAGGACTCTCCATCCTTGAGAACACCCGCCTCAGTATGTACTTGTTCTGCTTTTGGTTGATGTCATGGTTTTTTCTTTAACTTGCTTCTGAGCTTGTCATCCTTCTTCTAGAACTAGGCGGAAGGGTTGGGTCACTAGAGCGGGACCTAGAGACAACCAAGGCGACAATTGGTCGGAATACAGAGGTGCTGGCCAAGTCCCTTGAAGAGCGACGTACTCTCAAGCGAGAGCTTGACCAGATCCGCAATGTCGCCCAGGTCATCGTCTCAGAGGTGTTCGGGTCGGAGCCGAGCACCAGCACGCCCACTATCCGATTCATGGAGGTCCCCGATGAAGTTCGAGCGCTTATCTTCGATGGGATGTTCTACGGGACATCGTGGGTGTTGACTTTGGTGATGACGCACCACCCGGACCTAGACTTCACCGCCATCTACAGCGGGAACACCGACGGGTGGAGCCCGGATGCCATCCACGTGCTTAGGGAGAGCTTGCTGCCATACACACAGTTGGTGGCCGAGCAAGTCTCCACGCAGTGGGTGATGGAGGCTCGCCATGTGAGCAAGGCTGAAGGTGTGCGTCAAGAAGATGTTGCCCAGCCTATGGATGGAGTGGAGCCCAAGTCGGAAGTGAACGTCGTCCTGCCTCTGGCCAAGCCAAACATCATCTCATCAGAGATCGAGCAACCCTTATTTTCGAAGGTCGAGCCGATAGCTGATGCCGTCGGGCAGCCGCAATAGAATGCAAAGTAGAAACATGCAATATGCATAAGGGATAAGTTCATGGGGGAGTCCCTGTGTAAACATTTTTGTATCCATGAATACATTGACTTCATTTTGTGATGGAATCACTTCATGAGGGGAAGTCTGTCCCATCCGTTCCTTATTTTTACCATAGCTTAGCTTTGTTTTTTATTCTTTCTTTTTTGCACCTACCTGTTTGAACCGTAGGCTACAACCTTAAGAACCTGGGCGTGGCCCACAAGGCTCAGCCACTCGTAACCATAGGTCGTGGCGGGGTGTGATTGGTCGGAATGTTTAAAGCAAAGTTACATAAGGTAATTAAAGGAACGGACTACCCTTTTCGTTCGAGTAAAAAGGTATTTACCATATGATAGTAAAAAAGAGAGGTGGCATCGCACCCCCATGGAGCCCCCGAGCGACCTAGGCCGAAAGTGTTTGGGCTGGGGTGCTTTATAGGAGCAAACATTGAGCGAAAGAAAGTGGTAAGACCAAATTTTTAGGGAAAGAAACGACGTAACCGCTCGATATTCCAAGTGTTGGTGAGAACATTGTCGTTGTCATCCTTCAGTCGGAAGGCACCTGGTTGGATCACCTTGGTCACTATATAGGGTCCTTCCCATGGTGGAGAGAGCTTGTGTTTCTCCTTGGTCGATTGGGTCCTTTGAAGCACGAGGTCTCCGACCTCGAGGATTCTCCCTTTGATTTTTCTTTCATGGTACCTACAGAGAGTTTGCTGGTAGCGAGCGGAGCGGATAATGGTCGTCTTGCAGGCCTCCTCGAACAGGTCGACTGCATCTTGTTGAGCCTCCGTGGCTTGGTCATGGTCGAAGGCCTTCACTCTTGGGACGCCGTGGTCAAGGTCAAAGGGTAGCACTACTTTAGCTCCATAGGCCAGGAAGAAGGGTGTGAACCCTGTGGATCAGTTTGGGGTCATTCTCAGGCTCTAGAGGATCACTAGGACCTCTACAACCCATCGCCCGGCGTACTTGTTGAGTCGATCGAAGATGCATGGCTTGAGTCCTTGGAGGACCATGCCATTGGATCGCTCAACCTGACTGTTAGTACATGGATGTCCGACCGAGGCCCAGTCGATCTTGATGTCGTATCCATCACTAAAGTCTAGGAACTTCTTCTCGGTGAAGTTAGTTCCATGGTCAGTGATGATACAGTTAGGAACGCCGAACCGGTAGATGATGTCGAGGAAGAATTTGACCGCCTCTTCCGAGCGGATGTTGGTGATGGGTATTGCCTCTATCCACTTGGTGAATTTGTCGACCGCTGCGAGTAGGTGAGTGAAGCCACCTAGGCCCTTTTTGAGGGGTCCCACCATGTCGAGGTCCCAGACCATGAATGACCAGGTGATGGGGATGGTTTGGAGCTCCTGTGTTGGCAAATGAGTTTGCCGAGCGTAGAACTAACATCATTCACACCTGCAGACGACCTCCTCTGCATCTCGTAGCGCGGTGGGCCAGTAAAAACCTTGGCAAAAGGCTTTTCTGACCAGCAAGCTTAGGGCTGCATGATGTCCATAGATTCTGGCATGGACCTTGAGGAGGAGTTGCTTGCCTTGGTCGGTAGGGATGCATTTCATGAGTACCCCCAACGGACTTCGTTTGTAGAGTTTGTTACTGATCACGTCGAATGTCTTGGTGCATCGAGTGATCCATTGCGCTTCAGTCCTTTTGGGTGGGAGAACCTCCATGAGGAGGTAGGTGAGTAGCGGTGCTCGCTAGTTGGCTTGATCGAGTGCTACCACGGTGACGTCGGTGGGCATCGTCGTCATGGGGGCACCGGGGTTAGAGCCCCCGAGTACTGGGTGGCATCAGGGTGTGTCTAGATTGGACCTTCTAGGATGCGGGCAGATGTTTCATGAAGGTCATAGATGAAGACCCCATCCAGAGATGGAACCCGCCTGGCAGCCAATTTTGCAAGAAAATCAGCGGCATTGTTGTCCTTTTGGGGGACATGGTGTAGCTCAATCCCCTAGAATTTGTCCTCGAGCTTGCGCACCTCCTGGCAGTATGCTTTCATGAGAGGGCTTTTGCAAGAGGACTCCTTCATGACCTGGTCGACGACTAGCCCCGAGTCACCATAGATGTAGGGCCGTATAGCGCCGAGCTCGATGGCGATGCGCAGTCTGTTAAGGAGGGCCTTGTATTCTGTGACATTGTTTGAGGCTGAAAAGTGGAGGTGGATTGCATAGTGGAGCCTACTCCTATTCGGGGAGATCAGAACCACTTTAGCCCCCGAGCCGGGTGCCATTATGGGCCCATCGAAGTACATCATCCAGTACTCATGGGTGACGTCTAGGGTCGGGAGCTGGACCTCCGTCTATTCAGCGGTAAAGTCCACGAGAGTCTGAGACTTAATAGCGGTGCAAGGGATATACCTGATGTTGTGGCCCATTAGCTTGAGTGCCCACACAGAGATTCATCCCACGGCGTCGCAGTTGTGGATGATGTCTCTGAGCGGGTATGAAGTGACGACCGAGACTTTGTGGTCGGTGAAGTAGTGCAGGAGCTTCCGGGTCGCCATCGGCAAGGCGTATAGGAGCTTTTCCACCTAGGGGTACCAAACCTTGGGGTCGGTGAGTACCTCTTCGATGAAGTATATGGGTTGTTGGACCTTAAGGTGGTGTCCTGGCTCCTCCCTTTCGACGACTAGGGCGGCGCTCACCACGTGGTTGCTTGCCACGATGTAGAGGAGGAGGGGTTCTCTCCGTTCAGGAGCGATGAGGATTGGGGCCAACATTAGGGACACTTTGAGGCTCTCCAAAGCCTACTATGCTTCCTTAGTCTAGATGAAAGCGTCTATCTTTTTGAGAAGCTTGTAGAGAGCCATCTCCTGTTCGCCAAGCTGAGAGATGAATCGGCTTAGGGCGGCCAAACACCCGGTGAGCCTCTATACGCCCTTGACGTTGTGTATAGGGCCCATGTTGGAGATGGCCATGATTTTTTTGGGGTTGGCCTCGATGACGTGTTCGGACATGATGTATCCAAGCAGCTTCCCCTTTAGAACCCCAAAAACAAATTTTTTGGGATTCAACTTGATGTTGAACCTTTGGAGGTTTGTAAACGTTGTGGCCAAGTTTATGATTAGGTTAAAAGCTTGAGCCGTTTTGACCACTATGTCATCAACATAGATGACGATTGTTGGTTTTGGTCGCTCGACTTGATCAGGCTGATCGAGCGGGTCGATTTGATTGGCGAAGCATTGCTGCATGCACCATTGATAGGTGGCGATAGCGTTCTTTAGACCGAAAGGCATGGTTACATAACAGTACAAACCATACAGAGTGATGAATGAAGTCGTGAGCTGGTCGGACTCTTTCATCACGATCTAGTGATAGCCTGAGTAGGCATCCAGAAAGGAGAGGATTTCGCATCCTGAGGTGGAGTCGACTATCTGGTCTATGCGTGGTAAAGGAAAATGGTCCTTCGGACACACCTTGTTGAGGCCAGTATAATCAATGCACATTCTCCATTTTCTGGTCTTCTTTTTAACAAGAACAGGATTAATGAGCCAGTCGGAGTGGTATACCTCTTTGATGAATCCGGCTGCCAGGAGTTTGACGACCTCCTCGCCTATGGCCTTGCGCCTCTCATTGTCAAAGCGACGCAGGCATTGCTTGGCGGGATTTGAGCCTGGGATGAGGCGTAGTGCATGCTTAGTGACCTCCCACGGTATGGCTAGCATGTCAGAAGGTTTCCATGCGAAGACATTGCGATTGGCGCGTAGAAAGTCAGCGAGCTCGCATTCCTATTTGGCTAAGAGCTGGGTCCCGATCTGCATCATCTTGTAGGGTCAGTGGGGTCGATCCCCACTACCTTAGTTTCCTCGAGTGGGTGAAAGGCAGTCGAGGAGGTTGGCTTGTTGTAGTCTAGGACCACTGGGGTCGACAACTCCCTGAGCCGTAGGAGCATGGACAAGTTGATGACGACAGTGGCGAGCTTGTAATGCTCGTGGTCGCACATGTAGGCGTGCAAAAAGGTGCTACCCATAGTGATGATGTCATTCGGTCCTAGCATCTTCAACTTCAGGTAGGTGTAGTTGGGGACTGCCATGAACTTTGCGTAGCATGGCCACCCCAAGATGGCATTGTAAGACCCTGGGAAGTCCACCACCACGAAGGTAAGCACCTTCGAGTAGAAGTTAGCTCGGTCGCCAAACATGATAAGCAGGTCGATCTGCCCGAGCAGGTACGCCTGCGTTCCTTAGATCACACCGTGGAAGGGAGAGCTCACTGAGCAGAGCTCCAACCGGGGGATGCACATGGCGTCGAGGGTGTCGACATAGAGAATGTTGAGGCCGCTGCCTCCATCCATCAGCACCCTAGTGAGGTGCTTCTTGTAGATGATGGGGTCGATGATGAGCGGGTAGCAACCCGGTCTGGCAACGTGGGAAGGATGGTCCCTCTGATCAAAAGTGATCAGAGATTCTAACCAGCGAAGGAAGGTGGGGACGGCCATTTCGGTGACGCATGCCTCTCTATAGCGCACTTTGTGCTGTCGCTTGGAGTAGATGGCATCGGATCCCCCGAAGATCATGATGCATTCCTCAAGGTTGGGAAATTTGTCCCCATCCTTGCTCACCATGCCCCCTTTCTTGGATGCTACCTCCTTGCCCTTTCCTTCTTTCAGCCCGCCAGCCTATCGTAGGAAGCGCTTGAGGAGCTCGTAGTCCTCGTAGAGGTGCTTGATGGGGTAAGCATGGTTGGTGTATAGGCTATCCATGAGCTTGTCAAAAGTGGTTAGGCTGGCCCTGCTGGGGCTGCTTGCCCATGCGATTAGCCGTGGCGACCAATGCAGAGTTAGCCAGTCGGCGCCGATCCTTCTTGTTCTTTTTGCCCCTCTGTGTGGAGGGGCCCTCGTCTTGGTCCTCGTGCTTGGCCTTCCCTTGTGCTAGCCACCACTAAAGACCGCTCTGACCACCTCCTCGCTAGAGGTGTGATTCGTGGTGACGTCAAGCAGGTCGCACGTGGTTTGGGGCTTTAGATAGCCAAGCCTGTGGATCAGGGATTCATAGATTGTCCTAGAGAGGAATACGCTAATAATGTCCACATCGACGACATCAGGAAAAGAGTTGCACCACTTTGAGAACCTATAGATGTAGTCCTATAGGGACTCATTGGGTTTCTACTGGCAGCTCTTGAGGTCCCAGGAGTTCCCAGGGCAAACATAGGTCCCCTAGAAATTTCCGACGAAGACCTCTTGATGGTCGCCCAGTCATGGATGCTGTCGTGCGGGAGGAATTCGAGCCACGCTCGAATATGTTCCCCCACATAGATGGGGAGGTATTGAATGATGAAGTGGTCATCATCCACTCCTCTGGCTTGGCAGGCGAGCCAGAAGTCTTCGAGCCATATACCGGGATTCATCTCCCCGGTATATTTGGCGATGTTGGTAGGTAGTCAGAAGCACTATAGGAACGACGCTCTCTGAATGCATCGACCAAAGGCCCATGGTCCTGGGCCATCTAGGCTAGGACTTCAGGCATCGAGTCGGTGACCATGCCTGGGGTGCGTCTCACCGGTCCCCTCGATGGTCCGATCGGAGCCCATGTCACCTGCTCTCACCGCCGCCTAATGGACGTCATCATCATGCTGGGCCTAATGCTGGTTGTTGATGATGCTGCGAGCGTCTTGGTTTGGCCCAAGGCATTTGCGCATAGCTACCCGGTGCGAAGCGGGTGCCGGGTCAGGACGTGGTACAACTGCGACCTCCTATTCCACGCCTGGAGACTGTCAAGGTGAGCGGATGGAGCGATGTGTCTGGTTCGTCCCGGCTCCCCTGGTGGGAAGAGAGGCCACGAGTCGGTGTTGTGACACAGAGCGCTCCGCCTATTGAACGGTGGCGGTTTCCACTAGCGCGCAAAGGTTCTAGTGGATTGCCTGCTCCTTGGGGTTGACATGCTCTGGAAGGCCACGCAGAAGCATCGCCGCATCGGTGATGTTCTGGCCAACCCAAGTGAATTGTGGGGGATCGCTCCCCCCATCCATGATGTTGCGCTGGACCTAGCGGGCATGACCCTAGGCACAGCTCACCAGGTTACGCGCGTGCGGTGTAGCATGCTGCACCGAGCACGCTAGCGCAGGTGGCGTCTGCTTCTGCCGCCTTTGTCGTAGCTCCTCGTCGTGCTCCTAGGCACACACAAGGGCCTTCACACGAGGGTTCGGAGGGGTGTGGGTCTGTCGAGACTCCACCACCATCAGCGACTGTCCCAGAGCATCTATCATACACACCCTTAGGATATAGGGTGACTCAGTGCCATGACATTGTCAATGCTAGAGCCGTCGCTCTCAACATCGTCATCCATGATGTCGTGAAAAAGAGGCAGGAGCATAGCTTGCCATCCTCACAAATTCAGATGTGAGAGGGGGCGGCGCCAGCATCCTTCAGAGCCCCTAGGCATACGTGTCCATGGAGGACGCGAGGCCATAGGGGAACCGGTTGTATGGCGGTCGCGGTAGGGACAACAGGGTCCCTTCGGAGAGTCGGCGGAAAATATGAAAAAGCAAGTAAAGAAAAGTATATACGTTACTCATAGTGGGGTTTGAGCCCTGCGTGGGCTCGGAACGAAGTGCAGGCGTCTCATCATTGAGGTTGCCCGGTGGCCCAGTGCCAATGGAGGGCACTCCTCCTCCGATGGGCGCTGGGACAAGTGCATCCTTGTGGAGGTGAAGCACACCGAGCCAGTTGGCGATGAAGTCTAGGCTTCCAAAGAGGAAGGCCTAGGATGGCTCAAAGACGGGAGAAACCCACATCCCAATAGGTGGGAGCATGAGAAACTCTAGCGAGCCAAAGCGAGTCGTATCGCTTGAGCCCACCATGCCGAAGATGGCGGAAAGGTGGGGCATCCGATGACTGAAAGCGTGAACGTACGACGTCCTCCCCATGGACGGCGCCAACTGTCGATGCAAAAAGTGACCAACTAGTAAATATTTGTCATTTTTCCATACATTATGATCGGATGTGGCCTAGCACTCAATGGCACAGGGTTTATACTAGTTCAGGCAACGTGCCCTACGTCCAGTCTGAGTCAGTCGGAGACTTTATTCCTAAGCCTAGGTGCTCGAAGTTTGTTGTGGGGTTACAAATGAGAGGGAGTAAGATGGGGGGTATCCGAGGTCCGGTCGGACTCTGACCGAAGGGCCAAGAGTGACGGGAGCTCCGACATACGCTAAGTGTTCGAATGTATGCTCTGTCTAGCTTTAGAGTTCTAGAGCCAAGTAGAGGGAATCGGAATCAACCGTCTGTTGGTTTGTTCAGGTCCAATGTGAATCGATCGTCGGTTGTTCGAGTCGTCCCCCTTTTGGAGAGAGCGCATCCCCTTTTATAGATGAAGGGGATGGCTTTACGAGAGAGAGAGAGAGAGAGAGAGAGAGAGAGAGAGAGAGAGCTACCTAGTCTTGTTGCCCACGCCATCGGGTACAAGGTGGTTTGTCGGGGCCTACAATACTGTTGACGCCCTGATGCATGTGGTTGGTTCCATCATGTTCTTCTGGTATGGCCAATGTTAGTGCCTACCATACCGTAGGGCAAATGTCAGCGCCCATAACACTGTTCTTGTTCTGACATGACTCGAAGGTTGCGGAGCACCCTTCTGACATGACCTGATAGTACTATCCCATAGGTGTATAGGGTACGGTCCTCGATATTGTGGTTTGACTTCAGCGCCCTGTCATACTTGCTTCGCCTGACTCTTTGGGTCCTTACTGAGTGGGCGTCCCTGTTCGGTTATTTCCCAATCGGCTCCGACCGCGATGGCTAGAGAAGAGCTATAAGTAGAGGTTCAGTGTCCTTCCGGTCGGAGAGGTGAGTCAGAGTCGGAGGTGAGCGTCGTCCCTCCTTGGCTAGGCCTTCCGGTTGGAGAGGTGGGCCGGAGTCAGAAGCGAGCGTCATTCCTCCTTGTCCAGGCCTTTCAGTCAGAGAGGCGGGTCAGAGTTAGAAGTGAGTGTCGTTCCTCCTTGGCCAGGCCTTCCGGTCAGAGACTAGATCGCCCTTTCGGCCTGTTTTGGATATCTAGGCCGGCCTAGGAGTTGCGCGTTGTTCGCAACATCGTCTGCTTGGGCCTAGCTTTTGCTAGGAAGCAGGTCCATTAGGGACCTCGGGTTTATGAACCCGACAGATGGATTATCAGTTTTGTCAACATTCTATAAACAAATAATAAATAAATGTGAAAATGCATTATTGCTCGTATGCATTGATAATTCTATGAACTGCACCACCATTCCTCTCGGGTGGCATCAGCCGGTTCAATTGGCCATGGCCTCTGCTCTCCTTCGCTCTATCCACATGCCTTAAAGGTGTTCGATGAATTGCTTCAAAGGTGGTGAAGTTACCTACCCAAAAAAGAGGTGACTCTATCCAAGCCAAATGAGGCAACCAAACAAATTAGTTGATAGCCAGGCTTAGATAGTGTAGGCAACCAAACAAGTTTATCTTAGCTTGCTGGAGGCAGTCTTAGGCTAGCCTAGCTTATTTCATAGCCAGGCTAGAAAGAAGCCAGGTAACCAAACACACCCTATGTATCCATATCTGTTCAAGCAGTGCCTTTGTAGGTTCTACAAAAAAGCGATGGCTTCACTAGACATAAAGCACAAGCTACTACTCGAGAGCGCATTTTAAGCATGTAGTGAACTAGCATAGTTCTGCTCTTTTGCAGAAACGAAGAGAATCTCCATGGTAGAGAGAGGGGACCAGAAATAGTAGAGAGAGTAGTGGGATCATTTGTATAAAAATGATGCATTGACCTGCATTGAAAGTTTAACGGTCTCGAGCCTTCTTCACCTACATGGACAACAACATTTTAACAAGGCATACATGCCTTCGTTGGTCATGCGTGCCCTTATATGACACATTGGAGAAGCCCATAGGACACGTTTGAGCCCCGGTCAAAATGTTATGTGTGTGTCCCTATTTGTGGTCTTGAAATACTCACTCTTGCTTCGGATTTTATTGGTTTTTTGTTGGAGCTAAATGGCATGAAGAGTACATCTATAAGGGCTGTCGAATCTAATTTAGTCGTCCTTGGAACATTGGATGTCTTTGCTAGGATGTTCACTCGGAGAAGTTCTTAGTAATAGCCTAGGGTTCCTAGCAGACATTCGATTGCATTATTCCGACTCGCTCATTCCAAAAATATGATGTATCATCTAAGCATCATTTACAAACATACTTATCATTAATGTCTATTATCAACTCAAATATGGTAATCACGTTATCTCCTCACGATTAAGAAAGAGTTACATGTATATGCCTTTTGCTTTGCCATATAACTTACTTTAGAACTTAATTTGGACCCTATACTAATACAGGGTGGGCGCACACCTAGACACCCACCTCCCTCTCTATGTTATATTCTTCTTCTCCATGCCCCCTCGCCACCACCCCACCCACCCTGCTCCGGTGGCACTCACACCGCCTCCAATGTCACCCTCTGCCATTGTCCTCACTATGAAAGCTAGCTTCTCTGTCTCCGGCCTGTGCGTTGTAGCCTCCACCACCTCTCATTGACTCCAGCGCTGCGTATACCACCGCCTCCACCATCATCGCTAATCCCAATCCCTTTTTCTACTTCTTCGGCCAATTCCCTCGTTGCCTGCAATGCGCGCTAATCCTAAATCCTAATAATGTTTCCCTACATTTTTTTATAAGCCTCCAACCGTCATAGCTAGAACACCATTACATTGCCCCCAATAAGTCAGTGAACTTTAAGAGCAACTCCAGCAGGGCCCTTACTTGAGCCCCCATAGCTAACTATGGATGCCCAAACAAAAAACACAGGTCCAGCAGGGCCCCTACTAAAACCCCTAATTTGGGTGGGCACCCAAATTCACCCTCCTAGACCCCATTCCCGTGAGAGAATGGGGACTCACCCCTTGGCCCCATCCAGTCATTGGCCTCCACCGTGCCCCCTTCCCACCAGTCTTCGATGAGCGCACCCTCTCCCCTTCATCTACGGCGAGCGTGCCACCTCCCCTCTGTCTTTGGCAAGCGTGCCACCCCTTTGGGCTCTAGCGAGCACAGCCGCCCGTAGGGCCCTTCTCCTCCAGCCATGGGAGCCCCTGCTCTGTTGCACGAGCACGCTACCCTTCGATGCATGAGCCTCGGATCCGCCGTGCGGTCATACCGGCCCTCGCCGTGGGAGCCCCCTGCTCTGTCGCGCGGCCAAGCTGCCCCCCGCTTCTTGCGCCCCTACTCCATTGCACGAGCATGCCATCGCTCATGGCGCAGTTGCGCTACCCCCCCACCGCGCGTGCCCCTGCTCCGCTGCGCAGGCACGTCATTCCTCACAGCACGGTCACGATGAACCCCGCCGCGCGAGCCCCTGCTCCGCCGTTCGGGCGCGCCGCCCCTCGCCGTAGACCTATACAAAGGAAGCTCTAGTCGACGCTAACCTATACAGAGGACTTGCGAGCTCCCTATAAAGAGGAAGAAGAGACAATGACGAGCCAGTGCCATTTGTCATTCTTAAGTGAAATAGATTTGGGGGCCTGGCTGTTGGAGTAGAAACAAAAAACTGAGCCAACAAAAGTTAGGGGCAGCACCCAAATTAAAAGTAGGGGCCCTGATTTGGGTGCCACTGCTAGAGTTGCTCTAACCCTAGGTGAGGTCTTCATCTTTGGGGGAACAGCGTGGCTAGCGCCCGGACGTAAAAATGAAGAACAACTATTCTACTCCATGCCACATAAAAATGGAGACACTTATTTAAAAAAAGACTAAAATAGGAGACATGATCATGAACAACAATGTAGCTGCAAACAATGCCCATATAAATTGAAAAACATAGCCCCATAAAAACATTATTGCACAATAATGAAGAGCAATTATTCTACTCCATGCCACATAAAAATGGAGACACTAATTTTAAAAATAAGTTTAAAATTGGAGACATGATCATGAACAACAATGTAGCTCCAAACAATGTGTTGTTATGTGACACAGAGATTAATTTTCTCAACAAATTGTAAAAGAATCTACTCTACTTCTAAGAACTAATTATAGCATCACATACTAACAATGATGATCTTGACAACCATGGAATAATTAGCTAGGAATTTAAATATGTTCATAGACACCAACCTTTTGGATGATGGATTCACCATAATTTGAGCCTTGCACAAATGTCCAATTGGAAAAGTGCTCTCTAGAATAGAGAAAGAACTAGAATGAGAATCAAGCAATGTAGCCATCAAAATGAAGCTAATTAAGTAACAAAATCAAAGGAGTGGATGTTTGTTACTAACCTTAAAGCAAAAAGATCAAGCCATTCTTCAAAATCCAAGTGCTAGCTTCATGGTGAAGAGCAGCCACAACAATGGAGGGAAGGGACCCAAACGCACACCTCTGTTCTCGGGATGGAAGAGAGGAGGAAGGAGAGGACGGCTGCAGCCTTTTGTGCTATAGGCTTATCACCGTTGGTTCATGGATAGAACCAACAGTGATAGAGCCCAATCACTGTCGGCTCTTGGCTTAAACTGACAGTGATATGTGGCCATCAAGCCACTACCAGTTAGAGACACAAACAGGTAGTAATAGTTGTCATCACTGCCGGTTCGGTCACATCCCAAATCAATTTCTGGTTTTCAGAGAAAAGAACCGGCAGTGAAGGGTCAACACTGCCGGTTCTCCTAATTCCGGCAGTGATGAGGCCGGCAGTGAAGTGCTATTCTGTAGTAGTGCTTTGTCGGCAGTATTCATCTGTGTTAGTCATCTTATTCATCGCCATACAATTAAGTTAAGATTGTATAAAAAAACTCTCTCCAATATATTCAGCCCTCCTGGTATGTTGAATTACACCTAAAATCTCTCTCTCTCTCTCTCTCTCTCTCTCTCTCTCTCTCTCTCTCTCTCTCTCTCTCTCACTCTCTCCCTCAATATAGGTCGAACACCTCTTCCCCGTCGTCTTCTAGTTCCTTTCACTCTATCTCGATATCCAATAGTTTCTACTTAAATCACTCTATCTCAACCTCCTACCTATATAGAGCAGCTTTAACATGTAGGCTGCTAGATGATGCCATGTCAGGATGTCTAGCTTAATTACCAAATTTCTCTTCAACATATTCATACTACAAATCAAATTTTAAGAGACACTTCATTTTATTAGCGGAGGCATGCAAGAATTGTAGCAGACTCCAAACATAACTATCGGCTTCCAGAGGTGGACGGTTATTTATGGAGACAGGACCAAAGAACTAGTGTCTCTTAAAATTCATTTACAGAGGTAAAATATGGCTTGTTTTCAGAGGCAGACCTCTTATCAAGAGACCCTAAGGACCACTAAATCTCTAGCCCATCCAATTCTAACTCACACATAAAAACCCTAGCCCGATTTATCTCTCCTTCCCTCCCTTATTCTCACGCCACCTCAAATGGAATCCTCCCCTCACTCCTAGCAAGTCTCGTCCCCCTCTCATCCTCACTCCTGAATCCCACGCCCAGTTATTCGAAATTGGGCGTGCGCTGGCCTGATCAGTCTGTTCCACAATGATTCATTGCTAAATGATGGGCCCTACAAGACAAATATTCTTCAAGGAAACAAATATGTTTTTTTAATCTTTACATTGGTAGCTAACTTTGGCTTGGGTGCTAAAATTTCCTTGCTAGCATAACTGTGTTAGTGATATGGACACAAGGTACCTCACTGCCCACAAAGAAGCCCACTACAGTAGGGTCGAGGCAAGTCGAATACGAGGCCCAACCGAGATGGGGTATATCATCAAACCTGTTAGACAAGCAACCAGACAAATGGAGCTTGGAGATCGAGATATACTAGAAATAACCGATTCTAGTTCTATCTGATAGATTTCCTTGTAGCCAAATAGGAAACCTATATCTCAACCAAATGGGATCTAATCTATAAGCAAGGAGCCCTCATTCGGCATCTGATCATACTGCATAGCAACCCTAGCGAACTAGGCAACTAGTCATCACCGCCCCTTGTAAACACCAAGCACACGAGATAAGAGATCTATTCTCCACTGGATGTAGGGCAACTTGTACCTGAACCCGTATAATTTTGGGTCTTCTATGCTACCCACTTGATTGTCTTTGCGTGGTTTGCTGATATTCATTGCTGAAACCGATTCCTCTAACAAACCACTATGACGTATTGCACATATGTTCTTTAATTCTCTCTCTTCATCCTTGGTACCACCTTAGAAACAATCGTTGGAGCTGCCCTTAATGATGTCCACTGATTGTCTTAAAAAACTTTTTTCTACTTAATCCATCTGTCCAACACCTCCTGACCTTGATGCTAAGCTCCGACATTGGTTATTGGGTATAAGGAACTCCTTTATTGAACTCCAATCTATCTAGTTATTTTTTTCACAATTAAGATATTTAGTTATCTACTCCCTTAAAAAATCAACTTTTAGCCAAAAAAACTCAAAATAAATTAATTTCTACCCTTGTTTGTTAGTGGTCCCTCCCTTAACTACTCTTTGCATCATATTCACGCACCACTCACTCTGTTACCTTGTCCTTGAATTTACTCCAAATTTCATCTTTTTTTGAAAGATCACTCCAAATTTCATCCATATTCCATCCTCATTGAACTTTTAAAGCACCTCTAGCAGGGAACCTTATCTAGGTCGCTGAACTTAAATTTTAGAGCTCGAGCCAAAAACATAGCTCTAGCAGAGCTCCGACTTAGTCCCTCTAATTAGGAAAGCCCTCAAATCTCACCCTCTGGTCCTCATTCCTAGGGACTCTCCACTCAGCCCCTACTCGATCGTTGAGGTTGTTTCCCACCCACCGGTGATTGATATCCCATAGGTAGAGTAGGGGACCCTACCAATTACTACTCTCCACTCAGCTCCTACTCTTATTAGAGTAGATGAAAAAAACGGCTATAAAAAATAGAGGGAGTCCTTAAATGAAAAATAGTGACCCTGTTTTGAGGGCTCCTACACTTGGATTTGCTCTTACAGGGTAACTGAGCAATTATGATGTGCTTTGGGAGGAGGGAGTACGTTCCCTGGCTTAATCAGCAAACCAATTCATGAAAGTCTTAAAGAATTAGGTTTTTATTTATGCTATTTCAAAGAGGTTAAGTGTAATTTCCTCAAAAAAAAGAGAGCTTAAGTGTACATCATATGACCCATCACTTAGTGGAGAGAACCATCGATCACTTGTGGAGCTAATTAAGTGTAACAGAAGCACACAGATGATCGATCGATGATTCATCCACGAAAAACATGATTTCGACCAACATCGTCCATCTTATCGTCATTCATGATGCATCCGAAACAAGCCAGTTGATGTAATTGAAACATTAAAGTAATTTTCAACGGCAGACGAAAAGACCGGCGATGATTAGTGAGTTGATCGATAATCAGTGACTTGAGGAGGTGCCCGGCCCTGGCCAGACGAGACGGGGCATCATATCGATGGACTTGTGCAGTGGCTAAGCTAGCTCGAAAATCCCTCCTCACTTAATCTTGTGGGAATCTCTCCCTCACTCTACATATGTTTATCACAAACACTCCTACTTTCTCATGGATGAACAGACACAAGCATGATAAAAATAGACAACTTTATTGACGCAAGCTACACAACTCCTGTCGTTTTTTCATTCATTTATAGACTTAACAGCTACATACATGCAAAGGATAACAATCGACCAATTCTACTTAGCCGTAACTCACGCCGTGCAAGCCTCTAGGACTGACCTCTTCACCGGCCACTAATGGCCTAGCAGCACATCTTGTGCATGCATCCATGCACGCCTGACCGATTCAGACCACTCCTTCCAAGCATCACGCCTGATCGATTCACTCGGCTTTCTTGACCTTTCTTTGCCTGCAATCCAGCTGCTTCTCATAGCAATTCACATGCAGCACCGCTTCACACGGCAACACCCGCATCACATGGCATGTCAACATATTGGCATCGGAGCCAGGCTGTTCCACGAAGATGATGCCGCACGGCGGATCTTCACCGAGCAAAGCCATGGTGAGCAGTGACTTCGGCGACTCGACGACTGGGAGGCTCCCATTTCCGATGCTGCCAAGGACGAACTACGCGGCGTGGGAGATGAGGATGAAGTACCTCTTGCGCACCAATGGCGCATGGGGTGCTATTGATCCTAAGAAGGCATGCGTGGCTTTAAGTGATGATGAGCCAGCTCTCCTGTGATTGTAGATGCCAAGATTAGGGGGATGATTATTAGTATTTAATCTTGTCATTAGAGCATTGCATGTTTATGTTGTTAGTTGCACGGAGAAAATAAGTGTCGGTGGCTCATGGCCTATATGTTGACATGCCGTGTGATGTGGGTGTTGCCGTGTGAAGCGATGCTGCATGTGAATTGCTACGAGCTGAATTGCAGGCAAAGAAAGGTCAAGAAAGCCGAGTGAATCGGTCAGGCGTGATGCTTGGAAGGCCTGAATCGGTTAGGCGTGGACGGATGCATGCACGAGATGTGCTGCTAGGCCATTAGTGACCGGTGAAGAGGTCATGCGTGATGCTTGGAAGGCCTGAATCGGTCAGGCGTGGATGGATGCATGCACGAGATGTGCTGCTATGCCATTAGTGGCCGGTGAAGAGGTCAGTCCTAGAGGCTTGCATGATGCGAGTTACGGCTAAGTGGAATTGGCCGGTTGTTATTCTTTCCATGTACGTAGCGGTTAAGTCTATAAATGAATGGGAAACGACAGAGTTTTGTGGCTTGCGTCAACAAAGTTTTCTATTTTTATCATCCTTGTGTGTGTTCATCCATGATGAAGTAGGAGAGTGTTTGTGATAAACACATGTAGAGTGAGGGAGAGATTCCCACGAGATTAAGTGGGGGTTCCAACAGCTCTGCCCCTGTCGCTGCCGGTTTTATGTTAGGCAGAAACCCGGGCCCAAAATTTTGAGCCTTGTTTAGATTGCAAGTTTTTTCACTCTCTCTTCATCACATCAAATCTTTAGACACATGCATGGAGTATTAAATGTAGATAAAAAAAACTAATTACACAGTTTGATTGTAAATTACGAGACGAATCTTTTGAGCCTAGTTAGACCATGATTGAACAATAATTGTCAAATACAAACGAAAGTACTACAGTGCCAAATACTGATTCCTAACCTCAATCTAAACCAGGCCTTGGTCTGAACTTCCTCGGTCGGTGCCGATGCTGAGTGAGGGCTAGAGGGACATAGCATCGCTTTTGCTGCACAAAATTTCAGCCTCTACAGTTAGGTGGTGATGGGATCAGTCACGTACGTGCAGTCCTCTGATCCTCGACTACTACATTTCAGTTGCTGCACGGCTTGTCTTGCCTGTAGGATTTCTGCCTGTCTACGTATCTCTATGGTTAATAACAAGTCAAATGATGTAAAACTCGGTTACAATCTGAAGTATACTAATAACATTGAATTTGAAAACTGAAAATAATGCAACAGCAAGGTTTGTGGACTGGAAAAATGCGTGCACTACATATATATTGGCTCGTTCGAAATGGAAGAACAGAGTCCCCTGCTTCATCATTTCAGGTGCGACCGACGACGTGATGGTCGAGGCAGTGGAAGTGGAGCTCATAATTCTTGGTAACTGACAAGGATAGATCATACTAGGCGACGACTAGTGATGGAGCACTTGCACTTCAGTGAGTGAGTGGACACCCCCAATGAGAAGGTCAGTGGTTACAATCAACAGGCAAAGGATGAGTGAGGCCTCTCTTGTGTTCTTGCTCCCATCCCTTTGCTCTTGCCGGCCCTCTTGCTGCACTGTTCGTTGGTGCGTCAGAAACAACAATAGTGAGTGACACACAGATTTTGCCCAACTTAGCTAGGTGTATGTGTGTGTGTATCTACGATGACACTGCCAAGGCAGGCACAGACACCCAGCCGCATGATGCACTAGCTAGCTCACTACTGCTGTCTGCTGCACATCCATTTCCACATGCCATCGAATTAGGCATGGACTCCATATACAAAAAAAAACCCTGACCTCATTCGCTGATATGTGCCGTGTGTGTATGTACAACAGATATGATCAAACTTTTCGTCTGCATTTGAGAGGAACAACACGGCTTCCTGATACCTTTGTTTAGGTTCCATGTATCTTCAGTTCAGGCAGAGCAGATCGATCGATAGGACATTAGGACGTCCTCTGTTTTTTTCATTTTGTGGCTCAGGGCCTAACTTTCTGTGTGTGCCAGAGCATCCAAAGCATCCCGGCCAAACACACGGACGACTCCTGCTTCTACCTATTCTTTGTTGCCTTACAAAAAATAACTGTTTCATGTAACAGATCGACGGATTGACCTCACTAAACAAACTGAAATCCAGGATACTCATGCTGATCAGGCTCACACCTGGACAAACAACCTGCCTGCCTTCAGGGCCGTCGTCGTTCAGGCACGGACTCTGATGGGATATAAGCCAGTCAACTGTTGAATCATCTGCCGGCTGCCGCATGATCCAAAATTTCTTGGCCTACCATATGCATGCATCAGTGATGACATGTGGTCATATGTCATCACAATTTCCATATGATTTATTATCCCCAGCCCAGCAGAGTAAGTCAGTACTGCAACCCATAATGTTTTTATATTACGACTTGCTCTGTCAAGGAAAGAATCTAAAGCCCCATTGGCACGGCTCATCCAAAACGGCTTCACCGGTGAAGCCAAAGCCGGTGAAGCCAGAAAAGCTGGCTTTTTCTGGCTTCTAGTTCATTTTAACCCCGGCTTATAAAACGGCTTCACGCTGATTTGCGCAAAATAGATGAAGCCGAAGCCGGCATAAGCCGTGCCAAAGAGGCCCTAATTCTAGCCGTTATGTATTGTTTAAAAAAAGTGTGATATGTAGATTATGCAATAAAATATAAAGTTTATAGGTGGAATCATTTGTTTTTGTCAAATCAACATATACAAAGAATAAAAAGAGTAAGGTATATATGTCTTTTTTTGTATTATGCGATAACTTTTTCTCAACACGTGAGAATTGTATTTCTATACAGGTACAGGTACATACATATACAAGACATGAATGAAATGTAGCCTATATTTCTTTTTTCTTAAGGATCTTTGTACTAGCTAGCTTAGTACACTAGTACTTGTAACCTGAAGAATAAAAATTATGCACATAAAGTTAAACGAGGTCAAGTGGGGTGTGCTGCAGGACATGACCCATGTGATGAGGTGACCAACCTTGGAAGGATATCTTGACCTGTGCATGCATGTGAATTAGACGGTGGTTGTGTCCATTGCCACCACCCATTTAAAAAAATTAAAAATCATCCCCTCTGCCTGTGTGTAAAATAAGGCCAAGAAAGGACCAATTTCCAAACTGTGTTGAAGATTTTAATAGGAGCCAGAGCCCAGAGGTGATATCTTAATCTGTAACTGTTCTGTTTAATTAATTATTGGATGATTCGATCGGATCATCACATGAGCATGACTAGTAGTAGTACTTCACGGCCTACTACTATGCCCTTGTTTAGTTCCACCCTAACTTTCAAAAAGTTGCTACAGTACCTGTCATATCGAATGTTTGCGGCCCGTGCATGAATCATTAAATGTAGATGAAAAGAAAAACTAATTGCACAGTTTGGTGGGAAATTGCGAGACGAACGTTTTGAGCCTAATTAGTCCATGTTTAAACATTATTTACCAAATAAAAACGAACGTGCTACAATAGCCCCAAAATCCAAATTCCTACAACTAAACAAGGGCTACATGTACAAACCACACGCATGTGAGTTGGGCTCAATGGATGGATGTGATATGATGATGCAAAATTCGGCTGTCTTTTGCGTGTAATCTATAGGGGAATAGCTACAGCTACGGAAAGGAGGTAACTCTACCCGACACGACATGGAACCTCCTAAGCTAGAGAGCGAGCTATGAGGGCTTTGAAATGACATGCTATTATTACCTGTTTAAATCACCAAAGTTAATTGACAAGTTGCACTTTAAATTATGGAACATATATACTATTTTCTTGACCACAAAATATGGCTCTGATTGATGACGAAATATACATATAAATCTATAATGACCCCATCTCTGCGGCCAACTTCTGTTATCCAGTAGCTTTCAATAGGACAAGTGAACAATCAATAAGCACAGATGTACCGGAAATTTGACCCAAATCATTGGGTTCAAAGGCCAGAGGTTTAAGCTTGTGGTTTACATTATTCTTTTCCTATGTGATCATGTATATAAATTTCTTGCTACATGCTAGGAGTACATATGTACTATTGTTTTTTTGTTTACTATTCCCTCTATCCTGGAATATAAGGTATCCTAGGAATTTTAGGACATATTATGTGGTAAACTAAATGACGCAGGTAACCCTTTCTGGTTATCATGTTTGTGTTAATAACAGAATTAATGGTAGGTATGCATGTAAATGTTGCCTTTTAAGTTGAGTTGGAGGGTTAGTTCACCTAGAATTCCCCTTATGATTTAGGATAAATTTGAACGCTTGCTTACTCTATATACCATGACAGAGGAAGTATGATTTTATTCGTTGTTATCATAAATGCTAAATGATAATCAATAGGTCACTTGTTGTTCAGTCATTATTTGGCCTACACGGCTGTTTAAACAAGATAAACAACCTGTCGGTGCAGAAAGTGACCAACATGTAAATATTTGTAGTTTTGTCGTACGTTGTGATTGGATGTGGCCTAGCACTCAATGACACAGGGTTTATACTGGTTCAGGCAACGTGCCCTACGTCCAGTTTGAGTCGGTCGGTGACTTTATTCCTGAGCCCAGGATGCTCGAAGTTTGCTGTGGGGTTACAAACGGAAGGGAGTAAGATGGGGGGTGCAAGAGGTCCGGTCAGACTCTGGTCTGAAGGGCCGAGAGTGAAGGGAGCTCCGCTATATGCTAAGTATTCGAGGCCTGAACCTAGTGGTTCTTGTTGTGGTGTATGAGTGAACTGATCGATCTCTCTTTTTGGGAGAGAGAGTGCATCCCCTTTTATAGATGAAGGGGATGGCTTTACAAGTGAGAGAGGGAGAGAGTGTAGGTATGCTAAGTCTTGTTGCCCACACCGCCGGATACAAGATGATCGTAGACACCCATAACACTGTTAATGTCAGATGCATGCGGGAGGTCGCGTCGTCTTCTTCTGATATGGCAGACGTCGGTGCCTGCTATACTGTTGATGCCCAGAGGCATGTAGGGGGTTTTACCATGTGTCACCTGGTATGGTAAATGCCGACGCCCACAACACTGTTGATGCCCAGAGGTATGTGGGGGGAGCCTTACCGTGTTTGCCTAATAGACTGGTATGGGAGTCGACGGCGCCCACAACACTGTAGGGAAAATATCGGCGCCCACAACACTGCTTGGGTTCTGACATGCCAGGAAGGTTGCAGGGTACCCTTCTGATATGCCCTGTTGGTACTGTCCTGTAGGTGTATAGGGTACGGTCCTCGGTATTGTGGTTGACTTGAGTGCCATGCCTTACTTTTTTCCGTCCGTTTCCTGGTCCTCACCGAGCGGGCGTCCCCGGTCGATTGGTCCCAGTCGGCTCTGATTGCGCCAGTCGAAGAAGAGCTGTAAGCAGGGGTTCGGCGCATCCCCGGTCGGAGATGCGGGTCGGAGTCGGAAGTGGTGTTTGGCCAGGCCTTCCGATCGGAGAGGCCGTCCGGAGGCGGGCGGGAGTCGGAAGTGGGCGCCGTTCCTCCTCGGTCAGGCCTTCCGGTCGGAGATTGGATTGCCCTCCTGGCCTGTCGTTTAGGTATTTGGGTCCGGCCCAGGTGTTGCGCGTCGTTCACAATATTGTCTGCTGGATCGAGCCTTTGTTGGAAAGCCGGTCCATGAGGGACCCCGGGATTTATGAACCCGACACAACCGAATAAGCAAAAACAGTGTACCACCATGTAACGTCTAAATGATGTGTAAACCGGCTAAATAATCGTTTAAGTGATCGGTGGTTTTGTTTCACACATGCATGGTAAATTATGGAGATCACTCCCACTTTTCCTAATTAAATTGCTAGTAATATGAGACAAGGTTTAGTTTGGTTTTTGAGAACAGATCGAAGTTATAATAAGTAATTATATCTACCTTCTACCTTATGAAATCTCAACCACCTCTCATCCGTACGTACAACCCCTAGTTCATCTCCAACCAACCGACTGCATAGATCATCTAACCCTTTTCATGTGCCATGGCCTTGCCACCAGTTTCATTCCCACTCCAACCACCCATTCCTCCCCTCACACCCATCTCATCAGGTGAAAGTGCACCAAAATTTGAGAAATGGTGCAAATTCACTCAAAAGCATACTTTGAAGTTTAGAAACAATTTGTAACGTGGCATCCGTAGTTCAGTCATAGATCAATGTGTATTTTGTCGCGAAAGTTGAGACCAAAACTCATTTTAAAAAAATTGCACGGAATGAAAATTTGAGGTTATATACGCACCATCACTGTTCACCTAAACGGTCGTTTAGCCCGTTTAAACACCGTGTAAACGCTACACGGTCGTGCGCTGTTTCCATTTAATCACCCGTTTATCCCGTTTAATTGGCCGTTTACCCCGTTTAATGGGACGTTTTGCCCGAATAATGGCTAAACGGTAGGTGACCGACTGTTTACCGTTTAGCGTTTAGGAAAACACTGCGCACCATATGACAAAATGACAAATTTGCGATGTGCATTTATAAAATTTAACGAACTTTTTTGAAACTTGAAAGTATACTTTTAAGTGAATTTGAATCTATTTTTCCAAATACAAAAACTAACTCATTTTCACTTGAAATGCACCCCCACATCACAACCTTATTACACTGTTTTGATTCTACTTGAGCTATCACCAACCATCACAGTCACCGGTAAAGAAGCTAATAAGATGCATACATATATCATCTATGGTTTGAGAGTAAAATCCAATCATCACTAAAGGATTGTGACCTTGTGTCCAAAACTTGAACACCACAGAAGTTTTTTCTATTTGCGAAAGAAAAAGGGTGTTCCAATATTTTCACTCGCCATAGAGATGAGCTTGTTGAATTCAAGAACAAAAAAACAACCAAAAAGCGCTGTCGCGAGGTCGCTTTTTTCCTAGCCTCGACTCGATCACGGATCGCAAAAGCTGGCTTTCGGCGACGAGCAGTCGTAACCCACACGAACACAGACGTACGCGCCCGCCGTACACCTCCACGGCTCTCCCTCTCTACGCGTCGGCCCGTACGGCCGAGTCCCGCCACCCGTGTCTCTGACCGTGGGCCCGTCCAGGCGTCCACCACCCCCGTCCGCCAGCCCCTGCTCGGCGAAATGCCAGCGCTTCCAGTTAATGGCGCCCGTCGCCCGCGCTGTTGACCCCCGGCGCGGGCGCGCGCCTGTCCTGTCCTCCACAGTGCTCGCCCCCATAAAGCTCCTTCATCCCTTCTCCCTGCCGCCCCCCACAGTGCCACTCACTCGCGGCCACCACCACCACGCCGCCCTGTTGCGCGACCAGTGTCACCCACCTCGCCCCGCCCGCGCATGCCGCGCTGTCCGTCCTCCTAGTGGCTACTGGTACTCGGTGGTGGGGGGAGGGGACGGACGAGACGACGGCTTCCTCGGCTGCCGCTACCTCTGTCCTGTCTGTCCATGGCACTCTGCTCCTCGCCGCTGTCATAGTTCTGCGCCTCTCGCTCCAGCTGCTGGCGTGGGTTCCGCTTCTTGCTCAGGATTAGGAAGCGCGCGGCGGCGGCGGCAATGGCGGCGGGCGTGCCGCGGTACTTGCTCCCGGCGGCGGTCCTCTTCTTGGTTGTTCTCAATCTCAACTCGGCGGCGATGGCGGCGGACGTGGATGGTGCCGCGGCGGCGCTGCTGGAGTTCAAGGGCGCGCTGCAGGACGTGGACGGCCGCCTCTCGACCTGGGGCGGCGCGGACGCGGGCGCGGGCGTGGACCCGTGCGGGTGGGCCGGCATTGCCTGCTCCGCGGCCGGCGAGGTGACGGGCATCACGCTCCACGGCCTCAACCTCCAGGGCGGCCTCTCCGCCGCCGTCTGCGCGCTCCCGCGCCTGGCCGTGCTCAACGTCTCCAAGAACGCGCTCAGGGGGGCCATCCCGCTGGGCCTCGCCGCCTGCGCCGCGCTCGAGGTCCTCGACCTCAGCACCAACGCGCTCCACGGCGCCGTCCCGCCGGACCTCTGCGCGCTCCCCGCGCTCCGCCGCCTCTTCCTCAGCGAGAACCTGCTGTACGGCGACATCCCGCCCGCCATCGGCAACCTCACCGCGCTCGAGGAGCTCGAAATCTACAGCAACAACCTCACCGGGAGGATCCCCGTCTCCGTCTCCGCGCTCCAGCGGCTGCGCGTCATCCGCGCCGGGCTCAACCAGCTCTCCGGCCCCATCCCCGTCGACCTCACCGAGTGCGCCAGCCTCGAGGTGATCGGCCTCGCGCAGAACAACCTCGCCGGGGAGCTTCCTAGGGAGCTCTCCCGCCTCAAGAACCTCACCACATTGATCCTCTGGCAGAACTACCTCTCTGGCGAGGTGCCGCCGGAGCTCGGCGAGTGCACCAACCTCCAGAAGCTCGCCCTCAACGACAACGCCTTCACCGGCGGCGTGCCCAGGGAGCTTGCGGCGCTGCCGTCGCTCTTGAAGCTCTACATTTACCGGAATCAGCTCGATGGCACAATCCCGCCGGAGCTGGGAAACCTGCAGAGTGTCCTGGAGATTGACCTCTCGGAGAACAAGCTCACTGGTGTCATCCCCGCCGAGCTCGGCCGGATATCAACGCTCCGGCTACTCTACCTCTTCGAGAACCGTCTGCAAGGTACCATCCCACCGGAGCTCGGCCAGCTGAGCAGCATAAGAAGGATCGACCTGTCTATCAACAACCTCACCGGCACAATTCCGACGGTGTTTCAGAACCTGAGTGCCTTGGAGTACTTGGAACTCTTTGACAACCAACTCCATGGTGTCATCCCTCCATTGTTGGGAACCAACAGCAACCTCTCAGTGCTCGACTTGTCAGACAACCAGCTGACCGGGAGCATCCCTCCTCACCTCTGCAAGTACCAGAAGCTCATGTTCTTGAGCCTCGGATCGAACCACCTCATCGGCAACATCCCTCAAGGTGTGAAGACTTGCAGGACTCTGACACAGCTCCGGTTGGGGGGAAATATGCTGACCGGGAGCCTCCCCGTCGAACTGTCGCTGCTACAGAACTTAACATCGCTTGAAATGAACCAGAACCGGTTCTCTGGGCCGATACTGCCTGAGATCGGCAAGTTCAGGAGCATTGAGCGGTTAATTCTGTCCAGCAACTTCTTTGTCGGACAGATTCCTGATGCCATTGGCAACCTGACAGAGCTTGTTGCCTTCAACATTTCGTCGAACCAGCTCACGGGACCAATCCCCTCGGAGCTAGCCAAGTGTAAAAAGCTTCAAAGGCTTGACCTTAGTAGAAACTCACTGACTGGAGTGATTCCTACAGAGATTGGTGGGCTGGGAAACCTGGAGCTGCTCATGTTGTCTGACAACAGTCTGAATGGAACCATTCCAAGCAGTTTTGGGGGCCTTTCAATGCTCATAGAACTGGAGATGGGAGGCAACCGTCTGTCTGGTCAGGTCCCGGTTGAGCTTGGTGAGCTCACTGCCCTTCAGATTGCCCTAAATGTCAGTCACAACATGCTGTCTGGCGAGATACCGACGCAGCTAGGGAATTTGCACATGCTGCAGTACCTGTACTTGGACAACAATGAGCTTGAAGGTCAAGTTCCTTCCTCATTCAGTGACCTTTCGAGCCTGTTGGAATGCAACCTGTCTTACAACAATCTCGTTGGTCCGCTTCCCAGCACCCCTCTGTTCGAGCACTTGGACAGCAGCAACTTCCTTGGGAACAATGGCCTTTGTGGTATCAAAGGGAAAGCATGTCCAGGTTCAGCATCGTCTTACTCAAGCAAGGACGCAGCAGCGCAGAAGAAGCGCTTTCTCAGGGAGAAGATCATCAGCATTGCTTCCATTGTCATTGCTTTGGTTTCATTGGTGCTGATTGCAGTCGTTTGCTGGGCCTTAAGAGCCAAGATACCAGAGCTTGTATCAAGTGAAGAGCGCAAGACAGGGTTTTCTGGTCCCCACTACTGCCTGAAGGAACGGGTGACCTATCAGGAGCTTATGAAAGCAACCGAGGACTTTTCAGAGAGTGCTGTGATTGGAAGAGGTGCTTGTGGCACAGTTTACAAGGCTGTGATGCCTGATGGCCGGAAAATCGCAGTCAAGAAGCTGAAGGCTCAAGGAGAAGGTTCGAACATTGACAGAAGTTTCAGAGCTGAGATAACTACACTTGGAAATGTCAGGCACCGCAACATTGTCAAGTTGTATGGCTTCTGCTCCCATCAGGACTCAAATCTTATCCTGTATGAGTACATGGCAAATGGTAGCCTGGGAGAAATGCTTCATGGCAGCAAGGATGCATATCTACTGGACTGGGACACGCGTTACCGGATTGCTCTGGGTGCTGCTGAAGGCTTGCGATATCTTCACAGTGACTGCAAACCACAGGTCATTCACCGTGATATCAAATCAAACAACATATTGCTTGATGAGATGATGGACGCTCATGTAGGGGACTTTGGTTTAGCCAAACTTATTGACATTTCCAACTCTAGATCAATGTCTGCTGTTGCTGGTTCATATGGCTACATTGCTCCAGGTCAGATCTGTTACCAATCTGTTCTTTAGGAGTTCTGTATAGATTCCGCATTACCTTGAAGTTGCAGTATACGGAGTACACATATCATAGTTTACTAATCTGTTCTTTCCACCAATAAACTAGGAAGCACAGTTTAATAAGCAATGTATATGGCTACTAATGGTGTGTGTTTTATCCTGTGCAGAGTACGCCTTTACCATGAAGATCACTGAGAAGTGTGATGTTTATAGTTTCGGGGTAGTTCTGTTGGAACTACTGACTGGGCAATCCCCAATTCAGCCTCTTGAGAAAGGAGGAGATCTTGTGAATTTGGTGAGGCGGATGATGAACAAAATGATGCCAAATACAGAAGTGTTTGACAGAAGACTGGACCTGAGCTCAAGGAGAGTCGTGGAAGAAATGTCTCTGGTGCTAAAAATTGCATTGTTCTGCACCAATCAGTCGCCATTTGATAGGCCTAGCATGAGAGAAGTCATTTCCATGCTCATCGATGCTAGAGCGTCCTCC
The DNA here is from genome assembly GCF_019320115.1 of Miscanthus floridulus. NCBI lineage: Eukaryota > Viridiplantae > Streptophyta > Magnoliopsida > Poales > Poaceae > Miscanthus > Miscanthus floridulus. The sequence goes on along the minus strand of NC_089583.1, from coordinate 8,819,074 downwards.
TATGACTCATTCTCGTCACCAGCATCCGAGGCAGCTATAGAATATGATTCATCCCCAAAGATTTAGAGGTGAGGTAAAGTAGCAGTTTTCTTTTGTTTAGGAGTGCTGAGATCAAGTGACATCTGAAGTTAGACATCTGATAGTTTCTACATTGTTCAGGAAATAAATGAACTGTTAGTATAACTATTGCCCAGTCTTAAGACAGTAATCATAAGAAAATAATGTTGTTTGTTCCTTACTACCTTACAAAAACCTTGCTCGCCAGTTAATTGTTTTCCATGTTTGGCAGGCCAGTATCATCAATCTATTTTACTAGGCATGCATCAAGGGTGCATCCATAGATTAACTTTGTTCGTAGCTGAAGACCATTACTAGTCTGAAATCTTGAGTTCCAAGAAGTTGTTGGCTATAACCTGACTCCAAATGGAAAAGAGATCCGTCTTTCTGACCAAGACTAACCACCAGTTGAAGGCTAGAAGCATCTGGAAGTTATTCACTCCTACCTCAGCTAGTGCTCTTTCATTGGAGGCAGACACCTTAGTGTTCCTTTTCTGAAACACTCGGCTAGGCTGATACACGATTCAACTATCTCTAGCTTTAACATTGTACATAGTACATAGACCATAGTGCGGGTACTATAAATAATGACAGATTAAACTCTGGATTATTTTTTGTTTCTTTTTGACTTGTTACTAACTGTAATAGTAACATGATAAAAAGTGAATTACCGTGTTCGGACAAGCCTGCAGCTTCAGCCTACTCCAGTTCCAAACGGTAGATGCCTTGACCACCTTTCACATCTCCTGTTGGGTTTGACTTGCTGTCCTGCAACCTGCAAGCATATCATCAAACTTCAAAGGCACACAGAATTAGGTACTCCTGCAAGCTCTTTGATAAAAGCGCGCCGATCCAGTGACCCGTGCTGCCACGCCTCTAAAGGCTGGGTAGAACGCACCAGCTGCTTTATCTGACTGCCACAGCCTACAGCAAACCACACCTAACAAGATACTGTTCACTGAAAATTCCACGGCTTTCAAATAGCTTTGGGTCTTGTCGAAGACACGTCTAAACTTACATCTGTCAAATTCTGGCGCGAAATAACTGATTAATTCAGAACCTCCATCAGTTCCTCACATGCAGCTCAAATTTTGATGAATTGCACTTGCAAGGCACTAAGGCAGAGACTGTACTCTGCACTTCCTGGGCTGCTGGTACATTCAATGTTCAGAATGCAATCAGTTGAGCACGTTCATTCTGCAGCATATAAGCAGCATGTATCGACCACAAGTTGCTAGCTTTTCACAAATCAGGGAGCAATATGAAATAATCACTGCCAAAACAAGAAAATAAATTTACATCTGAGACTCCCGTTATGCCAGTATTCAGCACACACAACAGGGGCACAAACATGCCCACATATGACTTCATTTCATGCACTGGAGTCTTCTCACTTCTCGTACAACACACAACCGAGAACCATAAAAATGGCAGGGATAACTGATCCCTGAAACTCGAAAGAGCCGATCAAGGGTGCCGAATCGAATCCATCCATTGGGGAAGTTTAGAATGGGAATGATTACAATGGCTTTCTGACAGGTCACTCTGGCAAATCATGCTCCGAAAATCTCACCTCCAGGAAACGAATACTGTAGCAGGCGGAAAAAGGAGTGCAGAAGGTTGTCAGAGTAAGGACGATGAGGTTCTTCAGTGATGACCAGAGTAGATGTCTGAAGGATGATCTGCTTCCAAGAATTCGGGGAATCATCCCCAACGCAATTATGGCAGCTTCAAGCAATGAATGGTGCTTGCAGGGGCAGGTTGCAATTATTTGATGCCTTCACATCCTGTAAAATGTCAACAATGATGATTCCGGTCAGATAAAAAAAGGAAAAGCACGCCTTGTGTTCATTGCTTCAGTTCATGCGATGAACTGGCCAAACCAGTTCAATTATTATTATCAACAAACAATACATGATTAAAATGACTTTCCTGCCACTCAAAATAGTTTGCAAGGCTGACAAACAGGATAGACTGAGCTATGACACTTCATGTATATGACTTCTATTTGAAAACGGACACTATGGTCAGACAGTCAGAATTAATTAGTAGAGCACTTTTTTTTTTCATTCCAGTTCATTTTAGAGAAGAGCACCGAAGCCTTTAGCAGGTCAAATAGCCCATTATTATATTGCTCACTTGACCAACCCTCCCAAGAAGATTCTGTTAGCATGTCAAACTCAAGCTTGATTTCACCGCTGAATAAAAATTGAGCACAAGAACCCCCTATCTTGAGGTGCATGCAATAGCAGGTCAAACAGACACCGGTGACTTGACTCTATGATTTTTCTATCAGCATGCATAGTCAAATTCAAGCTTCATTTCACTAGTCAGGATCAATATCAAGGATAACGATGGGGGTACAATTCCATGTAGCTTTATATATTATAAATTATGTATATAAATTTCAGGAGTCCAGAGTGTAGTAAACCACAAGACCTTCAGGCAGAGATTCTAGCAAGTAAATTAATTAAGGCTACAAAATGGAAACACAGGACAGTTGTAGGAAGGCAAAAACACTAGACATTACAATGCATAATGGCCAACTTTATTGGCAAGATTGAATCTGATTGCCATAAGAAACTTGGAAGCAAAGAATGCAGAGCCATTCAAGATTAACATACTATGAGCTTGTTCAATTAATTTAGGTAAATCCTAGTTTTCTTATTTTGCACAGAGCCAGCAACCCCTAAAAGCTAAGGTTGTTATTTTGTCAATAACTCATAAAGGCTATTCAAATTTAGAAGCCTTGTAGGCCAGCTAAATATTTTGCTTCTGCTGAAGCAGATATAGTTATACTTAAGATAAAAAAAGGAGAAAGAAATAAAAAATATCATTAGTAGGTCTACCAGTAGGCCTTATTTTGGTGATATATGCCAGAACTCGAGGTAGACAAGCCTATATGTAGGATAATTTAATTATTCAAAGTGCTTAGCTTTTATCATAAAGTCTCCACTTCAAAGCTTTCCAGAAATAAGATGGGGCAACCAAATTCAACGATACCTAGGGCTTAGCAACTTAGCATACTTTAGAATCTCAATGGCATCATTAAAGAAAAACATATATAAGATATAAAGGTTCTGCTATTATAAGTGATACCGACAAGATTAATTCAACATATTCATGATAGCATAACTAATACCTGAGTAGCAGTGTCCTTTATTTAATTTCTCTATTAAATATCTTAATAGGTGCAGTAAATAGAACACTACAGAGCAGAAAACAACAACAGTAAAAATAGTTCTTCTATAAATTAAAAATTATAGTGTTGAGTTTTGACAAGGACACCCTCATATCAGAAAAATAAGAAAAAGTGAGGATCATATATGAATATTGACATATTTTATTAATGCAAACCCCATAGATAGTAGGACTCTAAAAATATATTATTAAATTTCCAAAAAAAAATACATTATTAAACATACTGCTTGTATACATTCCTACCCAAAAAATAACTTAGGAAAATATTAACACAACTATAATACTAACTAATAATAACTGTTAGAGCATCTCCAACATATTACCTATCCTTCATCTCCTAAAAGTCTACATAGATGATCTCCTATTAATGGTAGTGTAGCCTTTTCTTCTTCTCCAACATATTACCAATATCTTTTTAAGTGGATATGGGAGAGGGGGTGGATCTCCTACATTTGAGGGAGAGGGGGTGGATTTTGACTTTTGAGTAATCACTTAACATTTAGGTATTGGGGATAGGATGAGTAATTTGTTGGTGCAACCACAATTCCTTGTATTGCATTTTTTTTTTTTGGTATTGAGGATGAAATAAGTAATCTGTTGAAGATGCTCTTAGGTGCAGCAAGTAATACTGTGCAACAGTCTAATCCTTTTGCTTTTGGATTATTTAAATGCTTTTCTTGTCAGAGAGAAGAACACAAAACAGTTGTCCTTGTTTCTTAATTTTGGAAATGACAAAGGACCTATCTAGTTCAAGAAAACTAGCCATTTTGAATCATTTGAACTACTTTATGCATGTGTTAGCTAAAAAATAAAGAATACTCACACATGTGTTATCGGGGCTAGAAGTCATGGTTTGTGGAAAAAATACGAAATACATTGTATGAAAGATCTTTCAATATGCAATAGAATAGTCATGGTTCTTACATATTTCATGCATGTTTCATAACTAAAGACTACCATTTGTAGTTCACCCAGAAAATACTTGATGGTAATCAAGTCTTGACAATAGTGAAAGAAGATCATGGTGAACTGTTCATCCTTCAATGGAGACAGGTGTCTTGTTTTGTTAGAAAGACTGTTACAATAAAGATGCATATATAAGCTTTAGATGCCATCCTCTGACCTAGCGTCTAATCACCACCTAGTGGCTAGTGGCTAGTGGCTAGCCTAGCGCTTTTTATCTCAATATGGCATTTTCTTGAGCAAATAAACCATAGTTATATACGCAGACTCCAAAGACAAGACTAACACAACAATACCTTGTTTTTTTTCTGAAAGGTTACAATACCTAGTTTTTTCAGAACATCAATAAACATATAAGGAAAATTTCCATATAATATATGTGACGACATTTTATTGGTTTTTTTTCAGGACAATAAACGTATGAGAAAGGGAATACTCTTCATTTGTTTTCATTGGAAACAACTTACCATCCCCACTAACACTGTTGATACAACAGTCAATCGGAAATTCAGAACATAAATTGCACATGCCCCTTGTGGTCCATCTCTATTATTGGGGACAAGGACTTAGCCAACAATTTCTAAACTCAGACTGGTAGATGAAACTCCAATAGCCATGCACCAAAAGCGATCATATGAGAAATAAAATATGCTTCACTTGGGGTATGAAATGTTGTATTCTTTAGCAAGTACCAAATATATGCTTTCGACCCTGTAATCTTAACATGGTCATATTATGTGTTTCAAGTTTGAGCCAGAAAGATTCTAGCTCCGTTCTCTGTCGAAGTGTATTTGGTAAATAAATGAGATTCATGATGTAATAGAAGACTGTGATTGGCATTTTACAGATACTGAGAGAAAAGGAGAAATATACTGTAATCTCTCAAATAATAACATGCCTTTTTGGAGGTCAATATTAAATTATCTATTTGAAATACATTTTTCCAGGGGCTAACAAGTGACATGCCTATTGTGAACTACATTGCATTTATCTTCTGTAAGATGAGCCACTTGGATTCTTACCACAGCAAACATTGGGCTTCCCAAATTTGCCATTGGACCCACAACTCATAAATTCAGATGGACCCATTTGTCATTCACTCCAGTGGCATCATAACCATGGGGGAAACTACTTGCAGTGGTACAAGTGTGTGGTTTTAACAAAACAAGCAGCTTATTTGATTGGAAATCACAACTTTGCCCAAAGACCAAACATGCCAAAATCATAGTTTCTTCCCTTCATAGGTAGCCACTGAAGAACTTAGATTTTTGAAATGCTCAACTTTGTTCTGAGAAGTACAACCAAAACACCAAGCGTCATAACAGGATTACTCTCTGAATGCTTAGATTTTCAATCATAAAGTTTATTTTGGAGAACAGCTGTTGTTGTAATTTTTAGTATATGCTGACAACGAAGAAAACATGGGAAAGCAAATGTTAAACTATGCCACTGGCAGTACCTGAACCAAGCAAAAGACCATTTGAGATGTGTTTAGACAATATGACAGTGCTATGTTGGTATTTTTTATTTATACAGTGTCTACTGTCTATGCATTTGATCACAGATTCATAGTAGAACATGATCCTTTTCATGCAATACTACTACAACGTAGCCTGGGCTTACTACAAATTAAGGCATTAAAAATCCAGTGCCGGGCAAACAGAAACCATGTGATTGGCCTGTCTCCTATGAAATAGCTGATGAGTGGAACAGAACACCAAACCAGATCCCTCTCCAGTGAGTAGTGAAATGACACCTGTTCTAATTTGTAAAGCTGGGCTGAATGCTCCCACTAAAGCCTTGACACTCGTCAATTGCCAAGAACCAGCCGAGAGTTTTATGGGATTTGGGGACACAAGGCACCTCGAGTTCCACCAAAAGGGAGCGATAATCATATCAAATTGGCAAATGGCAGGCATCGTAGCCTTAAATTAAGGCCCCAAAAGCAAAGAAAGGTTGAGAGTTGATGAGCTTACCATCCAGATAGCACTGCACTGCGCTGGGCAGGTGTCGATCAGTTCTTGCCCTTCTCCTTCATGTCTGCGTGCTGGAACCCGTTCCAGAGCTGGAACGCGGCGTATTGGCCCTCGGCCGTGGTGGGCGCCGCAGCGGCAGCGGCGGGCGGGCTGAACAGGAAGGGTATGTTGGGAGCGTCCAGTGGAGTAGACAGCCTCTGGAGCTGTTGGTGGTGGTGGTGGTGGCCGGAGATGTGCGGCTGCGAATTGGACTGAAGGGTCCCCCTACTGTTGACACCCACGAAGACCCGAGGACATGGAGAAGTTGAGGTTGTATTCTATGGCGGGAGCCGACGCCGGCGCCGACGCCGGCCGCGTGGACGGGCATGAAATGGTCCTGCAAGAACGAGAAGTGCGACATCTCGGCATGCGGCTCGCCGCCGCCGCTAGAGGCGACGGTGACGGCACCACTGGCCCAGCCGAAGTGCTGCGCGGCTGGGGCCATGGCGATGGACGCAATGTTGCCGAGGTGGGGAGCGGGGGAGGCGAAGGCGTGCGCCATCGTGTGTCCCCCGCCCTTCCGAGGCTGCGCCAACCCGATGTAGTCGGCGGTGGCGGCGGAGACAGTCGTCGGCTGCCCACAGGGACACCGACGACTGCTGGTGGTGCTTGTGTTCGGCGGGGGCGGCGGCGCTGGCCGCGGCCATCCCCGTGAGCAGTTCGGTGAAGGACGCCGCCTGCGCCGAGGCAGTGGTTGCCGCGGCGGCGGAGGCGGGGTCCTTGTCCCTGGCAACCGCGCTCCGCTCCCTGGCGCGCTCCCGCGCCTTGACCCGGCTCTCGGAGCGGGAGAGGGAGAGGACGGAGCCCTTGCTGGTCTCTGACGTGCTGCTGCATCCGGACCTCGTTAGCTGCTGCTGCTGGTGGTGTTCGTCGTCATCACCAGCGACAGGCGGAGCGTGGTGGTGGTCCTTGGCGGCAGAGCCGGGTGCGCGGGGAACCCCGCGGCGGCGTCGAGGGATGGGAGCTTGTCGATGGCGTCGGCGGCGGCCCTTATGAGCCACTCGATGGCCTTGCTAGGCTGGTCGTACCCGAGGCGGTCCTGCAGGTCGTAGAACTGGATGGCGGTGGCGACGGAGAGGCGGACCCGCCGGTCCCTGATGCCCTTCGCCGTGTACACCTTGCTGTGGCGGTCCTTGCCGCCGGTCGCCCGCGGGACGCGGTAGATCCGCGACGCCGGGTGCTGCTGCGCCGCGGCGGAACCCGTGGGCGGCGGCACGGCCACCGCCACCGCGCGGCGCTTCGCGTCCGGCTCCGCGCCTTTCGCCCGCCCCCGCTTGCCCCCCGCGCCGCCGCAGCCCACGGCCTCCATCTCCATCGCGGCGGCGGCCGCGCCCCCTTACCACGCACTCCGCATTGCCGCCCGCGGCGGCGGCTTATCACGACGACGGGCGTAATTCGGAGGCCTCGCGCTCGGCGGCGGCGGCGGCGCTAGCGGGTAGGAAGTAATCGGAGTGGTGGCGGGCAGTGAGAATGAGGGCGCGCGCGGGACGTGATGAAGACGAGAGCGAGCGATCGGCGCGGCGGTGGGGTCCGTCGTCGTCAGATCTGGCGCGGCGAGGGCGGGGGTGCGGACGGACTCGGGAGGCGTGGTTTTTGGGGGCGCGGGAGGGAGGGAGGGAGGGAGTGGACTGACTGACTGACTGAGTGCCGCCAGCGATGGAGGTGGTGGCCACTAGTGATGACTGACAGGCGAGGCGAAGCGAGATTTTATGAGGGCCGGGCGGGAGCGGGACGGAGGAAAAAGGAAGCTGGGGGAATGGCCACCGGGCACCGTAGTGAGTAGTGACACAGTGTCAGGCAGGCAGAGCCCGTCCACATCCCGTGTCCATCGCATCGCGCGTTCGCGGTCGAGCCCAACCAACCAAAGCACCTCGCTACGGTGCCCGTTTTCCTGCGGGCGTACCGTACACGTCTGTCTCTCCGGACACGAGACGTGTCCCACGGAGGCACGCCCATGCGCAGCGGAACGGATCAGATTCGAAGGGCGTGATGGGTAGCCCGAATCGGGCCGTCACATGGCCATCTCGTATCCTTCGGTGTATTCGTTTGGTTGCTTTACTCGTACGTTTTTTCTGCTTTCTCTCATACAGATTCTCTCATCTATCTTGGACGGCATTGTCTTTTTTATCTCCACTTCTCTCTCAACGTAGGTTTGCTTGGTGTTTGGCGAGAACCTTTCGCGGAGAGCGTGGGAGATGAGGCCGTCCTGACGATAAAGCGCACGCGCGGGTCACAGCTAGGGTTACCGCCCTCACTCTTCGCCTCTCCTTCCGTCATAGCACTGGTGCGAACTTCCCTCTAGCTTTCCCTCGACCTCGGTAGTCCTACCGAGGCGACCACCGCCGACGGATTTCTCTCGGTCCTCCGGCGCTTCGACGGTATATGCCACCTGCGCTCTTCCCCTCCTCGTTCTCCATTGTCGATTTTATTGATTTGTTTGTGGATTTTGCTTGCAATGCCAAGAAATTAGGGTTTTTGGTTTGACATCCTCAGATCTGTGCGATGCTATATCTGATTTACCTGTTCCTAGCTTAGATTTATACATGATGCTTCGTATTTGGTGTATACCTTATGTTTTATGTAGATCTTGTACATGTTGATGCATATTTTAGTGTACACACTGAGCAAAGTGCCTAGAGGTCATTGATGTTGATTGTGTAATAGTATACGCTGGAGGAGCACCCTTTGGTGTGGCAGCCGCGTCTTTCATAGTTTATTTTGTCTGATTTTTTGCTTGCTAAGCAGTACACACACCATGTTGCATGCTCCCCTTCTAATGATGTCCTCTATCCTGTTGGTAGATATGGCCTTTGAAGCTAGGCGCAGGGCTGTCGCTGCTGTGGTTGTTGCAGTGGCTGTTTGGTTTTTTTATATGGTTTAGGAGGAGAGTTGAAGATTTGCGCTCAGACACCTATGGTCCCATGGCTGAGAAGGACAAACAGAGGATGAACAACCTTAGATATATCTATGAATCTGATAATGTGCATTATGTCAACCTTGTTAGAATGAAGAGGGCCCCTCTTTGTAACTTTGTGACATTTTTTCGTAGTAGAGAGCTTGTCACTGACAGCATACATGCATCTGTTGTAGAACAAGTAGCCATGTTCTTACATGTTGTTGGTCACAATGAGAGGTTTAGGATGGTTGACCTCACCTTCAGGAGGTCCGTAGAGACAATTAGTATGTTCTTCCAGAAGGTGTTATATGCGGTAGGAGAGCTGATGCATGAATTGATTATCCCTCCTACTAACAATGTCCATCCTAGGATCCTTGGGAGCAAAAGGTGATACCCCTATTTCAAGGTTGGTATCCATAACTTATCATACATAGGTCTCATTCATTATCAGTTTAGTGTCAATGTTCACTTGCACTTATGTTTTGTTGATTTAAGGACTGCATAGGAGCAATTGATGGTACTCATATCTTAGCTAGAGTGCCTGTGAAGATGCAAGATGCCTTTAGAGGCAGAAAGCACACCATCACACAAAATGTGTTGGCAGCCGTAGACTTTGACCTCCGATTCATCTATGTGCTTGCTGGTTGGGAGGAATCTGCACATGATGCTCTTATCTTGTCCGATGCTCTTAAAAGAGCTGATGGCCTTAGAGTGCCACTAGGTATCATCCAAACCACAAAAAACCATTGACACTTTGCTTAATCCTAAATAAAACTACTAAAACATATCCCTATCTGCTAATTTCTAGGCAAATTCTATCTTTGTCGATGCTGGATATACAGTGAGGCCTGGTTTCTTGCCACCATTTCATGCCACAAGGTAATATTTGAGAGTGTTTGGTTCAAACTGACCTCAAAATCAAAGAGAGCTTTAAGGGTTCTGATGCCAAGGGCCAGGAGGAAAGGGGTGGCAAGAGAAGGAAGCTTGCCCAAGAGAAAATAGACCTGATGAATGGAATGATCAAGGTTGTGGAGTCTATAAGAGATGCCCTCAAGACTCCACAGCATAATGAGAAGCATCAGGACCTTTATGGTTGTGTTATGGACTACCCTAGGTACTCACAGGAGACACTCATGTTTGCCCTGGTTTACCTGCTGAAGAACAAGGATGAGGGACTTTGCTTTGTTCAGATGACAGATGCTCATAGGATCCTGTGGCTTAGGACCTACCTGAGCACAACCTACTTTGCTTAGATGCATATGAGTTGGACTCTCCACTTTTGCATATAGCCATGCTAACTGTCTTATGTTGTAGGAAGTATTTTGATGTGTAGCACTGACCTCATCTGATGCTATAAAGAACCATCTACCGCCTGACCAAGGCTGCACCTAGTTTGTAAAGCATAGGAGCCATGGCGATGGATGTGAGGCTGTGTTGATCTATGTGGTGTAGACATTAACAACAGGTGATGGATTATCACTTTGTTAATCTGAGCTCTAAAATACCTTGAATTGTCACTTAATCTGAGCCCTAAAATACCTTAGATTGCCACTTAGTTGATTTGAGACATTTCAGATGCTGTTATTGTTCTTGTTATTCTTAGTGTTGGAGTTCCTATTTGACTGATGATGCAAACTATAGCAATCTAAGGTGACTGTGGGTATTCTTCATGCTGCTGCTTTATTGTCTTCTTGTGTTTTCTCATGTCTGTCATCAAACCATGGGATACATCCATTCCCAAACAACTGTTGTAGGCATGCCTACTGGATGGCTGGGATGGACGTGTCCCACTCTTTCATGGCAGCCATGAACTTGCCTCAGCAATTTGTGTTCTTATTTGCCACTTGGGATGATTGTAGTTAGCTTATAAGATAATCATAAGTTAGTTTGCAGTTAGCTAAGGCCTGCATTTTTTGTGCCTATGATGTCAACCATTTTTTTGATTGAGGCTTATACAATTGTGAGCTTCTTTTCATGCCTATGAAGATAACAATGCTAGTTTGAATAATGGATTGTGTACACTGATGACCTTAGACTTGTGAGGTACTAGAGCATTGTGTTGGGTTCATAAACCCGGGGTCCCTCATGGACTGGCTTCCCCGCAAAGGCTCGACCCAAGCAGACAGCGTGCAACTCATGGGCCGGCCCAAGTGTCTAAAACAATAGGCTAGAAGGGCAGTCCAGTCAATGACTGGAAGGTCAGGCCAAGGAGGAACAACGCCCGCTTATCAACTCTGGCCCACCTCTCCGACTGGAGCGCTCACTTCAGTCTCCAGCGCCCCCAGATGGTCTCTCCGACTAGAAGGCCTGGCAAAGCACTACCTCCGACTCTGACCCCACATCTTCGACCAGGGATGCAAAGACCCTGCTCACTGCTCTTCTCCGACTAGCGCAACCAGAGCTGACTGGGACCAACTGACCGGGGACGCCCGCTGGAGTTTCCCACGCTCACTGGAGTTTCCCACGCTCCCACCTGTTGGGATGTGGGTTCCACCCATCTTCGAGCCATCCTAGGCCTTCCTTCTCAGAAGCCTGGACTTCGTCGTCGACCGGCTCGACGTATTACACCTCCGTGAGGAGGCACTCGTTCCGGCACGCGTCAGAGGGGTGCACTCCATCGACTCCGGGATGCACGACTTCAAGGACATGGCATCCGCACTTCATTCCAAGCAAACTCTCTGCTCAAACCCCGCTATGAGTAATGTACATATTGTTATTTACTTACTATTCTCTATCTTCCACCGATTACCCAAAGGGACCCAGTTGTCCCCGATGCGACCGCCATACGACTGGTTCACCTATGGCCTCACGTATCCCGTGGATGCGTATGCCCAGGGGCTCTGAAGGATGCCGACGTTGCCCCCTCTCACATCCAAATTCATAGGGATGGCGAGCTACGCCCCCACCTATTTCCTCGACCTCATGGATGACGATGTTGAGAGTGACGGCTCTAGCATCGGCGATGTGGCGCCTAGCCACCGTTCGTCCTAGGAGTGCGCTATGGCGGACGCTCTGGGATAGCCACCGGTGACAACGTAGTCTTTGTAGACTCACGCCCCTCCGGATCCTCATGTGGAGACCCCTGAGCTCGCATGTGAGCACGGCGAGGAACCACGACAACAGTGGCTGCACCAGCCACCATCTACGCCAGCACGCTCGGTGCACCACACTACGCTCCGTGCACGTAGATCGGTGAGCGACGCCTAGGGTCACACCTGTTGGGTCCAGCACAACACCATAGACAGGGGGAATGATCCCCCATAGTTCACTCGGGCCAACCAGAACTTCACCGCCGTGGCAATGCTTCTATGAGGCCTGTTCGAGCCGAATGACCCTCATGAACAGGCGATCCACCAGAACCTCCGGGCACTAGTGGAGACCACCACTATTCAATAAGCGGAGAGCTCTGTATCGCGATGCCGACTCGTGGCCTCGCTCCCCACCAGGGGAATGCAAACATAACAGATGGGTCGCTCCACCCAATCATCGCTACAACCACCGAGCGCAGAACAGGAGGTCGCATTGGCACCTCATCTTAACTTGACAACCGCTCCACACCGACCGCCTGTATACGCGTGGCTCGGACCAAACCGAGACACACGCAGCAGCGACCGAAGTCCCAGCCCTGATAGCCTAAGACCACGGACCTTTGTCGAACACCTCCAGCAAGCGCCACTCCCACCGTGCTCCAACAGAGGCTGGGGCAAAGGTAAGGCCAAGCGCTACGATCAGGACGAGGGCCCCTCCACGCAGAGGGGAAAAAAGAACAGAAAGGATCACCGCCGACCGGTCAACTCCGTGTTGGTCGCCATGGCTGATCACACGGGCACGTAGCCCCAGTAGAACCCTCTGGGCCATTTCCATGAGCTCATGGAGAGCCCGTGCACCAATCATGACTACCCTGTCAAACACCTCTACAAGGACTGCCAGTTCTTCAAGTGCCTTCTACAGTAGGCCGACAGGCCAAAGGAAGAAAAAGGTGAAGAAGCAGTGACCGAGAAAGGGGGCGTAGCGGGCAATGATCCGAACGACTGAAGGTTGAAGTGATCCGACCGGACGCCTATCGACTGAAGAACAACAACGATGACATTCTCTCTAAATGCTTGGAATAGCTATGTCATTTTTCTTCCCCTAAGTTTCAGTCTTACCATTGTTTACTTAGCGTATGCTCCTATAAAAGCACCCCGACCCGAACACTTTTTGGCCTAGGGCGCTCGAGGGCTCCACTAGGGGACACTACTACCTCTCTGTTTTATTTACTATCATATGGTGAAATTCCTTCCTACCTGATCAAAAGGAGAGTTCGTTCCTTTAATTTGCCTTATGTAGCTTTGCTTTAAAACATTCCGACTGATCGCACCCCGCCTTTTCCTACGGTTACGAGCAACTGAGCCTCATGTGCCACGCCACAGGCTCCCAAGGTTGTAGCCTATGGGACAAATAGGCAGGTACAAGAAAGAAAGAATAAAAAACAAAATTATGCTAAGGCAAAACTAAGGAACAAAAGGGAACAAGCTTCCCTGAACAGAGTGACTCCATCATAGAAAATGAAACCAACTGTAGTCATTAAGCACACAAGAACGTTTATACGGGGGCTCCCCCATGAACTTAAACTTTTAACGTTCACTAAACTACTTATATTTTACAAGCTATTGGGCCGTCTCGGCGGCATCTACTGTCGGTGCGACCGGCAAAGGCGCGGGCTACTCACTCCCTGGTGGCATGACATTCGGCTCAGTCGAAGGTGGGGCGATGTCCACCTCCGACCTAGGCTCTGTGCCATCCGCAGGCTGGGCAATGTCCTCCCCACGCATGCTTCTACCCATGTCTTCACGACGGATGTCCAACACCCACTGTGTAGAGACTTGCTCTGACACCAACCTTGCGTGCGGCAGCAAGCTCTCCCTGATCGATTGGATGTCCTCCGTTCTCAAGCCATCAGCATACCCACTGCAGATAGTAGCGAAGTCCAGGTTCGGATGATGCGTCACCACCGAAGTTAACACCCCCGATGCTCTGTAGAATAGCCCACTCGTGATAAGATCCTAGACTGCATCTGGGACCTCCGCCAGCTGGATAGCGAGCGCGCTAGTACTTGGTGCCAACCCGAAGACCTCCGAGACGATGAGCTAGGCAACGTTGCGGACCTTGTCAAGTTCCCCCTTGAGAGCACGTTGCTCTTCATAGGACTTGGCCAACTCCTCTACATTCTGGCTGAAAAGTCACCTTGATCATCTCTAGGTCCTGCTCCAGTGTCTTCCCCCTTCCGCCTAGCTTTGAAAGAAGGGCGACAAGCTCAGAAACAGGCTAAAGGAAAAAACCAACACGACAAAAAACAGAAAAAGTACGTATCAACACGGAAGTTCTCAAGGGTGGAGAATTCCTCTGTCTGTTGGGCCACCTGCTTGCGTAGCCGGGCGCTCGCCTCCTCTATCCCCATCACCTGGCCTCGAAGCGCGAGCACTTCCCGGTCTGCCTCTGACCGGGCCTTCCACTCCGACTCCAGGGCTTTCCGCTATGACTCTTGGGCTTTCCACGCCAACTCCAGGGCGTTCTGCTCTGACTCCTAGGCGCTCCGCTCTAACTCAAGGGTCTCCAGGGATTTCTAGAGCACCACCTCAGTGTTCGCCAGGGATGTCTGAAACTCCACCTCGGTCTCCACCTGGTGGGCCTTCGCCGCCTAAAGCCCTCGCTCGACGGTGGTCGCTCGCTCTGCTTCATGCTACCCCTCCACTCGTGCCACGGTTGCCTTGGCCGCTCGGTCCTAGGACTCGTGGTGAGCAGACTCTAGCTGATGCTTAAGCTTAGCCATCTTGGCGTGCTCCATTCGAAGGAAGCCAAACTTATGGGATGACATCCCCTTTAGACTCTACGAAAATAAGCATGCTAAGGCAACCAACAAAAGATTCAGAGGTCAAGGACAAGTACGGGAAACTCACCTCTGTGGCAAGCGGTAGGTCGACCTCGACTAACTGCTGAGTGGACTTAACTCGCTCCTAGACGTCTCCAAGCTTCACGGACAGGTTGGTGAGTTCGGACGCCGTGCCATGTCCTTGCTCCCCAAGGATGTCCCAGAGCTGACCCTCCTACGAATCCCAAAGGATGAACCACACCTTTTGTCGGGTCCTCGGGGTAGGGCCACTCTAGGTCACCCTCCGACAGCCCACCAAAGGGCCCCGCCTCGGACCGAACCACCACCAGCTCCCGCGACAACGCTGGTGGCTCTGCCATGACTTTCGCCTCATCATCAGATGGGATATCCACCACCTCGGGTGTGCGGGCCACCGCCAGGCATTCCAACTCCATCCCGGCCATGTTTCCCTCCAGCGCTTTTAGCTCCAATCGCAAGGGTGAGCTGTGTAGCTCACCGACCAATGAGGCAGGAATCTCGGTCTCCCTTTCCTCTTCTACCATGGTTGGTGGAGGAGAGGCCACGAGAGTTACCTCCGATGTGACCTCCACCATCAGCATCGGGATCACCGCCAATGCTGTCGCCGCTGCCACTGTACCAGCAACTGACCCGAGGGGCACCACCCCCGAAAGGGAAGGACTCACCGCCGCCGCTCGGTTCCCTCACCGCTCACCATGGCATGCTACAGGGTGGGCCTCCAAGCCACCTACATGGGAGTTGGGGCGATGCTCAATCCTGTCATCGCTCGGCCACTGACAAAAAGGGCAGGTAAGTCAAACTCCAAAAAGACTCAACAACAAAATATCAAAAAGAAACAAAGTAAAATGTACTAGGAGGTGAGCAGTACTACTCTGAAGGCAAGACCTGATGATGATGGGCCTATAGGACAAGGCCGCTCTCGACTGCAACCTACGCCCCCTCACTTTAGTCGGGGGCAGAGTCACCCCAACTGGCTCTTGCCCAGCCTATGGGTCACCGTGACCCTCAGCTCAGGACTTCTCGACTAGAGCAGCAGGTAGGGCTTCCTCCAGCTATGAGTCACATGATGCACAGGTGCCAATCTGCTCCTCAGACCACCCGGCTTGCTCGACCGCGTTCGCGGCAGGCAGGGCTTCCTCTGGCTATGAGTCATGCATTGGCATCGGTCCCAGCAATGCACAAGTGCTAGTCCACTCCTCGGACCGCTCGGCTTGCTCGGCCATGTCCACAGTAGGTGGCTACAGGACCAGTGGCACCACCAAGGGGTGTGGTGACCGCATCCGCTTTGCCTCGCGTTCACCGATGGTGTCCACGCTCGCACGTGAGCAACCAACAGAGCATTTGACATGAGCAACCAATAGAGCATTCAATGATTCGGGCCCTAAACTACCCGGGGGCTCAAGAACTAAGCATCGCACGTGCAACGAAATGCATCATAACGCTCCATGTTGTGTCACGAAGCGGCGATTGCCACATTCGACATGAGCAACCAATAGAGCCAGGGGAGAAAAATGTAGATAAGCCTCGTGCGGCCCTCACCTAGTCTGGCAGACAGGGTCATCTCAACCTTCTTGTTCGATCCTGAACCTCTTGCCAAGCCCATAGAATCTCTATCGAGGGGAGGTCATTAGGCCACCCGGGTCTGTCTCCGAAATGACCCAGGCATCTGTCGGGTTACAGGTAAAAGAGCAGTGAAATGTCATAAGAGGGCTATGCTGACCCCATTATAAATGATGGATCTAGATTCCACTCAATCATACCCGTTAGTGAACTCATCGAGCGCGTCACTCGAGCCCGAGCGATTGGCACAAGTGACAAAACTCAGCCCCTTTGGTTGTGAAGAACTGAGGACGGGGTAACACACACAACTCACACCAACCCCTACTAAGGTCCAACAGGCTTGGGGGCTCAAGACACAAAATGCCTGGGTCTACGACCCTGAACTCGCCCCATCCGGCTACTCTCTGACTGCACTCTGTGGGGGTATTAACCCCTATACCCTTACAGCTAGGCCTAGGCCAGCTCGAATCAGGGGGTCCAGCCCACTAGAAGATGACGCATGGCCCAAGCAGTTTGTTCGAAATCTCATGCAAGGAGTCAAGGCGGATTTGGAGATCAAGTAAGATTCTGGTCGGTTAGAATAGGAATCCTTATCCGGCCACTTATGGTAATTGTAACTGGCTAGGATTAGTTTCTAGATCTATAACCCTGCCCTCAGACTATATAAGGCGGGCAGAGGACCCCTCTAAAAGACATCTCTCATTGACATACAACAATACAATCAGATGCAAGACGTACGTATTACGCCTTTACGGCGGCCGAACCTAGATAAAACCTTGTGTCTATCTTGCGTTACCATCTTGTTTGTTGCTTGCACATCTGTCTGCTGATAATCTGCTACCTTGGGCATACCCCTAGGTAGACTGCCGACCATATTTCATCGACAGTGGTGCACCAGGTAGGGGTCGAACCTACGGCCTTCTACTTAGGAAACAGAATCTTCGCCAAGAGAATCCACGTACCAGCACACGAGATCCAGACAATATCAGCCTCTTGGCCTTTCGCATGCTGGGGACTAGATATGATCGGGCCCTTCAAACTGGCTCCTAGGAAATTTACATGTGTCTTTGTCCTAATCGACAAATTTTCTAAGTGGATAGAGTACATGCCTCTGGTACGGGCATCTTCAGAAAAGGTTGTCACGTTCATCGAACAGGCCATCCACCGCTTTGGCATACCCAACAGCATCATCACTGATCTGGGTACCTAGTTCACCGGGACCGCTTTTTGGGACTTCTGCGATGAAAGGAGCATAGTAGTAAAATACATCTCGGTGGCGCACCTAGAGCTAATGGATAGGTCGAGCGGGCAAATGGTATGATCTTGGATGCACTTAAGAAGAGGATGTACAGAGAAAACGACAAGGCTCCCGGAAGATGGCTCAAAGAATTACCAGCCATGGTCTGGGGCCTCAGAACCCAGCCTAGTCATAATACCAGCGTATCACCATACTTTATGGTTTACGGCGCTGAGGCAGTGCTCCCAGCAGATATAGCCTTCAGATCAGCACGGGTAGAGAACTTTGACGAAGACAAGGCTAATGAAGCGCGGGAGCTGGAAGTGAATAGTGCAGAAGAGAAGCGGCTCGATTCTTGCATACATACAGCCAAATACCTTGTTGTTTTGTGCAGGTACTACAACAAGAACATTAAGGAGCGGTTCTTTGTGGTCGGGGACCTGGTCCTGAAGTGGAAGATAAATTAGGCTGGTGTCCACAAACTCGCAACTCCATGGGAAGGGCCCTTCATGATCAAGGAAGTTACACGACCTACGTCTTATAGGTTAGCTCACCTAGATGGTACGGACGTACCCAATTCATGGCACATTGACAAGCTTAGGCGTTTCTATGCTTAACTGCTAAGATATGTACTCCTCTTGTACTTTCGATTTAATTCAATAAAGCTACTATGATTTCTCTGACCACTCTAATGTGTCACCTCGAAGTCCATTATTATTCTAACTTAACCAGTCAAAACCGACCTCCATTCTTTCCTAGGTTTTTAGAGCAGGCCCTATCTTCAGTTCCTCCCAACGCATGCATGAGATCTGCTCTCTACGCTACGGGTGATCGGCAGGTCCCCTCTGGTTTGACTTGTCTGTGACTACGTGTGCATAGGCTACGCTCCTCACACTCTGACCACAAGACAAACCAGGGCCATACAAAACTATCAGGATGTCGTGTCGACTAAACTGGTACAACTAAACAGAACGCTAACATGTTCTCACTTAGTTACACCAACGCGAGATTCAAGCTTAAATATGTTTTTCACAAAACAAACAAGCTTATGATGATATACAGTTACGTTATTACAAGCTTGCCTGAAAAGGTCTAAGTTTACAATAACACAACTACATCTTCTTCTACAGCTATAGCCTATACTATTGCCTAGTCAGGTTATGCGGCACCTGCTGCTCACTAGGCCTAACATCGTGCTCGAGTCCCGGGGACTCTTGTACTACTCGAGCTGAAGAAGATGGCCCTGCCGATGCTTGGTTGGTCGAGACCATAGGCTTCGCTAGTTGGCTCAAAACTGATGGCGTTTCTAGCTGACTTGTTGATGGCATACCCTGTACAGGTGCTGTCCCACCTCCACACAGGTTAATGTCACCAATTATTCTTGCCGACAAGTCCAGCTGGGTCATCCAAAGCTCCTCAACCTTGTCTGGATCTACCTCCTTTGGGTATCCAGCCTCTAGGCACTTGAGATTGATCAAGGGGTAGTGAGCACATACCATGCTTAGCACATGTGCGCCTGTGTACTCACCTGCCTCCTTCATGAACTCTTGGAACCATCCCCATGCCTTTTGGCATCTATCGACCAGTCCGAGCTGTGGCATCCTTGGCACTTCCTCTGTAAGCGCTGGATCAATAAGGTTGAGGACCGGTAAAATGCTGGTTGCCACTTCTTGGCACCAGTTTTTCCATGTGTCCCAATCTTCGGTGATCTCTAGGCACCGCGCCTTCCAGCTATCACGATCTTTCATCATGGCTTCCAGATGCTTCTTGGCATTGACTTTTAAAACTACAAACCGCACAAGTCATTAAAACATCATACCAAGACAAAATAAAGTGGGCAACAAAAGTGAGCAAAGGGGCTTGGAAATCTTACTTTTTAGTTCCTCTTTCATTTTGGTCATGTGGTCCCAGAGCTGCGACTGGTTGTGCGCTAGTTTTCTGTTGTCCTCTTTCAGGTGATCACACTCCACGACCGCACGATTGTTCTCCTCTCGGAGACGGATAACTTCGGCTTCTAATCCTGCACTAAGGCTGTTACTACCAACAACGCAACAACACTTGTCATGCAATCGTTGTGACAAAGTAACTACTTACTGCCTCTTGCTCCGTCCTCTCATGGTTGGCGGCTTCAAGTTGCTGGCGCAAGCGTTCCACTTCGGCTGCCAGTTCTTTATTGCTTGCCGTGATCCCCTTAATCTGGTTGAAGCATTTCTTATGGTACCTTGCAGTCTTCATTAAGTCCTGCATGCAAAAGGCTAAGTAAGACAACATTACTAGATGGCAAGATCAGGTGGTCAAGCAAAGCATACCTAGACTTCCGTCACCAGTCGTTTCATTGCCCATTCAACTTTCATGGTCTCTTCGACCTCTAGGATTTCCTCATGAACAACCCATTGGTTGTTCCGCCAGCGCGACACATATACATATTGTCACCTGTCCTATGGGCGGCCTAGGACCTCTTCTACTTTGTCTTCTTCGGCCTCTTCTTCAGGTACCGGTGCTGGTCCGGAGTTGGCAGCCTCTGTGATAACTATGGCCTTCCCATGGGCCTCAGCATCAACAAGCGTGCTCTATGCTCTCGACTCTAGCCGCCGCTCCTCGGCCTGACCCGTTACCTCTGGTGCTGAGGTGTCGCCCTCCGCAGGATTGGTGCTCGGAGCACTTGTACTTGGCCCAGCTCTCCCCTCGACCACCTGCTTGGGGAATGTTGTCTGGCCGCTTGTCTGCTGAGGCTCCGGTGGACTTTCTGATATAGGTTCCTCCATGGCCGGCTGCTGGGCAATTTTCTCTAACATTGCTGGTGGAGCCACGCCACTCCCGGCTAGTTGGTTTGGATTTTCGGTGGACGCCGACCTAATATATCCGAGATAAGTTCAGAAGACAACAGCATTCAACATAAATTGTAAGCTTACATCAAGGTTACAAATACTTACATGTTGGAAGCACGGAATGATGTGGCGAAGGCGCGTCTCTTCGGCCGTGCTTGCTCCACGTGCTCTGCGGGTGCCACCTAGTCTCCCTCTATGACCAGCACCGGCGCCGGGGCTTGGTGCTCGACCCCTTTGCCGCTTGTCCTCTGCGCTGCAGTGGTTGGCGATGCGGGTCCCATCAGCACGGAGGAGCCACCTTGCTCCGTTGACTCCAGTTGCCTCCTCCTCTTTCGAGGGACGAGTTGAAAGATGTCTGCTTCCTCTATTTCATTGTCTGATAGTGTAAAGATCACCTGACGATGCTTGCTGGCCGCCGGCCGCTTACCAGCAGCTTTGCCTGCTGCCTCCTCCCCAACTCTAAGCACGGCCCAGTCAACGTCTTCGGTCCTGGCGCTGGTCTGGGCGATTGGGCCGGCAACTTGTGGCCAATCTACACTAGGGGGTGGAGACATGAACACTGTTGCTCTATCCCGACCATTAATTTGGGAAGCACAAAGGAGATAACACAGTAAGTTTCTATTACAACATAAAACTATGGGTAAGGCAGGATGGTTTACCTTTGGGGGAGGCCGGGCGAGCTTGAAAGCGTGCTTGATGTCGCTCAATCTGACATAATTTGGATCAGCTAAGTTAAATAGCTCTCTAATTCTGGCTTTGACTTTCGATCTTGTCGAGCGCCTCTTGCCTTGTCTGCATTGGGTCTATTGTACCTTAGTACTCATAGCCGGGGTGTACCCTCCTCTGGCAGGGTTGGATCCTTCAGCTGATGAAGTTCCCGACCATGCTCGAACCGTCTAGTTTCTTCCATGGGATCATCCCAAGTAGTTTTGGGATATGTTCCAGGTGCTCGGGCTTCTCCAACCAGCTAGTCCTCTTCTCCGAAATGAACCCCACGTCGCACAGTGTGATCGTGTTTGGCTCTTCGTAGATGTAGAACCACTTCTTGTACCAGTCGTCAAGCGACGTGTTCTAAGGGCAGTGCAGGTACTGGGCCTTCATCCCATCATGAAGGTTGAGGTACACGCCTCTGGCTATCTTTGAGCCATCGTTTCCTTTCTTCCACAGATAGAAAAGATGGCGAAAGAAGTCAAAATGGGGCTAGAAGCCGCCATATGCTTCGCAAAGATGAATGAAGGTGGAGACAAGAAGAATTGAGTTGGGATGCAGATTGCAAATCCCAATCTCGTAATATAGACAGAGCCCCTGAAGGAAAGGGTGCACTAGAACCCTAAAACCCCGCTTGAAGAAGTCTTCAAAAACCACAATCTCACCTGGTTGTGGATCGGGGTACCCCTCGCCCTTCGGCGTGTGCCATCCCACAAGTTCCTTGTTGTGGAGTACTCCCATGATGACGAGGTCTTCGATGGTCTACTCGTTGCTTCTTGACTTCCACCACTCCTTTGCCATGACTCTGGCTTTCTTCTGGGCGTCACTTTTTGCCATGAATCTGGCCTTGTTGATGAAAATGGATATGGTGGAGGAGTGGTTGGTGATGATTTAGGAGGTATTAGGGTTGGCAAGAGGAAGAAGAAGGCTGCGGCGGCGAATGGTAATGGGGCTCGGTAAAAAGTAACTTACCAATTCTATACTATATTTAACCAAGAGTTCCACCGTTTCGTTTGCCCAAGATTCTTGGGAGACGTGCGCATGCGCCGCAGATGGTGGTTTTCACAACCTCAAGATCTATGCCAATTTATGTGCCTCTTTGTTACTAGTGTGAGAGGGCCCACACTGACGCACCTCCTTACAGGTGCCAAGTGACTATTTGCTCGAAAGGACAAGAAGGCAGTATGACGTGCTATACCCGCCCACTTTTTTGACCAGACATGTCAGATTGGACTTGACAGAGTAAGAAGATAAATAAATACACCAAATAATAGTACAAGTGGTATTTGGTTCTTCATCGCACGTCTCATGCTCAGGGATGGTCCAGACCACTATTATGCTCGGGGACTGCCCAGACCACTACCGTGCTCGGGGACTGCCCAGACCACTACCATGCTCGGGGACTGCCTAGACCACTACCGTGCTCAGGGACTGCTCCATCCACTACCGTGCTCGGGGACTGCTCCATCCACTATCGTGCTCGGGGATTGTTCCGACCACTGCTCGGATCCCGCTCTCCTCGGCTACATGTGATTTATACTTACATACAGTCAAGAGGCATTTATTCGGACCTTGCTACAAGGCTTATACTTCGCCTTCCAGCAAGCTCAGGGACTACATCGGTACGATGCACCTGCCGGTGCATCTCGTTTTGCTTGTACGACGATTGGATTTTTAACTTCAGTGGAAATTCTTTTTTAGACCCTGGCACCATGTGCCTACATCACCTACTACTAGGCTCGGGGACTAAATGGGCACACTTTACCTTGCGGTGAATGTGTTTATCTTATCGACCCCTATGCTTTGACTGATTGCCAGAATTACTACTGTCTAAGGGTCACTTACATTTCTTTTCAGAAATACAAGTGGGCACACTTGATAAGGAAAGAAATCTTTTTCTTTTTTCTTTAAGAGCACCATGCATTCTTCGGACAACCGGAATCTTCGACTATAATCATGGTCTATTGCTCTCTGTTCTAATCAGAATGTTGGTACATTTGATTGGTTAATGTTTCAATCAGTTGGAGATGACATGAAGGCAGATCGCATTACTCGAAGGAGATCGAACGGCATGTCGCAGCATAATACATGGTGCTCGGGGACTAGCTGTGGGGGTATTAACCCCTATACCCTTATGGCTAGGCCTGGGTCTGCTTAGATCAGGGGGTCCAGCCCACTAGAAGACGACGCGTGGCCCGGGCAGTTTGTTCGGAATCTCGCGCAAGGAGTCAAGGTGGATTTGGAGATCAAGTAAGATCCTAGTTGGTTAGAATAGAAATCCTTATCTGGCCACTTATGGCAATTGTAACTAGCTAGAATTAGTTTCTAGATTTATAACCCTGCCCCCGGACTATATAAGGTGGGTAGGGGACCCCTCTAAAAGACATCTCTCATTGACATACAACAATACAATCAGACGCAGGACGTAGGTATTACACCTTTATGGCAGTTGAACCTGGATAAAACCTTGTGTCTGTCTTGCGTTACCATCTTGTTTGTTGCTTGCGCATCTGTCTACCGATAATCTACTACCTTGGGCATACTCCTAGGTAGACTGCCGACCATATTTCGTCGACACACTCCAAACACCTAGGTCTGCGACACCGAACTCGCCCCATCCGGCTACGCTCTGACTACACTCTAAACACCTAGGTCTACGACCCTGAACTCGCCCCATCTGGCTATGCTTCGACTGCGCTCCAAAACACCTAGGTCTACGACCTCGAACTCACCCCATCTAGCTATGCTTCGACTACGCTCCAAAAAACCTGGGTCTGTGACCCCAAATTCGCCCCATCAGGATCTACAAGCTCCAACTCGCTCGATCCCAAACTAACCAAACTAACTGCCTTGCCTGATCCCACGACACGCATCGATGCTAGGATTCACAAGCTCCCTCTCAATCGATCCCCAAAAAAACTAAAGCACCTCGACTGCGCAACGATGCCTTAGTTAAACAAAACTCCATCTTAACTGAAAAACACGCACACACGCCCACTAACAAACACCCCCCAGATGGTTCTGCCCGAACTACCCAGGGGCTCAGGGGCTACACCCACAGGTGCGTTCATGCGCACCCACCGATGAAACGAAAACCTCTCTCGTCGGCAACACAAAAAAACCCCCAGACGGTTCTACCCGAACCGCTCAGGGTTTCAAGGGCTACACCCATAGGTGCGCTCGCGCGCACCCACCGTCGAGGCAAAAATCCCCTAGATGATTCTATCTGAAATGCCTGGGGGCTCGGGGGCTTCTGTTGGGTTCATAAACCCGGGGTTTCTCATGGACCAGCTTCCCCACAAAGGCTCGGCCCAAGTAGACAGCGTGCAACTCATAGGCTGACCCAAGTGTCTAAAACATTAGGCCAGAAGGGCGATTGAGTCACTGACCAGAAGGTCAGGCCGAGGAGGAACAGCGCCCGCTTGTCAACTCCAGCCCACCTCTCCAACTGGAGCGCTCACTTCGGTCTCCAACGCCTCTAGATGGTCTCTTTGACTGGAAGGCCTGGCAAAGCACTACCTTTGACTCTGACCCCACATCTCTAACCAGGGTATGCAAAGACCCTGCTCACTGCTCTTCTTTGACTAGCGCAACTAGAGCCGACTAGGACCAACTGACCGGGGACGCCCACCCAAAAGGGACTAGGGAACAAAAGGAGAAAGCAAGGCAAGGCGCTCAAGTCAAACCATGATACTAGGGACTATACCCTGTCACCTACAGGAACAGTACTCTACAACCACCCTGACATAAATAGTATTGTAGGTGCCAACATTTTGCTCCACAGTATTGTGGGCGCCGTTAACTACCATACGGTAAGGCCCCCACATGCCTCTAGGCATTGACAGTGTTGTGGGCGCCAGGATTTACTGTACCAAGTTAACGTGGTGAAACTCCTCACATGCCTCTAGGCATCAATAGTATATGCAGGTGCCGACATCTGCCATACCCAAAACAAGACGACGTAACCTCCCACATACAACCAACATCCAATAGTGTTGTGGGCGCCTATCATCCTCCTGTGCCCGCTGGCGTGGGCAACAAGACTTAAAAGCATACGAACTCTCTCCCTCTCACTTGTAAGGCCATCCCCTTCATCTATAAAAGGGGATGCGCTCTCTCCCAAGAGACTAGGTGGATTCAAGTTCATACAAGTTAATCCAGATTGATCAAATTCACTAGCTCACAACCATAGAACCGCCAGGTTCAGACCTCAAGCACATGCTTGAACACTTAGCTCATAGAGGAGCTCCTGTCGCTCTTGGCCCTTACGGCCGGAGCCGACCGGACCTCTCGTGCACCCCATCTTTCTCCTTCTTGTTTGTAACCCCACTGCAAACTTCGAGCACCTGGGCTCAAGAATAAAGTCACCGACCAACTCAAACTGGACGTAGGGCACGTTGCCTGAACCAGTATAAGCCCTGTGTCATTGAGTGCTAGGCCACCTCCAATTACAACGTACGACAAAACTACAAATATTTACTTGTTGATCATTTGCTGCATCGACACATTGATTCTTCTATCTTCTACTTATGCTTCTCATGGCTGTCATCAAACCATGTGAGAGATCCATGCCCAAGCAACACTGGGCGGTTGTGATGATCTGATGGCTGGGCTAGATGTCTCTCATGGTTTTATGCCTATCATGATCTTGATTTTTCTACTATCTATTTAAGGTTTGTTGCTGACTATGTTTCTTAAGCTCCAAGTTCAAGGTCAAATGAAAAGGCAATTAAATCTGAGGCAAATCGATTGAACTAACCCTCATCTTATCAACATCTTATACTTGCTTTATGTGTTTTTTAAGGGGCACATGGCTTGGTATGTTGTGTACCGTGGCAAGGTTCCTAGGGTATATGCAACCTAGGCTAGATGCAATGCCTAGGTAACTGGTTTTAAAAACAACAGCTACAAGAGCTTCCCTAACAAAGAAGAGGCAGAAGCATCATACTTGGAGTTCATGGGTTATGAAGATGACAAAGCTTTTGTCAAGCCTCCACCAAAGGTGGTCAGGAACACACCAGTGTTATTTGTTGTGGCTATGGTGTAGTCTTTTTTCTTGCTGGTGCTCCTATAGGTTGTTCTTACTCGTTGCTACAACTGCCTGTGATGCTTAAAATATGCCGTGCAAACTTGTAATGACGATGACCTTATGAGGTATTGTGACCCTAATGTTGTTGACTATTAGATGGGAAAATTATTGTATGCTTGTATTTTATCATTAGATACTCTAAGGTCATTGTTAATGGCAGCGCACAATGAACTGAGGCGCAAAATTATCTCTATTGTCTGCCTTATACTATTGAGTAGGGTGGTAACCTCACCAAAATCATACCTAGGTGCTCACACCTTCTGTCGTGCGCCAAACCAAACACAGCTGGGCACACTAATTCATACCACAAAACTGGCCACATAAGCAACCAAGTATGATTCCTATCATCCAATATGCTACACTCATTTGTGTCGACACATAATTTTGTCCTGTGCCGAGGACACACGTAGCAAGTCAGAAGGGTCCGCTCGATGGAGCTAGAGATCTGCCAAGCTTTGGCGCAAGGGTGGTCGATCCTATGCACTCCTCCCGAGACATGCCAGTCAATTTGACCATGCAATTAACAAGGAGAGAAAGCTTATCAGTAATTAAGGGCGGAACATGCCGGTATTGCCAGACAGTCCCGAATGTGCGACTCTAAGAGCCGAAATAAAAGGAGATCGACTAGATAGCCGATTCCAGCATATTCATCAGAATAAATCGGTTAAAGCTCATGGGGTTGTGTAAGAAGAATCGGTTATCATTATGAATGTCGTTGTTTAAACAAATGCTAGTCACTAGCAAAAAGATACCAACAGTAATTAGTTCATGCTAAGCCAATTACTACAAGTAACTGAACTCCTTTATAAAAGAAACAGTTCATCATCATTCAACCATTTAATAGAAATGAATCTAATGAACATATTAGATCTCATCTATCGCTATGACCAGTGGGGCATGAGGCAGAATCATGCAGGCCATAGAAACAACAATAGACTCGATGACCCTAACTTATTACTAATATTAGTGGGGCATGAGGCAGAATCATGTAGGCCGTAATACAATAATAAGATCATGGGGCTAACACATCTTTCAACCTATCGCTACTTCAACGATCTTGTGATGCGCTTTTCGTGAAAGCGCTTGATATCTACCAAATAACAATCCCTACTCCACGATGCTAACAATGGGGTGTGAGGCAGAATCACACAGGCCATGATAACGGGCCATGGAACAGTTTTCGCTAACCAATAGATCTATTCAAGATCAAACATGCCTTAACCGCACGCTATGCACGATCAAGATTGATGTAAAACAGCCAATAAAACATAACTTATTATTTAAAGTACAAATTAGATCAGTTTTAGATTAACAAACGATGGGTTAAAAATATATAAGGCCGATCTAGATCAATCCCAATCGGGCAAAGTGATATTGCTATAATTAAATAAATAATGGAAGCAATAAGCAATATCGGTAACTTAATGAATCTATCCGAAGGAACGCCATCCTTAGATAGAGCTGATAACTTGACCTTGATCTAGTCTATGCAGTGGGGGTCAACCAGATCGATGCAGCCATACTTGAACTAGGCAAGAATCGATAACTAACTTATACCAGAGTCGTAGTGGAGGTCGACCAGATTGATGCAGCCGTACGAACAGATGTATAAGCCATGACGGTACTTACAACAAGCAGTGCAGGTTGACCAGATCAATGCAGCCATACTTGCTGAAGAACTCGCTGAGATCTACTCTACTCCTACTCCTAAGGGGTGGCCCGAGCTAAAAAAGTAAATGACTTGTATATTGGATTGATTGTGTGTTTTATAATAGCCAGGGTTTGGTATTTATACGTAGAACCTACGCATGACTCCTGTCTAAGCATGACTCATTATAATCTTTGACCCTACAAGAAAATATTCCTAATTTAAGATAACTTGGACTCTAATCTTTCCCTTTTTATAGAGTCCAACATGTTTTTCTCCTGGCACCGATCGTAGCCCTAGCCGTCATCTACTAGCGTTACCTGAAGAAAGCCGATTCTAGTGCCGCATTCAAATCAGCTAATTTTGATCTGCACGCAATTGCTTCTTTGATGACTTAATCTTGGGAGCTTTCAAATCCCTACGAGATGCCTTCTAAATTTTGGTGTAAACACATGCCCCCAATTTTGGGATAAAAGTAATTTTATTCTAAAATTATCATGTCTGTATCCTTAATTGGTCCACAGTCATGGGTAGAGAATCTTGATCTAGGGTCTACTGTTTATCGCCGCCTACGTCAGCCCATGAGCCTATGCTTCAAAACTTTTACAAGAGCGTCACTGCTTCATGGGTCACTTGGATTCATCTTCCTGGGTTGGCTATAAAATGTCTATCTGACTCTGGTGAGAGCAACTCAATAATCCAGCCATGTTTTTCTTCCATATGCTCCCTCAAATGCTTCTAGCTCCACCGGACCCTCCATGGTCCATTCTTTTGTTATAAAGATCTTGAGTGGTTAGAAGAATTCTTGTACATAGGGTGATTGTGTTGCTCATTCTAGCACCTTGTCGAGCAAGAGGATCAGCTACTGCAGCTAGGAGAAGTCTTGTGATATCACCTATGTCTTCTCACCATGTTCGCAGAGCTATTCTAGTGTTTGCAAGGGCTAAAATGTGTGGACACTTTCCCCTTGTTCGTTCCACCAATTGCCCACCGAGAAAACCACAGGCTTCTTTCCCACAGTTTTCCAACCACCGAGGAATCAGCTAGGCATCTATTGGGTGGCTTTTCCCCTTTTCCTTGCACAATTCTATCAATGGGCCAACCTAACTCGGTTCATGATGACCTTTGGTCTTGTGGGGATCCGGACTCCCTTCAATCCAAAGAAGTCTTGGTGGGTCGGTTTCTGGTCAATGTAAATTCTTCGTATCCGCCCCATGATATTTTGTAACTCGGTGAAGCAATAAGTCCAAATTTATTATCTCTTTGTTATCTGTCTCCTGAATTTCTAGAGTGTCGATCCATTTCCATTCCTGATTTCAATTTTACACCCTCGACGAAGTCTATCTTCTTGCCTTCCCGAGCTATATATACGGGCCATGGCTCTAGATCGAAAAACCATCCGCTTCATCTCAAACCTCCTACATCCTTAGTATAGTTTCTGCTTTTTCATAGGCCTAAGATCATAGAGAACAGTAATAGATCAACTAAGGAGGCTCTCGATGGATCTACATCATTGTGCCAGCGCATCCATCGTCAAGAGGGCGCACCTCGCGATGCTCATATTGCTTTAGAGTAGATGGCTGACTCTGCTCAGCCTTTGGGGTCATCCTCAGCACCAATTTATGGCCAGCTTCCCCGCTATTTGAGGAAGCCGAGAGATAACGATGACTTGATTGCTTCCATTAACTGGACCAGCGAGAAACTTGCCGACTGCCTCGCTATTGCGGAGTCGGCTCTGGCCATAATTTAGGTCCAATCACCCCCTGAGGGCAAACCGGTGTGGGAGAGGCTGGCCAAGGCTGAAGCCAGAATTACTGGTGATTCATTTACCATAATTTTTTATTTCTTCTTAACTTTTGCCTCCAAGATCTTGATCACCTCTTCCTTAAATCCTTTAGATCTATCAGCTCAGCTGGAAAACCTTTGTTTAGCTGTGGACCATACGGCTGGATTCATCAATGCCAAGGGTGCCATTCTTCATGGCGTTCGTCATGGCGCTGCCATGGTGATGGCTGTTACGCAAGTTCACTCCGGACACAACCTTCGGCTTCTTCCCATGGAGCTCCAGCCACCAGATACCCTAGAGATTATGAGCGCCTGGTCAAGGATTTCTTTGACACCACCAACTCTATAGCCCTGACCTCCTAGGCCGATGATATAGTGCACAAAGTATTTTCTGGTCTATAGCTTGTAATAAGTGACATCAAGCAAACAATTCCCTCGTCTTTAATGATTTTCCTTTTACTTCATGCACCACTTTGTCCGTGTTTATCTCGCTCCTATGGGCGACACATATCGTACCAGCTTTTATTGTCTTTGAAGATTTTCATTTTTTGAACTAGAGGTGATACCCTTTCTAGTACTGGCTATTAGAGCCGAGAACGAATCGGCTATCAAATGTTGACCAGATGTTAGGATAACGTCCCGTAGAACTTTTCATATCAAAGGTTAAATGGTTAATCAACCTAGGTCAAGCATTCTATTAAGCGAAACAGAACTTCTTTAAGAAATCCATTAGCTCTGAGTCACACTTACAATTTGACTCAGCATCCACGTATGTCAGTCTAAACTCATCTCCAGGACTCAATGCTTTTTTTTCTTTAATCAAATGGCCGACGTGAAGCCATGATTTTTCTACTAAAACAAACTATCAGATTTGATCGCTTGCATTGGCTATTGGCTTTCATTCCTGATCTTAATGAAGCCTCCTTCCCATGACTTGCTAGAAAAACATTCAAAGTCTTCTAGTTTCTAAAAGACTAGATCGGCTATTGCGATGCTCATAGACTCATCAGCGCAAACTAGTTCAACATCATCCCCATGTCATTGAATCAAACATTGATGCATGGTTGATGGTATAAAATAGTTCACATGAATCCAATCATGACCGAGGAGTAAACTGTATGACCCTTTTCCATCGATGACGAAGAATATGATGAGCAGAGTCTTACTTCCGATTGTTAGTTCGACGTTTATTGCCCCCTAGGTCTTAGACGTATTACCTCTGAAATCTTTAAGCATCATGTCAGTCTCCATTAGATCTTCTGGTCCTTTGCCAAGTTTATGAAAAGTGGTGTAAGGCATAAGATTAACGGAAGTGCCTCCATCCACCAATATCTTGTTCATCGGCTTCCCGTCAACAAGACCTTTCATATATAAAGCTTTTAAGTGTCGATGTTTGACTGGTTTGTCAAATATTGCTTGATGTACAACCATTAACTTGGCAACTATTTCCTCATACTCCGATTCATCAAAATCCAAATAAACTTCTTGATCTGCCGGAGCTCTGAATTCTGATGGCAACAGAAAAACCATTTGGATATTAGCCGATGGTTGCTTTCTATCGGTTGTTTGCTTGGTACGCCATACTTGAGGTTTACCGGATGCCTGAGCCTGTTCCATCTCTTTATTCCTTAGGCATTGCACCCTTCTCTTCTGGCTTCTTGTTAAACCTCCTGGACACCATTGAGCCTCCTGCCAAACACATTTTCTTTCATTGTTTTCTCCTTCATAATCAGCCCAGTCCAGGTCAACAACTCTTTTTCCCAGCTGATTATGAACACTTCCATTTTTTAAGCGTCGATCCTTGTTATCATGATGATATGCATCTTGAGTATGGATAGACTGGCGGTTGGTTTGAGATTGCCTAAACTCCCAATACTGATTGCTGCATTCTGGATAGTCATGTCTGGTAGGCAACTTCAAACCTTCATTCCAGTAATGTCTAAAGAAAGGACAATTCCAATGTAATTCGGCTCATTTCCTTTCATACCTCTCTTCTTTCAGTTGATGCTGGTATGCTTGATCCTTTAACCAATGCTGATAATCCTTTTCCTTCTGCCGCTGCCACTTATTCAACAGAATCCAAGATGTAACATGCAGCTTTGTCGTCTCTGCTTTTGACGTCTCCCCCTGCTCATATCGACTCTTTTGCTCGACACAACGTCTTCTAATCTCTCTGTATTCGTTAGCCGATATTTGTATCTTGGGATTGACTGTTCCAGCTTCTTTTGATTTGGTTGATGTTAGGACCTTAGTTTTTCCTTTGAATAGCCCAGCATCAACCATATTTTGGTCTCCTAAGAAAGGATTATCATCAACTTTAATTTTCCGAGGCATATCAAATTTGAGCCTCCACTGCTGAATAGCCCTCTGTATATGCTGCTGGAAAATTCTACATTCGTTGGTGGAATGAGAAGTAGCATTATGGAATTTATAGAACTTCTTATTCTTTAATTGATTAGGGGGCAACATGACATGACTATCGGGCAACTTGATCTGTCCCTTTTCAAGCAAGAAATCAAAGAGCTTATCTGATTTGGTGACATCAAAGTCATAGCTCTCCTCGACTTCTCTTCCCCAAGGATTTAGCACCATTACTGTCTTCTTGTCCCAATTCCATTCAGCCACAACAACCTCTTCTTCTTCATCTTCATAGCCGTCATCGACTGAGTATGGATCATAAGCTTTGGCTACTGTGGTACTCTTCTAGAACCGGATATCTCTGCGCATACTCTGAAATTGGCTATTGAGCGCTGCCACTCGCTGAGCCAATCATCCCAAGTTGTCAAATTCTTATCCCAATAGCTTTTCTTTCCATATTGGTAGCATTCCTTGAATAGCTAAAGAAGCCAGTTGATCATCAGCCAAATTTAAGAAGAAACACAAGTTCCTGGTTTCTCGGAACCTCTAAAGAAATTCAGTGCCCGATTCATTAGTCTTTTGTCTTATAGTTGTCAGATTGGTAATCTTCTTTTCTCTAGTCCCAGTGTAAAAATATATATGAAACTTCTTCTATAGGTCAACCCAATTGGCAATGGAATTGACTGGTAGTGATGAAAACCAAGTGAAGACTGGCCCTGATAAGGATAAGGTGAAGAAACGAACTCGATGGGCATCCTCAATTGATGCTTCCCCAACTATGTAAGATACCGACTGACATGTTCTATCGTGCTTGTACTATATTTGCTAGTGAACTTAGCAAACTCTGGGAGCCTATAATTTATGGGAAGAGCGACTAAATCATACTATTCTAGATATGGGCGTTTGTACAAAAAGGTCAGTCCTTTTGGCTTCAGACTGAACTGATTCTTCATCATCTCAGTCACCCTCAGTAATAATTCATCAACTTGTAGATTTGGATTCCTCTGCACTTGCTGACCCTTCTGTGGATTGAAATCCTGTGTGTCTTGATATCCTAGATTTGGCATCATGTGAAAGGTGTTATAATCTATGCCAAAGTGATACCCTTGTGGAATCTCGATATGCTGGGTCCTTTGCTGACTCGCTGCTTGAAGTCTCTAATTATAGACATAAGGATTCATATCTCTACGGATCCTTTGAATTGATGGTGCTATTTTTTGAGCCGATGACCGTGTGTGGCCTAATGTGCCAAAATTGATCGCCTGGTTCTGACTTTGCCCCGTCGGCTGTTGCACATGCTGTATTGATGGTTTAGGATTATACTATGTCTGAGTTGTAGTAGTTCCTTGAGTTTGATCGGATGAACCCTGAACTGTCTGGACATCACCACTACCAGCTAGTGCTACTTCTTGATGGCTGGTACCGACTTGATTAGTCCCTTGGGTCGACGGATCTAGAATG
Organism: Miscanthus floridulus; assembly: GCF_019320115.1. Classification (NCBI taxonomy): domain Eukaryota; kingdom Viridiplantae; phylum Streptophyta; class Magnoliopsida; order Poales; family Poaceae; genus Miscanthus; species Miscanthus floridulus. The sequence goes on along the minus strand of NC_089583.1, from coordinate 8,785,378 downwards.
TTGTAATAAGCCGGCCTACCTTGACCAACTGGAAACCCATGAATCGCCTCACTCATGGCGTTGTGGAATATGTCCATAAAAGCTTCGTTATGGCTTGATATGACATCACAAACAGATTTATCAACAACTTTCTTAAAGAAACGCCTGTCTTCATCTTCAGTTGTATCTGTCTGTCCATGCAATAGAACTCTTGGTAGTGGAAATTTCTGAACAATTGTGTTGTCACGTGTTTTGGTGTAGGACAACAAACATTTGTTCTAAAACTCTTCTGTAGCTTTGATGATGATACACTTATCCCCATCAGGTAGATCTTCATAATGCAGCATAAGGATATCATTGTTGTTGTGAACCGCCTTGACGATTGTAGGGTCCCACCGGGTGTGTCAAAAACGTGTCGACACAGAATTTTGTCCCATGCCGAGGACACACGTAGCAAGCCGGAAGGGTCCGCTCAATGGAGCTGGAGATCCGCCTAGCTTCAGCGCAAGGGTGGTCGATCCTGTGCACTCCTCCTAAGATGTGCCAGTTAATTTGACCATGCAATTAACAAGGAGACAAAGCTTATCAGTAATTAAGGGTGGAACATGCCGGTGTTGCCAGACAGTCCTGAATGTGCGGCTCTGAGAGCCAATATGAAAGGAGATTGACTAAATAGCCGATTCCGGTACATTCATAAGAATAAATCGGTTAAAGCTCATGGGGTTGTGTAAGAAGAATCGGTTATCGGCTAAAACAACCAATTCAGACATAGCGCACAGTTAAGGTCATGCCCTCTCAAGAAAAATCTACCACATAACAATCCCTACTCCATAGTGCTAATAGTGGGGTGTGAGGCAGAATCACACAGGCCATGATAACGGGCCATGGAATAGTTTTCGCTAACCAATAGATCTACTCAAGATCAAACACGTCTTAACCGCACGCTATGCACGATCAAGATTGATGTAAAACAGCTGATAAAACATAACTCATCGTTTAAAGTACATATTAGATTAGTTTTAGATTAACAAACGATGAGTTAAAAAGGATATAAGGTCGATCTAGATCAATCTCAATCGGGCAAAGTGATATTGCTGTAATTAAATAAATAATGGAAGCAATAAACAATATCGGTAACTTAATGAATCTATCCAAAGGAACGCCACCCTAAGATAGAGCCGATAACTTGACCTTGATCTAGTCCATGCAGTGGGGGTCGACCGGATCGATGCAGCCATACTCGAACTAGGCAAGAATCGATAACTAACTTATACCAGAGTCGCAATGGAGGTCGACCGGATTGATGCAACCGTACGAACAGAGGTATAAGCCATGACGGTACTTACAACAAGCAGTGCAGGTTGACCGGATCGATGCAGCCGTACTTGTTGAAGAACTCACCGAGATCTACTCTACTCCTACTCCTAAGGGGTGGCCGGAGCCGAAAAGGTAAATGACTTGTATGTTAGATTGATTGTGTATTTTACAATAGCCATGGTTTGGTATTTATACCCGGAACCTATGCATGACTCCTATCTAAGCACGACTCATCATAATCTTTGGCCCTACGAGAAAATATTTCTAATTTAAGATAACTTGGACTCTAATCTTTCTCTTTTTGTAGAGTTCAACATGTTTTTCTCCTGGCGCCAATCGTAGCCCTCGCCGTCATCTGCTAGCGTTATCTGAAGAAAGCCGATTCCAGTGCTGTATTCGAATCAGCTAATTTCGATCTGCACGCAATTGCTTCTTTGATGATATGATCTTGGGAGCTCTCAAATCTCTGCAAGAATCCTTCTAAATTTTGGTGTAAATAATTTATAACCAAAAAGCCAAGATGCATGATCTTATCTGGTATGGTTCGAGACTGCGTAGGTCCTCCATCCCGGCGGGCAGACAAGGACCCAATCACGCCCCCAAATAAATCAGCCGAACAGCCACTGTATGCATTACGGACTGCCGTCACACGTACGTGGCTCGGCTTTTGTAGTCTGCAGTATATGTAGTCGTACGTACGAGCTTGTGTCACCCACATACTGCGACTGCTGCACTGGCACTGCAAGAAAATAAAAGAGAGAAAAAAAAACACTGCATTCAAATGTGCCTACAGTGCCATGAAGCATATCCTCCTTCGGTCACAGGAAGGCTGGCCCGCACCCCTCTTGGATAGTATCTTAAATTCTTAATTACTACTCCGTCCGTCTTGAGTTCATTTGTTCGTTCTAAGTTAACTAAACTCATGTTTGCCTAAAATTATTAAAAAAACTTTTACGATATCAAAAAGTTATAAAAAATATACTCCATAATTATTTCTAGTGGAGTTTATGTAATGTCAAACATATTATTGCCCTTTCCCTATAAATTTAGTCAAACTTAATATGGCTTGACTTAGGACAAATAAAAATACACTATATTCCAGGACGGAGGGAGCATGTCATTAGCCTGTTCGGCTAGGCTTATATGATTGTATACGATCGTGGATTATAAGCTGGAACAATATTTTTCTCTCACATCAAATCAGCCAAACCAGCCAGCAGTAAATAATCCACGATCGTTTACGACGAAACGAACAGGCTACATGTACATGGCCCCCTTAAATCCTAAAAACGGGAAAAATATTATGAGAACAGGATGAGAGAATGGAAATGTGATTCCAACGGATGGAATCTAAGGGGAATTTTTTTTTTCTGTAATTCAACCATCAAATTTAGACAATTTAATTATCCACCTCTGTCCTACTATGCTATTTGGAGATAATCGGTGCAAAACATTTTCAACCACTTATAGTCAGTCTGTTCGGCAGGCCGTAAACGATCGTATACGATCATGGATTATAAGATGAAATAGTATTTTTCTCTCACATCAAACCATCCAGTAATAAATAATCCACAATCTAGCCCAGCCAGCCGAACAGGCTGAGTATGTGTACAATCCAAGGATCCAAACATAAGTCTTTCTTATTCGCAATCTAGATTATTGAACCACTGTCTCTTTATTTTTATCTCTTGAATCATTTCCTAACACACACCACCCATTTAAATACTCTGAAATTAGGAATGTCCATGGGTCCTCGATCTTTAATTCCCCTGAGGACTGAGCCAAATCTCTCCCGCCCCCCGCCCCCCCCATGGAGAAAAAAGATATTCCTTGACTGGCCTGGCGATTTTTCTCCCCGCGCGGGGATGGGGACGAGGAGGCATTCAGAAATATCCATCCAATTATTGTAATTTTAACCAATGGTGGGAGAATCATATATAGGAGAGCACTGTGGGAAACGTTGCAACTGAGCAGTGATGTGGGGGAATAGACATGGATAGGTCTCGCGTTATGCCTAGAACAAGAGGTGACTCGATTAAATCGCATCTTTCAAAAAACTATATTCAAAATAAGCATACATACTTTGGATGTAAATAGAGTGGAGAGGCCAGTATGACATGAAATAGAAATAGAATAGTCAAATTAGTATTTTGTTAGCACTTAAAGCAATGAAATTATGTACTACCTTAAGAATTTTTCGCTTAGAGGTACGGTGGCCACGACCCTATGCTCCTAACTCCTAGCTAAGCTTGAGTCGCAAAAAAAACTCCTAATTAAGCTCCACGGCTCCACCACTCCATGCTTGGTCATCATAGTATAAATCAAGTATACATACACGAATGAGCAATTAAATATATATTTTCATTTCGACAATCACAAAAAATATTCTCTTAACGACTCTTATGTGCCAATGACAATAACAAACTATTAAAACTACATCCAGTTATTAGTTTACATAATATGTTAGCTAAAATATTATTATGATATATGTATCGATGTACTACTTTTTATTAAAAATATCAATATACATTTTTTAATAAAAAGTTCAATATATTAAAGAATGTAGGAAGTCAGTGTAGACAAAGTTGACAATGATATATTTAGGGCATGTTTGATCCATTAGCACTAAAATTAGCAACTAAAATTAGTACTAATGGATCCAAACAAACCTGATAATAGCATACTAGTTATTAGTTGGAGGGTTGCTAACTATTAGTTTTATTAGCAGGTTTGTAGTTGTTAATAGGTGCTAATAGTTTATATGTATTGTTGGGTACCATAAAAAGAGGTCCCCTAAGCGAAAACCGAAAAAATCGTTTAGACCCTATCAAAATCAAAGCCAAGAGACAACTACTGGCTAACCCCCACCTTGTCCGAGGCTATCGATTCTCCGCCTCGCTCGAGGCCTTGCACGAAAGGCCTCGGACGGGGTACCGATTCTCCGTCTCGCTCGAGGCCTCGCACGGGGTACCGATCCTGTGTCACTCCCTCGTCGCACAGGATCGGCCGTGACCAGCGCGTCACTCCAGTGTATTAAGGACAAAGACCGCTCCGTCGACCATGCCGCCACAGTGATAAGCTATAGGGCTCGGAAACACCACCTCCGCTCATAGGACGTCACGTAGCGAACACATGTATCACCCCTTGTCCCCCCTTCAACTATAAAAGGGAGAGACCGGAGCTGTTTCTAGACACGCACAGACAGATGGAGAGGAACACAGACAAACACTCACGAGACACATAGAGGCAGACAGACGAGCACGTGAGCTTACGGGTTCACGAACTCACGCATAGATGCTCAGACGAACACACGCTCAACACTATGTAACACGCACGCTTCCCCGTTACCTGAGATCAACATCTCAAGCAATCCACACCGCTCCACGCAGAGACCTGGGACTAGCTCCCTCTCTTACCCTGCTTGTAACCCCCTACTACTAGCACCTCGGTACAAGGAATACAAGATCGATCTCTCAGACTGGACGTAAGGCACCTATTGCCTGAACCAGTATAAACCTTGTGTCTCTTTGCATCACCATCCGGAATTAGGGGCACGCAGTACATTTTCACTAGTTAGTTGAGGGCCCGCCGGTCCAAAACATCGACAGTTGGCGCGCCAGGTAGGGGTCCTACTGCATGTTAGCTTCGTCATCCCAACGAGTTCCGAATGGCATAGATGCTCAGACGAACACACGCTCAACACTATGTAACACGCACGCTTCCCCGTTACCTGAGATCAACATCTCAAGCAATCCACACCGCTCCACGCAGAGACCTGGGACTAGCTCCCTCTCTCACCCTGCTTGTAACCCCCTACTACAAGCACCTCGGTACAAGGAATACAAGATCGATCTCTCAGACTGGACGTAAGGCACCTATTGCCTGAACTAGTATAAACCTTGTGTCTCTTTGCATCACCATCCGGAATTAGGGGCACGCAGTACATTTTCACTAGTTAGTTGAGGGCCCACCGGTCCAAAACACCGACAGTTGGCGCGCCAGGTAGGGGTCCTACTGCATGTTAGCTTCGTCATCCCAACGAGTTCCGGATGGCAGACCCCGTACGACCACTGCGTATTGGCACGGTGATCTGGTTCAGGAGCCTAGAGTTCATGTCTCTAGGATATAAGTACGATATGGTACTCCTCTCACCTAGAGCCCCACCGACTGACGATGACACCACGCACTAGCAGCCCGTTCTCGTCGCGCTCGCCAGGCACGACGCGAGCGGGACCACCCCGACACCGTGCGGGCTCAGGGCGACGCACTGCGCCCTATCGGTATCCCATGCCCAGCTATTGGTACAGAGTCCCTGGTTGGGGACCTGTCCAGCTTAAGCCTAGGCAAGGGAAAGACGCCGGTGGCATGCGGCGACACCCCATCATCAAGCTCTGCCCCGCCACCTCCTGAGGGGTCGACTCTGGCAGAGCGAAGCCTGATGATGGCACCATCCCCGTACCCCTTTGGGTTGAGAAATGCCGCCGCTGCCTATGCTTCCACCTATGCTTCCGCTCACGTAGAGCCCTCAAGACGCCACCAACGCTTCACCCTCGACCTCGACACCACGACCTCGACCCACACCCACGCTGACTCCTTGTTGGAGGACGAGGCGTGGGCCGGAGCGGACTTCTCCGGGCTTCGCGACCCTAAGGCCATGCGCCGCTTCCTGGCCGCGAGCGACTACTGCTTTGGCTACTCCGACTCTGATGACGAAGGCACTTACGACCCCACTTGTGAGTGCTTCCACATCGAGCTCGGGATGCTGAGCACGAGCGATGAGGATGAAGGGGCAGGTTCTTGCTCCCCGCCCCCCGAGGGGGCAGGCGGTGCCACACCCCCACGCGTCGAGCCCCGAGCAGCGTGGAACGAGGACCTTGCCCCTGAGGAACTTCGATGCCTTGACCTAGAGCAGCTCCATGAGCTTTAGGCCAAGGTTGAATAAGAGACACTCTCGAGCAAGAGCAACGGGGTCGCGGTGATGGCAGAGTAGCCTGGCGGAGGGCTCACCATGTCAACCGCCGCATCAACAACGACGAAGGCGGTGAGCAACCCTCTATCTTCAACCGTGCTAGCTAGAACATCACGGCGGCGGCAATGCTACTCCGGACGATGCTCGAGCCCTCTACCACGGAGGGGCGACAGGCTCATGGTGAGCTCCGAGACCTCCTTGAGACTGTTGCGGTGCAGTAGGCTGAAAGTTCCTCCTCTCGACGGTGCGGAGGCGCCTCAGAACTTCCCACGGCACCACCTCGGTAGGATAGGGAGGCCTTGGTTCGTCCCAAGCCCACTCAAGCACCGACGGCCAACAGGGTCCCCTCGGTGCACGACCGCCTCGGTGACTGACGCGAGGCATAAGGCGACCATGATGTGGTCAGCAGGCGACGGCGCCACGACAACGAGGGGCCCACCTGAGGCTACCATCCACACCGAGGTGGCCGCTATGATAGTGGGGAGGACCGCAGTCCTTCTCCTAAGCCGCCTAGCCCTCGAGTCTTTAGCAGAGCTATTCACGCTGCTCATTTCCCGGCCTGGTTTTGGCAACCGGCCAACCTCACAAAGTACAACGGTGAGACCAATCCCAAACTTTGGCTAGCCGATTACCACCTGACTTGTCAGCTAGGCGGTGCGAACGTTGACCTGCTCATCATCCGCAACCTCCTATTGTTCCTATCAGACTCGGCGTGAGCCTGGCTCGAACACCTCCCTCCCTCACAGATCCACAACTGGCGCGACTTGGTAAGGGTCTTCGTTGGGAATTTTTAGGGCACATACGTGCACCCTGGGAACTCCTGGGACCTCAAGAGTTGTCGCTAGGGGCCAGATGAGTCTCTCTAAGACTTCATCCGACTCTTCTCCAAGCAATGCACCGAGTTGCCAAGCATCGACGACTCAAAAATTGTCCAGGCTTTCCTCTCCGGCACCACCTGCCGAGACCTAGTCCGAGAGTTAGGCCAGAATGTACCAACCTCGGCAGCCGCACTCCTTGACATCGCCACCAACTTCGCCTTGGGCGAAGAGGCCGTCGGGGCCATCTTCCCCGATAACGACACCAAGGGGAAGCGGAGGGACGAGGCCCCCAGGGCCTCGGCTCCCCACCTCCCCAAGAAAAAGAAAAAGGGTCGCCAGGGGAAGCAAGAGGTCCTTGAGGCTGGCCTAGTCGCAGTCATAGAGCGCAAGAATCCCTAAGGCCCTAGGCTCTTCGATGATATGCTTAAGAAACCCTGCCCTTACCACCAGGGCCCGGTGAAACACACCCTTGAAGAGTGCACCATGCTCCGATGTTACTACACCAAGCTCGAGCTCCCCAGCGACGATGCCAAGATGAAGGACGCCGGCAGTATGGAAAACAACAAGGACGATGAGTTCCCCGAGGTGCACAATGCCTTCATGATCTTTGGCGAGCCTTCAGCGTGCCTCATGGCACGCAAGTGAAAGAGGGAGCGCCGGGAGGTCTTCTTGGTGAAGGTGGCCGCTCCCTAATACCTCAACTGGTCTCAGGAGGCGATCACCTTTGATCAGGATGACCACCCTGATTATGTCCTGAACCCCGGGCAGTACCCACTCGTTGTTGACCCATCATCGGTAACACCTAGCTTACCAAGGTGTTGATGAATGAAGACAGCGGCCTCAACATCCTCTATGCCAACACCCTAGAGCTCCTAGAGCTTGACCAGTCGTAGCTCTGGGGTAACGCCGCGCTTTTCCATAGCATCGTGTTGGGGAAACACACGTGACCCCTCAGGCGCATCGACCTGCCCGTCTGCTTCAGCACTCCCTCCAACTACCACAAGGAGGTCCTCACCTTCAAGGTGATTGGGTTCAAGGGAACCTACCACGCCATCCTGGGGCGGCTGTGCTACGCCAAGTTCATGGTGGTCCCCAACTACACCTACCTCAAGCTCAAGATGCCGGGCCCCAACGACGTCATCACTATCGAGTCCACATATGAGCATGGTTATGACTATGATGTTGAATGCATCGAGTATGCTGAGGCTCTCGTGGAGGCCGAGACCCTCATCGTCAACCTTGACCGACTTGGCAGCGAGGCGCCTGATTCCAAGCGTCGTGCCGAGACTTTCGAGCCCGCGGAGGCCGTCAAGCTCGTCCTAGTCGACCTCACCTGCCCCGACGACCGGGGCTGAGGATCAGTGCCACCCTCGACATCAAATAGGAAGCCATGCTCATCAACTTTCTTCGCATGAATGCCGATGTATTCGTGTGGAGTCCCTCGGACATGCTAGGCATACTGAGGGAGGTTGCCGAGCACGCCTTGGACATCTAGGTCGGCTCCAGACCGGTGAAGCAGCACCTATGTCGATTCAACAAGGAAAAGCATAGGGCCATCGGTGAGGAGGTACAGAAGCTTTTGGTGGCCGGATTCATCAAGGAAGTGTCCCATCCGAAGTGGTTAGCTAATCCTGTATTAGTTAAGAGGAAGAATGGGAAGTGGAGAATGTGTGTAGACTACACTGGTCTGAAAAAAGCATGTCCAAAAGTCCCTTTCCCATTACCTCGAATCGACCAAATCATTGATTCCACTGTGGGATGCGAAACCCTATCTTTCCTTGATGCGTATTCCGGTTACCATCAAATCAAGATGAAAGAATCCGACCAGCTCATGACTTCTTTCATCACACCATTTGACATGTACTGCTATCTGACTATGCCGTTCGGCCTCAGAAATGCAGGGGCCACATACCAGCGGTGGATGACCCAGGTCTTTGGCGAGCACATCGGGCGAACCATCGAGGCCTACGTGGACGACATCATGGTCAAGTCTAGGAAGGCCAGTGATCTCATCGGTGACTTGGAAATAGCCTTCAAATGCCTCAGAGAAAAGGGCATCAAGCTCAACCTGGAGAAGTGTGTCTTCGGGTCCCCTGAGGCATGCTCTTAGGATTCATAGTCTCGGAATGCGGCATCGAGGCCAACCCAGAGAAGGTCTCGACCATGACCAACATGGGACCAATCCGAGACCTCAAGGGAGTATAGATGGTTATGGGACGCCTTGTGGCCATGAGCCGCTTCATCTCATGCCTTGGCAAAAAAGGCTTGCCTCTATACCGCCTCTTGAGGAAATCAGAAGGCTTTTCTTGGACCCCTGAGGCCAAAGAAGCCCTCACCAAGCTCAAGGCACTGCTCACCAATCCTCTCATCCTGGTACCGCCGGCCAAGGGTGAGGCCCTCTTACTCTACGTCACCGCAACGACCCAAGTGGTCAGCGCGGTCGTGGTGGTCGAGAGGTAGGAAGAAGGGCATGCTCTACCCATCCAATGACCTGTTTACTTCATCAGCAAAGTGCTCTCTGAAACCAAGACATGCTACCACCACATCCAGAAACTGATCTACGCTGTAGTCTTGGCTCGACACAAGCTGCGTCACTACTTCGAGTCCCACCCGGTAACCGTGGTGTCGTCTTCCCCCTGGGGGAGATAATCCATAACTCGGAGGCCTCGGGTAGGATAGCCAAGTGGGCCATCGAACTCATGGGGGAAGCCCTATCTTTTGTGCCTCAGAAAGCAATTAAATCTCAGGTCATGGCCAATTTTGTGGCTGAGTGGACCGACACCCAACTGCCACCTGCTCAAATCTAGACGAAATGCTGGACCATGTACTTCGACGGGTCCCTGATGAAGACTAGGGCAGGCACAGGTCTGCTCTTCATCTCACCCCTTGGAGTGCACATGCGCTACATGATTTGGCTCCACTTCCCCGCCTCCAACAACGCAGCCGAATACGAGGCCCTCGTCAACGGCTTGATGATCGCCATCGAACTTGGAGTATGATGTCTCGACGTACAGGGCAATTCGCAGTTCGTTGTCGATGAAGTGATGAAGGAGTTGAACAGCCATGACCCCAAAATGGAGGCGTACTACAAGCTGGTATGTCGCATCGAAGACAAGTTTAACGGTCTCAAACTCAGCCACATCGCGTGAAAATTTAACGAGGCCGTGGATGAACTAGCAAAGATGGCATCGGCAGGGGCCCTGGTCCCCCCGAACATCTTCGCCAGAGACCTCCACAAGCCTTCCATTGACTATGCCTCGATGGTGGAAGAGGGCCCACCAGTCGAGCCCACCGCAGGGCCTGAGGCCCCCTCTATCACCAATACCCCTTCGGCCGAGCCTGAGGTCATGGAAGTCAACGTGGAGCCTCCCAAGGCCAAGCAAGGCACGGACTAGCGAGTCTTGTTCCTTGATTGCCTTATTCGAGGAGAGCTCCCTACAGACAGGACCAAAGCCTGACGGCTTGCACGACGAGCCAAAACTTACGTCCTCAGCAACGACAAGCTGTACAGGCGAAGCCCATCTGGCGTCCTCCAATGATGCATCACCACCGAGGCAGGCCAAGCCCTACTTTGGGACTTGCACGTGGGAGCCTACAGGCACCATGCAGTGCCTCAGATGCTCATTGGAAATGCCTTCCGCCAAGGGTTCTACTAGCCAACGGCAATTGCTGACGCCACCAAGCTCGTATGCTCCTATAAGGGATGCCAGTACTATGCACGGCAAACGCATCTCTTGGCCCAAGCCCTCCAGACCATCCCCATCACATGGTCGTTCGCCATATGGGGGCTCGACATGGTTGGGCCTCTACAGAAAGCCCCCGGGGCTACACCCATCTGCTGGTAGCAATCGATAAGTTCTCCAAGTGGATCGAGGCTCATCCGATCAATCGAATCAAATCTGAGCAAGCGGTGTTGTTCTTTACTGATATCATCCACAGGTTCGGGGTTCCAAACACCATCATCACCGATAATGGGACATAGTTCACCGGCCACAAGTTCCTGACGTTCTGCGATGACCACCACATCCATGTGGCCTAATCGGCCGTAGGACACCCTAGGACAAACAACCAAGTAGAGCGTGCCAACGATATGATCCTATAGGGCCTCAAGCTGAGAATATACAACCGGTTGAAGAAATTTGGCAAGAAGTGGCTTGCCGAACTCCCGTCAGTCATCTGGAGCCTAAGGAACACTCCGAGCCGAGCCACGGGATTCACACCGTTCTTCCTGGTCTATGGAGCCAAGGCCATCCTCCCCACTGACTTGGAGTATGGTTCCCCAAGGCTATAGGGCTACAACGAGCAAAGCAACCGCACTGCCCGCGAGGACGCCCTCAACCAACTGGAGGAAGCTCGAGATGTTGCGCTGCTACATTTGGCCAAGTACCAGCAAGCCCTACGACACTATCAAGCCTGGCACATTCGGAGCCGAGACCTGAAGGTGGCGACCTAGTGCTGAGGCTGAGGCAGAGCAACAAAGGCCGCCACAAGCTGACCCCACCTTGGGAAGGGCCGTACATCGTCGCCCAAGTGCTAAAGCCCAGGACCTACAAGCTAGCCAACGAGAAGGGTGAAATCCTCACCAACGCTTGGAACATAGAATAGCTACGTCACTTCTACCCTTAAATTTCCAAGCATTATGTACATTATTTCTCAAAATACAATAAAGAAACATTCTTTAGTTGTTCTAATTTTTCGAGAAACCCCCTGAGCCCATCGTGGGGCTCAGCGTTATGATAACACCATAAGGGCGACTTGGCTCCGCCTCTATAGAGGTACCCACCACGGGGCTCGAACAAGACCCAGCTCTACCTCTGCAGAACCGAGCCTCCCTTGGGGGCTAGAAGGGGGGAACCCCCCCTAAGTCCTAGGCACCATTTTTTAATCGTTTTTTGAATAAATTTCTACACCGAACTCTCTAGCATGCTCTAACAAATCGATTATAAAAGACCTAAGGACCAAAAGTCTATCTCAGGGCCAAAAGGCCGGCCAAGCCGCAAGACGGCCTACACCTCCAGGCTATGGCACTCCCTCACCACCTTTTTCCCCGAGGGGTAGCTTAGGTTCCGAGGAAGTTTTTTGCAAAAGATATGTTCAGAAACGAGATAGAGGGCAGAGGCTCAGAAATACAATAAAAAATGATTAAAAAGCATAGACGCATAAGTACTTTAAAAAGGCCTCAACGGCTACAAGCGTTATGGTACAATAATAATCCTAATATGTTTACATGGCCCCTTCGGCCTAGGTCAAAACTAAGGGTCGCCAGCATCGGCGGATGGCGTGGGAGGAACCACCTCCTCTTCGAATAGCTTGGCCAGCGCCGTGCCGGGGCCCTCAGCCGCCTCCATCAGCTTCATGACCTCCTCATCGGCCTCCTCGTCATCCTCAGCCAAGACGTAGCCATCGCTGACAGCCTCGAGGTCAATGCTGGCGTAGTGCGAGGAGACGACGGCCAGGACACGCTTGACGCCCGTGTGCAGCGCCCCCTGGAGTCGCTCGCGCACTTGGCCACTCAACGCGATCAAGCGGCTCCCAAGAGAGCTACCCGACTAGACCCCCAACCTCTAGGGCCTCTCAGGTGGTATGGCCAGCGCTCTACAGTGCATTGTGCTCCCCAATCTCAGCCTCGAGCAACGCCTGCACTTCAACAGAGGCCTCAGCTGCCCGGGAAGCCTCCTTCTCCAACCCTACGACACGACAAGCAGGATGGGGTTAAGCGCAAAAGAAAATAAGCCAAACAGGGGCGAAGGCCTACGGGACTCGCCCTCGGCTTTCTCTTTCCAGCACTGGACCTCAACCCGAGAGGCCTCGGCTACCCGGGAGACCTCCTTCTCCAACCCTGCACTGAGACAAGTAGGATGGGGTTAAGCACAAAAAGAAAGTAAGCCAAATAGGGGCAAAGGCCTATGGGACTCACCCTCAACTTTCTCTTTCTAGCGTTGGACCTCGACCTAAGAGGCCTCGGCCGCCCTAGAGGGCTCCCTCTCCAGCTCTGCATCACACCAGGGAGTTAGGGATCGAACATAAGAAAAACAAATGAAATAAGGGGAATAGGACTCACCCTCGGCCTTTCCCTTCTAGACCAAAGCCTCGGTTCAGGAGGCCTCGGCCACCTTGAGGGCCTCTGCTAGGGCGCCTTTCGTCAGCAGGTACGCACCCTACTTCGCCCCTAGCTGCCCAGCGATGGCCTTGGTGGAGGCCGTCGCTTCTTTAGCCTAGGACCTGAAAGTGTCCCACTCATCGGCCACTTGGGTCAGCTCCTCCTCTAGCTCCTTGATCCGCGCCACCAAAGGGGCAGCCTGCTTCCGAGCCATGGCCACCTTGGCCTTCATATCAACACAGCGAAGGCGGAGGTCCTCCACCTCCATGCTCCGTACCGACAGAAGCTCACTGGCATGGGTGAACAAGTCCTTCTACTGCTGGAGCTGGTCCTAGACGTCCCTCTCTTGCTGGAGGAACAGCGACTTCCTGAGGGATCGGACCTCGAGCTCCTGGATAGGCAGAATAGGGGTCATGCACTGCGAGAAAACTCGAAAAAAGACGACACCACACGAGAAAAGAAGATGCGTACCTGGGCGACGCTGGGCAGATCATCAGCCATGACAGACAATGCTATCCACAACGACCGCTCCACCAGACGGCGGCATTGCTCGAAAGAGCTCCAGCGCCCCCTCGGTCGTGTCCTCGAGGGCGAATAGAGGCTCCCCCTCAGGGTCATCCCGGCTCCACCACAAGACACGCGGGTGATCCCACCCATGGGGCTCAGGCTGTACCTGCACGAGGGCTGAGCTTCCCTCGCTGGAGGTCAGAGCCAGCTGCTCCACGGTGCTGGCCACCTCGGCATCCGCCACCTCCTTCCCCCGGGAAGTATCGTCAGGGGAGATTGAATGGACCTCCACTTCCCGAGTGCTCTCCTACGATGGTGGCAGGCCTTAGACCGGGGACAGTATGGAAGCTTGCCCCGCCTCCATCTCCACTTCCTGGGCCGCCGGCTTTGCCGCGCTCATGCCGGCCTCCGCCACCCTAGCCTCGGTGGTGCCAAGGGCTCCGGCCTCTGCCACCTCGGCCTCGGTGGTCCTAGGTGCCTCAGCCTCTGTCACCTCAGCCTTGCCCTCGGTGGCCTCGGCTTGCTTCGTGGCCGCCTCGGTAGCCTCTCCCTAGGCGACCGACTCCTTTGGATCGGCCCTCGCCGACGCCGTGCCACGTTGTATGGCAGCTTGCGCCTCCACCACCCATTAGGCGGTGGAGCTGGTGCTCACCTTGAGCGCCTTACTTGGCGCTAGGGTGGGCACTTCCGCCCGACGCTTTCGACTAAAGGCAAAACACCACAAGGTCAGCATACGACCAAGGAACATATGGGAGATGCTGCCGACTCTACCGAAAACACACTCACCTCAAACGAGGACACAATCGCTTTGGCACTGCGTCCCTCCTCTGCAATGGCGATGGCGGCAGCGGTGGCACGGCCTCCGTGTCCACTGGTGCCGGCTGGCCCTCGCCAGACTCTGGTGCCCCCTCGACCCTCTACGGGGGTAGTTGTGTCACCCCCACCGCCGCCTGCTCCACCTTCGCCGACGAGCCCACCGGGCTGATGGTGCGCTTCCCCAATGCCCATGCCTCAGGTGCGTCGGCCTCGGCCTCAGGGCCGGCAATCGCCAGCCCTGAGGCACCCTCCCCTCCTCCTCCTAGGAACGTCGGGCCGCTCATCGACACCTCGAGCGCCGTCTCCCTGATGTCAGGGAGATGGTCTAGGGGACCCTACCCTACCTTGCTCTCATCATCATCACCCGAAGAGTCCATCAACAGTGACGATGACGGAGATGCCTCCACCGGGAGACCATCATGCCTCTGCTGCCAACAGCGTTTCTCCAGCTCCTCGCGCTCAAGGTCCTTCCTCTTGCGCTTTGCCTCCTCGACGTCCTTCTGCTTCTTCTATGCCTCAGCATGCGCCCGACTCACCGCCCGCCGCTCTGCGTCCTTAGGAACGGGTGGTGGGGAGGCTCGCACATCCCTCATCCCCTGTAGGAACGACGAACACAAATAAGGGAACAGGAAATGGTGAGGAACGAGGAGGCCTCGGGGGCCGCAACAGCGCATGACTTACTAGAGAGAGGTACCCCCGCGATGGGCGCATCGCGAACGGGGTCAGACCATCGCTCCTCAGTCGCCCCTCCATCGTCTCTCTCACCCAACATAGAATCTCCTTGTCGAAGAGGGCGACGGCGGACATCCGGAGGCCCTCGATTGGCTCATCCGGTGTCATGTCAAACAGGCGCCGTCATCGAGCCATGAGCGGCAGCACCCTCTGGCGATGGAAGGCCGCCGCGACCATAGCCGCCATATGGCCGTGGCTGCGTAGCCTCTCCAGCCCCTCTAGGAGCGGCTGCAGCTTGGGCTAGTCAACCACTAGGATGCCGTACCTCCACTTCTCTGGCTGGCTCTCCACGACCAGCCCAGTGTAGGGGGGAAGTCCACCGTCATCATTGAGGAGGTAGAACCAGCTATTGTACCAGTGGTAGTTGGACGACGTGAGCTGGGCTGGGATGTAGAGGTGCTGCCGGTCTTGGCGCACTTGGAGAGTGCAGCCGCCGGCCCTCATCGCCTTCCTCATGCCCGTCATGCCCGTCGGCTTGGTGGTATGCCCCACCCGAAAGAGGTGGAGCCATAGCTCCCAATGGGGGGCAATGCCCAGGTACCCCTCACAGACGGCGATGAAGATGGCCACCTACGCGATGGAGTTGGGATTGAAGTTGTGGAGCTCCATGCCGTAATAGTGCAAGAGCGCCCGCATGAACCGGTCCATCGGCAGGCCAAAGCCACGCTCGTGGAAGGACACGAAGCTCACAATGTAGCCATCGCGTGGCCTCAGCTCCGGCTCCCCCCCGGAGCAATCCACTCTGGCCTATTAGGGTCGATAACCGGGTGGAGAAGGTCGTCATCGACGAGCAACTGCAACGTCTCCACGGACGTGTCGGATGAACCCCAAGGATCCGCCTAGAGGACAACAGTGCCGCCAGCCATTGTGTGGTGGAGAATGCGGCTACGATGGTAAGGCTCGCTCTCTCTCTCTTCCTCGCCCTTCTCCCTTCTTCTCCCTAGCGCTCTCTGTTCTTAGCAACGACTCGAAGGCAGAAAAGGCGAATGCAGGCAAGGTAAGGAGGAGAGGGGCAAGGCTCGTCATGTATTTATGTAGGAAGGGGGCGAAACTGACGGGTGATGAAATCAGGGAAGTTTCCCTCAAATCTGGTGCAGTTAATCCAGGTCCGATTAAACCGCCCACGCCCCACCTTTTCCTTATTAATCATGTGCACAGTAACGCCCCATCCGCTGACATCACGTTGCATCCAACCGCAGCAATGGTAGGCGTCGTTCCGTCTCCTCGAGAAACTACCTTAAAAGGCGCACCTGCCGTTGTCAGCCGATAGGAGGGGAATATCCCCCACCCGATTCCTTTTAGATGAAGGAACTGGGCACCGAACCCGTTACGGTCCAGGGGTTCAAAGGCTGGGCCCCTGAAGGTCTCGATAGCCACCCTAGGACAACAGAGTTAGGGACTACTATGGGTGAGCCTGTACATGGACGAGGCCCAAGCAAGTGATCGCTCAGGATGCCCTAAGTCATGTTCGAGACCAGTAGGGAGGTCTCTGAATGGGATCCCACCGCAGGGAGGCGCCGAGCCCTCGGGGCCCATCGAACGGCCCTGGGACCTACTAGAGAAGCTCTCTGGTACTTTTGGAGTGCGTCTTTGGACCACTAGCTGACCCTTATCGAATGGGGCACGGGCCTCCACTCAGACTTACCTGATAACAGCTCACCGGAGGTGCCACTACTCGCGCCCACTAAGGGTAGCCTGGCATACTCCACTCCTCCTTCCGAACGAAAAGGATGCGCGAGGGTTGCACAAAAAAGACAGGGAAACTCCTAATCGCCCTCTCGCTCCGTGCGGAGGCTCGAGGGCTCTTCCTGCAACCAAGCCGAGACCCAGCGACCCAAACTCGCACTCGAGGGCTCGGCAAATAACCCCTCCTTTCGAACGAAAAGGATGCGTGAGGGTCGCACGAAAAAGACAAGAAAACTCCAGATTGCCCTCTCGCTTCGTGTGGAGGCTCGAGGGCTCTTCCTGCAACCAAGCCGAGACCCAGCGACCTAGACTTACACTCTAGGGCTCGACGAACAAACCCTCCTTCCAAACAAAAAGGATGCGCGAGGGTCACACAAAAAGACAGGGAAGCTCCTGATCGCCCTCTCGCTCCGTGTAGAGGCTCGGGGGCTCTTCCTGTAACCAAGACAAGACCCAGCAACCCAAACTCGCACTCGAGGGCTCGATGAACAAACCCTCCTTCTGAACAAAAAGGATGCGCGAAGGTCGCACAAAAAGACAGGGAAGCTCCTGATCGCCCTCTCGCTCCGTGCGGAGGCTCGGGGGCTCTTCCTGCAACCAAGCCGAGACCCAGCGACCCAAACTCGCACTCGAGGGCTCGGCAAACAACCCCTCTTTCCGAACGAAAAGGATGCGCGAGGGTCACGAAAAAGACAGGGAAACTCCTAATCGCCCTCTCGCTCCGTGCGAAGGCTCGGGGGCTCTTCCTGCAACCAAGCCGAGACCCAGCGACCCAGACTCGCACTCGAGGGCTCAGCGAACAAACCCTCCTTCCGAACAAAAAGGATGTGCGAGGGTCGCACAAAAAGACAGGGAAGCTCTTAATCACTCTCTCGCTCCGTGCAGAGGCTCGGGGGCTCTTCCTGTAACCAAGCCGAGACCCAGCGACCGAAACTCGCACTCGAGGGCTCGGCGAATAAACCCTCCTTCCGAACGAAAAGGATGCGTGAAGGTCGCACAAAAAGACAGGGAAGCTCCTGATCGCCCTCTCGCTCCGTGCAGAGGCTCGGGGGCTCTTCCTGCAACTAAGCCGAGACCCAGTGACCCAAACTCGTACTCGAGGGCTCGACAAACAAACCCTCATTCCAAACGAAAAGGATGCGCGAGGGTCGCACAAAAAGATAGGGAAACTCCGGATCGCCCTCTCGCTCCGTGCGGAGGCTCGAGGGCTCTTCCTCCAACCAGGTCGAATACCAGCGACCCGAGCTCGCACTCGGAGGCTTGGAAAAATGCGATAAAGGGCATCAAGCCCGTTACGGTCCAGGGTTTCGAAGGCTGGGCCCCTGAAGGTCTTGATAGCCGCCCCAGGACAACAGAGTCAGGGATGACTATGGGCGAGCCCATACATGGCCGAGGCCCGAGCAAGCGATCGCTCGGGATGCCCTAAGTCGTGTCCGAGACCAGCAGGGAGGTCTCCGAATGGGATCCCACTGAAGGGAGGCATCGAGCCCCCCGGGGCCAATCGAACAGCCCTAAGACCCACTAGAGAAGCCCTCAGGTACTTTTGGAGTGCGTCTCTGGATCAAACACGCCTTAACCGCACGCTGTGCACGATCAAGATTGATGTAAAACAGCTGATAAAACATAACTCATCATTTAAAGTACAGATTAGATCAGTTTTAGATTATAAATGATGGGTTAAAAACGATATAAGGCCGATCTAGATCAATCCCAATCGGACAAAGTGATATTGCTGTAATTAAAGAAATAATGGAAGCAATAAGCAATATCGGTAACTTAATGAATCTATCCGAAGGAACGCCATCCTTAGATAGAGCCGATAACTTGACCTTGATCTAGTCCATGCAGTGGGGGTCGACCGGATCGATGCAGCCATACTCGAACTAGGCAAGAATCAATAACTAACTTATACTAGAGTCGCAGTGGAGGTCGATCGGATTAATGCAACCGTACGAACAGATGTATAAGCTATGACGGTACTTACAACCAGCAGTGGAGGTTGACCGGATCGATGTAGTCGTACTTGCTGAAGAACTCGCCGAGATCTACTCTACTCCTACTCCTAAGGGGTGGCCGGAGCCGAAAAGGTAAATGACTTATATATTAGATTGATTGTGTGTTTTACAATAGCCATGGTTTTGTATTTATACCCGGAACCTATGCATAACTCCTATCTAAGCATGACTCATCATAATCTTTGGCACTACGAGAAAACATTTCTAATTTAAGATAAATTGGACTCTAATCTTTCTCTTTTTGTAGAGTCCAATATGTTTTTCTCCTGGCGCCAATCGTAGCCCTCGCCGTCATATGCTAGCGTTATCTGAAGAAAGCCGATTCCAGTGCTGTATTCGAATCAGCTAATTTCGATCTACACGCAATTGCTTCTTTGATGATATGATCTTGGGAGCTCTCAAATCTCTGCAAGACTCCTTCTAAATTTTGGTGTAAATAATTTATAACCAAAAAAGCCAAGATGCATGATCTTATCTGGTATGGTTCGAGACTGCCGTAGGTCCTCCATCCCGGCTAGCAGACAAGGACCCAATCACGCCCCCAAATAAATCAGCCGGACAGCCACTGTATGCATTACGGACTGCCGTCACACGTACGTGGCTCGGCTTTTGTAGTCTGCAGTATATGTAGTCGTACGTACGAGCTTGTGTCACCCACATACTGCGACTGCTGCACTGGCACTGCAAGAAAATAAAAGAGAGAAAAAAAAACACTGCATTCAAATGTGCCTACAGTGCCATGAAGCATATCCTCCTTCGGTCACAGGAAGGCTGGCCCGCACCCCTCTTGGATAGTATCTTAAATTCTTAATTACTACTCCGTCCGTCTTGAGTTCATTTGTTCGTTCTAAGTTAACTAAACTCATGTTTGCCTAAAATTATTAAAAAAAAATAACTTTTACGATATCAAAAAGTTATAAAAAATATACTCCATAATTATTTCTAGTGGAGTTTATGTAATGTCAAACATATTATTGCCCTTTCCCTATAAATTTAGTCAAACTTAATATGGCTTGACTTAGGACAAATAAAAATACACTATATTCCAGGACGGAGGGAGCATGTCATTAGCCTGTTCGGCTGGGCTTATATGATTGTATACGATCGTGGATTATAAGCTGGAACAGTATTTTTCTCTTACATCAAACCAGCCAAACCAGCCAGCAGTAAATAATCCACGATCGTTTACGACGAAACGAACAGGCTACATGTACATGGCCCCCTTAAATCCTAAAAACGGGAAAATATTATGAGAACAGGATGAGAGAATGGAAATGTGATTCCAACGGATGGAATCTAAGGGGAATTTTTTTTCTGTAATTCAACCATCAAATTTAGACAATTTAATTATCCACCTCTGTCCTACTATGCTATTTGGAGATAATCGGTGCAAAACATTTTCAATCACTTATAGTCAGTCTGTTCGGTAGGCCGTAAACGATCGTATACGATCATGGATTATAAGATGGAATAGTATTTTTCTCTCACATCAAACCATCCAGTAGTAAATAATCCATGATCTAACCCAGCCAGCCGAACAGGCTGAGTATGTGTACAATCCAAGGATCCAAACATAAGTCTTTCTTATTCTCAATCTAGATTATTGAACCACTGTCTCTTTATTTTTATCTCTTGAATCATTTCCTAACACACACCACCCATTTAAATACTCTGAAATTAGGAATGTCCATGGGTCCTCGATCTTTAATTCCCTCCGGAGAATTACTCTATTAGGAGATGAGGACTGAGCCAAGTCTCTCTCGCCCGCCCCCCCCCCCCCCCCCCCCCCCCCCCCCCCCCCCCCCCCCCCCCCCCCCCCCCCCCCCCCCCCGGATTCAAAATGGAGAAAAAAGATATTCCTTGACTGGCCTGGCGATTTTTCTCCCCGCGCGGGGATGGGGACGAGGAGGCATTCAGAAATATCCATCCAATTATTGTAATTTTAACCAATGGTGGGAGAATCATATATAGGAGAGCACTGTGGGAAACGTTGCAACTGAGCAGTGATGTGGGGGAATAGACATGGATAGGTCTCGCGTTATGCCTAGAACAAGAGGTGACTCGATTAAATCGCGTCTTTCAAAAAACTATATTCAAAATAAGCATACATACTTTGGATGTAAATAGAGTGGAGAGGCCAGTATGACATGAAATAGAAATAGAATAGTCAAATTAGTATTTTGTTAGCACTTAAAGCAATGAAATTATGTACTACCTTAAGAATTTTTCGCTTAGAGGTACGGTGGCCACGACCCTATGCTCCTAACTCCTAGCTAAGCTTGAGTCGCAAAAAAAACTCCTAATTAAGCTCCACGGCTCCACCACTCCATGCTTGGTCATCATAGTATAAATCAAGTATACATACACGAATGAGCAATTAAATATATATTTTCATTTCGACAATCACAAAAAATATTCTCTTAACGACTCTTATGTGCCAATGACAATAACAAACTATTAAAACTACATCCAGTTATTAGTTTACATAATATGTTAGCTAAAATATTATTATGATATATGTATCGATGTACTACTTTTTATTAAAAATATCAATATACATTTTTTAATAAAAAGTTCAATATATTAAAGAATGTAGGAAGTCAGTGTAGACAAAGTTGACAATGATATATTTAGGGCCTGTTTGATCCATTAGCATTAAAATTAGCAACTAAAATTAGTACTAATGGATCCAAACAAACCTGATAATAGCATACTAGTTATTAGTTGGAGGATTGCTAACTATTAGTTTTATTAGCAGGCTTGTAGTTGCTAATAGGTGCTAATAGTTTATATGTATCTTCTACTCACTATCTAACCACCTATTAGCAGCTATTAGTGGGTGGATCCAAATACTTCCCTGCTAAAACTTAGCTAGTTAAAAAATAGAAGGTATTTGCTATTAGCTAGCTAATTTTTTTTATGTTAATGGATCAAACATGGCCTTAAAGTCTTTGAGATATAATCCATTTCAGTACTAATAATTATATTATTATATTTATTTAGGTTAGCACCCTCGTTTCTCCGACAACTCACATCAAATTGTGTGCAGACTTAAGGGCCGGAGCTAGAGTTTTATCTCAGTGAGTCACTCTTCAAGTTGCAATGCTATTTTGTTTACAAAAAGGAGTTTTAGAATTTTTTTAAAGCGATGATTGTATTGAAAATAACAAAAGTTATTGGAATTAGGAACAACGCCACTTTGCCCCTTACTTCAAAACAACCATTTATACCATTGTATCTCCTACAACTAAAAAAACAAAGTGTGGACACCGTTTTGGTGCGACAATTATCTTGGTTCGTCCGTCTGCCACCCCATGCGATCGATCCCACCTCCCTCGCTGTCCAACGGGCGAGCGAGAAAAGAAAAGGCGCGATAGAAAAAGAAACTGTCATCTCTGCGATCCCCGCCTGCTTTGAAAGAAACAAATCGATCACCTGAGGCCACATGCATGAAAGAAAACAATAATCATGCATGGAAGGAAACAATAATCATGCATGAAACAATAATCATGCATAGAAGAAAACAATAATCATGCATGGAAGAAAACATGAGTAGTGCCAAATAAAAGATGTGCAGGTTATAAATGGTGAGACTGATGAACCTTCTGCAATTTCCTCAACGAATATTCCCGCCATTAGTATATAGGTCCATTCCTCTATGTTTCTTCGTGCTCCTATTAACATATAATATAAAAGTATTGTTGTGTTCATCACTAGTTCCAGTTGACTACTCCCATTAGCATATACTTCCTCTACCCAAAATATAAGTCGTTATAGGATGCGTGCAGGTCAAACTTTTTCAACTTTGACTAGGTTTGTAAAAAATACGTGCAACATTTATATCTCCAAATAAGTTTATTATAAAAATATATTCAATGTTCTATGTAATGATACTAATTATGTATTATAAATATTAATATTCTTTTATATATAATTGGTCGGAGTTAAAAAAAATTAATTTCTTGGGAAGCGAGAATAAATTCTATTTTGGGACAGAATGAGTATATGAAAACAGTGTTGAAAATATTTTAACAATCAAGTTTGTTTCTGTCTGATTGGTAAGCTTAGACATCATAATGACATCAAAAAATTTGACTCTTATGGACACCCTCATGGATCAGTGCAAAGCATCCTAATCCTACAGCACACATAAATGTCAACCTTAAAGTTATGATATTTTTAAAGGGTGAACAATAAAGACCATCTTAGACGTTCTGGTATTAGAGTATATACGTGCAGACATATAGACATGGTGGTACAAGTGAGCAGCCAGCAAAAGTCGAGAGTCAGGGGTGTTTGGATCCTAGGACTAAACTTTAGTTCCTGTCACATTGAATTTTTAGATATCAATTAGGAGGACTAAATATGAGCTAATTATAAAATTAATTACATAAGTTGTGGCTAATTCGCTTGCCAATGCCATGTGCACGATGATATAGAGATGTGATGGAACTTATTCGTGGATTTGTTGGCGCACGAAAGAAATGAATATCGAAAATATCTTCCTAACGGTATAAAAAATGATTTTAGCTGCATCCCGGAGGAGCCGCGACGCCACGCTATCTGTGACTGTGTAAATTTTACGAACTTAGCTTTTTGGATTAAATATCACTTTAACGTTGGTCATATACTTTTACAGTATTGTTATACTTTAATGTCACTTTAACGGTACAAAAGTTTATCTGTCCCGTAGCAACGCACGGGCACGAACCTATTTGCATATATACTCGAACCTGTGTGTACATGATTATAGAGAGATGCAGCGAAACTTATTCATGGATTTATTGACGCACGAAAGAAATGGATATCGTAGAATTCTTTTTGCCAATATAAAATATTATCTTAGTCGTATCACGAAAAAGTCTATACAGTAGAGTTTGTGAGCCTGCGACGTCACGTTTTCCGTGACTGTGTTAATTTCACGAGCTTTGCTTTTTGAATTAAATGTCACTTTGACGTCGGTATTTAATTTAACAGTATTGTTATCTTATCGTGCGATCCGTATATTTTTAGTACAAAAAATTTAATTGTCACGTAGCAACGCACGGACACGCTACTTAGTATAGTAATAATAAGTTCTAAAGTACTTAATTTCAATATCATATAAAATGGAAGCTTTGGATAAACGGTACAATGACAAAAGCACAATAGTAACTTGAGGATAATTTACAAAAACAAGTAAGATAAAAGTTTGGAAGTCACAGTATTTATATATGTGTGCTGTGGTAAAAAAAAAGTCTATCACAACCAGATAAAAATTACATAGTATTTATATGTGTACTGTTGTGTTATAAAATAAGAATAATAAATACCTCTAGCAGAAGCACACCTGGGTTGACGGACCAGTGACTACAAGTTGGTATCAAGGCCTTGTTTAGATTACAAGTTTTTTCACTCTCTTCATCACATTAAATCTTTGACACATGTATGGAGTATTAAATATAGATAAAAAAATAACTAATTATATAATTTGATTGTAAATTACGAGACGAATCTTTTGAGCCCAGTTAGGCCATGATTGGACAATAATTATCAAATACAAACGAAAGTGCTACAGTGCCAAATACTAATTCCTAACCTCAATCTAAACAAGGCCTAAAATAATTTTCACAACATTTAAGCCTACAATTCCTGTTGGAAGTGCCCACATCACACACACAATCGTTGTTTCCCACCACATTTAGACGCCATGCATGCATAATTTCAAACATCGTTCGCTCTCGATCGTTGTCTGCAACGACATTAGTATACTAGACTAGAAATGAGCCAGGAACTCGACGACGACGGCCCCGTTCGCGTGCCCTTAAACCTGGCTTGATTCGTTTTTTTTTATCCGGAACAGTATTTTCTCTCGCAAATTCTTCCAGCATTCATCGAAACCATCCGGATTCCTCCAGAATTCAGACAAACGAACAAGCCTGACATACCTAATTTAGGGGGTGTTTGGATCCGGTGACTAAAATTTAGGAGATGTCACGTGTGGATGTCATATAGAATGTTCGGATACTAATAAAAAAATAAATTACAGAATCCGTTAGTACTCCACGAGAAGAATTTATTAAGCCTAATTAACCCTTCATTAGCATATATTTACTGTAGCACCACATTGTCAAATCATGGATTAATTAGGCTTAAAAGATTCGTCTCGCAAATTAGTTATAAATTGTGCAAATTAGTTTCATAATTAGTCTATATTTAATACTTCATACATATATCAAACATCCGATAGGACACTTACTAAAGTTTAGGAGGATGACAAACACCCTCTTACGCCGTGTTTAGTTTCAGGAAGTTGGATTTTTGGGCTACTGTAGCACTTTTGTTTTTATTTGGTAATTAGTGTTCAAACATGGACTAATTAGGCTCAAAACGTTCGTCTCGCAATTTTCCACCAAACTGTGCAATTAGTTTTTTTCGTCTACATTTAATGCTTCATACACAGACCGCAAACATTCGATGTGATGGCTACTATAGCATTTTTTGGATTTTAGATCGGAACTAAACATGGGCTTACACCGGATCGAAAGCTTGGATCTACTCTACTAGCGCGCGCGCACACAGCTGCAGGGTGTGGGCATATCAACCAAACCCCATTCGTTTCGTTAGTTCGATCAAACGGCCGCCCCCCGCCCCCCGGCCCCTGGCCTGTTCTTGCTGCCGGTTGGTAGGGCTCGTGCTCGTCCACAACCACCAGGAGTGCCCCATTGCCCTTTCTTTCTTGTGCCTGAAACGTCAAAGATCATGCATGGCGCCCCAACGCGTGCGTCGGAAAGGATCGGCCGGCCAGCGCTAGCTATAAATGGGGTGCCAGCAGCACGCGGCGGCTGCGTGCTGGTACTATGCTGCATGCTGGAAGGAAGCCGCTGCACTATCTGCATGCATGCGTCAATGGCGCCATGGCCGTAGCGTCTGGCTGCTTTGCATGCAGGTGATGCAGCTGCAGCCGCTTGCCGCTTGCCGCTTGTGACGCTCCCTTCAATGGCCACCGCAGCAGCGCCTGCGGCCGGCCGGCTGTCTGAAAAGTGAAAACTGGGACGAACGGACACTGATCTCTCTTCAATTCATCATGTACACAATACACCTGTCTAGCCGTCCAGGCCATTGCTATAAATTGCTAGCCCGTGCTTGGCTACTGTGTTCTACAGTGTCGATCTGGTGTTCTGGTCTCGATCGACACCGTGGCTAGCTACATGCGAGTAGTTGTCCTCCGTGGCTAGCTAGTAGTAACTGAACTGATTAATTTCAGAGTTCAAGAACACTACTGCAGTCTCAAACTACCAGCATGCACTACTAATTGTGCTATGCCACTGCTAACTGCTAGTACACAAATTGCTACTGGAGCATGCATGCATGTTCCGCGCTGCGAATTATTTGGCCATGGCCTACTCCCCG
The DNA here is from genome assembly GCF_019320115.1 of Miscanthus floridulus. NCBI lineage: Eukaryota > Viridiplantae > Streptophyta > Magnoliopsida > Poales > Poaceae > Miscanthus > Miscanthus floridulus. Next base: position 8,759,047 of record NC_089583.1, on the reverse strand, counting down.
GCCCCCTGAATCTCTCTGATCTCCCCAATGCAAGAGAAGAAAAGCACGACGGTGTTCATGGCTTCATGCGTGCATGCGTGCTTGCTTGACGCATCGTTTGGCATGCCATTGCCACCACTTTATTTTGCTCTTTTTCCTCGTTCAGATAATCAGTAAAAGGAGAGGGGGCTTTTTCCCCTGAAACAAGTCGTTGCGACCTTTTTCCTTCCCCTCTCTGCACCTCCTTCCTTCCTTCCTTCCTTCCTTCTTTTCATGAAGCTGTAGTAATATAATGGCATAGTACGTACTAACTACTATAAGCTTCTCATATATAGCCTCCATTCAAATAGCAAAAAGATGACGATTTTTTCAAAACTAAAAGAAGCATTTTTCCTGGACAAAGTTTGCAGTGTTCGATAATTAAATCTTGAGATCGAAATCCATAAGCAGTAGAAACACACAGTACACTAGCCATGGACTGATCGAGACCGTACTCCTTTGCAATTATGCAGTTACTACTGCTACTAGTAACCGAAAGCGATGAACCTGTGACTGATCGAGACAGTGATAATGCAGAGAGAGATGTGTGCTTGGAGGAAACACAAAGTACAGCGCCGTAAACACGTCGCTGTATGACACCACCCACACAAGATTGCTCGGTTCAGTTGAGTTTCGGTCATTAGCTCATGTCGTATTCTTGCGCATGATCTCAAGAGGAAGAAAAAGGTGCCAATGCTTTTTTTTAGGTGTGGTGTCCTTTTGCGGTTGTCATTGCACATGGCTTGCTTTCCACAACAACCCCCCCCCCCCCCCCCCCCCCCCCCCCCCACCCCACACACCCACCCCACACACTCACATATCTCTCTGGGTCCGCATCAAGTCATTGCTTCCAACAAGCTCCAATTATTCATCATGTTCGCTTGGATTATAAGCCGTATTTTTTCAGCCAACGAATAGTATTTTTCTCTCACAACCAATCAGTCAACAGTACTTTCAACCATGGCTTATCAGCCAAGCGAACAGGGCAATTGTCCTAACAAAGGCTCTCATGAGCTTGTGACTTGTGAGAGAGAGAAAAAACTTAACCTCGGCTTTCTTCCATAGCCATGTTACAAGCTTCTTGCATGCATGCCACCCTTGATCGTGCTACTACACTTTGCTCATTTCATCATGTGTGTACTATACCTACCTTAGCTTATTCTACAATATATATCTTCAGTACACATGGTGCAAAGTGCAATGCGCAAAAGTGATCGTTTGTAATAATAATCATGTTCTTGATGACTACTCATGCATGCTTGTGACAAGTCACTTTCTCATGCACAATATTCTTCTTTTCAATCAAATAGATCGATATTCTTAGTTAAATGTTTTGTACCGTGTTTAATTTGGTTATTGCTCACATAGCTAGACGACAGATGCATGCCACTATGTCATTGATTTGCTGCCATTTGATTCCTGTTCGCTATATATGAAACGGATGGTTCAGGAGAGAGGATAAAGTGAACTGCCCAGCTTATGGTCATTTTAAATTTGCTCGCCTTTCTTCTTTTCCTTATACCAAATCTATCAGATATGTACTCTCTGATATGAGCATATATATGTATTTGGAAGTCAATTGGCTTGATTTTAAAAATGCAGAACGGATCATGTACAATATATGATACCTTATCAGTAGTATTTCCTCCAATCTTTTGTAAGCTTCATGTCTATGCATGGGACCATGCATGCATGGAAGAAATAGTTTATACATTTTTTGGTATGCATGTAGGGGCACTATAATATTAGGATCTGTACGTCCATTTGGGACAAGAGAATCGCCTTGGCATGGAAGTGTGTTAAGGTCTCTGCTATGTGGAAGCAGCAGTAGTAGTATCTGCTGGTTCCTGGGGACCATATATAGCGATTTTGGAGTACTATTGACGCTGAAAGAATGAACTTGATCAGAGGGGTAGAGAAGTAATTAATTGTTTAATCCAGAGAGAATTGGACAAGGAAGTGGGGAATAATCTAGTACAGTGCCCTTTTCTGCTTTCAACTATTTTGTTTCAGATAGTACAGCTGGCCACATATACGCCCTGTTCGTTTATACGCTCTGTTCGTTTGGGCTGGTTTGACTTATAAGCCATGGCTGAAAGTACTGTTGGCTGGTTTGATGTGAGAGAAAAATACTGTTCGTTGGCTAATAAGTCATGGCTTATAAGTCAATTAAGACCAAACGAACAGGCTGATAGTCTCTCTATATATGTAATTCATTGGATATCGAATCTAAGATTGTGTAAATGTAAACAATAACTAGTGCTAATATAACCCTTGATGAGTTGCTAAATCCGCTTCCACACGTACAGCCTTATACGTACGTGTTCTCACAAAGTGAAATGACGGAAATGTTAAACATACATTTTTCCCTTTGCAAAAAGAGGGGCATCTTTAATTTGGTGGTGGGATTGTTTACAGTTTTTGGGGCACACCGTTTGCAACCCAGTATTAGCGGAGCCAGAAACTTTTAAGGGTCCCAACGATTCTCGTTATACAGAAATATTTACCTATAAAATATAGTATTTCTCTTTGATACAAAATAAAAAAAATACCTTTGTACTTTGTTGACGAGTCCAGATGGACGCTCACGTCCGGGGTTGTCAGGTGAAAGGCCCTAATAATTAAAGGGGGTGAATAGCCTATAAAAATTTCTACAATAATACTTGAGCCAAATGGCTAGGCAATTAAACGACAAAGCAAGTGTTGCGCTAGCCTACTAAAAATAAGTCTCTTATCCACAATTCTAATTATCTATGATATCTAATTCACTCAAGAGGCTAAGTCACTACCACTAAGTTAGTGAGCTCTCAAAGACTAATTAAAGAGCCTCACTAACCACTAGACAAAACTCAAGCTAACTCTCAAAACTAATTACGCTAAAGAGCTTAACTACACTATGGATGTAAATACACTAAGAGAGGTTGTGAGTTATACCGCCGTGGCAAGAGATGATCAATCAATATAACACCCTAAATTTTGCATGATTTTGAAATAAGTGAATTTGATTTAATTATGCATTTTCTGAGCATTTAAATTTAGAAAAATGATAACTTATTTAAAATTTAAAATCAAATATAATGTTTAGCAATATTTTTGTGTATTCATGCCATTGCATTTTGTTTGTTGTGATGAGTGGTTTGATCCAAAATTCAAATTTATTTAAAATATTTTTGAAAATAGAATTCAGAAAAAGAAAAGAAAAGGAAAAACTCTTCTCCCTCTCTTCTGGCTCAGTCGGCCCAGCAAGCCGCTCGGCCTAGCTCCTCCTCTCCCACCGCAGCCCAATTCTCTCTCTCGGTTTTTTTTCCTCCGCGCCCCACTACTCCCCTGTGACCTCTTCCGCAGGCTCAGTTCACTTCCCGGCCCAGCATTGCCGCGCCGCTTCTCTTTTCGCTTGATGACGCTGACAGGGTGGGGCCGCTCTATCAGCCGCATCCTCTCCTTCTTCCCTGCTCGAGTCCACTGTTGGTCACGACCGCCGCCGTCGGAGTCCGCGCTACCCACGCCTCACCGTCTTGCCATGCCTTCCAAGCCACCTGCTGTCTTAAATAGTAGCAGAGCACCGCCCCGCCCCCTATCTCGTTTCCGAGCCACAGATGCATCGTCGAGTAGCTGCGCCACAGCTGACCCTAGCGCCGCCGCCATAATCGTCTGCCGCCGAGCGCCGCACCGCCCTCCATCGCTCTGCACCACGGTAAGCTACCTAGCCGTGATCTTCGTTCCCTCCTCTACCCCTCGGTGCTTTTCTCGCTTCGAACCGTGGCCCGTAGGCCGTTTTCTGTGCTCGTCGGTGCTCGCCGCCAGCAATGGAGTCCGCTGCGTCTGGCACTGTTCTGGCCGGTCGGCTCTCCTCTCTCCCTCCCCTCTTCTAATCTAGATCGTCCATCTTTGATCCAACAACCCGAGTTAGCCCGTACCCCTTCGTCATGGCATTTTTGCTAAAGAGCCCCTGTAGTTTCACGTAATAGAACCCGTTGTCTCAACACTTTTTCTAAAGAACCCCTGTACTTCTTTATCATGCCCATCGTCCCTGGCTCAGTTTAATATCCGATTTTATTTATTTTAAATTCAAAAATCAAGTTCCATCTATTTATAAAATTGCCACTATCTTCATTAGGCCATATCTTCTCTGTTTTAACTCCGATTTGACCCGTTCAAGTTGCGTTAGATTCATAATGACATAATCTACGCATTCGTATCAATGTTTTCCATGTTAAGAGCTCTGGAATTTTATGGTTTAACGCCTAACTTGAATAATGATTATGCAATTGGATTTTTTTTCTAATTGAAAGTAACTTAGGCTTTTCACCTTGGTCAATTGTATGATTAGTTTTACCTTGTGTTGGTGTAGAAAGTGACCAACAAGTAAATATTTATAGTTTTGCCGTATGTTGTGATTGGAGGTGACCTAGCACTCAATAACACAGGGTTTATATTGGTTCAGGCAACGTGTCCTACGTCCAGTTCGTGTCGGTCGGTGACTTTATTCCTGAGCCTAGGTGCTCAAAGTTTGCAGTGGGGTTACAAACGAGAAGGAGAAAGAGGGGGTGCACAAGAGGTCCGATTGGCTCCGATCGGAAGGGCCGAGAGCGACTAAAAGCTCCTCTATGAGCTAAGTGTTCAAGCGTGTGCTTGAGGTCCGAACCTGGCGGTTCTGTGGTTGTGAGCTAGTGAACTTGATCGATCTGGATTAACTGGAATCACCTTTGTCTCTTTGGAGAGAGCGTATCCCCTTTATAGATGAAGGGGATGGCCTTACAAGTGAGAGAGAGAGAGTACGTATGCTTCTAAGTCTTGTTGCCCACGTCGGTGGGTACAGGATAATGGTAGGCGCTCATAACACTATTGGATGTCAGATGCACGTGGGAGGTTATGTCGTCTTGTTTTGGGTATGACAGATGTCGGCACCTGCATATACTGTTGATGCCTAGAGGCATGTGAGGAGTTTCACCATGTTCACTCGGTACGGTAAATCCCAGCGCCCACAACACTGTCGATGTCCAGAGGCATGTGGGGGGCCTTACCGTATGGGAGTTAACAGGCGCCCACAATACTGTAGAGGGAAATGTCAGTGCCTACAATACTGTTTGTGTTAGGGCGGTTGCAGAGTACTGTTCCTGTATGTGTACAGGGTACGGTCCCTGGTATCACGGTTTGACTTGAGCGCCTTGCCTTGCTTTCTCCATTCGTTCCCTGGTCCTTTTCGGGTGGGCGTCCCCAGTCAGTTGGTCCCAGTCAGCTCTGGTTGCGCTAGTCGGAGAAGAGTAGTGAGCAGGGTCTTTGCATACCTCCGGTCGGAGACGTGGGGTCGGAGTCAGAGGTAGTGCTTTGCCAGGCCTTTCTGTCAGAGAGACTATCCTGAGGCTGTCTGGAGACCGAAGTGAGCGCTCCTGGTCAGAGGGGTGGGCTAGAGTCGACAAGCGGACATTGTTCCTCCTCGGCCAGACCTTTCGGTCAATGACTGGACCACCCTTCTGGCCTGTTGTTTTTTTAAAAAAAACTCAACCTGCTGGGGGTTATGATGGCCCTCGGGTTTCCCTTTAAGAGGAAGATCTTCTCACACAGATCGAGAAAACCCCTGAACCCCTGCCCCCATCCTGACGCAGGAGGTGCTGTAACCCGGCCTGTTGTTTTTAGACACTTGGGCTAGCCCATGAGTTGCGCGCTGTCTGCTAGGGCCGAGCTTTTACGAGGAAGCCGGTCTATGAGGGACCCTGGGTTTATGAACCCAACAGGAGCCTTCGAGCCCCCGAGCGATTCGGACCTGATGAGAACGGGGATCCCGATCTTCTGTCAGGTAGAGGTAATTATAGTTGTGGCGGAGAATGTGCTATAAAATAATATTTCACCTTCTGCCTTTTGCCTTTTTTCTTTTCTTTTTTTTGCACCTTCTGCCTTTTGCCTTTTTTTCCTTTAATCAGAATGTGCTGCAAAATAATATTTCAAGATACAACTTGCTGTGACAAAAAACTAGAGCGATAGAGCTAGGCACATCCACAGCAGCAGCAAGTTCTTTGGCACCGATCAAGGAAACTTAGAAGAAACCTCTTTCTTCTATAACACACTGACTTTTCTTTTTTTTAGCGGCCTGAAAAAAAACAAAGCAAGCTAGACCAGTTCTAATGGCGCAGACAACACCAGAACGTGTTGTAGAAAAATGATCAAGGCATGCACTAAAACAAATGAACTATCATGATACTCTTGGAGATTTAAAACTTAGGCCTTCCAAATAAACTAGGATGACTTTCTATGAAGGCACGTGACACAAAGGAAAACCTATTTGGAAACTTACATGGATCTTCTATTCTCAGAAACAAGACCAACATGGAAACCACTGTTCCATCACAAGAACAAAAGATGAAACACAAACTGACAATCAGATTCACGCTAAAAAAAGAACTAGACCAAGACTCAATTAAACCAACGAACACGAGGACCTACGAGGGACAACGGTTCAATAAAGCAAACTGAAGTTAAAAATATTGCAATAGCACAACGGGTGATGGGATATGAGAAAAAAACAACGATGAACACAAATATTTTTGTGGGGCAATTTTCTGGATTTATAGGACAAAAACAAAATAAAACTAGGGTAATGATAGACCTGATGGTAATACCTAAAGCTCTGATTACCACTTGATGGGAACGGGGATCCCGATCTTTCGTCAGGTAGAGGTAACTATCGTTGTGGAGGAGAATGACACACCGATCCGGCTTCAGATCGAAAGATCAAACCCTGCAATTTTAGCACCACAACTCCTCTGGTTATCAACCAAGTCACGGACCAGGTTGACCTCACCAAGAAGGCTAATCCCTACCTGCGCAACAAAGAATACAAACAAGAACAAGAAAGAACACAACCAAATTGTAGATGAATGATTAATCTCACGGAGTTGGGGTCTCACAAACCGATGAATGGCGAAACTGTTCTTGATAGAATAATCTAAGCAAAACCTGAACCCTAATGACGGCGGCGGAGTATGATTATAAATGTCTTAGGGTTGTCACCTACCCTAGATGTGCCCCCTAATGGGCCCAAACACGATACACAGTCCAACGGACCAAAAGACGGTGTCGCAACACCCTGGCAGATTCTGGACACTGACTTGTTTTGACTGATTCCTATTGATTCTGAAGGGCTTTTGATGTGAGACTACTTGGATTGGCTTCCTCATCAAATTAGCTTTCCAACCATATGTGGATCATCAAAAACAGAGTCCGGATGCATCCTGGGTGACCAGTTTAAGGCAGACTGGTCCTGAAGGCCGAGGCAGACTCGAAATCATTCTGTTGGACGTCCACTTGTTTTGATGATTCCCGTTGGCTCCCATTGAATTTTAAGGTGGGACTGATTCCATTGGAAGATCCATGAAATTATCTTTCCATCCATATAAAGAACGCCCAAAACGGACACCGTATGCGACCTGGGCGTTGTTTTTAGTACGTGCTGCTCCTGGACTCCGAGACGGGCTCAAACTTGAGTTGCTTTGGGCCTCCACCTCGGGGACTCGAACCGAATTAGCCTGGGGCCTACTTCTTGACTTGGACACCCTTGCTGGCCTCCTACCCCTCCATACCATGCGCCAAACATGGTCGTATGCATAGGTGTCATGTCCTCATCAGTACCCGCGGGTGTAGCCCTCGAGCCCACGGGTGGTTCGGGCAGAACTGTTTGGGGGGGTTTTCCTTGTTTATCAGCGGGGGAGGTTTTTGTTTTGTCGGTGGGTGCGTGCGAGCGCACCCGTGGGTGTAGCCCCCAAGCCCCCGGACGGTTCGGGTAGAACCGTCTAGGGGGTGTTTATTTCAGAGGGCGTGTGTGCGTGTTTTTTAGTTGAGATGGAGTTGTTTTACAAAGGCGTCGTTGTGCAGCTGAGGTGGTTAGTTGTTTTTAAGGATTGGGTGAGACGAAGCTCATGAATCCTAGCGTCGATACGCGCCATGGGATCAGGCGAGGCAGTTAGTTTTTAGGGATCGGACGAGACAGAGCTTGCAGATCCTGGCGTCGGTGCGCGCCGTGGGATCGGGCGAATCGGAGTCGTGGATCCTGGCCTCGGTGCGGACAGTTAGTTTAGTTAGTTTTGGATTGGGCGAGCTAGAGCTCATAGATCTTGATGGGGTGAGTTCGGGGTCACAGACCCAGGTGTTTTGGAGCACAATCGGAGTGTAGCCGGATGGGGCGAGTTCAGGGTCGGAGACCTAGGTAGTTTTGGAGTGCAGTCGAAGCGTAGCCAGATGGGGCGAGTTCGAGGTCACAGACCTAGGTGTTTGGAGCGCAGTCGAAGCGTAGTTGGATGGGGTGAGTTCAGGGGTCATAGACCCAAGTGTTTGGAGCACAGTCGGAGCATAGACGGATGGAACGAGTTCGAGGTCGTAGACCCAGGTGTTTGGAGCGTAGTCAGAGCATAGCCGAATGGGGTGAGTTTGGGGTCGCAGACCCAGGTGTTTGGAGCGCAGTTGGAAGGGGTGAGTTCGGGGTCGCAGACCCAGGCGTTTTGTGTCTTGAGCCCCCAAGCCCAGTTGGGCTTTAGTAGGGGTCGGTGTGAGTTGTGTGCATTACCCTATCCTCGGTTCCTTACAACCGGAGGGGCTGAGTTTTGTCGCTTGTCTCGATCGCTCGGGCTCGAGTGACGTGCTCGGTGAGTTTGTTAATGGGTATGATCAAGTGGAATCTAGGTCCATCATTCATGACGGGGTCGGCATAGCCCTCTTATGACATTTCACTACTCCTTTACTTGCAACCCGGCAGATGCCTGGGTCATCCCAAAGACCGACCCGGGTGGCCTAACAGCCTCCCCTCGATAGAGATTCTATGGGCTTGGCAAGAGGTTCAGGATCGAACGAGAAGGTTTAGATGACCCTGTCTGCTAGACTGGGCGAGGACCGCATGGGGTTCATCTATGTTTTTCTCCCCTGGCTCTATTGTTGCTCATGTCGAATGAGGCAACTACCGCTTTGTGATGCAACATGGAGCGCTGTGATGCATTTCGCTGCACGTGCGATGCTTAGTTCTCGAGCCCCCTGGGTGGTTCAGGGCCCGAATCATCTAGGAGGCACATGCATATAGAATGAATGCGCGTATGGATATATGAAAATGATTTAAATAAAGAAATAGTGGGGGTTAGTAGTGTTACCTTGATGACTCGATTGACGGGGTTTGAAGAGCTATAGTTGGAAATGTCCGACCGGGACCCATGCTCGTCGTTCATGATAGAGTCAGCATGGCCTACATGAGGCATCCCTTTGCTCCCTACCTATCTCTCGGTGTGTTTTGCTGAGCCGTTCGATCGACTTTTAGAAAACCCAATGGTCTCTCCTGACGGAGATCCTGTTTTGGTTTTTTCCAAGTCCCGCCTACGTGCGGTGGCGCTTTGGTTCTTGTGCCCGACGTGCTATAGTGGCTGGTGTGCAGTAGTGGTGGGCCATACCCAGGCCATGTCCCATCTGATCAGGAGCTATTCTGTCGGGTAGGGCACGTCTCATCGGTTAGGGCGCGTCTCATCTGCACTAAATGGGAAAGAGAGAAGGTTTTTCGCTCTGCCATTTCGCCTTTTCTGATCGGCGTGCCCTCCCCAAACTGTTGTACCCTTTTCCTTAAGTAGGAGGAGGGAGAAGGTTATCGCTCCGTTCTTTCACCTATTCCTCATCTGTCGCCTCCTTTTCTCTTCCTTTTCGCCGAGAGTGTTCTTGAGAGCCACGGCGGTTTCTAGGAAAGAAAGGGGAGAGTGCGAGGGAGAAGAGAAAAAGAAACTCACAAATCCTTCTCCTATCTCGAAGCGAAATGTTGGACTAGAGGTCGTCCACCGTGCGGGAGTCGGTGTTGAAGGCCTTCATCGTGAAGGGGTTCCTACCGTCGAAGGAGGTGAAGCACTAGAGGGCTCTCGGGAGGGAGGAGTTCCCACAACCTTGGCCTGACGAGGTGGTGTCCTTTCTCACCTTTCATGAGTGCGGGTTAGGATACCCCACGCACTGGTTCTTGTGTGGGCTCCTTAATGAGTGGGGTCTAAAGCTACAGTACCTTAATTCAATGGGGATGCTACACATCACCGGCTTCATCACCGTTTGAGAGGCTTTCCTCGAGATGGAGCCACACGCAGACTTCTTCCAGCGGCTGTTCTCTGGGAGAGCTTTGACGGCGAGGAATCTAGCCGAGATCGCGCCGGTGGGAGGTTTCACCCTGTAGAGGAAACCGAGTGTGGGAGGTTCGTATCCCATGTACATCCCCTGTGACTCCAACTGGGGGTGGCATGGGGAGTGGTTTTATATCAGGAATTCGGCGGAGGCGCCGTTCCTAGCGTTCACCGATGGGAGGCCAGAGAAGCAGGATAGTTGGTTGTGGGGTTGTACCCGTAATGAGAAGAAGAAGGTGAAGGTCATCGAGGAGGAGCTCCGGAAGATCGTACGGTGTAGTCTTGATGGGGTGTGGGTGTTTCACACCCTCTATTGCCGCTGGGTTGTGCCGTTGGTGGAGAGGATGTGGCCAATGTGGATGTACAGCGGCCCGTCAGACCCAGACCATGCGTCGCCGGAGGAGCTGCTAGACAACGAGGTCTGGAGTCGCCTTGGCCAGGTGCTGCAGCTGAAGCCCAAAGAGAGGGTCAAAGGGAAGCCCGCACCTTTCAACTTCATGATCTTGTCCAGACTGGTATGCTCCCTTTTATTTCATCCGTGCTTCTTCCTCTGCTTTTCCTATTTTTTGATTTCAGACCACCCATTCCGTAGGGGCTTGGAGTTTACAAGTTTTGGCCGCACCTTCCCAAGGGACCGGAGGGCATGGCCTGACAAGTCACCTAGAAGGAGGCGACAGATGCCGGGAGGAAGAAGAGAATTAGGGAGGTTCAGTGGAAGCAAGAGAAGGAGCAGGAGATCGCCCGGCGCGTGAGGGCCAGGGAACATAGGAGCGACATTGAGTCAGAGGATCCCACGGATGTGGATGACATGGTTTTCTCCGAGGAGGAGGAAAGTCAGGAGGTCATTGTGACCTCAGCGGAGCGTCGCGACCCTATGGCGACGTCCGCTGGTGATGAACAGGAGGCAGAGCGGTGCATGGTGGTTCCCGCACCGAGAAAGCATGCGGCAAACGCGGACGCCATCGACGAACGGGAGGCGAAGCGAACGCGGTCACCATGCCCCTTGGTGGCATCGCCGGTCCTATCGCTGCCAGTCGTAGACACGGTCGAGCAAGCTAGGCGATCTGAGGAGTGGACTGGCACTTGTGCATTGTCGGGACCGGTGCCAACATGCGACTCGTAGCCGGAGGAAGCCACGCCTGTCGCGGACGCGGTCGAGCAAGCCAGGCGGTCTAAGGAGCGGACTAGCACCCATGTGTCACGCGACTCACAGCTGGAGGAAGCCCCACCCGCTGCTCTGGTCGGGAAGTCCCGAGCCAAGGGTCGTGGCAACCCACAGGCCAGGTAGGAGCCAGTTTGGGCGACTCCACCCCCGGCTGAAGTGAGGGGGCACAGGTCACAGCCCGGGAGTGGTCCTTGTCCTATAGGCCCGTCGACATCGGGTCTTGCCTTTAGAGTTGTACCGCTCACCTCCCGGTATGTTTTCCTTTGTTTCTTTTTTATCTTTTATTGTTGAGTCTTTTTGGAGTTTGACTTACCTACCCTTTTTGTCAGTGGTCGGGCGATGACGGGATTGAGCATCACCCCAACTCCCTTGCAGGAGGCTTGGAGGCCCACCCTGCAGCGTGTCATGGTGAACAGGCGGGGGGAACCGGGCGGCGGCGGTGAGTCCTTCCCTTCTAGGGGTGGTGCCCCCCGGGTCAGTTGCTGGTATGGTGGTAGTAGCGGCGGCGGCATTGGCGACAATCCTGGTGCTGACGACGAAGGTTGCGTCGGAGGTAACTCTCGTGGCCCCTCCTCCACCTGCCGTGGCGGAAGAGGAGAGGGAGACTGAGCTTCCTGCCTCACCGGTCGGGGAGCTGTATGGCTCACCCTTGCCGTTGGAGCCAAAAGTGCCAGAGGGAGACATGGCCGAGACGGATTCAGAACGCTCGGCGGTGGCCTACGCACCCGAGGTGGTGGATATCCCATCTGGTGATGAGGCAGAAGTCATGGTAGAGCCACCAGCGTCATCGCAGGAGCTAGCGGTGGTTCGGTCGAAGGTTAGGCCCTCTGGTGGGCTGCCAGAGGGTGACCTAGAGTGGCCCTGCCCTGAGGATCCAACAAAGGTGTGGTTCGTCCTTTGGGATTCGTAGGTGGGTTAGCTTTAGGACATCCTTAGGGAGCAAGGACATGCCATGGTGTCCAAACTCACCAACCTATCTGCAAAGCTTGGAGACGTCCTAGGAGCAGGTGAACTCCGCTCAACAGTTAGTCGAGGTCGACCTACAGCTTGCCACGGAGGTGAGTTTCCCGTACTTGTCCTTGACCTCTGAATCTTTTGTTGGTTTCCTTAGCATGCTCGTTTTTCAAAGAGTCTAAAGGGGATGTTGTCCCACAAGTCCCACTTCCTCCTAATGGAGCACGCCTGAATGGCTAAGCTTGAGCGTTAGCTAGAGTCCGCTCGCCGCGAGTCCTAGGACCAGGTGGCCAAGGTGACTATGACATGGGCGGAGGGGCAACGTGCAGCAGAGCGGGCGACCGCCGCTGAGCGAGGGCTTGAGGCGTGAAAGGATCTAACAATGCCAAGAGGGGGTGAATAGGCGTATCTAAAATTTACTGCAAATGCTAAGTTCAAATCTGTCAGTCAATATCGGAAGTCCTGGCGTTTGGGTCAGAACTCCTGACGTTGTCAGAAGTTCCGGCGCAAACATCAGCAGTTCCGACGTCTACGTGAACTACAAAAACAATGCCAAATTTAACTTTGCGGATAAATAATTTTACAACCTCACTTCCTAGCGGTATGGTGAAGATGTTGAGTCACTCCCTAGATGCCATAATGCCTCCAAACCATAGATCGAGTCCAAACCCTAATATGGAAGTTTGGTAGAGAAAGAGACAAACAAATACAAGTAATCTCTAGCAATCACAACAACAACAGCAACAAGCACTCAGGACACAAGGATTTATCCCAAGGTTCGGCTACCCCACAAAGGAGCTCCTACGTCCTCGTTGTTGACATGACCACCAAGGTCGGAGTCTCTTCCACCTCCTTGCCTCTCTCAAAGCAACCATAAAGGTCACTTGAGCTTTCCACTAAGAAATCGAAGGGTGATACAAACTTCCCAAGGCTCTTCCACCAGATGGAAGCTCTTGGGCAACGCCTAGCCGAGCTAGGGGAAAAGCCCCAAGAGTAATAGACACAAAATCAACCGGCTTGAAGAAAAAATCAAGTGCTCAAGCTTGCCAAAGTGATGCTTTCACTTAATCCACTCTCCTTTCACTCAAAACCCTAAGGGAATCAAAGATTAGAGCAAAGAGGGAAGGAGAGAGGTGCTTTAGTTGCTTGGGAGCTCTTAAGCATGAAGTGGGTCAGCTATAAAGCAGTCCGTAATGGTTAGAAGTGAAGAGAGTGGAATTTATACTCCAAGTGAAAATCTAACCATTCAGATCTACGTCGAAAGTTCCGACACAGATCTTGGTACTTCCGACGTTAATAGAAAACACAGTTCATACAGGGTTAGAAGTCCACGCGTGCAAGTTAATGTCAGAACTCCTGGCAAATGTTGGGACTTCCGACAGTCGGAACTTCCAATGTACGTCGGGACTTCCGACATGCGCAGTTAAACAACCAGCTAGCACCGCTGATGCCGGGACTTCTGGCTTGGGTCGGGATTTCTGACAATCAGAACTTCTAACGTATGTCGGGAGTTCCGATGAGCGCAGAGAGCCGGCCAGCAGAACCACCAATGTCGGGACTCCTAGCTTGGGTCGGGACTTCCGACTATCGGAAGTTCTAACCCACATCGGGACTTTCGACATCCATAGTCACCGCATAGGCTAAGTGACTGGGAGTCAGAACTTCCGGCAAGAGTCATGACTTCCGACTGTCGGGAGTTTCCGGCTTACGTTGGGACTTCCAACACCGATAGTCACAGAAAAATAATCTACGTGCTCATGGAGTGCTAGAGTATCTCTCTTTTGATTTTATTATTATGATTGAGCACTCTATCTTCCTCAGACCAAGTAAATTTGCATCCCTCTTTATAGTGCGGCGGATCCTAAACTCAAAAACAAAATTAAAACCTTTGGAGAGCGTTTTGAGTTGATCTGCCTTTTCAACTTCAAGAATTGAGGGATACCATTTCATCTTTATCAACTCTTTGATTCTTTCATGGGACTAATAGCTGCGACATGTCTCATTAAGATCACATTAGTCCCTAATTTGGATGTCATTAATACACCAAAACTCACATAGGGGGCACATGCACTTTCAATCTCCCCCTTTTTGGTAATTGATGACAACCAACTTAGGCTTTTATAAGAATGAAAGAATTTAAAGCTTTTGAACCCCAAAATTTATGAAGAGCTCCCCCTTGATGTATGCATGAATTTGAATATCAATTAGAATCATCTATACATGATTTGCATCCCTCAAGACAAAAGCTCCCCCTAAATTTTGCAATCCATGGGGTGCAACAAGTGTGTGTGAACAAATAGATATCCATGAAAAGAAATTGCAATATGACATGTTATTTCACACAACAAATAAAAAGAATATGATGGCCAATATTTCAAAGTAGAAATTTGAAGCAACACATGGCCATCAAAATTCATGTACCATCACAAGTAGAGACAAGCACAAGTTAATAAGATAGATAGATAATCATGACTTGTCCTACAATCATTCATCACAAACATATATAGATATTTGTCCATCACAAAGTGGCCACCACACGACAAAGTGCTTACATGCTAAGGGTTTAAAAAGTCTCCAAACAAAATAACTAACTTATTACAAGATATCAAAGCCTAACAGTCCCCCTTTGTCAACAAGTGCCAAAAGGGGTAGGCCACATGAAAAAAAAACCAACTACTCATCCTCGTAGTCATCATCCTCATCGTGGTCACTGTCATCACCACCATTGTCGTCTTCATCATCATCATCCTTGATGTGATCCTCATCTTCTTCCGTCGCCTTGCCCTTGCCATGAGGGTGAGAAGTTGCATCATCTTTGTAGGCCGCACAAGCCTCATCATATAGAGCCAACGGATCACGGGGAGGCACAAATGGCGGTGGAGGAGAAGAGACAATCCCTGTGTGCTATTCCAACCAATATAGCTGCTCTTGCATATCATGCTCATGTTGAGCACTAGCACAACACTGTCCAAACATGTATGTCATTAGGAACTTGAACTTGTTGGGCTTCTTTCTAGAGGAGGACGAAGAGAGGGGCTCGACACTAGAAGAGCGAGCAGCAGCAGCAGTTGTTGAAGCACCACGGCGAGAGTGAGAACCCGAAGCACCTTTCCTGTTAGCTTTGGCTGCATCAGAATAACCGTAGGAGAAGGGACCGGGCCGAGTAAATGAGATGGTGAAATGGTATGGCGTGGTCAAAATAGACGACACGGCGATCAAAAATCCAGATCTACGTTAGAACTCCCGGCTTACGTCGGGACTTTCGACGATCAGGAGTTCTGGCGTGAGCCGGGACTTCTAGCTATCGAGACTTCCGGCGTACGTCGGGACTTCCAACGCAGGGAAATAGAAAAACACCTCAACCTGCACTCACTCTACCATCTGGGGCAAAAATATGATGGACACTAACATTTTCACAAGTGACTAGATTTCATTCAACCAACACAAAGCAATAGTCACTCATGAAAATTATAAAATAGATTTTGAAAGTGTCACACAATGTTTTCTTAATTCTTTTCTCCTAACTAGATCAAACAAAATGTGTGTGCAAGGGATCAAGCCACGTTACGAGAATCAATGATATTTAATTCACTCCTCAAAGCACAAAATCTTGACTCATCTAGGGGCTTTGTGAAGATATCGGCTAATTGCTTTTCGGTGCTCACATGTTGAATGGCGATATCTCCTTTGGCTTCGTGGTCTCTCAAAAAATGATGCCGGGTGTCTATGTGCTTTGTTCGAGAGTGGTTTATAGGGTTGTTTGCCAACTTAATGGCACTCTCGTTGTCACACAAAAGTGAAATCTTGGTTAACTCACATCCAAAGTCCTTTAGTGTTTGCTTCATCCAAAGTAGCTAGGCACAGCAAGCACCGGCCGCCACATACTCGGCTTCGGCGGTGGACAAAGCAATGGAATTTTGCTTCTTAGAGCTCCAAGACACCAAGGATCGACCAATAAATTAGCAAGTCCCGGTAGTACTCTTTTGAGTTACTTTGCAACCGGCATAGTCCGAATCGAATAGCCAAGTAACTCAAAAGTGGAGCCCTTAGGATACCACAAGCCAAGATTAGGAGTGTGCACTAAATACCGAAAAAATCTCTTAACAACCATCAAATGACATTCTTTCGGATTAGCTTGAAATCTTGCACACATGCACACACTAAGCATAATATCGGGCCTAGATGCACAAAGGTAAAGAAGTGATCCAATCATGGAGCGATATACCTTTTGATCGACGTCCTTTTCTCCTTGATCAAGATCAAGATGTCCATTGGTTGGCATGGGTGTCTTGATGGGCTTGGCCTTGTCCAAGTTAAACTTGTTCAACATGTTGTTGGTGTACTTGGTTTGACTTATGAACGTGCCATCCTTGAGTTGCTTGATTTGAAATCCAAGGAAAAACTTCAACTCTCCCATCATGGACATCTCAAACCTATTTGTCATAATCCTACTAAATTCCTCACAAAAAGCCACATTAGTGCTACCAAATATTATGTCATCAACATATATTTGGCAAACAAAGATATCATTATTGACTTTGCGAGTAAACAAAGTAGCATCGGCCTTTCCTATCTCAAAACCTTGTTTGAGTAGGAAATCCTTCAAACAATCATACCAAGCTCTAGGGGCTTGTTTGAGCCCATAGAGCGCCTTGTCGAGCTTGTAGACGTGGTTTGGATACTTGGGGTCTTCAAAGCCCGGTGGTTGCTCTACATACACCAACTCGGATAGGGGCGTTGAGAAATGCACTCTTCATGTCCATTTGATATAACTTGAAGTCATGATGAGTGGCATAGGCAAGTAGAATACGAATTGATTCTAGCCTAGCCACCGGTGCATAGGTCTCCCCAAAATCCAAGCCTTCAATTTGAGTGAATCCTTGAGCCACCAACCTTGCCTTGTTCCTTGTTACCATGCCATGTTCATCTTGCTTGTTGTGGAAGACCCACTTGGTTCCCATCACATTTTGCTTGGACCTTTCCACCAAGGACCAGACTTCATTCCGAGTGAAGTTATTCAACTCCTCTTGCATGGCTATCATCCAATCTGGATCATCAAGTGCCTCTTCCACCCTACGAGGTTCCAAAGGAGAAACAAACAAGTAATATTCACAAAACTTGCTAAACGAGAACGTGTAGTTACCCCTCATCGAATGCTCCCCAATATGTTATCAACGGGATGATCCCGTTGAATGGATTGATGCACTCTAGGATGTGGCACTTGAGTTGATCTTTGGATAGGGCCATCATCATCATCACGGTCATGATCGATTGGAAGATCACAATCATGAGCTTGTGGAGGGTTGACTTCACTTCTTTCTTCATTGTTGAGTTGAGGGTAAACTTGCTCATTGTTGATACCATCTTCATGAGAATGACCTTGTGCTTCATTTGATCTCCCATCTTGGTTATTTCTTGTTGCAGAAGCTTCACCATGTTCATTTGATGGAACATGATGAATAGTTGGATCAAGATCATCATGCACAACATGGTCTTCATCTTTGTCTTCAATGGGCTTTACTTCACCAATAGCAAGCTTCTTGATTACTTCGTGTGGAGCTTCTTCATTATCTACATTCTCAACATTGACTTACTCTTTTTGAGAGCCATCGGTTTCATCAAAAGTTACGTCTACCGCGATTTCAATCAAACTGGTGGTTTTATTGAAAACACAATATCCATGTTCGTTAGTACCATAACCAAGCATGAAACCTTCATCAACCTTTGGTGCAAACTTAGAGCTTTTGGATTTCTTGTTAAGTATGAAACACTTGGATCCAAAAACTCTAAAGTAGTGCACCTTAGGCTTTTTACTAGTTAGAAGTTCATAGGCGGTCTGTTTTCTTTTCTTATGAAGATATAAGCGGTTGATAGCGTGGCATGCTGTGTTGACCACTTCCACCCAATAGTTGGTTGGAGTCTTCTATTCATCCAACATTGCTCTTGTGGCTTCTATGAGCGTTCGGTTCTTCCTCTCCACAATACTATTTTATTGTGGAGTATATGGAACCGAAAACTCATGCTTGATTCCTTCTTCATCAAGAAATTCTTTAATGTTTGTGTTCTTAAACTCTGTCCCGTTGTCACTTCTAACTCTTTTGATTTTGACATCAAACTCATTTTGGGCTCTTCTTGCAAAATTCTTGAAGATACCTTGGACTTCACTCTTTTCACGCAAAAAGAATACCCAAGTGAAATGAGAATAATCATCAACAATTACAAAACCATATTTATTATCACCAATGCTTATGTAAGCGACGGGTCCAAATATGTCCATGTGAAGCAACTCCAATGGCCTTTCGGTTGTCACAACATTCTTGATAGGATGTTTAGCTCCAACTTGTTTTCCCGCTTGGCATACGCTACAAATCCTATCTTTCTCAAAAGAAACATTTGTTAGTCCAAGGATGTGTTCGCCCTTTTAAAGTTTGGCCAAGTTCCTCATCCCAACATGGGCAAGTCGGCGATGCCATAACCAACCCATGCTATATTTTGCCATTAGACAAGTCTTAGGATTTACTCTATTTGATGTGAAATCAACTAGATAGAGTTTCCCTTTTAAATGACCCATAAATGCAATAGAGAAATCCTCCCTTCTATAGACTTCCACACCCTTATCCGTAAAGAGACAATTGTAACCCATCTCACAAAGTTGTGAAACAGACAACAAATTATATATCAACGAATTCACAAGTAAAACATTAGAAATAGAATTATCATTTGATATAGCAATTTTACCCAAACTGAGGACTTCTCCTTTTCCATTGTCACCAAACACAATATTTCCACTATGATCATGATTTGTTTGGAATGATGTGAACATGTCCTTCTCTCTGGTCATATGATTGGTGTATCCACTATCCAACACCCAACTTGTTTCACCAGAGGAATATTCCTACAAGGACAAATTAAACTTTTATTTTAGGTACCCAAAAAGATTAGGGTCCTAGGGGGTTAGTCACATAAAACTTGGGCACCCAAACACACCTCATAATTTCCTTTCTCTTTTAGGCACCAATATACTTAACCACAATCTTGCCATCCTTGCCCCAACAACACATATAGTCACTAGCATAGCACCATGGAAGTGGTGCTTGTGGCTTGGGGCCATCGAATTGCTTCATCTGGATTGTCTTGTTACTTGTAGGTTGGATCTTTGGAATGTAGACCTTGTTGTTGGCCTTGCATATTAGCTCATCAAGAGCAATGCCCTTGTTGAACTTCACATAAGGCACACCATTGATCATGTTCCTTCCATTGGCCTTTCCATCATACCTATTGTAGCCAATGCCTTCCTTGATTGATGGGTGCCTTGATGACTTGTATATAGTCTTGTTGGATTTCTCTTGACACTTGCACCCATTCTTTAATATCATCTTCGACCTATGAATCTCCTTGTCTTTCTTCTCTAACTCAACAAGGTTAATTGTATATGCATTCACATCAATTTTATAGCATCTTTTACAACCATCACTAGTGGAGACATTAGAGTCTTCGGTTGCCTTAGGAGAAGTTGAAGTGCTAGCCCAAAGAGTATTATAGTTTAGCTCAAGATTTTGATATTTTTCTTCCAAGCTTGTGAGGCTTTCTTGAGCTATACTCTTCTCATTCTTGAGGCTAGCTAATTGATCATTAACCAAGGAATGTTCCTTAGTCAATTTCCCAATTGAGTTATTGGCTAAAGATAATTCTATGGTTAACTTCTCAACCTTCATCTTTTCCTCGGCGATAGATGCTTCAAGTGCAAGATTTTTCTCTCTCTCTCTCTCTTGAGTGATTATATCTCCTTGCATCTCTAAGCATCTATCTCTCTTCTCTAATTTCTTCTTTAGCATTTTTATTTTAGAGAAGGCCTTTTTACCAAATTTCTTTATCATAGTTGCTTTAATTTCTTCTATGTTCTCATCACAACTATCATTCTCATCACTAGAGGAAACGGGTGTAGTATGCACCTTCTTCTCTTTTGCCATGAGACAAGTTGGGGTATAGTAGTCGTTGTCGATGAGGTTGGAGAAGAGCCTCGGTGGTGAAGATTGGTTGGAGAAGAGTTTTGGTGGTGAAGTTGAGTCGGGAAAGATCATGGTCGGTGAAGAAGAGTATTGGATGGCGATGTTTGTGACTTCCTTCTTCTTCTTCTCATCATCACTTGAGTCACTATCACTTGACTCCCATTCTTCCCTAAGATGAGCTTCACCTCTCTTCTTGCCTTTGTTCTTCTTGTCTTCATCCTTGCCATGCTTGTGCTTCTTTTTCTTATTAGGACAATCGGCTATGAAGTGACCGGTTTGACCACATCCATAGCAAAATCTCTTTTTGAACCTTCTCTTTCCATCACCATAGGTCTTGCGGTTTCTTTTCTTCTTCATAAACTTTCTAAGATTTCTAATCACAAATGCAACCTCCGCATTGGAATCTTCTTCTCCACTTGAGGAATCATCCTTCACTTTCTTCTTTTCTTGACTTAAACCTTGACCTTCATGTTGTTGAGTTGCTTTAAGAGCTGCACTCTTGTTGAATCCCATTGCATTAGAATTTTGATTGTGAGCATTGATTGCATCTTCATCTAGACACTCATGATGCTTGAGTTTTGAAAGAACTTCTTGAGGGGTCATCTCATCATAACCGGGCCTTTCCATGATCACGGACGCTAGCATGTTGTTCTTGGCTCTATAGGTTCTCAACATCTTTCAAGCAACCTTGTTGTCATCCCATTCGGTGCTTCCAAGAGCTCTTATGCGGTTGACCAATGCCATGAGCCTATCAAACATGGACTGTGTTGTTTCATTTTGCAAGAATACAAATCTTTCCAATTCGCCATGAAGCAACTTAATGTTGCCTTTTCTCACACTTTTATCTCCTTCAAATGACACTTTCAAAGTATCCCAAATTTGTTTTGCACTTTCCATTCCATTCACTTTTCTAAACTCATCCGGAGCTAGGCTTGACACAAGCAATGCTACGGCTTGTGCATTTTGATGGAGGTTGTGCACTTCTTCCGGAGTTATCTCTCTATGTTCATCGGTAGGAATCATCACACCAACATCCACAACTTCCCAAAGTCTTGTGGCAATGAGATGCATCTTCATCTTGTAAGACCAATCGGTGTATCTTGTTCCATCAAAGTGAGGTGGCTTGCCAATGTTGACGGATGGAGAATGTAGTGTTGAACCTTTCATGAGTTGTCCATAGTCAAAGCTCATGTTTGAATATATTCCCTTTCCATGAGCATGCTCACTAGCTCCAATATCACTAGCGGCATCTTTGTTTATTTCATTCTTGTCACTCATATCATTCTTGCCACTTATTGCATCATCAACCTTCTTGTTCAATTCTTCCTTCATCTTGCTCATCTCATCTTGCATCTTTTTCATTTCATCTTGAAAGAGCTTGGCTTGAGCACTCATCAACTCTTCAGCTATTTTCTTGGCCATTTCGACAGCAACGGCTTGCATCTTGTCGGACTCCGACATTATTTCTTCTCACATGGTGAAGCACAAAGAGAAGACCTCGCTTTGATACCAATTGAAAGGATCTAACAATGCCTAGAGGGGGGGTGAATAGACATATCTAAAAATTTACTACAAATGCTAAGTTCAAATCTGTCAGTCAATGTTAGAAGTCCCGGCGTTTGGGTCGGAACTCCCGACGTTGTCAGAAGTTTTGGCACAAACGTCAGCAGTTTCGATGCCTACATGAACTACAAAAGTAGTGCCAAATTTAACTTTGCGGACAAATAGTCTTACAACCTCACTTCCTAGCGGTTTGGTGAAGATGTTGAGTCACTCCCTTGACGCTGTAATGCCTCCAAACCGTAGATCGAATCCAAGCCCTAATATAGAAGTTTGGGAGAGAAAGAGACAAACAAATACAAGTAATCTCTAGCAATCACAACAACAACAACAAGCACGCTGGACATAAGGATTTATCCTGAGGTTCGGCAACCCCACAAAGGAGCTCCTACGTCCTTGTTGTTGACGTGACCACCAAGGTTGGAGTCTCTTCCACCTCCTTGCCTCTCTCAAAGTGACCACAAAGGTCACTTGAGCTTTCCACTAAGAAATCGAAGGGTGATACAAACTTCCCAAGGCTCTTCCACAAGATAGAAGCTCTTGGGCAACGCCTAGCCAACTAGGGGAAAAGCCCCAAGAGTAATAGACGCAAAATCAACCGGCTTGATGAAGAAATCAAGTGCTCAAGCTTGCCAAAGTGATGCTCTTACTTAATCCACTCTCCTTTCACTCAAAACCCTAAGGGAATCGAAGATTAGAGCAAAGGAGGAAGGAGAGAGGTGCTTTAGTTGCTTGGCAGCTCTTAAGCACAAAGTGGGTCAGCTATAAAATAGTCTGTAACAGTTAGAAGTGAAGAGAGTGGAATTTATACTCCGATTGAAAATCTAACCGTTCAGATCTACGTTGGAAGTTCCAACACAAATCTCAGGACTTCTGACGTTAACAGAAAACACTGTTCACATAGGGTTAGAAGTCCGTGCATGCAAGTTAATGTCGAAACTCCTGGCAAACATCGGAACTTTCGACAGTCGAAACTTCCGACGTACGTCGACACTTCTGACATGCGCAGTTAAACAACCAGCCAGCACCGCTGATGTCGAGACTTCTGGCTTGGGTTGGGATTTCTGACAGTCAGAACTTCTGATGTACATCGGGAGTTCCAACGAGCACAGACAGCCGACCAGCAGAACCACCGATGTCGGGACTCCCGGCTTGGGTCGGGACTTTTGACTGTCGGAAGTTTTGACTCACGTCGAGACTTTCAACGTCCACAGTCACCATGCAGGCTAAGTGACTGGGAGTCAAAACTTTCGGCAAGAGTCATGACTTCTGACTGTCGGGAGTTCTGGCTTACGTCGGGACTTCCAACTGTCGGGAGTTCCGGCTTACGTCGAGACTTCCGACATCGACAGTTATAGAAAAATAATCTACGTGCTCGTGGAGTGCTAGAGTGTCTCTCTTTTGATTTTATTATTATGCTTGAGCACTCTATCTTCCTCAAACCAACTAAATTTGCATACCTCTTTATAGTGCGGCGGATCCTAAACTCAAAAACAAAATTAAAACCTTTGGAGAGCATTTTGAGTTCGTCCGCCTTTTCAACTTCAAGAATTGAGGGATACCATTTCATCTTTATCAACTCTTTGATTCTTTCATGGGACTAATAGCCGCGCCATGTCTCATTAAGATCACATTAGTCCCTAATTTGGATGTCATCAATACACCAAAACCCACATAGGGGGCAAATGCACTTTCAAGGTGGCGAAGGCCCGCCAGGCGAAGACTGAGGCGGAGTTGTGGACATCCTTGGCGGACACTGAGGTGGCGCTCTAGAAATCTTTAGAGACCCTTGAGTTAGAGCGGAGCGCCTTGGCGTCAGAGCGGAATGCCCTAGAGTTGGCGCGGAAGGCCTTGGAGTCAGAGCAAAAAGCCCTGGAGTCAGAGCAGAAGGCCCGATCGGAGGCAGACCAGGAAGTGCTCATGCTTCAGGGCTGGGTGATGGGGACAGAGGAGGCGAGCACCCATCTACGTGAGCAGGTGGCCCGGTAGGCAGAGGAATTCTCCACCCTTGAGAACTTCCGCATTGGTACATACCTTTTCTGTTTTTCATCGTGATGGTTTTTTCCTTCAGCCTGTTTCTGAGCTTGTCGCCCTTCTTTCAGAGCTGGGTGGAAGGGTGAAGACGCTGGAGCAGGACTTGGAGATGATCAAGGCGACTTTCAGCTGGAATGCAAAGGAGCTGGCCAAGTCCCATGAAGAGCAACATGCTCTTAAGGGGGAACTTGACCAGATCCGCAACATTGCCCAGCTCATCATCTCAGAGGTCTTTGGGTCGGCGCCAAGTACTAGTGCGCTCGCCGTCCAGCTAGCGGAGGTCCTAGATGCGGTCCGAGACCCTATCACGAGCGGGCAGTTCTATGGAGCGTCGGAGGTGTTGACTTCGATTGCGATGCGTCATCCAAACATGGACTTTGCTACTATCTGTAGTGGGTATGTTGATGGCTTGAGACAGAGGACATCCAATCAATCAAGGAGAGCTTGCTGCCGTACTCAAGGTCGGTGGTAGAGCAAGTCTCTGCTCAGTGGGTGATGGATGTCCACCATGAAGACATGGCTAGAAGCATGCGTGGGGAGGACGTTGCCTAGCCTACAGATGGCATAGAGCCTGGGTCGGAGGTGGACATCGCCCTGGCTTTGACCGAGCCGAATGTCGTGCCGCTAGGGAGTGAGCAGCCCGTGCCTTCGCCGGTCGCACTAACAGCAGATGCCACTGAGCTAGCCCAATAGCTTGTAAAATATAAGTAGCTTAGTGAACGTAAAAAGTTTAAGTTCATGGGGGAGCCCCCGTGTAAATGTTCCTATGTGCTTAATGACTATAGTTGGTTTCATTTTTTGTGATGGAGTCACTCTGTTCGGGGAAGCTTGTTCCCTTTTGTTCCTTAGTTTTCCCTTAGCATAATTTTGTTTTTTATTCTTTCTTTCTCGTACCTGCCCATTTGTCCCATAGGCTGCAACCTTGGGGGCCCGGGGCATGGTCCATGAGGCTCAGCTGCTCGTAACAGTAGGAAAAGGTGAGGTGCGATCAGTCAGAATGTTTTAAAGCAAAGCTACGTAAGGCAAATTAAATGAACGAACTCCCCTTTTGATCGGGTAGGAAGGAATTTCACCATATGATAGTAAACAAAATAGAGAGGTGGTAGTGTCCCCTAGTGGAGCCACTAAGCGCCTTGGGCCAAAAAGTGTTTGGGTCAGGGTGCTTTTATGTAACACCTCGGGTGTTTAAATACTAAAACAGGACATGTCATCATATGCATTGCAAAGCATTTGGTTATATGGAAAACTTTGATATACATTCACTAAAACAAGTCTACATTTATGTTATGAGTGTTGCCTTGTATGGTTTGAATTGAGTTAAAAATTTGGTTTGGATTTTGAATTTTCAAGAAAACCTTGATTTTTCAGTATTTAAAGCCTACCCTGAAAAACTCATTTCAAAATCTAAGCATATTTTGGGGTTGTGCCTAAAAGCAAAAGTGTAGAGCTTGTCAAGTTATACAAAGTTTGTTTTTGGAGTTTTCAAAGTTGTTTAGAAAAATTTGAAGTAATTTGAAAAGGCGAGATTCTTTAAATGTTCCCTTTTCGAATTCAAATTTGCATTTCAAAATGTAGACTGAATTTGGGTATGGTTATAAAAGCAAAGTTGTAGAACTTTAAATTTGGAACAACTTTTATTTTTGGAGATTTTTGAGTTGTTACATAAATTTGGGAGTAATTTGGATTTTTAAATCGAATGGCAGTTTGGTAATTCTGATGAACAGTAACCGCGGAAGCCAAATCACCGTCTACGATCTTCCTTCTGCTTCCAGACGTGACTGTGGCCGTCCTTGGCTTTGCGCTGGCATGGGAAAGGCCCCTGCGTGGCTTCTCTTTGCTTCCTGGTCGTCCTATAAAGCCTGTGCAGTCGTCGTTCTTCGTTTTCCCTTCTCTGTTTTCTCCCGTCGCCATCGCCGCTGCTCTGTCGAGCTTTCACCGTCGATTCAGCTCCATTGCCATCCCAGCAAAGCCTGTCCTAGCTTCGCCTGATCCTTGCGCACCCAGCCAGCCAGTTTTGGTCACTTGATTTCATCGAGAACCCCTGTTCGTTGCTCTTCTTCCTCGCGGCCGGCAGCACCGCCGTCGTGAGCGTGTCGCCGTGGCCAGAGCTCTTCGGTGCGTATTTGTCCTTGCTCGGCGTAGCTCCAGCTTTGCCTCGATGCCGTGGTGCTTAATACCTTGTTTCTTGATAGTTTTGTCCACCGCAGTCGCCGGAGCACCGCCACCGTCGACGTTTTGCTCCGCCGTGGTTGCTCGGATCGTCGACCTGCTTCACCGTTGCTTCTCCAGCCCTGTTCTTTGCTCCATCGAGTTTAGGGTGAGCTACTGGTGCTTCCTGTGCACGTCGAATCAATCATCCGTTGCTCTTCCGATCCAGCTTTATGCTCCAGTGCGTTCAGTGTGAGCTCCAGGTTCTTTTTCGAGTTGTTTGTGTGAGCTCCAGGTTCTTTTCCGAGTTGTTTGTGTGAGCTCCAGGTTCTTTTCCGAGTTGTTTGTGTGAGCTCCAGGTTCTTTTTCGAGTTGTTTGTGTGAGCTCCAGGTTCTTTTCCGAGTTGTTTTTGTAAGCTCCAGGTTCTTTTCCGAGTTGTTTTTGTGAGCTCCAGGTTTTTTTCCGAGTTGTTTTTGTGAGCTCCAGGTTCTTTTCCGAGTTGTTTGTATGAGCTCCAGGTTCTTTTCCGAGTTGTTTGTGTGAGCTCCAGGTTCTTTTCCGAGTTGTTTGTGTGAGCTCTAGGTTCTTTTTCCGAGTTGTTTGTGTGAGCTCCAGGTTCTTTTCCGAGTAGTTTTTGTGAGCTCCAGGTTCTTTTTCGAGTTGTTTGTGTGAGCTCCAGGTTCTTTTTCCGAGTTGTTTGTGTGAGCTCTAGGTTTTTTTTTCCGAGTTGTTTGTGTGACTCCTGGTTCTTTCCGAGTTGTTTGTGTGAGCGGGTGAGTTCAAAATGGAATTTTTCCTTTTTCAGAAATGATTGAATAGTGCTGTAATTTGTTATTTTTGTGTAGATTTATTTAGAGCTCCAAAAATTATGAAAATTTTTGTGTGACCTCTCTGTGATGTATATTATTTAGGAAAAATATTAAATGTTACTTTTCAGTCATTTTTGAATGTGATAAAAATTGCTCAATTAATTAATAAATGAGTTTTCATGATTTTTCTAGGCTTAATTAATTATAAAAAAAAATTATTATGAAAATTGTTTTGCCACTTAGTTATCATGTGATGAACCTTTACAAAAGTTTTGAGTTCAATTGAAATAAGTTTTATGAATATGTTTAATTAGTTGTTAATCGGCATCCATCATCGAGCATCATATTTTGTATCTCGCATCATGTTAAACATGGCATTGTTACTACGTGTAGTGAACGAAGGTGAGCACGTGGTAGTTAATCAAGTTGTGGAGGAGGTTAATCCGTCTATTGAGGTCGGATCGAATACTTGTGTAACGTCGCAGGAGCCGGACTTTTCCATCAACGAAGGCAAGCCCCGGATGCATACAACCCTACCTTGTGTTTTACAAATTAATTTCGCTTTTGCTTTCCGTTACTGCATTAAGTGATTAGGAGTTAAGTGGAAACCTAATTGGTGCATTATCAACCTTGTTTTTCCATATCTACCTTGTTACCAGTTTTAATTCGAAAATGACTAGATATGCTTAGTCATGCTTAGCCAGGTGATTACCTGTCACCTGCAGGTTTTAAATGGATCTTTGGTTACTTATGTTATCATGAAATATGAGCATGTGGAGTAATAAATCTAGACCGGGTGGACTCGGTGTGTGTAAGCCACAAGACATGGAGGTCTCGTGAGCGGGTTCTTTCCGCCTGGGTCGATTAAGGCACGTCCGTTGTTGAACTGTGTGCGGTGAGACTTTGTAGTACTAACCACATACTCTGGTAAGCCTGAACTTGGCGATTCTATTACGAGAATGGCTACTCGCGCACTGGGAGTGGAGAGATGGCGGGAATAGCATGTACCCACGTGGCAATGGGCTGGATTGGTGGAGTACTATATTCTCGGGTGGCGCGGACCTGTTCTTGTTTAGAGGATCCGAGGGTAGGTTGGTATATGTAGGTCGGGGACCTGCATATATCGTGTGGTCTGGAATTCCCAGCTGGGTTTTTAATTGGTTCGAATCGTCGTTGCTCCTCGGTTATGGAGACTCACTTCTCTGTTCATCATCGTAGTATTAATAACTGGAACTCGAATAAGGCTTGTGAAGGTGTTGGATATGAAGTTTCATGATCTCAACATGGATCATGTCAGCTTTGTATATGTTTTTATGAAGTTTTCTATATGAAGAATTTTGTTAAAGAGCTTTTACGCAAAAGAACTTTGATTATTGTTAAAGCTATACCTTGAATCCCTGAGCCTGCATTCCTGAGTCTTCTCAATTTTGTTTCGGTTAAGTCTTGTTGAGTACTTTTGTACTCAGGGTTCGTTGACCCCTTGTTGCAGGTGAGCCTCATGAGCAGATCTGTTTTGGATCGTGCTGCATGACTATCGTTCGTTCTGACGATGAGAAGTAAATGTGTGATCCTTGGGCAAGATGTTTATTTTGTGTGTTATGTATATGTTAATTATGCCACTCCACTACTACTATGGATTGTAATAATTGTCGAACTTAGTTTGTAAGGTTTGAAACAACTGGTTTGTAAACTATGTTATCGTAAGACTTCCGTTGTTTTTACTCTGGTACTGATATTTGAATAAATATTGTAATACTGCAATGACTTTGTAATGTGATCCTCCTCGGAAATCGTGGATGATTCGGGGTTCCCCGAGGACACCCGACAATCTTTTTAAGTTCATGGAAACATATGCATAGATGTCAAAGGTCGTCAGACAATGACAGGTGCATGTGGGTCCTATAACTTAGGAGGTTCTGCCACATTTTATAGGAGCATACGCTAAGTAAACAATGGTAAGACTAAAACTTAGGGGAAGAAAAAAGACATAGTTGTTCCAAGTGTTCAGAGAGAATGTCGTCATTGTTGCCCTTCGGTTGGTAGGCGTCCGGTCAGATCACTTCAACCTTTAGTTGTCCAGATCCTTGCCCGCTATGCCCCCTTTCTCGGTCGTTGCTTCTTCGCCTTTTTCTTCCTTTGGCCTGTCGGCCTTCCACAAAAGGCGTTTGAGGAGTTGGCAATGCTTGTAGAGGTGTTTGACAGGGTAGTCGTGATTAGTGCATGGGCTCTCCATGAGCTTGTGGAAGTGGCCCGGAGGGTCCTGCTGGGGCCGCGTGCCTGCATGATCAGCCGTGGCGACCAACGCAGAGTTGGCCGGTCGGCGGCGATCCTTTCTGTTCTTTTTTCCCCTCTACGTGGAGGGGCCCTCGTCCTGATCCTAGCGCTTGGCCTTACCTTTGCCCCAGCCTCCGTTGGAGCACGGTGGGAGCAGCACTTGCTGGAGGTGTTGGACAAAGGTCTGTGGTCCTAGGCTATCAAGGCTGGGACTCTGGTCGCTGCTGCGTGTGTCTCAGTTTGGTCTGAGCCATGTGTATATAGGCGGTCGGTGTAAAGCGGTCGTCAAGTCAAGACGAGGTGCCAATGCGGTCTCCTATGCCGCGCTCGGTGGTTGTAGCGGTGATCGGGTAGAGCGACCCATCTGTTGCGTCCCTATTCCCCTGGTGGGGAGCGAGGCCGTGAGTTGGCATCGCGATATGGAGCTCTCTGCTTGTTGAACAGCGGCGGTCTCCACTAGTGCCCAAAGGTTCTGGTGGATCGCCTATTCATGAGGGTCGTTCGGCTTGGACGGGCCACGTAGAAGCATTGTCGTGGTAGCGATGTTTTGATTGGCTTGAGCAAACTATGGGGGATCGTTTCCCCTGTCCATGGTGTTGTGCTGGACCCGACGGGCATGACCCCGGGCACCGCTCGCCAGTCTACGCGCACGAGGCACAGTGTGGTGTGCCGAGCATGCTAGCGCAGTTGGTGGCTGGTGCAGCCACTGTTGTCGTGGTTCCTCGCTATGCTCACGTGTGAGCTTAGGGGTCTCTGCATGAGGATTCGGAGGTGGTTGTCCCAGATCGTCTGCCATAGTGCACTCCCAGGATGGACGGTGCCTAGGCGCCATGTCGCCGATGCTGGAGCCATCACTCTCAACATCATCATCCATGAGGTCAAGGAAACAGGTGGGGGAATAGCTCACCATCCCCGCGAATTTGGATGTGAGAGGGGGCGACGTCGGCATCCTTCGGAGCCCCCGAGCGTACGCTTCCACAGAAGACGCGAGGCCGTAGGGGAACCGGTCGTATGGCAGTTGTGTCGGGGACAATGGGGCCCCTCTGGGTAATCAGTAGAAGATAGAGAATAGTAAGTAAATAACAATATGTATATTACTCACAGCGGGGTTTGAGCAGAGAGTTTGCTCGGAATAAAGCGCGTATGCCATGTCCTCAAAGTCGTGCGTCCCAGAGTCGATGGAGGGCGCCCATCTGACAGGTGCCGGAATGAGTGCCTCCTCGCAAAGGTGTAGTACACCGAGCTGGTCGGCGATGAAGTCTAGGCTTCCAAGGAGGAAGGCCTAGGATGGCTCGAAGATGGGTGGAACCCACATCCCAACAGGTGGGAGTGTGGGAAACACCAGTGAGCCGAAGCGAAGCGAATCATCAGAGCCCACCACAGCGAGGGTGGTGGAAAAGTGGGCCATCCGATGACCAAAAAAGTGTTAAACGTACAACGTCTTCTCCACGGACGGCACCAACTGTCGGTGCAGAAAGTGACCAATAAGTAAATATTTGTAGTTTTGTTGTACGTTGTGATCGGAGGTGGCCTAGCACTCAATGACATAGGGTTTATACTGGTTCAGGGAACGTGCCCTACATCCAGTTCAAGTCGGTCAGTGACTTTATTCCTGAGCCTAGGTGCTCGAAGTTTGCAGTGGGGTTATAAACGAGAAGGAGAAAGAGGGGGTGCACGAGAGGTCTGGTCGGCTCTGGTCGAAAGGGCCAAGAGTGACAGGAGCTCCTCTATGAGCTAAGTGTTCAAACGTGTGCTTGAGATCCGAACCTAGTAGTTCTGTGGTTGTGAGCTAGTGAACTTGATCGATCTAGATAACTGGAATCACCTTTGTCTCTTGGGAGAGAGCACATCCCCTTTTATAGATGAAGGAGATGGCCTTACAAGTGAGAGGGAGAGAGTACGTATGCTTCTAAGTCTTGTTGCCCATGCCGGTGGGTACAGGATGATGGTAGGCGCCCACAACACTGTTGGATGTTAGATGCACGCGGGATGTTACATCATCTTGTTTCAGGTATGGCAGATGTCGGCACCTACATATACCGTTGATGCCCAGAGGCATATGAGGAGTTTTACCATGTTCACTCGGTACGGTAAATCTCGACGCCCACAACACTATCGATGCCCAGAGGCATGTGAGGGGCCTTACCATATAGGAGTTAACGGCGCCCACAATACTGTAGAGGGAAATGTTGGCGCCTACAATACTGTTTGTGTCAGGGCGGTTGTAGAGTACTATTCCTATTGGTGTATAGGGTACGGTCCCTGGTATCACGCTTTGACTTGAGCGCATTGCCTTGCTTTCTCCGTTCATTCCTTGGTCCTTTCCGGGTGGGCGTCCCCGGTCGATTGGTCCCAGTCGGCTCTGGTTGCGCTAGTTGGAGAAGAGCAGTGAGCAGGGTCTTTGCATACCCCCAGTTGGAGACGTGGGGTCGGAGTCGGAGGTAGTGCTTTGCCAGGCCTTCCGGTCGGAGAGACCGTCTGGAGGTGGCTGGAGACTGAAGTGAGCGCTCTGGTCGGAGAGGTGGGCCGGAGTCGACAAGCGAGCACTGTTCCTCCTCGGCTAAACCTTCTGGTCGATGACTGGACCGCCCTTCTGGCTTGTTGTTTTTAGACTCTTGGGCTGGCCCATGAGTTGCGCGCTGTCTACTTGGGCCGAGTTTTTGCGGGGAAGCCAGTCTGTGAGGGACCCTGGGTTTATGAACCCAACACCTTGTTTTTCTAAATAAAGTATAATTTGACTTAACTTAATGAAGGTATTTCTCTGAAGTATCTTATACATGTTTTATATAGCTAAAATAAATAAAGCCTATAGTTTCTTTTCGAAGCAAATCTATCGGTAGATGTATCTTTTTCACCGTAGCTTCGATTAGCATGCTTTTCGCGTTTGTGTGCTCATAGTAACGTGTAGAACATCTTTAAAACATTTTCACTTGTTGTTTCTTATGTTTGGTGTACTGTTCTAATTTAGATCTATTGTTTGCTTCGTGTATGATTGCATGGATGCTTGGGTGGTGCTTTATGATCTTGTCCAGTCGGTGAGTTTTATGTGGTGATCAAGAAGCAGTTCTTTGGAGGCTATGAATCAATAGAAGAAGGATCTAAGTTTAAGGCAAGCATAGCATGGGATCTTCCTTGTTGTCCTATACACCTTTAATCATTTAACTCATGCTACATGTGTCTACCTTGATTACAACTAAGGATTTTCTAGTACTGTGTACCTTGTTCCTTGATACCTTGGTGTATTGCATTGGGTAGTATGATGCTAGGGCTCAAACTAAAGCCATGATCTTGTAACTTGACTAATGGTATATGCAATAAACACTAAAAGATGCTTTTTAGCAACATGGAACAAGGGGGCTAGAGCATTGGGCTATTTTTATGGTGCTCTAGATTTCTCTCTCTAAGGACTTATCTGTAAGTGAACATTTGGGACTTACATTACAACTGTGAGGGCTACATGGCTCTGGCTTTAGCTCAGTATGAAGACCTTTTCTAGCTTATTAGAGGTTACCTTTATGGCATAAGAATGGCTTACCGAATCGGGTATAGGACAACCTCTACTCTTATGTGTATAGCCGTGATGGAATTGTGTCATTCGACAGGGGGTTCCTATATCTGTTTGCCAAGTGAATCTAATGGCCCTAACTTGTTAGATGAACCTTTGAAAGGCTTCATAGTGAACCCTATCGACCTTTCTTGGTAGTGGGTCAAGAGGTTGGCCGCCTCGGGCGAAAGGGTAAATCACGACTCACAGTGAAAGTGTACAACCTCTGCAGAGTGTAAAACTGGTATATCAGTCGTGCTCACGGTCATGAGCGGCCTTGGAACCCTTACGGAATAGATGATGGACACTGATGATACTAATGAAGATGCTCACTAACGATCACTATTTATGCTATTCATTATTCATGTTTACCTGATCATGTGTTTATATGGGCTAGAGGATAAACTTGCTGCCACCTAATTGCTAAAAGATAACTCATTAAAAGCTAATTGTAGTTAAACCAGTGTCAGCCTTTTGAGCCTTATGAACCCCATGTTATATTTGTTCAGTACAACATGTACTTACGTTTGCTTTTATTTTCAATTATTTGGATAAAAAAACCCGGATGGGTACCAGATGGCTAGAGTTTGGAGGAATTAGGCTTGTGAGCAACCAGTCAGTTGTCCCTGTGGAATTGGAGTCTTCACCCAAAGATCGAAGTTATCTTTCCACTGTTTTGCTATTTAAGGTTATATTCTTTATACTAAGTACATTATATATTGAGCATTGTCTATTGATATTACCCTTATTTGTAGTTATATATGAGATTTAACTTTCTAGGCTCATATATGGTGTGTATCTGGTTTTGTTGTTAAAACCGGGTGCTATAATCAATCACAATGAATA
The DNA here is from genome assembly GCF_019320115.1 of Miscanthus floridulus. Classification (NCBI taxonomy): domain Eukaryota; kingdom Viridiplantae; phylum Streptophyta; class Magnoliopsida; order Poales; family Poaceae; genus Miscanthus; species Miscanthus floridulus. The sequence goes on along the minus strand of NC_089583.1, from coordinate 8,725,558 downwards.
CTACTGAAATCTTTAGAGACAAGATGATACAGTGATTTTTCATCGAGTTTTACTTACTTACCAGCAAGCTAGTCTCCGTTGTGGTGATTCACCTACTTAGAGGTTCACGCGCTAAAAGACATCACACGCCTAACCCACAATCGAGTGTTGCACAACCAACACAAGATGAGGATCCACAACCCACAAGTAATCCACTAGAGTACCTTTTGGCTCTCCACCGGGAAAAGGTCAAGAACTCCTCACAATCACCACGATCGAACCCGGAGACAAGCATCTTCCTTCGCTCGACGATCCTCACTGCACCAAGCCATCTAGGAATCAGTAAACTCCAAGAGTAACAAGCGAATCACGCAGCGAAACACAATCACCAAGTGCCTCTAGATGCAATCACTCAAAGCAATGCACTTGGATGCTCTCAAATCTCACTAGATGATGATCCAATCAAACAAGGTGAGTTAGAGAGTGTTGGCTATGCTCACTAGGATGTATTCTCAATATAAATGGCCAAGAGAGTGAGCAAGAGATGGTCATGGGGCTTAAATAGGAGTCTCCACAAAATAGAGCCATTGGGCTCAACACAGAGTTCAACTCGAGGTGACCGGACGCAGGGCCCCCAACGTCCGGTTGCAGATCTCCATCCACGTGTCCCCCTGGTTCAACGTCAATCACTGATCTTCAATGGTTAACTCGTTTGCACCAACGGTCAAGTGATGACCGGACACGCCATGCCAAGACCGGACGCACCCGATGCCATGTCCGTTTGAGCCCACGCCCGTGTGCTTAGTGCCACGACCTAACACGCTGCTCACATGACCTGACACTGTGCTACCACGCGTCCGATCATTTCTAGAGATGATCCAGAACCGCATATTTTGGATCAGACGCGTTAGATATCCAACCAGACCGGATGTACGCTAGCGTCCGATCTTTCTCCCGCTGCACGCCAAGTTCAAACGCCCTCACGTCATCATACGTCACACTCGACCGGACGCACCATCATCGCGTCCGATCAGCTTCTTGTGCCAGCGTCCGGTCACAAACCGACGTCGCACCCTTCTCTGCACCATTGACCGGACGTGCAGGTCCAAAGTCTGGTCCTGCGTCCGGTCACACCAGTGACCTCCTCGACTTCACAAGCTTCGCCACCCTTGCTCAAATGTGCTAACCACCAAGTGTATTACTTTGTACACGTGTGTTAGCATATTTTCATAAATATTTTCAAGGGTGTTAGCATTCACTAGAATCTAAATGCATATGCAATGAATTAGAACATCTAGTGGCACTTTGATAACCGCATTTTATGATGAGTTTCACCTCTCTTAATAGTATGGTTATCTATTTGAGATGTTATCACACTCACTAAGTGTCTCAATCATCAAAACAAAAAGCTCCTATCAAGTATACCTTTGCCTTGAGCTTTTTGTTTTTCTCTTTCTTCTTTTTCAAGCCCGAGCACTTGATCATCACCATGGTCTCCACCATCATCATGATCTTCACCATTTGCTCCACCACTTGAAATGTGCTTCCATATCTCATGATCACTTAGAGCAATGGGTTAACACTTGGGATTTTATCAATTCACCAAAACCAAGCTAGAGTTTTCACCAGACGGTGGCTCTGCCCCCACTTGCAAGCACATATAGTATTATATACTCTCTGGTTCCAAAATATAGGTCGTTTTAGTTTCGATCTAAGTCAAACTTCTCTAACTTCAACCAAATATTTATAAAAAAATACACTAACATCTACCTAATTATTAGTCTCATTCTTTACTGAAATATGATTTGATAATGTATTTATTTGCCATCATAGATATAAATACTCCATTCGTCTCACAATACATGTAATCGTGCAATTCAAATCTTGTCCCAAAATTCATGTAATCCTAAAGTTCAGGTTATCTTTTCGGATGAACCCACCAATAAAAATCATTGCACCTTTGAAAAACCAACTCATCCTATGTTGTATTTTGAAGGAACATTCTAGAATGTCCTCTGAGTTCTAGCACATGAGAAGAAGAATGTAGAAGGGGCACATGCATAATTTTACACTTCCACTAAACTTGCCTTAAAAAGTGAGATTTATATGTTGTGGGACGGATGGAGTATATTTTTCTATAAATCTGGTAATGTTGCCATGTTCGCTTGTACTTTTTCAGCGAAGGAATAGTATTTTTCTCTCGCAACAAATCAACCAACAATACTTTTCAGCTTGTCTTTTCAGTGTACAAAATTAAAACGAACTACATTCAGAAACAGATATCGGGTGTAACGAGACTTCAAATCTGTAACAACACCCTTCTAACAGCGCAGCGCGGCTCTCAGCCTTCCTTCAATTCTACCTAAGAATACACCTATTTTTGTGAACATTTCATCCTGTAAGGCTGTAACTGAATCGTACAATGCTACCCTACCGTGGAAAGAACATCATCAGCTGTGTACTACCATTGTTGCCAGGTCAGACAGCAGCACATGTTTCTCTCCTCCGATCATCAGATGAGAACGAGGCAGCCTGCCCCTATTTGACATCACTGAACAGAGGCCGATGTGGTGCGTACCAGTATTAATGTATTATAATGTCACTTGCATCTGTAAGTTGTACAGAGGACAGGAGGAGGTAAAACCGTAAAAAGGAGTCACAATGGGATTTACTAGCACATAATACTGTACGTACGTACGGCTAAAGTTTTGGGATATGGTGAATCTGAGTGAAAATTACGTGTAGTATCCCTTTTCACCATTTTTTGTTGCAAAGTTTTTTTCATTAAAGAAAGTTTTTTTGTTGATATCAAAACACAATTACATCAAGGTGAAACAATATCATGACATCACTCCCGGCTTGTGCACAGTGTGCAAGGGAGCACACGTACAGCCTACAAATATTGTTGCAAAGTAGTTGCAGTGAATCTTCAATACAAATATATATATATATATATATATATATATATATATATATATATATATATATATATATATATATATATATTACAGCAGTGAGTGAAACTTGCAAAGAACTGAAGCTATATGTGTGCCCGGGCGGTGGTAACTTAATTTCTTAGGAACAAAACTACCACATCCATGTAATTCCAAGGGAATAGTTGTAAGTGTACCCCCATTTTTTCCTCTAACAAAATATATGCTTCATTTGATCATCTAGAGCTGTTCATTTTGGATATATTTTTAGACATGTGAGTCTTTAGCTATAAATATTTAGGTTGAAAATTTGAAAATAAATTTATGAGTAGTTTTTGTCTCAAAAAGTGTGCATTCTTTCATGAATTTGTAATTTATTCAATTTTATGAACTTGTTATATTTCAAGTTAGTGGTCAAAATGTGTGTTTCATGGACTATGTTGATGTCCAAATTGAAATAATTCCCATCCAAAAAATATTACTGCCCTTATCCCAAAATCAATACATTTTTGCATCTCGAGGAGCCAAACAATTTTAAATTTAACCAAATCTAAAAAAATGTATACTAATATTTATGATAACAAATAAATATTATTAGATTTATTATAAAATATACTTTTATAGTACATATATTTACTTATTTAGAGACATAAATGTTGATATTATTTTATTTAAACTTGATCAAACTTAAGGAAGTTTAATTTACCCCAAACATAGATCGAATTGCAATCTTTTTAGAACGAAGGGAGCTAGTATTTTTTTTTATTTTTAAAAATCTAGAATTGTTTGACTCAGGACGAACTTAGAAGTCATTTATGTGTTGGGATGTGGGGGTAGATGGTTTTATAACCTGATGACGGTGATATTTATCGAATGGAAACTTCGTGAGCTGTGATTCAATTAGCTCATCTGATATCAACTCAACGAGAATGGAACAAACATAGGCAATGTATGCTATCTTTGAATTCGTGCTCGTGCCTTTGCATCGCCACCGCCCTCCAGTATTAGTTCAAGTTTAGGCAACAAGAATACAACTAGCTAACCACACAGCGACACTTAAGTGTAGGTCTAGTGGACTGCATTTGGATCTGAACCTACACTGCCATAGAAAATTAAGCCTTCAGGTTTGCATGCAGCAGCATCTTAACGGTCTTAATAATTGTTAGTTATAATTAACTTGACACTTGTGAGAACTATCAACCCCTAGCTACCTGTGTAAGATATTGTTTCAGGTGATGTTAGGTTCTCTTTTCATTTGTTTATGGTCACACATGAATGTGCATGCAAGGTGTAGGAGTGCCACTTTTCTTGTAAAGAGGGCCATCGCACAAATCTCCAAGCACTTTATCAATCGCAAAAGAATAAGTAGTAGCTACTAGATAGCAAACCCTATTCATAGGTTCCCATCTAGAAAGCATCTAAAATTGCTGGAATACAACTACAAAAGATATATATACTAGCTGAATACGCAGGGAAAAAATAAAAACAAAAAAGCACCAATGCTGGATGCAGTATATGTCCACAATTGCTGATTGTGACTCAGTTTTTTATTTGTAGTTGTACGCGTTCTGAAGTTATTATGATGTCTCAAAAATGTCTTATCAGAACATAATAATGTTCAATTACCATATTTATAATTATATATACACATATGCTACGTGTGTGTGTGGGTGGGGTGGGTGGGGGGGGTGGGGGGGGGGGGGGGGGGGGGGGGGTTACTGATTCTCCTGCACTACTATGCTATTACTACTCCCTCCGGTCACAACTCACAAATAAGTGACGTTTTCAAATTGTCTTTAGTCAACTACCCAAACTTTTGTTACCCGCATAAGTATAACTTTTAAATATTCTAATAATGCATGCATAAAATATATCATAGTGATACTTTTGTGGAACTTTTTCCCAAGACAGTAAAACTCTATTAAAAAAAGCAAGTTATATTCAAATTTTTAAATATATATGGTCGATTTCAGACAACATCAATACCAACTTCACTTTTTTGTTACTAGAGGAAGTGTATATTAACAACACGTCTATACCTGCCTAGTGGCAACAAGGAACTTATTTGGTTTAAAAAAAATCTAGCGCTTGCAACTAAAGCGTAAACATGACAAGCATGATAGTAAGTAATATCTGGATTGATCTTCACATATTAGTTTTGAACTGTTCGTTTTGGCTTGTTTGGCTGATAAGCCATGGTTGAAAGTATTGTTGGCTGATTTGGTGTGAGAGAAAAACATTGTTCGTTGGCTGAAAAAGTACGGCTTATAAGCCAACGGACACGGCGTTAGTTTGTTGCGTCTTACTCTATCAACAGATCACTTCAGAAAATTAAAACAGATTCCAATCCTACACCTCCAATGGATGGATGAATGAAACCTTTGATGAAGAAGCTAAGAGGGAGTGAGAAACAAATTTGACAAGCGGCATTTGTCCGTACAAGATAGGCATTGTAAAGATCGCCAGCTCTCATGAAAAGAACGCTATCCAAAAGCTGGAGATGCGGATTCTCGTACACTCTCTCACTTACCCATGACCACGAGGTTGTGTGCCCTAACAGCACCTAGCTTATTAATGACTATCTAGACTAGCCCCAAATCCACCTAGGGCCTCAGTATTATTATTAAGCCCTTTCTCGCCTCGCCGTGTCTCGCCTCCTGATGCAAATCCACGGCGCAGCGCTGTCACCGGAGCACCCGGCTAACTGCCGAGATTGGGCGCCCCGGCGACGCGTGGCCCGAGGTGCGGTGACTTTGCCGGAGGAGGAGAGGCCAGGGGGTGCGGAGGAGGACTAAACAATTGCTTTCGATTGATGGAAAAAGCTTGGCTCCAAAGCCTGCGCCTAATTTTAGATTAGATCCTAGAGGGAGCAGCTGGCCCGTGCACCCATGCACGGGTGGCATCATGAATTCATGAGTAATAATGTTGTTTAATCCGTGAGCAGATCCGGCGCCAGCAGGCTAAACATGCACACTCGATTAGTCTAATCGTCTGTAATTGTGTAGCTGCGTTTAACTAATGTGACAAGTGGGGCGTGTACAGTCTCCTGGTGGCCTCGCGCCACTTGTCCAGTTCCGGTTTGCTCCGCCGGGACACGTTTCGGGGAGCCAGTGGCTGCCTGCTGGGTACTGCGAGTTTAAAACTGGAGGGAAGCTATCTTATTTGGTGTGTTGCTGATGTTGGTTGTTAACTCTAAGGTTTAGTTTTGTGTTTGTAGCACCCTGCCGGGACCAATTACGAGTCTTAGTTAAAGGAACTCGGCACTTAATTAGGAGCACACATTGAAGTTTTGACTAATTTATAAAGTGGTAAAGGGTCGACTCTTTTTTGATATTATACCTATGTTTTTCCTCATAGGCTCTGTTCGGCTTACCTCATATTTGGCTTGTTCGGCTTCTTTTTTCAGTCGGAACTATGTTTTTCTCTCACAACAATTCAGCCGTAACAGTGTTTTCAGCCAGTTTCAGCCAAGTTCCAGACCAGCGAACGGGGCCTTAGTAATATAATTGGCTAGTATATACTTGTGGACTAATTACAAATTTTGGTTTCTTATTTACTTCTTAACCTTTTTTATGCTTACAATTTGTACACAGCTACTACCTCCCTCCAAATTCCATTTCTAGCATGTGTTTCGAGTCGAGCAACTTGAGCAAGGCTCTCCTACTTGAGCTCTCACCTACTTTTAAAGGCCATTAAGAAAAAAAAACTTAGCAAGGCCACTACTTGAGCCCTCAAAATCATTGTCCATGCCTCTACTCTTAGGGGATCCAACCCCCCCAAAAACCTTACTTTTATTTGTTTCCCCTTCTTTTCACACCCACCCCTGCATGTAAGCGCTCCCGCATATTGCAGCCACTTCGTCTATCCCGTCATACATATGCATGTGATGACTATACAATTGGTGCATTGGCCACCAAAATAATTTATGTTTTGGAATCGAGAAAACTTGATAGAGTCAGCTAAGTTTAAACATTAACAAGTCAACACTCCTTTTGACCTTTGCTCGCGGCCATCATATGTTTACCATTGTTAGTGATGAAGCAATGTGACACACTTTTTTGTGTGTTTTTATTTGGTTTTAAGGATATTTCAATCAAAAGGATGTAAAATAATTCAAGAGGTAGGTGTAGTTGATGCTAGTACAGGCGATGGCATCGGAGGGGAAAATTGAGCATTGTGGTGTTTTACGTTGTTTGTGGATAATGACGCGTGATGACTATATGATGTGATAAACTATATTGTCTAAATTTTAAATTTGAATTTTTGTATTCGAGCTCGTAAACCACAATGTAGTTAACTTGTATGATCCATAAGCATTTTTTGAATAGTTGCGGTGTCAAATAAATAGACTAGTTTGCAAAAGGAGAGAAATAGAAGCAGGGGGTCATAATTTATGGGCTCTTGTTGGAGTTTAGCCGCAAAAATAAAAGCATGCTTATGAAAGTAGGAGAAGCCCTCAAGTTAAAAGTAGAGACCTGATTTCAGTGATATTACTGAAAAAACTCAAAAAGAAGTTCTAAGCGTTGAGATTGGGCATCATAATATTTTCAATATGTATTTTTTCGCGACGTTTAGTGGTATTACTACCATTTTTTATTTTTCTATGCTTCGTGAATATTTCAATATAGATATCACGTGTCAAAGTTAGGTTTTAACTATGTCGATGTCGACGTCGACGTGCTGACGCCCCTTTAATTTTGCCACTAGATGATGCACAGCCATTTTTTTTACAAATGATGAGCAGTGATTTTTGTAGTAGTATATATTTGAGCAACCAAAAGGAATGGGGAAAAAAATAAAATTACCCTTTTTTGGTGCCCCCTCTTCGTGCTCAATGAGTGAGTGCGTGACCATGCGTGAAGTTAATCATACACGTATCAATCACTCACTCAATCAATCAAGGAGAACACACAGGGTCTTGTAACTGTAATCCGACACACTGAGTCCTGTAACCATCCAGTTATCAGTTATGATCAAATGCATCTCTCGATTTTTCAGGTAAAATTGGGATGGTTTGCCCCTACTCCGTTTTATGGTATTTTGGGCTCAAACTTTCTTTAATGATTGGGTGTGAGCCCATGAGCCGCAGAGCATACATGTTCAGGTTTTCAAGTGCTGTGATTGTGGCGAGCAAGTGCGCGGGGGGCAGCAAGTCATGGGCTGACCATAATTAAGTCTTCTGCCGCAGCGCGTCATGGGCCGTTTTGATTTTGCACGTCGTGGGCCGTTGCGGAGTGTTTGAGTTTGCTTGTAGTGTATAATGTTTAGACTGTTTTTGCAGTAAAGTATACGGAAATAATGTTTGTGCAGATTTTTTCTCTCGACTCTTTCATATAAGATGACCAGTCGGTATGCCCGTAAAAGTTCATACGTACACTGACTAGTAAAAGCGGGACGACCTCTCCACATGCATATGCCTACAAAAAGCGTGCCAAGCTTTTGTGTCAATAAAGCTTTAAAAATATTTAGTTGCTAAACCAAGCATCGAAGCTTAAATTTTGATCTCATCATTATGTTTATTATTACAATAAATCCATCAAACCGAGACCCCATATAGATATATTTATATGAAAATTTATTAATGAAATCTATCTCGTGAAGATAGAGTATTTTTTAAAGTACAGGAGATGTTCTAGGTCCAAGATAAGATGTTCCACACTCATAAAATAAATGTTCTAAATTAAAAAAAACAAATATTTCATATTTAAGATAAAAAACATTCTAGGTTCATAAGGAGGTATTATAATATCCGTGAAATAGAAAAATAAAACAAAAGGTATAAAATATAAATAAATAAATGACATAAATAGAATAATTAATAAAAATATAGAACAAAGCATAAGGGAAAAACCACACAATAGGAAAAAATTAAGTAACATCACGAATTCACAAATTATTTCTCCAAATGTTTTGGTATGTGAAAGTAAAAAATGATTCAAATATAAAAGGAAAATAAAATAAAAAGAGAAGAAAAGATTAGTAAAAGTAAAAAGAAAATAAAATAAAAAGGAAAATAGAAACAATAAGAGCATCACAAAATACATAGAACATCACATGTATACTACATGGACATCACGAAAATACATCATAGAACAATTTATAGTACGTGAACATCACAAAATATATATTAGAACATCAAATATATACTACTGGATAAAAAAATACATCATAGAATATTACATATATACTACCTGAACATATAAAAATACATCATAGAACATCACATGTATATTACATGAACATTATAAAATACATCACTAATCATCACGTGTAACAAAGAAAATAAAAATCACTAATCATATAAAAAATAATATAACAATAATCTATAATATACCTAATAAATAGTATGAGAATGGTCTTATTATGCTATAGAAGAAATCGTTTAAGTGAATATCACCACAAGATCATAAAAAAAGAGTTCCGCCTTCATACACAAATGTTCTAAGTTCACGACAACAATATTTTAGATGTAGGAAAAATTTCTAGGTGCATATGAATGGTATCATAATATCCGTGAAAATAGGAAATAATAAAAAAAACTATGAAATAGACAATAAAAGTTAAATACATAAATGAATGAACAAATAATATGAATGGAAAATGACAAAATATAGAATAAAGCATAATGGAAAACAAGAAATAAAAATCCACATAATAGAGGAAAATTTAAAAAAACATCATATGGATACTAAAAAATAATTATAGAATATCCTATTTATATTATGTGAAAATTATATATGGAGCATCATACATAGAAAACAAAAAATTCTAAAAATTAAAATTAAAAATAACTATAATAAAATGAAAATAAGAAAATATATTAAATACATAAAAGGAAAGAGAAAAGAAAAAGAAATAGAAGAAAAGAAAGAAAAGAAAAAAGAACAAAACATGGAAAGAAAAAATGAAATAAAGAAAATAATTAATTACTAAAAATAAAAAATAAACCACCACAAAGAAAGGAAAGAGAAAAAAAAGAAATAGAAAAAGGGAGAAAAAAAAAGAAAAACTCACCTACGTGGAAGGCGCGACGAGGTAATTGTAATGCGTACAGGGTAGGAATACGACGCTCGACGCGCGCTCCTGGGCCGCCGCGTGCCCACATGGGCCGCCCTCTGCCGCTCAGCCATCGCGCGTGCGTACGCGCTCGCATGTCCTGATGGAAGTGGCGAAAGGGAAAGAAACAGCTCTGAGCCGGGCCGGGCCATTTTTTATGGGCCAGCCGGCCAACAGCACCACGCGTGTAGTAACCCTAGCAGCCGCATCTTCGACCGCCGCCCCCGGCCCCTATCTTCTCCCCTCGCTTCCAACGCCGCCTTCTGCCACCCGCCACCTCCACTTTAGCGCCGGCGACATGCTTTCCGCGGCGACAAGGCTCGGGCTCCGCGCCCGCGCCCCCGTCCTCCTCCGCGCTCCCGTTCTCTTCCGCGCCCCCGTCACAACCATCGCCGCCGACCCTACCGCGAAGCCCACCACCACGGTCGCCCCGGACGCCACCACCGCAAACGTCATCTCCATGGAGAGGGCGGTCTCCGAAGTCGCTTCCTCACAAGCCGCCAGGTTTGATGTTCTTCATAAGGAGACGCTCAGCATGTCCACACAACTGAAGAAGGTACAGGCCGATCACGCGAACAATATTGCACAGTGTAAGCGTGACGTCTGGAGCACATCTTGGAGGGTTGGGATTGTGGGGGGCTCGTTCCTTTTCATCGTTCTCCATCTGTTCGATGATTAGTGAGTGTGAGGGATGTTGTAGGTGTACGAAGGATGTCTTTGTTTGATTGTGGCATGTCCTCGTCTTGACTATCGTTATCTGCAGGTCTGTGGTAGTAATGTATGTTAGGAGGTATTATTTTAAAAAGAAGTATTAGAAACATTATGGAAGGTGGAATTACATTTGTTTATGACGTTTAGGAATATTTCCAGAGGTTGATACATGCTGTTCTGAACTGCATTGAGATAAAAATGATGGCAGTATTAAGGAAACTGAATGGTTAGATATATTAATATGTATAAGTGCTACTATTTGTGGGGGAAAAGGTTCTTTCTGGTACAACACTAAAATTCAATGAATGGTTGTAATGAGATATGGGTAAATAATGGCATACCTGGGATCAGTGTTGTCTATATCCTTTTGGAAATGCAAGGTTCTCTTTGCAGTAGAGCTAGGTATACAATAAAAATTAAAATACTAAATTAGTAGTAAGTTCTTAGAAGGGTGGGCCTGGTGCAAGCGGTAGAGTCTTGCCGCCTGTGACCGGAAGGTCCCGGGTTCGAGTCGCGGTCTCCTCGCATTGCACAGGCGAGGGTAAGGCTTGCCACTGACACCCTTCCCCAGACCCCGCACAGAGTCTGGGAAGTACTAAGTTTTTTTTTTAGTAGTAGGTTCTTAGTAAATTCGGTGGAAAGTACTAAGTAACATATTAGTGAATCTGTTGGGAAGTACTAAGTTTGATAGCTGATGAATAACCTTGAAGAGTTTAGGTTGCTAGAATCTGGAAGTGGTAGAATAGGGCTGACAAGTGTAGATGGGAGCTGCAAAGTTCAGTGTGTTTATTAGCTGAATATAAGGAATAATGATATCTGAAAACAGTAGACTAACCTTTGTACTTGGCGGCATCAAAGATTTCGTTGTATTATCTACTTGAAAACTCTTGCGCAAGACATATTTGAGAAATTTGAGGATGAGTCTGGGCTCATTCCTATGTAAAAGAGTCTTGTTTTTCCAATTGCTGTTTCCAGAGAGACTGCTTGATCTGCCGCATCTATCTTCATGTTTTGAGAAGTTTTGGAAGCAGTACGCTCAACCAAATCTTCAGCTATAGATGAGAAAGCTATTGCGTCTATGCTTCCTGTATCATCATAATTGTAAGTGGAAGTTTGTACCTATGTGGTGCATTATTTGTTAGTTGTGTGCCAGGTATATATGTTTGGTGTGTTAATTTTAAAGTATTGAAGAAAAACTTATCACATTGGCACTGGATGTGAAACTGGACAGTCACATCGTGGTTATTCTATACTGCTGATGTATCCCATTTTGTGAAACTGGACAATCACGGCGACAGGCTTTGTAGTACCATTTTGTGGTTGTTATTATTGCGGTTATTTTTGCAATGCAACTATATGTAGCACCTCCCTAGTTTTATGGAAAGAAGAAAAATGAAGGAATTAGTAATTTGCTTTTCATATGGAGAGTAGATATATAGACTGAATTTTATTAGGAAAAGAGTTGAGAAGGTACCTGGAAAGATGAATTTGGTAGATTGCATATTTGATCAACTTTGTATAGTTTCCCAGCAGCTTCAATTGGTGGTAATTGCAACATTTGAGGTAAATGATGGCGTAGAGTTGGAGTCTCCCATTTGTAGCTGCAAATATATGGATACTTGAGTGGTATGTTGTTAAATAAGATAGGTGACAGTTTGTATATGGAGTACTATTAAAAACTGGTAGTAACCTGTCTCGGAATTTGTTAACTTCAGGAATGTCCAAGTCAATATATACTTGAGTTGCAGAACTTGATGCCTCTGTTTTGCCTGTATAGTTCATATAAAATTAGGGAATGCATAAGCATGTTACTTTGTTTGGTAGAGATTGGTAAGTTTAAATAGGTGACCTGAAAAGCTTCCGACAGTTAAGCCAGCAAATATTGCTACTACAGTTCCTTGCTGAGATTTTTCAGACAGGCCTCATCAAATGTTTCACCATATTCGCCCCACAGAAGCAGTTGTGTTTGTTCTCTGCAAATGGGTCTAAAGTTATTTATGCCAAAAATAATATCAGGTTACTACAAATTAGCTGAGCTGATGATACTAACTCTTGGTCTTGAATTTGTATTTTCCGTAATTTTTTCTGTGAGATGTTGCGGTTACAAAGGCATATAGCCCTACATTGCTTGTGACTCCTATTAAATCTGTAAGATGGAAGCAGGAGCAGGTCATATGAGTTAAAAAAATTAGAGATGAAATAAAAAAATGTAGGTATCTGTCTAGTGGATGGTAGCTGATCAAATGGGCAGAAATTGAATGCAAAGAGTGGGATGTTTCCTCTTGATTCTAGTCGGTGTACTTTAGTGGTGGACTGAAATTGAAGGATGTACTTTTGATGGTGATGGATGTAGGCCTTTTTTTTGGTGTCAACAGCACTGACATTTGCCATTTTGCCCTGCAAAAGAGGGCAAAATTACTGAGATATGGAAGGAAGGTAAACAATTGAGTAAGAAAAGTATACTTACGTCTTCATCCACAACATTCCATCAATGCTGATGAAAGGGTCTACAGCTCTGGAGTTCATGTTTTTGGAGTCCCAAAGTCTCGTAAGGCGTCCTAAGACCTTGCAGTTTTGCTGGCCTAACTAATGTCTTCTAGCTTCATGGTTGCAGTCATGTCTAAGGTCTTGCTGAAAGAGTATGATAAAGTTGCATCAGAAAGTGAAAAGAGTGCATGGCAGTTGATGGAAACAGATAAAATGACAAATCCATATGAAGGGAAATAAATTGCATGTACAAAAATGAGCACAATAACGTATGAGAGGAAACATGACAGAAGGCATAATAGAGTGGTTTTTTTAACAATATACCTGTGTACATTAACTTCTGTTGATATTGATTTGAGAGAAGACCTCAGCATATACTACATTGTGTGTGCAATCCTCAAAGGAGGAAGGACTGTTTTCAATTAGAACCCCCAAACCTTTTGGGGAAGTAATTTGTGAAAATGCAAAACATACAGTTGTCCATGCGAGAATACCGGAGATGGCAAGTAGACACCAACTATGTTTAGTGTTTGCCCTTGGTTTTTATTGATGGTCATGGCATAAGAAAGTCGTATTGGGAACTGGAGAGGGCCATTTGGTTTGAGCTGACGTTGTAACAATGCGCGGAATGTATGCTTTTGAGCCATTAGCTTTTCCTGTGATGATTTCACCCTCAAATCACACGACTTGTGAGTTGTGTTACAATTAGTCTAGTTCCATTGCAAAGTCCTCTAGAGGGATCTAGACTCCGTAGAAGCATTATAGGGACACAATTTTTCAAATGCAACACATGGTCTGGTAGGCCATTTATTGAGATTGAGTTCAGAAACTTAGTGGGATATAATGTCTCAAGAGTAGACTGGTTAGCAGAACTGTCATATATTGAATCTGAATTGTAGTATGACATTTCAGTCGTTGTTAGCTGAGCAATCATTTTTTTATTTATTTCCGAGACAATGTCATTCGTTGGAGCTAAAATTGCATGATCACAGAAGTATGATGTCATATTGGTTGGTTCAGAATTTGCTTTTCCTTGAGCACCGACCACAGGGAGAAGAGCGAGTGCTCCCTCGACAAGGAGCACAAGCGATGCAACCAACGGAGGACAAGACAAGCCCTTCCGAAAAGCTCATTTGCCTTTCATGTGAGCGAAGTGATTCTTCAAGGTCAGGTTAAACAAGTGAATCATCGGTTGCAAGCACGAGAGCAAGCGATCAAAAAGGGCTCATAAAGGAAGAGTAGCGCGCTAGCGCGGCTCGCTTCGCTTTTCGACGCGGAGCTCGCAGCTGTCGGAGCCTACTTCAAAACTACATGGCGTGTGTTAGCACTACGGCTTTTCAGCCTCCCTTTGCTGGTTCCGAACTTCATTGATCCCGGAGATCAACCTTCAAACCTTTTTCTTTTAATCTCAGGAAGGCTTTCTTGGGGAGAAAGCTGACTGGGGAACTGCTAAATGACCTAAAAGAAAGAGGATACTGACTCTGACCTTTCAAAGCCCTATCTCATCTGGTTGATAGTAGAAGGTACGTACGATGGTAACATGGACATAAACAAGGTCGAGCATATCTTTTCAAACTAAAGCGTACCTAAAGCCTGCCCTGGATATGAAAAAGGGATTTGAGCCAGAAGAAGATGAGGATCTATCACCAGATGAGAAAATGGAAACAACTAAGTATTAGTTAGGCTTAGGTTCCGGAAATGGATATGGTAACAGCGGCCCAAAACTAAAATGGTAAGATTTTCTTTACCTCTCCTTCCAAACAAACACTCTGATCATCGGCTCAAAATCGATCTGTAGGCATAGGAGAATGAATCGGATAGGGTCCCTTGTTGGAGTTTAGTAGAAAAAAAAACATGCTTATGAAAAATAGGGGGAGTTCTCAAGCCAAAAGTAGAGACCTGATCTGAAGGACATTGCTGGAAAAGCTCAAAAGAAGGTTTTACGTGTTGAGTTTGGGCATCATAGTGCTTTCAATAGGTCTTTTTTTGACAACGTTTCATAGTATTAATTACTGCCTTTTTTGTATGCTTCGTGAATATTTCAATTTTGAAATCACTAGTCAAAGTTAGCTTTTGATTATGTTGATGTTGACGTCATGACGCCCCTTTTGTCACTAGATGATACACTGCCAAAGTTTTTACAAATTAGGAGCAAGTGATTTTAGTAGTAGTAGTATATTTTTGAGCAACTAGCAGGAATGGGGAGAAACTAAAATTACCGTTTTTGGTGTCCCCTCTTCGTGCTCAATGCGTGATCATGCGTGAAGTAAAACATACACGTATCAATCACTCAATCAATCAATCAGAACACACTGTTTAATCCAACACTGCCGCCCAAATAAAGTGACCCATCAACAGATGATTTGCTTCGAAGACAAGACATGTCATATATGTGCAAATGCTCGCGCAGCAGCAGGACACTGCATCCATCCATTAATCTGGATGGTTTGCCCCTACTCCGTTCTATACAGTAGTGTTTTGGGCTCAAACTGTCTTTAACTAAGGGACAATTGGGCCGTGAACCCATGGGCCACAGAGCCAATGTGTTCTAGTGATTGTGGCGAGCAAATGCGCGGGCTGTTCTCTGTCCATAGGACTGCATACACAAGGGCTGAGAGCCTGAGACTGAGATAGCTTAGGATTCAGTTTCAAGGAAAAAAAAAGAGATAGCTTAGGATTCCAAGCGACAACTGAAACTCACGTAATGCTTCTTTGTTCTGCTAAAAAAATGCTTCTTTGTGTGCTGCTTTAGAAATTGGAATAGTGGAGACAAGAGAACACCAATGCGATTGCATCACTGCACCCAACCACGGCGCATACATACCCTAACACATGCCAACCAGATTAAGACTAAGTATAGCAATTCTCTAGTTTTGGACATCTTCAGCTCAAAAAGTTTATGGGAGTGGTGGTCCAACAAGATTGTTGTGCTGTAGGACAGGTTGCACTCTTGCAGTTCGGAAAGGTTGACGAATGATTAGTGAATTCCCCCTTCAAGCTCATTGTTGTTCAAGCGCAGTAGCTCCAAGAACTCCAAGTTTCCCAGCCGTGGCGGGATCGGTCCAACGAGATTGTTGAAAGACAGGTCACACTGAGAGAGGCCTGTAAGGTTACCGAATGATGAGGGAATTTCTCCTTCAAGCTCATTATTGTTCAAGTACAGCGCGTCCAGCAGCTCCAAATTCCCTAGCTGTGTTGGGATCTCACCTGACAGCATGTTGTGGCTGAGGTTTAGAGTATATTGAAGGCTGTTCAGCTGGCCAAACTCAACCGGGATATGACCTGACAGACGGTTGCCTCCGATCTGCAGGTAAATGACACTGTAGTGTACAGGCCTCCAAGTGTCCTCGGAATGGTGCTACTCAGAGAGTTTTCAGACAGGATCAGCTCCTCCAGGTTCACTAGTGCACCGAGCTCCTGTGGAATTTCTCCGGTGAGGGAGTTTCTGCTGAGGTCAAGTCTCGAAAGCTTTGTACACCGTGCTAGCTCCCGAGGAATCGGTCCGTTGAGCTGGTTCGACGAAATGTTTAAGAAACTGAGCTCTGTCAGGTTGCCGATGCTGGCAGGGATCTGTCCAACAAAGAAATTGCTTGACAGATTTAGCCGCTTTATGCTCCTCAAGCTACCGATCTCAGGTGGTATCGGTCCGGAGAAGCGGCTAGTGTCAACTTCAAGACACCACAGATTCTGCATCAGCGGCAAATCGAGGGGTAGGCTTCCGTTCAGCAGGTTATCCGACAACAAGAGCTCCTCTAGAGTAATGCAGGCCATCACTCATGGAGGGACGTTACCGACGAGGTGGTTCCAGCCGAGCCTCAAGGATTCAAGCTTCTGGTGCTTGCAGAGGTGAGGAGGGATGCTCCCCGTCAGCTGGTTTGCCGACAGGGCGAGCATGGTGAGGTTGCTAGCGTTGGCCCCCAGCAATCGAGGGATGCTGCCATGAAGTTGGTTGTCAGAGAGGTCCCAGTACTCCAAGCCTCTCAGGTTTTGAAACCCTATCGGAATGGTGCCAGACTGCCAGTGAGGTTGTTGCTGTAGAAGGCAATCCTTCTTATGTTGCTTAGCTGGGCGAGCTCGACGGAGATCACACCAATGAGGTTGTTCAGGGACAGGTCAATCACCCTTATGTTACTCAGTTGGCCGAGCTCCGGCGGAATTGTGCCATTGAGGTTGTTCAGGGACAGGTCAATCACTCTTATCTTGTTCAGCTGGCCGAGCTCCTGTGGTATGGTGCCATAG
The DNA here is from genome assembly GCF_019320115.1 of Miscanthus floridulus. Classification (NCBI taxonomy): domain Eukaryota; kingdom Viridiplantae; phylum Streptophyta; class Magnoliopsida; order Poales; family Poaceae; genus Miscanthus; species Miscanthus floridulus. The sequence continues at coordinate 8,708,153 of NC_089583.1, read as the reverse complement.
AGACGGTTGGCGCTGAGATCGAGGACCTCCAGCGAGCGACAGGGGCGGGGAGGCCTACGGGGACGCCGCCCGAGAGCACGTTGTCGGACACGTTGAGGACGGCGAGGCGCGGGAGCACGCAGATGGTGGTGGAGAGCTCGCCGTGGAGGTTGAGCACTTGAGCCCTTGGAGCATGACACCGGTCACCTCGCCGCTACTAGATTCCGCAGCAGCGCTGCCCCAGAACGAGAGGTGGTTGTCCACGTCCCCAAGCTTTCGCTTGAACTCCAGCAGGGCCGTCGCGCCGTCCTCCACCAACTTCTCTGCCGCCTCCGCTGCCAGCAAGTTAAGAAGAGCTAAGAAGAGGATCACCGCTGTGGGAGCAAGAATCGCGGCACGGTTGACGCCATGGTCCCAACCGCCACCGTCCTAATAAATCACGGCAAAGCAGGACCAGACTCCAGTTGGAGGAAGTCGTCTGTGTCCTGACACAACAGCCACTAGGACGGACACGGACAGGACGACGATGGTGGCGGTGGCCGCGAACTTTAACAGGGCGAGCATGGTGGTGTAGGCAGAAAGGCGCGCACCCGCGGTGGGGGCGAGCATATATTATTCCTCCACCGGTGACCTATTGCATATTTTCCTGTTTATTTAATTTTTAGTTAACATAATAGATACTCTGCAGTTACTATAAATTATGGTAAACTTGCCGGTTACTAAACTATACTCCCTCCATTCCAGACATGATTTAAGATACCAACAAGTAATTAGCTAGAGTATAATTTCTCTGTTTAGCCTTAATAAATAGACTCTTGAGCATCTACTAGACAAATGTTCATCTGTGTCCTACCGGTTACCGAGGCGGGCTCTTAGGCGATCTGTCGTGGTACGATCCCTCGTTCCAGCTTTTTTTTGCGCTCGCCCGCGTCCTTTTTAGCATCTATATTCATAGTTTTTGCTTTTCAGGTCACCTCTGTGTAGTATGCATTTAGTGAAACTTTAGCTTAAATTATAGATGCTCTTGTGTAGCCCATATTTAATAACATTACGAATCTAAATTTTGAATTCCAAATTTTAATCTTATTAATTGCTATAAGTTTTTCGTTCTCAAGTTAAGTTCAAGATCTTTGTGCCTATATTTTACTAACACTCTTTTGTATTTTCCTGAAAACAAGGATTTTGGGTCGTAGATCACGCACTCTTCTCCTATGAAGACCTAAATAGTCATTTGAAATATACACCAAGTCATCTAAGATCCTTGGAATTTAATTCATTCTAATAATTATAATTTAGGTATAGATTAACTAAGCTAATATATAGTTGTATATGAAATATATTTGTATATTTATTGTTAGGCATACGAGAGACATACTTATATGTTGTGTTTCCATTGTAGGGAAGTGAGTTGAAGAGTGTGCTATAAGTTAGATAATAGAATTATAGTATAGTAATCTACAGAATCCATTTCTATCTCTCACCCTATGAATTTGAGATAGCCTTATTTGTGAGCTTGAAAAAGTTATGGAATGTCAAATTCCAAGCCAAATAGCATAATCCATTATGTAGATTTCAATTCCTCCAAAATGAAGGGATCCAAACGGCCCAGTACGGTAGTGCTAACCTCACGAGGATATTGATATTTAATCCTAATAATGACTGTTTACTCTAAAGTAATCTCAAAGGATATAAAGATATAGTCACCTGTGGTGCACTAGCCTACCTCATTTCTTAACATGTTTGCATTTTCTTATAAAGAAATTAGATATATGCAATTATGGATATACTATAAATATAGATATGTCAAATGCTTTAGTTAAAATGTATAAATATACATAAACTAACAACTTACTCTATATAAATTGTAGTTCATGGTTATTAGTATAATTTTAAATAATTTTGAAGTATCCTTAGTATATGATAATTTGTTAAAACAATATATGTATTTATCTTCATGCATGCATGTGTACTTGATGTGCATGATGGCACAACATATTTGTTTACTTTAATTTATTTTAATATTTTAATATTAATGGAAGCGGATAATGTTGAAACATATATACTCTCTTTGTCGTCGTGGGATACATTTAGACTAGATTTGTAGAAAATATTAGCAACATTTGTATCTCCAAACCTCCAAATAAATTTACTATAAAAATAGATTCAAAGATGATACTAATTATGTTCCATAAATATTAATATTTCTAATATATGTTTAGCCAAAATTAAGTACGTTTGACTTCTCAGAAAGTGAGAATGACAAATAAAAAGGGTCGGAGGGAGTATGCCTTATTGTTACTTAAATATTTTTGTAACAGAAGAAGTTTATAATTTAGATGTAGCTTTGATGGGGTATTTTAGATTTTACAGAAGTAGTAATTTAGTTGCAAATTTAAGAGGTTTTATAATTCTTTGTCATAATAGCACGTGAATAATTAGATGCAAATTTAGTTCACTTTAGACCATGTTTTCTAATGGTATAGGTGGGTAATTAATTTAAATATAGATGTACGAGCTATTTATGTTGGTTTATACAATCGCAAAGGTAGATAATAATTATTTTTAGAAAATACATCCAATGACCAGTACAGTCCTACCCTATAACCCTATGTAAGGCTAGCTACACGGTTGACTAGCCTCCTTTATAAAGCAACGATATTCCCCTTCGTTGGGCCGGCTTGAGACTAGGAGCAGTGTGGTTTCCACATCTTTAGCTCAAGAAGTCCAACAAGATAGGCTGCACTCTAGCAGTTCGGAAAGATTGACGATTGATTAGGGAATTTCCCCTTCAAGCTCATTATTGTTCAACCGCAGTAATTTCAAGTAGCTCAAGTTTCCCAGCTGTGGACAGATGCCTGGCTGCCAGGGCGCGCCATCTGCAACTTCGCCCCCAACCTCTTCCAGGCGGTGGGACGCCGTCGGCGTTCGCGAACTGTCAAGGACACCCTCGCCAACCGGCAGTGGGCGAGGGACATCTCCGGCGCGCCAACGGCGGCAGTCCTTTGCGACTACGTCACCGTTTGGGACATGATGGACTCCGTCGTGCTCGTGCCACACACAGCCGACCGCTTCATTTGGAAATGGTCTGAGACGGGTAATTACATGGCTTCTTCGGCTTACCGAGCATTCTTCACCGGCATGACCTCACTGGTGGGCGCTAAGCACGTCTGGCGGGCTGCAACACCACCCAAGGTCAAGTTCTTCTTCTGGCTCGCGCTCCACGGACGCCTGTGGACGGCCGAACGGCGGCATCATCATGGCTTGCAGCCAGATGCAAGCTGCGCACTCTGCGACCAGCAGGAGGAGACCACTGACCACCTACTGGCCTCGTGCATCTTCACGCGTGAAGTGTGGCATCGCCTATTGATGCGAGCTGGTGTGCCGCACTTAAGTCCAAACCTGGACTCTCGCTTGCCCGACTGGTGGCAGCAGACCAGAGCCGGCATCCCCGGAAGCTTACGCCGCGGCTTCGACTCACTCGTCCTCCTCGCTTCTTGGTCGATCTGGAAAGAGCACAACAGGCGGACGTTTGACAACCTTGCTAAGTCGCCAGCCGAAGTCTTCCCTTTGATCGGCGACGAGGCGGATTCCTGGATCTCCGCGGGGTATCGATGTCTGGCGGCGCTCTTCACAGCGGTGAACTAGTTTGGGCTCGCCGCTTCAGCTTTGTCGCAACAGTTATCTTCTTAGTTAGTACGCATGTTTAGCTGCACCGTTATAGCCGGTGATCTGTGTCAGTGTGCAGCCGTGCAGCGACCTCGACATCTCGCCGTCGTTCGCAGCCGGTTTGTGTTGTATGAACTCTAACCTCTCTTAATGAAGCACGTGCAAAGCACGCTTTCGAAAAAAAGTTTCCCAGCTGTGATGGAATCAGCCCAACGAGATTGTTGTAAGATAGGTCGCAGTGGGACATCATTGTAAGGTTCCCGAATGAAGAAGGAATTTCTCCTTCTAGCTCATTATTGTTCAAATGCAGCGCGAATCCAGAAACCCCAAATTCCCTAGCTGTGTTGGGATCTCACCTGACAGCATGTTGTAGCTGAGATTTAGAGTATGTTGAAGGCCATTCAGCTGGCCAAACTCAACCGGGATATGACCAGACAGATGGTTGCCTCCGATCTGCAGATCAGTGACAAAGGACAGGTCTCCGAGAGTCCTCGGAATGGTACCGTTCAGACAGTTGTCAGACAGGCTCAACATCATCAGGTTCACTAGTGCACCGACCTCCTGAGGAATTTCTCCGGTGAGGGAGTTTCTGCTGAGATCAAGATTCAAAATGTTTGTCAGGTTGCCGATGCTGGCAGGGATCTGCCCAACAAAGAAATTGGAGGACAGACTTAGGCACCCTATGCTCCTCAAGTTGCCGATCGCAGGCGGTATCGGTCCGGAGAAGCGGTTATAGTCAGCTTCAAGCAACGACAGATTATGTAGCTCGAGGGGGAGGGGCAGGCTTCCGGTCAGCATGTTATCTGACAACCAGAGCTGCTCTAGACTAGTGCAGGCTATCACTTGTGGAGGAATGTTGCCATCAAGGAGGTTCGAGCTGAGCTCCAAGATTTTGAGCTTCTGGTACTTGCACAGGTGAGGAGGGATGCTCCCCGTCAGCTGGTTGTACGACAAGTCAAGCACCGTGAGGTTGCTGTTAGCCCCCATCAATGGAGGGATGGCGCCATGGAGGTTGTTCATGCAGAGCTGCAAGTATTCCAAGCGTCTCAGGTTCTGAAACCCCTTGGGAATGGTTCCGATGAGGTTGTTAATCGACAGGTCAATACTTCTTATGTTACTCAACTGGCTGAACTCTGGCGGGATGCTTCCTTGTAGACGGTTACTGAAGAGGTTGAGCAGCCGGAGCGTGCGTATCTGGCCGAGCTCAATAGGGATTACACCGATGAGGCTGTTCACCGACAGGTCAATCTCCACTGCACTCTGCAGGTTGCCGATCTCCGGTGGGATGGTGCCGTCGAGGTGGCTCTCATAAATGTAGAGTCTGGCAAGCGACGACAGCGCTCCGATCTCCCTCGGGACGCCACCGGTGAATTTGTTGTTGTTCAAGGCGAGTGTCTGCAGGTTGGTGCAGTTACCGAGCGCCGGCGGAATGGTGCCATTGAGGTTGTTTGTGGACAGGTCAATCACCCTTATGTTGCTTAGATGGCCGAGCACCGGCGGAATGATGCCGCTGAGCTCGTTCTTGTGATTTGTGAATGAATAGTTTGGAAAGCGATGACAGCGCTCCGAGCTCCCTCGGGACGCTACCAGTGAAGTAGTTGTTGTTCAAGGCATGCAAGGGTCTGCAGGTTGGTGCAGTTACCGAGCTCCGGCGGGATGGCGCCGTCGAGGCTGTTCACGGACAGGTCAATCACTCTTATCTTGTTCAGCTGGCCGAGCTCCGGTGGGATGGTGCCGAAGAGACAGTTATTGCTGAGGTCGAGGACCTCGAGCGAGCGACAGTCGGCGAGGCCTTTGGGGACGCCGCCCGAGAGCCCGCTGTTCGACACGATGAGGACAGCGAGCCGCGGGAGCGCGCAGATGGTGGTGGAGAGCTCGCCGACGCCGTAGAAGTCGAGCCCTTGGAGCATGACGCCGGTCACTTCACCGCTATTGGAGCAGGCAACGCCGGTCCACAGGCACGGGTCGGTGCCCGCGCCAGTGCTGCCCCAAGTCGAGAGATAGTTGTCAACGTCCCTAAGCTTTCGCTTGAACTCTAGCAAGGCCGTCGCGGTCGCGCTCGCGCCATCCTCCACCACCTCCTTCGCCCCCGGCGTCGCCACCATGTCAAGAAGAGCTAACGAGAGGATCGTCGCCGTGAGCAAGGACCGCGGCACGGGTGACGCCATCCTAAATCACGCACGGCAGAACAAAACTGGGATTGATCTCCACCCGGCTCGGTCCAACGACTGAGTCAGACCCTGACTCGCGCTCTGATCGGGGGACCGAGCCGGACCCTAACTCGCGCTCTGATTGGGCACTACCAGATTCAGCTTCTTTGTCGAGTGCCCCAAGTACTCGGCAAAGGCCGATATACACTCGGCAAAGCCTTTGCCGAGTGTTACACTCGGCAAAGGGCGCTCGGTAAACAGTTTATCGGCAAAGACCTCTTTACCGAGTGCACTTTATCGGACACTCGGCAAAGCCTTTGCCAAGTGCTAATCTGACAATCGGCAAAGAAAAGTCGCCGTGACGGCGAGCGCCACCGTGACGGCGGCTTTGCCGAGTGTCAAGGTCAAGCACTCCGCAAAGGTCGCCGCTTTGCCGAGCGCCATTGGCTTAGACACTTAACAAAGGTGACCACTGTGCCGAGTGTCACCGGCAAGACACTCGGCAAATCTCCCCTTTGCCGAGTGCCCCCGATCTGGCACTCGGCAAAGTATTTTTTAATTTTTTTAATTCTCTGCCGAGTGCCACCTGGTCCGGCACTCAATAAAGACGGATTTTTTTTTAAAAAAAATCTTTGCCGAGTGTCCCCGATCTGGTACTCGGCAAAATATTTTTTTAATTTTTTTTAAATTCTATGCCGAGCGTCACCCGGCCTGGCACTCGACAAAGAGGGTTTTTTTTTAAAAAAAAATTAAAATTCTTTACCGAGTGCCAGCCGTCCTGACACTAGGCAAAGAGGCTCCTTTACCGAGCGCCAAACGCAGACACTCGACAAACCATTTTTATTTTGTTTTTCTTTCTGCCCCCAAACTTTTTTCTGTAGTCCTCATACAATACCTAGTACTCCATGTTCCAATGTAGCACATTTTTCGGACTTTTTCTATATTTCTGTAATTTATTTCATTTAATTGAATTTTCTTGGATAATTCAAATTATAACTGCTAGTCATTCGAATAATGAAAAAATGAATGGGAAAATGATATTCATGTTATTTAGTATAATGTGAGGCCGTATCCAGGAACAGACCACCAATTTTGAACATCTTGTTCACGAAACATGACCATGAACTTACGGTCGAGTTGTTTTTAAATTTTATAAAAAGCAAACGAAGACCAAAAATGTTAAAACTTATCAAGATATCATGATATCATATGTGGAGGTTGTGATAAAAAATTGAGGAGGTTTCGCACAAGTTTGTCATGTACGATGCTTACCACCTCGTCGGCCTCTTCACGAAATCATGAAACTTCTTTGGAGATTCTTCGGTTTGCAAGCATCGTACGCGACAACTTGCGCGAAATCTTCTCAAATTTTTATCACAATCTCCACATATGATATCATGACATCTAGACAAGTTTTATGATTTTCGGACTTTGTTTGCTTTTTATAGAATTTAAAAACAACTCGATCGCAAGTTCGTGGTCTTGTTTCGTGAACAAGATGTTCGATTGGTGGTCTGTTCCTGGATAGGGCCTCACATTATACTAAATAACATGAATATCATTTTTCCATTCATTTTATTCATTATTCGAATGACTAGCAGTTATAATTTAAATTATCTAAGAAAATTCAATTAAAGAAATATAGAAAAAGTCTGAGAAATGTGCCACATTGGAACATGGAGTACCAGGTATTGTATGAGGACTGCAGAAAAAGTTTGGAGGTCAAAAGTAAAAAAAATATGGTTTGCCGAGTGTTAGGAGAAGACACTCGGCAAAGGGTTAACAGCGGCTGCCAGCCGTTAACGGCGGCGGCCCTTTGTCGAGTGTTCTGGTTTGCCGAGTGCCCGACACTCAGCAAATCACCTCTTTGCCGAGTGCTAGTTATTTACCGAGTGCTTTCTCTTTGGCACTCGGTAAATAGCCTCTTTGCCTAGCGCCCGATAAAAAACACTCGGCAAAGTCTGGGACACTCGGCAAATAAGCCGTCTCTCGTAGCGGGGGGCGCCCAGTCGTACTCCTGGTTGGTGGGCCCCCATTGTGCAGTGCTATAAATAGGAGGTGGGGGCTGGGGGGGCTCGTGACACGAGGTTTGCTGCCACCCACAGAAGCCCACCTAAACCCTAATCCGATCCAGAGTGTAGCGCTGAAGGCGACGGGAAGCTCCACCGGTGTCGCCCTAGATCTCGTTGCCCCTGCTCTCGCCGGACACCGCGAGCCTGACATCTACACTCGCCGGACTCCACCAACACTCCACGCCACCGATGACATGGCTTCCACCTCCGCCAAGCCCGCCGATGGTCGGTACCCTTATCTCTCTCTCCCTTTCTCTTTGGTTTGTGCTCTAGGATGGTCTACATGCTTATTTATCTCTTTGGTTTGTGCTCTAGGATGGTCTACATGCTTATTTATCTCAAATTGAAAGAATACACCCACTAGATCTATGCCTAGATGATCTTAAGAGCCAACAATGGTATTAGAGCATTCACTAGCGTTTATATCTAGACTGGGGAAGAAATTAGGAGACGAATCAAATTTGAGATTCGAAGATTCGGACTAACCCTAACCCTAACCCTGGAAGAAGAGAAAGGAAAGGAAGGGGGTTTCCCTACCTGGGAACCACCCGCACCATCACCACCGCCGGCCGTTGCCTCAACGCCGCGCGGGAAGTCACCCCGAGCCACCGCGGGCGTGAGGACTCGCCGTCGTGCGGTCTCTACCTCAGGGTTGGGCCAAGGGCACCGCCCAAGGGATGCTCGACGACGGCGCGCTCAACCTCCGGTGAGCGTGCACACCGGCGAGGGGCCCCACGGCGGCGCCACCATCCCTCCGGCCACCACGAACGACCACAGAAACCCTGGATAGCACTCGCTCGGTAACGGGCTTAGAGAAGAAGAAATGGGAGCAAGAAAGGAAGAAAAGGGGAGCTGGTCGGGACTTGTCCGCCAACCATGGCCTTGGGCGTGCGACCCAGAGAGAGAGAGAAGGTAAGGGAGAGAATGAACCTAGGGTTTAGGTAAACGCCGACCGGGACGCAAATGGATGGCCACGATCGGCCAGGCTGCTTTCGGCCAAGGCGGGGAAGAAAAATCCTGGCCCATGCCCACGTTGCGGCCTGGGCGTGGGGGAAAGCCACGCGCATAGCTGGGCCGTTTCTGCCAAAGGGCTGGCCTGCTTCGCTGCGGCAAAGGCCTGTTGGGCCGCATAACGCGCAGTAAAGAAAATAAGCTGGGTACTTGTGACTCAAAAGATGAAAAGTGTAAGTTCTGTAAGAAAGAAGGCCATTGTGTAAGGGACTGTGTTCTCCTTAAAGAATGGCTTGAAAAGAAAGGGATTCATGGATATAATTAATCCAAGAAAAGGAGACAAAGCAATAAGAGTCACAAATGGCGTCAAAGTTGATAAGGAAGTTGTTGATCAACTCCCATTAGAGCTTAACAGCGGCTTCACACTTAGTTTAAGAAATGTCCTTTATATACCCTCTATGAAGAGGAATTTAATTTCAGTTTCAGTCTTAGACGATGATGGATTTGATTGCCATTTTGGTAATGACTAGTCAGATTATGTTTAATAATAAATATGTTGGTCTTGTCTTTCGACAAGATGAGCTTTATTTGCTATCACTTTGTGAGAATGTGAAAGTTGTGAATACTAAAAATGAGAATACCTCCTTGTCTATGAATGCAAGAAATAAGCGGAAGAGAATTCATGATGTATCATCGAAATTATGGCACTGTCGTTTAGGCAATATTTCGAGGGGGAGAATCGAACGATTGATTAAGAAAGCAATTCTTCCGTCATTAGAAGTTTTAGATTTAGAACAATGTATTAATTGTATTAAAGAAAAGTATGTTAAGAAAATAAAGAAAGACGCCAAACAAAGCGCAGAAATTTTAGAAATAATTCACACAGATATCTGTGGTTCATTTCCTGTGAAAAGTGTGGATGGTTATGATTCATTTATAACATTCGTAGATGATTATTCTCGTTATGGCTATATTTATCCAATTAAAGAAAGATCAAAAGCATTGGATAAATTTAAGATATTCAAGGCTAAAGTAGAAAATTAGTATAATTTAAAGATTAAGATAGTAAGATCCGACCGTGGGGGAGTACTACGGCCGACATACCCCATATGGCCAAGTTCCTGGACTTTTTATAAAGTTCTTACAGAAAAATGGCATGGTTGCCCAGTACTCTACATAGGGCGATCCTCAGTAGAATGGTGTAGCTAAAGGATGCAACCGTATATTAATGGATATGGTAAGAAGTATGATAAGTTACTCCACTTTACTGATAAGTTTGTGGATGGAGGCGTTAGAAGCCGCCATTCATATTCTTAATCGAGTACCAAAAAAGTTGATGCCCAAAACATAGGGAAGCTAGACTCCAAGACAGTCCATTGTCATTTCATTGGCTATCTAGATAAGTTAAAAAGTTATCACTTCTATTGTCCTAACAGACATACGAAGTTTGTAGAAATAAGACACACTGTATTCTTGGAGGATGAGAAGGTTAGGGGGAGTATGGTAGCGCAAGAAATTAACCTTGAGGAGAAACAGGCATACGTGCCCACTCTGATGGTTTAGGAGCCATTCTTCTCGCTACCTATTGCGGCTGCACCAACAGTGCAAGACATTATAGTGACAACACCTGTTGTTGGTTCTCCCATAGCAACAATAAACGAACATGAGAAACCTGTCCTTCAGGATCCTATAGAGCCCATTGTCGCACATGAGGAAGAGCAACAACAACCCCATATGGAACAAGTGCCAACTAATGAGGCCCCAGAAGGTCTTAAAGAGCTAGAAAATCAGCCATTCCTGATGACTACGAAGTCTATGTTAGTGAAGAATTTCAAATAGAGGGTGATCCCACCTCATTTGAAGAAGCCATGAGAAGCGATCACTCGCAGAAGTGGCTTGAAGCCATGGAAGATGAAATAAGATCAATGAGCACCAACGATGTTTGGGACTTAGAAAAAATTCTTAAAGGAGTCAAAACAGTAGGCTATAAATGGGTCTACAAAACCAAATATGACTCCAAAGGAAATGTGGAAAGATTTAAAGCATGACTTATGACGAAAGGATTCACGCAAAGAGAAGAAATAGATTATAATGAGTCTTTTTTTCTCTAGTCTCATGCAAGGATTCTTTTAGAATCATAATGGTGTTAGTGGTACATTACGATTTAGAGTTACATCAGATGGGTGTAAAGACGACATTCCTCAACGGGGATTTGTATAAAAACGTTTACATGGCACAACACAAAGGTTTTGTCGTAGAAGGAAAAGAACATATGGGATGCCGCCTACAGAAATCCATTTATGGGTTAAAACAAGCCTCTAGACAATAGTATTTAAAGTTGATGAAACAATAAAAAAGTTTGGATTTAAAAAGAATGAGAAGGACAATAGCGTTTATGCAAAGTTCTAGAATAAAAAATTTATTTTCCGCATCCTGTGTATAGATGACATCCTACTCACTAGTAGTGATATTGATCTGCTATTGGAGAAGAAGTTCTTGTCCTCAAATTTCAATATGAATGATCTTGGTGAAGCGTCATTCGTTCTAGGAATTGAAATTCACCGAGATAGAAGAAAAGGGGTATTAGGACTATAGCAAATGCATACTTAGAAAAGATTCTAAAGAAATAAAATATGCATGCGAGTAAACCTATACCTGCTCCTATAGTCAAGGGTAATAGATTTGGAAACTTTCAGTGTTCTAGAAACCAATATGGGATCGATCAAATGAATATGGTTTCATATGCTTCAGCTGTTGGAAGCTTAATGAGTGCACAAGTAAGAACTTACCCTGATGTAGTTCACATGTCCAGGATGTTTTGGCAGAAGTCCAGTCCAGATATAGATCATTGGAATGGAGTTAAAAATGTCTTGCACTTTTGCAAAACATTAAAGGCCTCATGCTGAGTAAGGAAGAACAAGTACTCTCAAATAGTTGTGGCTACAAATGTTAAACTTTGGCGAGATGTGTAGTGAAATCCACAGTAGTTACTAACACTCGCAGTTGGAGTTTTATTGTGGAAAAGCTCCAAAGAAACAGTTGTTGTATCATCAATGATGCATACCCATAGTATAGCTTGTTATGAGGCTTTAGGGACAGGCAAAAGTGGTTAAGGGAATTTGTATCTGAAATTAACAATGGTAGACAATAGCAATAACCATTTAAAGTAAATCACTCCTATGACAACAGGTCAAGTATGCTGCCAAACACATTGACATTAAGTTACATGTTGTATAGGAGAAAATCCAGAATCATTTTAAAAGCATTTGAGCGAATAAGCACCGAGCAAGTACTTGCGGATCTGCTTACCAAGGGCTTACCACCCAGTGCGTTCAGAGAACACACAGTCGACATGGGTTTACGGAAAAGCCTATGATTTCTGGATACTAAGGGCCTAGTTGAGAATCTATTTTAAAACAGAGACGTGTATTGTAGATGTTAATCTAACAGTACTAACTGTTATGACGAGGCATGATCTATGCACTAATCTGTGATGGAATGGGAAGAAAGATAAAGTGAAGTAAGTTTTAAGTCATAAGGTGAGATCAAGGGGGAGAATATTAGATTGATCTCCACCAGGCTCGGTCCAACAACCGAGTCGGACCCTGACTCATGCGCTGATCAGGGGCGCCCAGCCATACTCCTGGCTGGTGGGCCCCCATCGCGCAGCGCTATAAATAGGATGGGGCTAGGGGGCTCGTGACACGAGATTCACTGCCACCCACAGAAGCCCACCTAAACCCTAATCCGATCCAAAGGGTAGCGCTGAAGGCGACGGGAAGTTCCACCGGTGTCGCCACTAGATCTCGTTGACCTTGCTCTCACCGGACACCGCGAGCCCGACGTCTACACCCGCCGGACTCCACCAATACTCCACGCCACCGACGACATGGCTTCCACCTCTGCCAAGCCCGCCGATGGATGGTCTATACCCTTACCTCTCTCTCTCTCCCTCCCTTTCTCTCTGGTTTGTGCTCTAGGATGATCTACATGCTTATTTATCCCGAATTGAAAGAACACACCTGGTAGATCAATCTTAAGAGCCAACAGGCTCCAGTCGGAGCAAGCCGTCCTGAGTCCCGACCCAACAGCCACTAGGACAGACTTGGACAGGACGACGATGGTGGGGGTGGCCGGGAACTTTAATGGGGCGAGCATCATGGTGGATTAGGCAAAAAGGCGCGCCCCCTGCGGTGCGGTGGGGTTTCAAAGATCAAAAGCGGTGGCGCTCGCATTATGTCGAGCAGGTGGTGCGCGGGGGCGCAGGTTGACGAAAAGGGAGTCGACGCGTGGAGCCGTGGAGGGAAGTGCAACGGAAACGGAATGGAGCATATATATTATTCCTCCACCGGTGACCTATGCGGGCACGCGTGCTGCATTGGTCTCTGTCTCGCCTTGCTTTCGTTGTGGTCAGGTCATGTGACGACTCAAGAGTCAAGACTTCTAGACAAAGCAGAGAAACCGACGCATGCCGCATCCAAATGACAATATTTTTTTTAAAAAAATAGTCCATAAAAATACTTTTCTTTTTGCAACGACGACGATCAAAGATCAGCGTTATGTGGTTAGCACAATTTAGTTTAAGGCAAATTCTAATATGCGAGGCGTCACACAATGCATCGAACGCGCACTCGCGCCTGCGTCCAAGACCGCGCTAGAGAGGAAGATGGAGACTAGGGTTCTAGCAAGGAGGTCGCCAACGTCGGAGATGAGGACCTCGCCAGAGTTAGGGTTCCGGCGGATTAGGGAATCATATCCCAGCAGGCTTAGAAGGGGGTTTGAGGGGAGGTGGCCGCGACACGGCGGTGGTGGCGGGCTACTGTGGTTAGGGTGGGTGGGGTTGCGGCGAGGCGGCTTGCGGCCGGCCTCTGGTGGTGGGGTGAGGGTAGGGCGAGGACGGCAGAGACGCATCGCGGTGGAGGTTAAGGTGGTGGTGGGTGGGTTGGGGGGGGGAGGGTGTCGACGAGCAGGGGTGGGACGTGGGCGGCGGTGGCGGCAGCAAGGGTGGGGGTGAGGTCGAGCGTGAGGTAGACGACGGTCGTGGGGGTAGGGGCCAGGTCACGCGCTTCAAGAGAACACGACAGGTCGTGCTTTAACGCGGTCGTTAGTTTAAGGGTACTAGTGGAATGTGCGCGCCATCGTGCGCGTGGGTATTTGGATGGCATGTAAAAATTGTATGAGTTATATTAAACACGCTACACTAAACAACATTTCATCAAGTAATTTGTAACACATTTCCTCACAAAATGCTATATTAAATGGGCGAGAAAGGGTACAATACATGGGTTAGACTCAAGTAGACAGAGTAGGAGGCACAGGGTACGCTCCGCTGCGGCCGTATGTTTATGTAGATACTATACTTGAAGGGAACTGGGTTGCTTATACATACTATAATGATTATGTTACTTACACTAAAGACTGAGAAAACCCAAATGAAAGTTTGCCCATACATCAGGAATTTCATAAGAAAACCGACTGGCACACATGAGCTCATGTGTTCGCTAAGAAACGGTTGCACGTATACATATAGTATCCTTCTCTAGTTGTTGCACGTATACATGTATTGCTCCTACCTGCTAGCTATTAGTGGGGAAATAGATAGAAGTTGCTTATTGTATATATACATGCTTCTAAGTTTTAAAGTTTACAATACAAATCTAGCTAAAGTTCAAGGAAGAGCATATATGAACAAGAATAGAATCTCAAAGTCATGAATTTGAGAGAAAATATGAGGCTGCATAAGCATTTTGTTATAATAAAAAGAACGTAACCTATGCACAAACATATATATGCCCAATGCTATGTTATTTTATACTACTACACCATTTCTCGTTATCCAAAATAGACTGCATAGTACTACAGTATGCCAAAGGCTCATCATACACCATTTCCTTGGACCATTTGCTGCAAACCATCTGTGCAAAGGCTTTTTGCTCGTATATGTAAATACTATCTTAATTACTATTGCTAATTAGAGGCCCCAACGAAGGCACCACGTTAACTCTCACCAGACGCGCTAGAAAAAAAAAGATAAATCCTAGAAATTCTCACAATAATTAGAAACATCTAGCCTTTAATTTAGTTGACTCTAATCATCATCTTCGATAAAAGTCATTGGATCTATTTATAAAAGAAATTACTCACCACTGCCATTATGAAAATACTTAAAGTAACCCCTAAGTTTGCATTTAAATTACCCACCTCGACTATTACGAAAGATAATTCAAAATACCCCCCCTAAATTTGTATCTAAATTACCCATTTTTCATTATGAAACATAATTCATAATAACACCCTCACATTGCATCTAAATTACTCACCTCTCTCAAATCTATATGTAAATATTAATATATGCTATTACAAAAAAAATAATCAATATTCATAAAGTATGAGACATATGTATTTCGAAATTACAAACTTCTAGAACTATGAAATTAAATAATCACAATGCTATGTTTGACCATGTATATACAAGACATATATTTCTAAATCACAAACTTCTGTGAAATTAAATAACCATAATGCTATGTTTCACCATGTATACCAAGTAAACACACACACACACACATATATATATATATATAAGTATAAATATTTATTTTAATAGCTTATAAGCATGGAAAATGTTTAATTAACAAACCACATAGCAATAACATAACACCGGTAATTCCCTTTAAATTATATTAACACTCCTTAATAATGAATTTCATAAGTTATTTTTAAATAACTTTATAAGTTTTAACTGAAACATTATGTCATCTTAAAAATCGTAATTTAATTTTTATTACTCTATGATATATAAAATAATACTACACATATAATTCTATGATATAACAAATTGAACAAGTTGGGTGCTAGGGTGCAATCTGACTTTCAACTTAATTAACATGTGGAAAACAATATTAATAGGACCTAAACTCTTTTTTATAAAAATAAATTTAGAATAAAAATAAAAAAACACTAGAGTTTCTACTTAACATGTGGAAAAACTATACAACTTGGTTAAAAATCAAAAGCTAAATTATAATTCGTGAAGTCACAAAAAGGGATGCAAATAAGAGTTTATATATCTTAATGATTAGGTTTAAACTAAATGCATGTCATGCTACAAAAACGATAAATAATAGAAATGCTAAGTAGAGGTCCTTAATGGAGCCTCCACGTTAATCCTCACATGACACAATAGAAAAATAAAAGATAGATCCTAGAAGTTTCTCACAAAAATATGAAATATTTGACCATCTATTCAGTATAACCTAATCACCATTGATAATAATAACTATTGGATCTATTTTATTTTCAAAATAATTACCCACCTTTGCTATTACTCATGACTCTATATTTAAACTACCGACATACGCCATTAAGAAATATGATCTAAAGTAGACCTAAATTTGCATCTAATCACCCATGTACTCCTATTACAATAAATAATTTATGTAACCCAATTTTCATCTCATTACTAAGAAAATTAAATATCCTCTCAAAAATCTAAAAAATAATCAATATCTTCTATTAAAAATTGTTTAAATAACCATAGAACATGTAGATGTTTGTACATTATGCGCTTATATCAATATTAATATATTAATATTTAATTAATGTAAGCATACACATTGTGTCAACATGCATGAGCGATAAATATATATGTTATGTTTCATCAACAGAATATTTCCTTAACAACTCATATACTAATGATGCTAACAAATTTTTTAAAACCATATTAGGAACCATGACATGATTTATATAGGTTGTTACTTTATCTATATTTATATATTTTAACTAAATGTTTGAGACATCTATATTGATAGTATAACCATAATTGCACATCTAGTTGTGGGAGACCACTGATGGCTATATTTTTTTTTTACCCTTTAACACTACTCTAGAGTAATTCGATCATTATAAGGCTTAATAAGATTTAAAATTTTCTTGAGGTTAGTACTGCTAACCCCATCTGAGATCTCATTTCAAGCTCTATCACTTATCTTAGGTGATATGGTGCAAGTTTCAAATGATTGCATATGCTATTGCAGTATTTAGGAATGCACTATACGACCTAAAATCCTTATTTTAAAACAGTCCAAAATGAGAGTTAGTAAAAGATACAATAAGCACAAGAGTTTTAACTTGAGGAAAAAATCTGTAGGAGTCAATAAAAATAAAGTTAAAAGATCAAAATTCAGATTCATGACTTCATATATGTGATGCAACGATAGTCACCATAGTTAATGACAAGGTTGCAAACTAATTGCATATTAAAATAGACAAGGTGCCATGCAAAGTAAAAATATGAATATGCATGAAAAATATATAAGTCAGTCCCTTGCAAAAAAGTTTCTGATCATTAAATATAGACTACAAAGTTTCTATTATGTCTATTTTGTAGAAAATAAACATATAAGTATTTTTTATTAATCAAACATATTAATAGTACATCTTTTAAAATTCAGTTCTAACCCGTGCGAGAGCACGGATTGATGGACTAGTATAGTTAATGTAGTAGCGACTGAGCATGCATCTCAGTTTTTTTTCGAATACAAAAAGGGTTGTGCATCATTGTATTTTAAGGTAGAAAATTCAAGCATTCGAAAATATATCAACACGCGAAGCGCTCGCTCACGCCCTTGAGGCTCCCTCGGCGAGCCGAGCCTTCAAGGAAAACCAAAGTGCAGGAGTTTAGTTCTATTGCTAAAGTACTAGGCAACCTAAAATGACACCGGCTAGACACCGGCGGCGGCCTTTCGGCACCTCGGTCTCGGGCGGCTGTGCATCTGAAAGTTGGCATTGAGAGATACAAGCTTAGTATTTGAGATACAATATGTATGGTTGAGACACTTTTATGCTTTCTCGTCAGCTTTTAATTTATAACGTAGAAGATCTCTTCTGTGTATATATGTGTACCATCATATGGACCGAATAGCACTATGAGTACCTTTTTTTTTTACTTATTAGGTATACAGGTTTGATGTAAACCCACACACATATCTTAGACATATCGATGAGGGAGCGAGCAAACAACAAGATTGCTCGCCCTACAAGCTTCCGGTCAGCATGTTGTTCCCCAACCAGAGACGCGCCAGAGTAGTGCAGTCCTTCACTCCTGGAGGGATGTTGCCGACGAGGAAGTTCCATTCGAGATACAAGAATCTGAGCTTCTGGTGCTTGCAGAGGTAAGGAGGGATGCTCCCCGTCAGCTGGTTGCCTGACAAGTAGAGCCTCCTGAGTTGGCTGTTATTAGCCCCCAACAATGGAGGGATGACGCCATGGAGGTTGTTGTCAAAGAGATACAAAAGTTCCAACCATTTCAGGTTCTGAAACCCTGTCGGAATTGTGCCACTGAGGTTGTTGCCGGACAGGTCAATCATTCTTATTCTGCTAAGCTGGGCGAGCTCCGGTGGGATGCTACCTTGCAGATAGTTATCGAAGAGGATGAGTACCTGGAGGTTGGTCAGTCGCCGAGCTCCGGCGGGACCTCGCCGGAGAGGACGTTATTAAAAAGGTATACTGCGGTGAGGTTCTTGAGGCGGGAGAGCTCCCTGGGCAGCGTCCCGTTGAGGTAGTTATGCGCGAACCCGAGCATCTCGAGGCTTGCGCACTGGGTGAGCTCCACGGGGATGGGGCCAGTGAGGTAGTTGAACCCTGCGCGGATGCCGCGGAGCCGCTGGAGCGCGCCAATGGAGGTTGGGATCCTGCCGGTGAGCTTGTTGCTGTAGATTTCCAGCTCCTCCAGGGCGGTGAGGTTGCCGATGGCCTCCGGGATCATACCAAAAAGAAGGTTCTCGCTGAGGAAGAGCCGGCGCAGGCTGTGCACCGAGCAGAGTTCCGGAGGAATGGCACCATGGAGGGAGTTGGTGCTGAGGTCGAGGATCTCGAGCGCGGTGCAGGCGGCGAGGCCAGCGGGGACGGGGCCCGTGAGCGCGTTCCTGGAGACGTTGAGCACGGAGAGGCGCGGGAGCTTGCAGACGGCGGCGGAGAGCTCGCCGTGGAGGTTGAGGCCGTGGAGCGTGACGCCAGTCACCTCTCCGCTAATGGAGCAGGCAACGCCGGCCCACTCACACGGGTCCGCGCCCGTGCTGGACCAGGTAGAGAGGTGGTTGTCCACGTCCAGCAACTTGCGCTTGAACTCCAGAAGGGCCGTCGCGGCGCCGCTCTCCGCCGCCGCCGGCAAGTTAAGAAGAGCTAAGAAGAGGACCGACGCTGGGAGCAAGAACCGCGGCACTCCCGACGCCATTGCCCCAGACGCGGCAAAGAAAGAAAGAACTAGACTCCAACAGATGGACAGTGGCACGGCGCAGAGTGCTACGGAGTATGGACTGAGCTCGCGCAACCTAGGAAGCCGAAGCCGTCCCCCACCCAACAGCCACTACCCACTAGGACGGACAGGACGACGACGTTGGTCGCCGCCACGAGCTTTAAGGCGGCGAGCATTGTGGAGTAAAAGCGCTGGCATTTCGTCGAAAATGTGGTGCGTGGTGACTGGGTTGACGAAAAGTGAGTCGACGCGTAGACGACTAGCCGAAAAGGCACGCGTGCTGCGTTAGTGTTCTCACGTATATGGATTAGCACAGAGAAACGTTTGAGAGTGACCCTCATAGGCTCACAGAGCTACAGGCTTATGGTTACATTGTGGTTAGGTCACTGAAAGCTCTGGTAGACAGAGATTGGACGACGCATCCAATGACTGACAATAGAGTTTCTGCAATGACGATGGAAACATATGCTGACTGTTTTGTGATATTAGGTCACTGCAAATGTTAGTATCAAGCATGCTGTGATGATCAACAGCATGTCCTCCACATAATTTAGTTAATTAAGGATAGTAACACCAAAGTTGCCACGGCTTGTGAAGCACACATCTCCTGTACAAAATTGCATGCAGAGTACAAGCCTGGATCCATGCAAGATGATAGCTTCCCAGCCTGAGAGAGTCAGCTTGTCCTAACACAAAGGCAGACAACCTACAAGGCTGAGGGATAAGAGAAACATGTTACTAGTAGTACCTTTATTATTTTCCTACAAGAAAATGACATCCGGAGTGATATTTTGATCTAGAAAAAAGCAAATATTTGATGCAGCGGAAATACCTACTGATTGTCAGATCCATCCACTTCAGTCTACTTCTGCAAGATTGCACCCACAACCTACTCAACAATAAGAACAAAAAAAAAAGAGGTTTCTTTTTAGCAGACACCACACAATGTTATTTCACATTTCACAATATAAGAAGAAAAAAGGATACTTCTTTCACAAGCATGGTCTCATTAGAATCTGATTTCAGTGTTTACCAATGCATTCAGGAAGTCAAGCTCCCATACTGATGATTGCTTCTATACTGCTTGTTATCAGAAGTGAAATAAATTTTTGATCCGCAATTGGTTGCAGTTTTATAAATACAAGTGCACTACTAGGCAGTAGAAGCAGAAAAAAAAAAACCCCTCCATAGTCCTTAACATACATATGGCTAAGGCAAATTAATGCAAACAAACTTCCCCAGTGATGGAAAAGCAAGAAATCCAGAAGGCATGGCAATCTTAATCATGAGTAATGACACTATATAAAATCCTTTATGTTGGTTCAAAAATAAACATACAGTAAATACAGTTAATGGTAATATCAACTGGGATCACACCTAAGCATGATGGTTTGTATGGCTGTTACTTATCCAGACACATTATCGCCATTGCTGTTACTGTGAAAAAGTCAGTTCTTTTCATTTGCTTTCTAAAAAGCAGAGGTAAAACTCCTTTTTTTTAAAAGTCAGTTCTTCTAATAGATTCAAAGGTGTAATGCTATCGCCACATTATGATGCTTACAAACCTGTGAAATATGATCTTTAATCTTCCCACTGATGGATTCATCCAATGCCCTCTCGGCAAGCTCATACATCATGAAATGGCCTTCTGGTCCAGCAACTTTCTCCTTCAGCAGATACCTGCCTTAAGGGAACCAATAAAGCAACCAAATTTTTTGCAGTGAACTATAGATTCCACAGCATACACCAAACCAACCTTTGCTGCACTAGGTGTTCGAGCACCTGCTTATTGTTACCAAGAACAGGATGAGTCTCGTCATTCTCATTCAAACCCACCCGCTTCAACTGATGCCAGAGGTCCTCTGAAATGTGATCGAAACAACTTAGGAACATCAGAGCATGGTGTTTTCCTAACCAAACATAATTTGATCTCCTTTCCTTACCTTCAGGCATTTTGCCACCAGCAAGATGAATAGTGCTAATGACAGCGAAAGCAAAGCCAGACAGCTGGGAAGCGCCCTTGTCCTCGACGTACTTGCTGTACACCTCAGGGTCTAAGTTGCTGATCAGAACATAGCTCTTGGCCTCCACGTTAACTAAAGGACATTTCTCAGAAATTTCATCAGTCATTGCCAGCCCGTAACCACAGTGATGACAGATACAGAGGAAAGGAACAAAAGATAAAACAGGAAGAAAGAAAAAAGGAGGCCTTACGCTGCGGCTGTGATGGGCGGCCAGAGCGCGTGGCCGGCGCGCGGGTCCTCTGCAGCTCCCTCATCTCGTAGCCGAAGGTGGTGGCGAGCCTGTCCTTGGCCTCATTGATGACGAGCGTGGGCAGCGCACGCTGGCGGTAGTTCTTGGTGACGATCCCGGTGAGCTCCTCCCGCTTGATGGGGCAGTCGGAGTTCTGGTGCGTCTTGAAGAGCATGTAGCGCATCACCTCCGCCACCAGCTTGTCCTTCTCCTGCAGGACCGGTGGGTCAGACAAACCGTCGAACACCTCGCGGGCGGGCGTTCCGCAGCGCGGAGGGTAGGCGCGCAATGACGTGCGTACCTCCTTGGAGATGTCGATCTGGGCGAGCTCGTCGCTGGTCGCCATCCGGAGGGCGCGGCGAGGCGAGATCTTCGCAGGGCGTGCTCACTGATCCGATGGGAGACGAGAGGGGAACCCCGGGCTCCGTCGCTGTGGGGAATTTGCGCGCGCGCCTGGGCGGCGCCACCGAAATAGAGGAAGCTAGCTGGGCATGGCTGTCTGTTGGGCCATGTAAGGCCCAGTTTAGAGGCCATTTGGGCTTTGAGAAAGCTGCCTTGTGCTTCTTTTCACTTTTCTTTTCTTCAATTCAAATTCAATAACCATCTCATCTCAAGACGTTTGTCAAAAAAAATCTCATCTCAAGACTGGCAAAATTGAAAATACAAGTTACTAAGTCCAATAATCGAATCTAGTGAACATGTTACATCACAAGAAATTAATACACTTTTAATATACTTTATCAAACCCAATATGATTTGAAAATATAGAGTGCTTAGGTTTTGTTTGGTACAACTTCTCTAGCAGTTTCATAAGTTGTTTGTAATTTTTTCTTTACCAATCTGATAATTTTCAAAAAATTCCACAAGTAGAGTCCCTGAAAATAGGAAAAGAGGAAAAACTAAAGAAACAAGAGAAGGAAATTATGGTTATTTCATTCTTTTTAGCTACCATAGGGAGTTGTTGCCAAACATGTTATCAAAACAGTTTTGCTTCGCTAGTGGAGTTGAAGTAAAAAAATACTACTCCGCCAGTAAAGCAGAGCTATGACAAACAGGTTCTTATAACCAAGAGTTAGAAGTGGGACCGCGTAAGAAGAAGTGTGAGCCGCTAGATGCAAATCCAACAATTAAGAAATTCTGGTGTTGATCGTGGGTATATTTTTTAGAGCTAGCTTTTGTAGGTGTTTCTCCTTTTCATTAAGTAGAAAGCATAGTTTGAGTTACAATATACAAGAAACAGGCTCTAGAAACACAAAAATGAGAAAAGGAATTCGACGCTACTACCTAATACTAATACCTACTGGAGTTCAAAGCTTCAAATGATGTCGTCGTTGAAATAGAGGAAACTAACTGGGCTTGGTTGTATGTTGGGCCATATAAGGGCCAGTTTAGACGCCATTTGGGCTTGGAGAGTGCTTCTTT
Source organism: Miscanthus floridulus (assembly GCF_019320115.1). Classification (NCBI taxonomy): domain Eukaryota; kingdom Viridiplantae; phylum Streptophyta; class Magnoliopsida; order Poales; family Poaceae; genus Miscanthus; species Miscanthus floridulus. The sequence goes on along the minus strand of NC_089583.1, from coordinate 8,685,405 downwards.
TTACTTTTCTTTTCTTCACTTCAATAACCGTCACATCTGAAGATTGGCAACAATGAAAATATGAGTTACTAAGTCGAACAATTGAATCTAGTGGTCAGGTTATGTGGGGGTATGGCCCCCAAGACATGGGCCGCATCATCGGAGGTGGCCCGGCCCACAAGATCAAGGCGTGCACGGCGCTGCTCGGCGTGCACCGCAAGACATTGTATAGTACCAAATATGATACTTTACTTGTAACCATGCCCCTCCAGAGTATATAAGGAGAGGCAGGGGTCCTCTACTCATCATCATGTATTCAATACAATACACCAAAGACACAGGACGTAGGGTATTACGTCGATCAGACAGCCCGAACCTGTCTAAATCGCTGTCTCTGCGCCTTGTGTCACCATCTGGTTCCTGATTATGCGCATCCCCACCGACAAATCTACCATCGCGGGATACCCCTCGGTGGACTGCCGAGCATATTCTGTCGACAGGTTAACAGTAAACTAATACACTTTTAATATACTTTGTTAGTAAAGCCTATATGATTTGAAAGTATAGAGTACTTAGGGCCCGTTTTGTATAGCTTTTCTAGCAGTTTTGAAGTTTTCTTATCAATTCGATAATTTCCAAACAGCGAGTCCCTAAAAATCCGGTCTCACAGAGGTTGTCGTCAGATGGAGCTGGAAATACCAACTTCTCCTAGCTCCCTCTCACTCTAGTGGTCATAAGCATCCTAGGTGGTCGGATTTGCCCCTAGGCCGAGCGGGGAGGGCACGATTGAAGCCGCAGGGCGTCGGGTCACAGGAGCAAGGCACATAGAGGGATGGCCGCCAGGTCTCCAGGGGCTAGGCAGACGCATCGGGGTAAGAAGAGAGAAGATGAAGAAGAAATAGGTAAGGAGGAAAAAAAAAAGAAAAAAAAGAAAGACATTATGATCATTTCGTTCTTTCTAGCTACCGCGGGGATTTGATTTTTTGCCAAATGCTTTACCGAAATAGTTTTTCTTCACCCGTGGGAAAACTTTTTAGAGCAATCTTGGCAGGCACTCTGCGTTTTTGTTAAGTAGAAAGCAGAGTTTGAGTTACAATATACAAGAAACAGCCTCCAGAAACACAAAAAAAAAATGAGAAAGGAATTCGACGCTACTAGCTAGTATACTGGAGTTTAGAGCTTCAAATAATGTCGTTGTTGAAACAGCTCTGCCCGTCTTGCATAGAAGTTGTCACGTACGAGTAGTAGGTTTCAGCTAGATTGCGACTGCATCGCACGGTGCAGCACAAGAGATTGACATAGTAGAAGGCAGGAGAAGAAATTGTACACTGTCCATGACCAGAAAATGGATGAACCAAGCGCAGAATTTCACGAAGTTGTCGTGTCAGACGGCGTCTACTCCCAAAATGTACTGCCTAGTGCTCTCGAGCAAACAGCCTCAGACGCCAGCGTTCTTGCCACTCTCCTTGCCGTTGCCATCTGTGTCGGCGTCGGCGTCGGCGTCGGCGTGGCGTCGTGGGGCCCAGAACCTGAGCCTGAGCTCGCGGCGCTCGAGCATCTTCTCCACCGCCTCGATTGGGAGCCCCTTGGTCTCCGGCACGCAGACGAGCACGAAGGCGAGCGCGGCCACGGACAGGCCCCCGAAGATGAGGAACGTCCACGACGTCCCGATGGCCTCCGTGAGCGACAGGAACGACTGCGCCACGGCCAGGTTGGACACCCAGTTGGCGGTGGCCGCCGCGCCGCCGCACACGCCGCGGTACCGCAGCGGGTAGATCTCCGAGTTGACGATCCACGGCACGGTGCCCATGCCGGGGGAGAAGAAGATGATGTAGAGCGCCAGCCCCAGCAGCGCCAGCCAGCCGTACCGGCTCGGGCACCCGCGGGTGTACCACAGCCGGCCCTCGCCGTGGCACGCGTCGCGCACCGTGTTGTTGGACACCAGGCACGCGCCCGGGAGCAGCTCGCCGGCGCCCGACGCGCAGAAGCCGCACTCGCTCGAACCCGCCGCCTTGAGGCACCGGGTGCAGTCCCAGAATCCCCCACCGCCGGCCGACGACGAGCGGTAGGACGGGCACGTCAGCGAGCCGTCGAAGTGGGCGGTCTCGGCGGCGCTGACGGCCGGCGAGTGGGACGTGGTCTCGTGGAACACGGCGGTGAGCACGCCGAGGGAGAGGATGACGCCCACGAGGCTGATGACCAGCAGCTTCTTCCGCCCCGTGCGGTCGATGAAGTAGATGCTGACGATGGAGCCGAGCGCGTTGAGGCCGGAGGTGACGAGCGACAGCGCCAGCGCCGTCTGGTTGGACGCGAACCCGGCCAGCTGCACGATCGTGGGGCTGTAGTACATCACCGTGTTGATGCCCACCAGCTGCTGGAACACCTGCAGCCCCACGCCGGCGACCAGCGCCCGGCGCACCGTCGCCGTCCGCACTAGCGCCGCCAGGCTCACCTTCTCCGACGACCCCCGCTCCGTCACCTCCGCCGCCACCGACTCCTTCAGCTCCTCGATCTCCCGCTCCACCTCCTCCGCCGAGTAGATCCGCCGCAGGATCGTCTCTGCTTCGTCCGCCCTCCCCTGTTTCATTTCAATTCAATTCGGAGCAAAAATTGCATCTTTCTTGCTGCAGATGGAGAGAAGAGAAGACAAATGGGAGCTATACCTTTCTGTAGAGCCACCGGGGGGATTCAGGGAGGGCGAGCATGAGGCCGAACTGGACGACGGCGGGGAGCGCGGCAACGCCGAGCATCCACCGCCACGTCCCCGGCGCCTTGGTGAAGGCGAGGTTGATGAGGTAGGCCAGGAACTGGCCGCCAGTGATGAGGAGGGCGTTGGTGCTGACGAGCGCGCCGCGGATCCTGGCGGGCGACGCCTCGGAGATGTAGAGCGGGGAGGTCATGGAGGCCATGCCGACGCCGAGGCCGACGAAGACGCGGCCCACCACCAGCTGCGCGGGCCCCGTGGCCGACGCCATCACCACCGCGCCCGCGAAGAAGAGGAAGTCGGCCACCAGGATCGACGTCCGCCGCCCGAACCGGTCCGTCGTCCACCCGCCGATCGCCGCGCCGATGATCGCGCCGGCCACCGCCATGCTCACGATCATTTCCTGCGCCAGCGATCCTCAGTCCGCATTGTTTCTCGTCGCCAATTGGTCGAATCGCGCCAGGATTAATTTTTTTTTCTTGATTATCTTACCTGCAGCCATGTGTTCCTGTCTACTGAACCGAAGTCGTCACGGATGTAAAGCAGAGCTCCCGAAACGACACCTGCACTCACCCACGCACACAGACACAGAAGCACAGCTCACGTCACTGGTCACTTGCTCACTCACACACGATCTTGTCGAACACTTTTCCTGCAGATACTACTGAAAAATAAAACAGTTCGGCCACCAATAGCGCACTATACGCGGGCTGTTCGTTTTGGTTAGCCGTGCCTTTTAATATTATTTTTCTTTCACACCAAATAAGCCAATAATAATTTCAAACGAACATGATGCTAGTTGGACACGGTCATCATCCGAACTCCTAAAAAGGTCTCGAACTCGATTTTACATACACATGAACAAAAAGGGTCATCTTTCCTTCAGCTGAATTTGGCAGGTGAAGAAATGAAAGTGCAGTGACAAAGGCAGGCAGGCAGGCAGGAAGAAGGACGGGCGCACGCACGCACCGGTGTCGTAGCCGAAGAGGAGGCCGCCGATGCCGGCGGAGAAGGCGAGGCGGAGGACGTAGGGGTTCCTCCACGAGAGGGAGAAGCACTCCTTGAAGGCGGAGCCGTCGAACTCGTGCGCGCCGCCCTCCATGGCCAAGGCTGACGGCTCCTTCCTCACTTCCCCTCCCTCCGGCGGTCCACGTCCACCCACCTTATCCTTCTTCTTGGACTGCTCAATCAGCTCCCAATCACAAATAAGGTTTCGAGTTTGGACTGGTATGCGTGTGTGCGTATATATGTATGTATGTATATATTTACAAGAGAGACTGATAAAGCCGAGAAGATTCCGGGGCCGAATTGACCCCAAGGGCGTGCTGTCCACTTGCAGCTTTGACTACATGATGGGGACGCTCTGATGATGATTAGACGGAAAATAACAGCCACCGATTGGTACTACTGCTGCGTGGTGTTCGGTTGTTTACACGCTTCTAAAATTTATGTCATATCGAATATTTATATATTAATAAAGAGTATTAAATATAGATTAATTATAAAACCAATTACATAGATGGAGGCTAATTTGTGAGATGATTTTTTAAGCCTAATTAATCTGTCATTAGCACATGTTTATTGTAGCACCACGTTGTTAAATCATGAACTAATTAGACTTAAAAGATTCGTTTCGCAAATTAGTCACAAATTATGTAATTAGTTTCGTAATTAGTCTATATTTAATACTCCATATATGTATCTAAACATTCGATGTAACAGTAATTTTAGGAGCACACGTAGAAACCGAACATGACCTATAGCCTACTGTATATACTAGGATAAGGCATCTCATCTTATTTGCTGCGGCCCCGGCTGATCTGCAGACCAAATGGGACTGCACCTGTTTTTTGTGCAAGCAACTCCGGCAAAAGTGTCAGTTTACTTTATATACTAGCAACAAAACATCCATCTTGAGAATATATATATAGGGAGAGTATCTAGCTATAGAATAAGTTATTCTGTAGCTACCTCTATTTATGATAATTTTTATACTTAATTTGTGATAAAGTAAATGCATATATGCGATAATTATGTTACTATAACACATGGGGATATTTACCGTAACATTACAGTAAACCACTTAGTAAGGAATTACTATAATCATGTAAATTAGCATAATAATTATCGTAACTCAAAGTGACTACGGAATAAGTTTTTTTATAGTCAACTACAGAGTATTTACGATAGTTTATATATATATGGAACTACTATCCTGTAGCTGGCTGCAGAATAACTTATTCTGTAGCCACTTTGAGTTACGATAATTACTATGTTAATTTACGAGATTATAGTAACTCCTTATTAAGTTGTTTAATATAACGTTATGGTAAATATCCCCATGTGTTATAGTAACCCAACTATCGTAAATATGTATTGACATTATCGTAAATTAGTATATAAAATTATAGTAAATGGAGGTGGCTACAGAATAACTTATTTTGTAGCCGGCTACTGAATAGCCTCTCCCTATATATATATATATATATATATATATATATATATATATATATATATATATATATATATATATATATATATCCCGTAGCGACGCACATGCACGAAGATAGACATAACCTCCGCCGCGGCCAGTCCCGCTGGCCGGGCAGCAAAACGGCCTAGGCGTCGCTCCCGCTCCCGACTGTCGCCAAGCACGCCGGCTCCCGCTCCCGACCGTCGCCAAGCACGAACGGCGGTAGCCCGGGCCTCCATTGTCGCCTCCCTTCCTTCCCTTCCATTCCCCGGCCGCCTCCCTCCCTCCTCATCCTAGTTCAAGGTAATGACACATATTTTATTTTCGTTTAAATGGTGGATAGGATATTATGAATGGAAGTTAAGGTAACTAGGAAAATTATGTTTGGGAACTATGGTGAAGATATTAGTATGAGTTTATCAATGTTAAGGTTAATTATTTAGTTAGAAGTATGTTTGCCATGTATATTTTTGTTGTTATAATTGTTGTTTATAATATTTTAGTTGCATTGCAGATGATTACATTTTACATTAATTTGCGTTGTTTTGATTGGTGTTTAATTTGAACCATTTTATTAGATGGAAGACATGTTTTGGGAGCAGTTATGGCAAAAACGGGGTCGTCCTAGAGAAATGTACCCCGACGAGTCTAGCAAAGATGCCCCCGTCCCTCCTGAACTCCCTGTCCCTAACTGTGACTGTGGTCGTCCGGCCGACGTGTTTCAATCAAGACATTCGGACACAGCGGCTCGTTGCTTCTACACGTGCAGTCGTTTTAATGTAAGTTATTGTTTCCGTATATTTTTCTTCTTCATTTGTATTACTAGGTTGCTAATATTTTGTTGAATTTTTGTTGTGTAGGCCCATGAGATGTGCTTTTTCTTTCAGTGGATCGACGGTGCAGATAAATTTGACCCCAGGTACCTCCATTTCGATGATTAGTGGAGAGGGCGACGTCCACGAGAGCACTTCGAGCGGTGGATTCCACCTCCCCCTAATCCCCTTCCAATGATGGCTAAGGAGAAGCACTTAGCCGCAGTTAGACGACTCGAGGAACCTCCTCTGTGCCATTGCGGAGACCGAGCCATGATAAACCCTGACAATATGTTGGAGTTTGTGTGTCCAAACAAGCATGAAGTAAGTGCAAAGTGTATGTGTTGAAATGTTGAGCTATATGTGTCATGTACTAATGTCACGTTATTTAGGTGTATTCAATGACGAAGTGTCATTTCAACGAGTGGTTGTATGGTCCTAAGAACAAATGGTCCAAAGAACCTCCAAAAGCAAAACAAAAGAAGAATGAAAGGTTAATTTATAAAGCACCACCAGTCAAGTGCGAATGTGGTGTTAATTCTAACTATGGCCTAGTCCCTTCGGAGCTTGAAATAGACCATTATTACGGCCATATGGTTGAGTATGAAGAGGTTCATTATTTTTATGGTAAACATGAAATCATATTTTGTTTCTTTTGTTAAGACATATATGATATAAAATTTCTTTTGAACAGAGCACTAGGAAATGCAGGTGGAAACGTTACGATGGTCAAGCTAAGTTCTTGGATGAACTGAAGAAGAGGCAACTAATTGCAAGAAAGAGGGGATATGGACCTGACTACGTCAACCTATTCGTTAAACATCACAAAGAAAAGATGCGTGAGTTTGCTAGACAGCGCGGTATTTGTAACCCGATCGATGTTGGGCTTAACAAATGGGGATTGGAGAGACAGATGATGTTAGAGGAGGAGAGGGCAAGAAAGGAGGCAAGGGAGGAGACAAGAGTAAAGATGCAGGTCTTGAATGAGCATGTTGCTGCATTATGTGCCAGTGAGTGCTTGAACGCCTATTTTCGTTGCCTGATTTTAAATGTAATATAATCATGTTGCTAACTGATTGCATTTTATACATGAAGAGACTAGTTGCAGCGAGCCTCATGCTGCAGAGGTGGCTCGTGCAAGGTATGAGGAGAAGAAGTTAGATGAGCATAGATCATGAGCTGGTCGTACCGTTCAATCCCCGATTGTGTTGTCTGATGAGGGGGATGAGGATGAGGACGACACTGGCAGACTTAGTGGGCTAATTACTCTAGCAGAGACGGGATTGCAAGCGGTGGAGGATGAGGACGACACTGGTAGACTGAGCGAGCTCATCGCTCTAGCAGAGGCAGGCTTGTAGGCGAAGGAGGATGACGACGACACTGGTAGACTGAGCGAGCTCATCGCTCTAGCAGAGGCAGGCTTGCAGGCGAAGGAGGATAAGGATGACACTGGTAGACTGAGCGAGCTCATCGCTCTAGCAGAGATGGGCTTACAGGCGGAGGAGGATGACGATGCATTCTTCACTCAAGCCACAGCGGCCGCAGATGAAGCGGAGGCCGCTTACTACAGGCGACAGGCAGGTCAGAGCAATGCAGGTGAGTCTAGCCACAGCAATAGGGTTGTGGTTGAGGATTGGTACTTGGACGATGAGTTGCTTACTCAGTATGTTTCTGACTGAGGGTTTTTGATTATGTCGTCTGTTAGTTTCATACTTTATTAATGATCAATGTAGCCATATAGTAGAAATTCTATTATGTTGTCTTATATTCCATTTGAACTACTGATGTATTGTACCCATGTATCATGTACTCAGATTACCCATGATCGATCTTAAGTGATCACATCTGTTTGTATCATTCGTTAAAATTTTTTAAAACGAACGTAATCATTTATCGCGCCATAGCCCACGGCGCGTCTGTGCTGTACAAAAGTATAGAACTACAAGCGGAGGTGGGCTTATAGGCGGAGGTGCTGTACAAAACTACAAGTGTTGTACAAAATGAACATGAAGCAAATAAATGGATGATAAGTTGTCATACAACATTTTCATTGGTTTATGAGTCTATAAGTTTTCGACGACAATATTCGTTCGACATAAGTTCGACGTAATGAACTAAGTCCCATGACGTAATGAATCTCGTCATCCAGTACAAGAAGGGGGTCATCGTACTACACATCAAGAAGGGGGATCAGCTGGTGCGACGTGAGAGGGGCCATCCTGTTACAAAATGATAAACAAAGGGTTGGAGTATTCAAATTAATAATTTTTAGATTAACATTATGTAGCATTGCAAAATTTAAACTACTTGTTATGCAATTCGAACACAATATGAAATCACCTGCTGTCTTCTATGCCAGCTAGCCTTGTGGCCAGATTGTTTGCAAACGGAGCAAAGATTCCTGCCACGGGTCTCGTTGAAGTCTCCCCCACCATACATATCTTCGTCATACCCTCTCATAGCATCCATGTCCCCCTTCAGTCGCTTCTTCTTCCTCCTACCTATAACAGAACCGACCAATTATACGAAATTAAATAAGAAAATCATCCACCAGAGCAGACGATTTAACAAACTTAAGCCCGTATAACCCGGTAGTCCGTGAAATCATGAAGGATTTCAAACCAACTTCCATTCCAGCCAAGATCGTAATAAGTTTAGCGGTCACCATCACATATTACATAAAAGTTTGCATCTCAGATACATCAGAGTTTAAACATAGTTATTACAAAACAAGTTCGAATAAAAGTAGCGGAAGCCATTTGTTCAAACCACACACTCTCACACGGAGTTCAAATACAGTGCCAACGAATGATCATCTCCAACAAAAGCATCAGACGAGACGTAAGGAATGACCATGCCCATGGTCCTAAGCATCACCCATCCTAGGATAAAGGCATTTGATACAGTAGCCGTAATACATCTGCCCATCTACAACAAGTGGGAATAAAACCCTGAGTACAAGATGGTACTCAGCTAGACTTACCCGACATAACCGAAATAAGTGACACCAAGGATTATGAAGGCTTTATAGTAGGGTAGCTGACTCATTTGCAAAAAGAAGCATTTTTAGCATTTCATGACCCTTTTCAAAAGCATTATTGTCAAGTTAATTGCTATTAACCTGTCGACTAGATTTGCACCTATACTAGAGCAAACATGTGATTAAGCAGATAATGATAACCAATGATCATTAAACAACTTCCATAATGTCATATTCATTATAACTGTCCAAGTGTTCCATCAACATTACTACGATGAAGTAACTCAGTCAAGTGCTCACTATCTAGGAGCAATGGCGATTCGAATCGATTCCTAACCAGCTGGTGATTTATTCCTTACACAAACCTCACTCACCCGCTAAAGTGAGATATTGATCACCGAGTCAACTAATCCAGGAATCTCGAGTTTGCCAGGAACCACATGTACCCGGGGCCGACCGACTACTGCACTTTGGTCTTATCATCTCGCCCTCGTGTCCTACCACACCTGCTCCTGGCATAGTGCGCTGCGGGCAATCTACTCGGCCCGAATAATCTCCTAGCTTCGCGGTCGGAAGGTACTTTATCCGGCCAGCTAATTGTAAGGCATGCGTTCAACATGACTCAAGGCCCAACAAACGGTCGGTCCTTAATCGACACAGATGGAAAGCACTATAGTCCAAAACTCTGTCAAGTCTCCGTCCGATCTCAACTTCATTTAACACCTTAGTTATACCATGACTTCATAGTCATCCAAGTCAGATCCTAGGTAACCACCTATAGCTCGCAGGTGATAGGAAATCACCCGACCTTCTACCGGTCTAAGCCAGCTAAGCATTGACTCGACTGCGGATACTAGGGTAACAAGGATATAGTATAACAAAGGTAGACAAGGTATAATGCAGCAACGGTTGCAAACAACTCCTGAACGTAATGCATCAATTAAAGTAAAGCAGTTAATTAATAATTGCAAACCGGGAGAAAATGCTCCGGGGCTTGCCTCTCTCGAAGGAGCTCGGGCGGTGATCGGGGCACTCCGGAAGTTCCTCAATGTCCTCCTCATCGGCTTCGGGCACTTCCTGCGGCTGCACCTCGAACTGCTCCTCGGCTCCTCGGGTATGACTGACTGGGTTCTCGGTTTGCGATCCTATATGATGCAATGTGCGTAAGCGCGTATGCAATTGGTGCATCGAATGAGATGAATACAATGAATATATATTTGAATGCAAGGTAGTCAACATCATCCAAGAACATATACTACAAGCACATGTCATCTACTGCATTCTCTTCTACTACTAATATGTTAAGTCAACACATCTTATTAAATGCTTCAAAGATACACCAAAGCTTTACTAATTTCTTAATCACACAAAAAGCAACACTTAATTAAACCCTAATTAATAATAGGTTTGAATAGCAACATCTATTTTATTGCTTAGAAAAATCTTAGAAAATTACTACAGCACAGTACTACCCTAAATAGTCTACTATCAGATTTTCATGGTATTTGAATAAGTGGATTAGCCTACACAAAAATAACAAGCTATGGCATGATTATGAACATGAAAATACTTTGTACTGTGAAAAGTGTCAAACAACTAGAGTTAGCATTTTTCCTATGTATCTTCATAGCATACAATCACTGTACAAAAATTATCACATGCAGGTTTTATACAAAGTTTGCTCTCTAGCTAAATAACAAAAATCAGCCATTAAAGGTACTTGAACTACACCTCAAAATTTTTCTACAGCACATGCATGACACATATTTTTCCTAGGAAGTACATTACATAAGAAGATCAACAAACTTGGAATCATATTTTTCTGAAGCCTATAAGTTTTTCTACATATTTTTCAAGTTATCAGCAATATCCATAATTAAATAAAGTTCTACAGAAAAGTATCTCAAAAATGACATGCAATAATTTTCCCAAGTAGATCTAATGATAAGGAACCTAGCAAAAATTTATTTCAACAGATTTGGAGCAAATTTGAGTATCCAAACATTTTCCAAACCATTTCTATTTTAAATAATAAAGAAAAATTGAAAACGAATCCTCCTATTGCTACTGGGCCGGCCCGCAGGAATCAGCCGGCCCACTGCCACACTTGGCCTGCGTGGCCCGAGCGAAGGGAAGGGGAGGCGGCCCGGCTGGGGCTTCGGCCCATGGCCTCTTTGGCCAAGCTCGGCCGAGGCGAAGCCATGCCGGCGCCGTGACGTCGCGGCGGCGCGGCTCGGCCAACTGGGCCGACAGGCCATTGCCGACCAGTGCTAGGGCAAGCTAGCGGGCGCATGCGGTTCGCGCGAAGCTAGCGAATGCAGGCAGGTAGCTAGGCATGGAGGAGAAAGGGAGGAAGGGTGCCTTCCACGGCGGCCAAGCACGGTGGGCACCATGGCCGACGGTGGCGAGGCGCTAGAAGGCGCTACCTGGGATCAACAGTCGGCACAAGCTCGAGCACCACGTGCCAGAGAGCGAGGCGGAGCTACTAGTGCACGATTGCTGGCTGAGGTGGAGGAGAGGCGGCGAATTTGACCGACGGGTGGGCGGTGGCGCTCGGTGGGCCGCGGCGAGGAGAGGCGAGCACGGGAGAGCGAGAGAGCGCGCGAGATGGAGTGGAAGAGGAGCGCATCGTGGTCGGCAGATGTAGGCGGGCGCGTGGGCGCGGGTTGCAGGCCGCTGCGATGTGCGGCGACATCGATGGCGCATGGCCGCCACGCGGCGGGCTTGCCCTGCCATGGTTGGGACACGACGCGGCGCATCAGCGGGTGGGCGAGAGCGGAGGCAGGCCAAGCGCGGTGCTTGGCTAGGCTAGGCTGGCGAGGCACGCGGCGCTGGCACGAGAGACTCGCGGCTGCAGGCCAGGCCGGCTTCGGCCGTGGGCCGGAAACGAGGCGGCGGCCCGCGAAGTGAGAAAAGCCCTTTTTCAATTTATAATTTCAAGAAATTTTTAAATGCCAGCTTTCAAATATCATTTTGAGCAAGAAAATGACATCTTTTGAAAATGTACCAAAAATAAAAATTGATTAGAATGTAATTCTCTACAACTTTGCTTTTATGACCAAAGCCAAATTCTTGATAGATTTTGAATTCTAAAATTAAAGTCAATTTTAACTCAAAACCCTAATTTTGGAGAATTATTTTTAAAAGCAAAATTTGGCAATAATTCAAATACAAACCTTGCTCCAAAAATTGTGCTAAACATTTCTAGATGATTTACCATGATAGGCCAAACATGTTTTACTAGTCTAGCAAACATAATCAGGGCAAAATAACTCTTAAACAGGTGTATGCAACATTGACGTTTCACGAACATGTTTCATATGTTTCGAAAGCAGTGTTTCAGTTGTTATTTACATGATTAGGCATGTATGATTAGGATGCTTTATGATGCATGATATGTATGATTTGCAGTGCCTAAATGCTGGCATAACACCGGGGTGTTACAGCCCTCCCCCCTTATAAAAATCTCGTCCCGAGATTTGGGTTACGAACCATTTGTTATAAAAATCTTCATAAGCTTTTTGTAGATATTCTCCCATTTCCCAAGTTGCATCTCCCTCATCATGATGATCCCACTATATCTTGTATGTTTTCACCACACTATTCCAAGTAGCACGTTCTTTAGTGTCTAACACCCGGACTGGTTGTTCACGGTACACCAAATCTGATTTGAGTTGGATACCTCGAGGTTCTATTCTTTCCTCCAGAACACGCAAACATTTCTTGAGATGTGATACATGGAAAACTGGGAAAACGGTACTCATTGTCTCAGGTAACTCTAACTTGTAGGCTATCGGACCTCTTCGTTCTAGGATCTTGTATGGTCCTACGAATCTAGCGGCAAGCTTTCTTCGGACTCCAAACCTTTTCTTCTTCATTGGTGTGACTTTCAGATAAACATAGTCACCAACTTCAAACACAAGAGGTCTCCTTCTGTCTGCATAACTTTTCTATCGTGATTGGGCCGCTTTCATATTCTGCTAAATAATATGAACTTTCTTCTTGGCTTCTTCTATAAAGTCAATGCCATAATACCTTCTATCTCCAGGCTCGACCCAATTCAATGGTGTTCTACATTTTCTGCCATATAAAGCTTCGAAGGGAGCCATCTTGATGCTTTCTTGATAACTATTATTATAAGAAAACTCAGCTAATGGTAACCATGACTCCCATGATCCTTTAGAAGACAATACGTAGGCTCTTAACATATCCTCCAAAACAGCATTCACTCATTCAGTCTGACCATCTGTCTAAGGATGATAAGCGGTACTACGAATCAAACTAGTTCCTAAGCCTTTGTGTAAATGTTCCCAAAAGTGAGCCATGAACTATGAGCCTCTATCAGATACTATGGTCTTTGGTATACCATGCAACCTCACAATTTCTGCGATATACTTCTCAGGCATATTGAGGTGGTCGATATTCTATTTTGACAGGCAAGAAATGAGCGGTCTTGGTAAGACGGTCCATAATTACCCAAATCGAATCATGTCCTTTTGAGTAGTGGGCAAACCCGAGATAAAATCCATACTTATATCGTA